>NC_138160.1:54121620-55321620 GCF_964165515.1 Mesoplodon bidens | reverse complement strand
TGTGATCTGCAAATATTGTTTCCTTGTTTGTCGCTTATCTTCTCATTCTCTTAACAGAATCTTCTGCAGAGTAAATTTTTTAAAATTTTGATGAGCTCCAATTTATCCATTTTTCCTTTTATAGATCATGCTTTTGGTGTCAAGTTTATGAACTCTTCATGCAACCCCAGATCCCAAAGACTTTTCTCCCATTTTTTTCTACAAATTTTATAGTTTTATTTTCCTTTTAACCATATGAACCATTTTGAGTTAATTTTTGTACAAAGTATGAGGTTCAGATCAAGATTCATTTATTGAAAAGGCAAGCCTTCCTCTATTGAATTCTATTATCCGATTCTGAATGGAGTATGTGACCCAAAAGGTCTAAGAATAATTGTTTTACATAAAAGAGCCTCCATAAAAATTCCTAGACTTTATTAAGGCAAAGCAAACACACTGTGAGTCTCTGTTTTATGTTCTTGCCTCCAAACAATGTACATGAGCCCTCTTTTATCCTCCTTAGCTGAAGAGATAAAAGAACAAATGAGCATGCTCTGAGATCCAAAGTTTTATTTGGTGATACTTATAGGTTCATGACACTTATTCTGCTCTAATTCATTATTATGTTTGTGAGGGATCAATGCTTATTCTGTCTGAATTCCTGTATTAAATCTCTGGCCTATCTAAACCCAAAGAACCAGCCCAGTGATTTAAGACCAGGCTGCCTCTTTGGAATTCAGTCCACTGAACCATCAGACTCTCTCAAACTGAATTTCAGTCTCCCCTGGCCACTCTGCACTTGGTCCATCTACACTGTTTTGTAAAGTTATGAGTACTTCCATGGTTGGTCTTTCTTTCCCCCGGAAATGGTACCATTAAGTCACTTGGAAGAGGGAAGGAAATTGAGCTGAATTTTTGATCACAGACTACGGCCCGGGAGAGTTGTTAGGTCTGTAGACCAAATACTTCTCTTTCTGGGCGCATGAATTGTGCTACCCTACCCTACTCTTTGAAGTTTAGAAAACCATGTGACTTGCTGTGAACAATAAAATATAAGCTGAAGTAATATGTTCTGTTTCATTGAAGTTTTAAGAACTCACGTGCTTCACCATTGCCTCCTTGTATGGATTAGCAATGTTCAGATGGTAGAGACTCAATCAGCCTGCAGAACTAAGTGAAAAACAATATGAAACCAAGGCCTAGCAACCCAAATGGACATGCAGCATGAATAAGAAATAAACACTTTTGTTTTAAGCCACTAAATTTTTCTTTGATTTTTTGATTTTTGTTTTTTATCACTGCATAATTGCATCCATCCTTATGGATATAGTCCCAGTGGCTTTACATGTATTTATTTAGTTGTGAAAATTCATTAAATGAAAATCAAAATTTGAATTAATCTTGATATCCCTGTAAGTCTATATATAGAAATAAATTTGCTAATTGAAAAAAACTTACAGTCACACCATGTTCCTAAATTAGAGTTTTGAAAACACAGTTTCTACGTGTAGATTAGTAACAGCATTCCATGGGCTAAGACACAAGCAGACTAAAATTTATTACTGGCACTGAGTCAATACTTAATATTTTTTGAATAACTACAATCCACAAGAGGGAGATAAGCAATTAAACAGCAAAATGCTGAGCAGAAATAGCTAAGTAAATATTTCAACTGTTTGACAGTAGCTTAACAACAAATAATTTAACCAAATTTTGGATCCTCTGAGCAAAGTGCTAGATAGATTAAAAACAAAGTAAAAACAAAAAAGAAGCCCCTTGCACTTTAGTTTGTGAGTGAGGCAGATACTAAAAAGATATGACAGCAGAGATGTGCCCCCCGGTTCTATGGGAGCACAAAGAAGGGGTAACGTTATGGTATCCAAGTTTATACATCATGGCAAAAATCCATTTTCAGCTCATACCCACAATGGAAAATTATGTTCTTGATTAACCAGAGCAAAATTTAATCCAGAATGCATGAAGGCAGAACCCAGGAGAACCCAGCCAGAGAACACAGTGTACTCAGAGTACAGAGCCAGAGAAGTGCAGGGTGCCCCAGCAGAGACAAGTCACTCCTCACTGAAAAACAGAGACAGGCAGTTCAGGAGCTCACTGAGAGCAGCAAAATCTCCCCAGCAATGGAACTGATGGTGCCTAAACATGCTTAAAGTAAACTTTGAGAGTTGTATAGGTCCTGTGTGAACCTCACACAATTTTCTCCCTTGAGGTCCTCAGGGCACTCAGACTGGGAATATAACTGAGATCACTTATTTTAAGAGGCACCAGACTGGGGTTTTTCAGCAATTCTTTAGTGAGGATGGAATGTATATTCATAGCAGTCTTTGCTCTGTGTGTGTGTGTCCGTGTGTGTATGTATGTATGTGTGTGTGTGTGTATATATATATATATATATATATATATATTTGTAAATTGCAAACTATCCTGAATAGTTATGCTTAAATTTATAGTCAGGTCTAGAGTTTTCATTAGATTGTGGGTTTATTTATCATCAACTAATCCTACTTCCATCTTCATAAAATTCTGGATTGAAGGACCATTCTAGGAAATGTAGAGGAGGTTTGGGTTGAACTGCCCTGAATATTACCCAGAGTGGTCAAAATGCATTACACAGCATCCTATACAAAGTAGTATCTTGACAAGGCTGTGTCCACATACTGCACTTAAGGGGAAAATGATGCAATAGGGAGATTAAGTTAAAAAAAACAAGGAGAAAGGATTTGGGGGTAAAAATCTACAATAATAAAGCCATAATATTCCTCATCCTCGCCATCATATGCCAAATCATGATTTTCTTTCTGTTTTTCAAAACATGAACTTTAAGCAGGTCTATGTGCTCTGACCCAGAAATCCCACCTCTAGAATCTAACCCTATGAAATGATTTAAGACATACATGGAGATTTATAAGCAAAACATCTTAATTGCAGAATGAATAATATTGAGGTGATATTAATATTTTAAATGATTATAAATATTAATAAGAAATTAAATTATTTTTTTCTAAATTGGAAAGAAAAGAACGCTATATAAATCTGAGTAGTGACTCTACGTGAAGAAACGCAAAATTATGATCAGCTTGGCTCAAATGCCAAGGAAACTTCTGACCTCTGGCTAGTTCTTAGAATGCACAGTGTTGAAACTATTTTAATCCTGGACCTCAAAGTGCAAGCCTGGATTCCCTTAGAGTTCACCTCTTACCTTCTTCCTCCTCCTAAAAATGAACACTTCTCAAGCTGAAAATTTCAGAAGTTGAGTCATTTTCATGTTTTTTTCTCTGTGCCTGTTTCAAAGAATGGGACACAAAATGCACTTTGTGAAGTCAGACTTTGAACCAGAACTTAATTATCATGCTGGCAACGAATCTTAGTGGGTGATTTCCCTGTCATTAACCAAATCATCAATTATCTATTTTATTAAGTCAAGAGTATGGGCTTAACACTATACTGGGCTACAAGGATACAGAAACTGTGTATGTAAGAGCTGGGCTTTGGCCTCAGGGTACTTGCTCTCCAGCTGACAAGTTACCACCCATAAAAAATGAACCAGGAGTAAATGGCACAGGATGAAAGGGAAGAAAGAGCTAAGTCAGCATGTAGAGGCTAGATGCCAGTAACACTAGTAGAAACTCAATAAGGACCACAGTGACCAGGGGGAACTTGATAGGAGAAGTGAACATGCACTAGCCCTTGAAGGATAAATAGGATTTGTGTAAGGAGATGTTAGGGAATTCCAGGAGTTTAGCACAATATGAATGAAAGAATGGTACCAGGGATAACCCGGTTTTAGATTTAAGGGACTTGACATAGAAAGAAGCAATGGAAAATGAAGGTGGGAGAGTGCTTGGGAAGAAAATAGAGTCCCTTTGGAAAAAACAAAAAAGAAAGAAAGAAAGGAAGGAAGGGATGGTTGGAGGGAGGGAGAAAAGAAAGGAAAAAAGGTGTATTTTGGTTTTTGTGTGTATGTATGTATGAGATATTTTTCCTGAAACTTGAAAGGTAAAATTGCTTTAAATGTTAACTACCGTCTTGATAAATCTAGACTTAAATGTGTTTTGTGAATAATTTTATACTTGATTCAATATAACGAGAAGTAACAACAAATAGGATTTTCTCCATCAAAAGAGGGTGATAGCTAGAGCTCAAGTACCCAAGTCATAATTTCTAGATACTTTCTGAATGCTCCTCAGTTATCCCCAAATAATAATGGTGACCAAGCCAACTACCCACACCCTCCGCCAGCCTCAGCATTCAGAATATTCAGCCCAGGTCACATTAAAAAAAAATAATACTAATAAAGTACTTTCACCTTTGCTTATATAGCACCCTATCCACTGCTCAGCTCCTCCAGGGCATCTCTTTCCTTTGTACCAAGAAGATTTATTCTATATGTATTTACTACTACATATCAGTTACCATATTTTGAAATCACCTGAGGTATTCATGGAGAAGGAGAGGACAGATAAATAGAACAGGCAGATGAATATGGATAGACAGAAAGCCAGGTTGATTGTGAACACATGGAAATTCAATCTCTGCCCTCAAGGAGTTTACAATCCATCAGGAACCAGGTATGCAAATCAGTATAATACACAACAGCTTCAATGCAGAGATACACAATGCACATTTACATAGGGCCAAAGGAGCACCCAAGTCTGCCAGGGGAAGATGGGAAAAAGCTTCACAGAAGTATTTGAGATAAACTTAAAAGAATAGGTGGGAATTCTTGGAACAGCCTCAGGGAAGGTGTTCCAGACAGAATGACCACGTATAGAAAGACACAGATGCATTAGAAAGTTTAACATATGTGAGAATCAATCTCTAGAGAATTGAATATTGCTGAGAGAATGGTTAAGGGGAGACAGGTGGGAGATGAAGCCTGATAGGTAAGCAGCAGCCACCTCATGAGTGATCAGGATAAGTCATAACGGTAGGATATGCCATAGAGAAAACTAAAAAGTATTCCGTTCAGTCATAAAGGTAAAGCATGCTTCATTTTTGTTCTTTTTAAAGAGTCTGTTTTATTTATTATTTATATTTATATATTTTTAATTTGGTTTTAATGTGTAGTAAGTAGTGACTATATAACAAGGATATGGAAAACATAGGTAAGGTGTAAATAATAATAGAAATAAGGCCCATTTATCTGCTTTAACCAAAGGAATGTTACTATCATCTCTAAAGCCCCTCCTAGGGCCTTGCCCTGCCTTCGTGCTCAGAAATAACCATTAAAGAGCTAAGCCCAAGCTAGGCCACTTTCCTTTCACTCCCTGCCTCCACATGGATATTTAATTGACTCTTTCCTTCCCATCTTAATCCCACTCCCTGGACATGAAAATAAATGTTTTTGGTTTTTTTTTTTAACAGGAAGGGATGTCCCACGTTTTCTATTCTAACACCTTTATTTTCCACCAGAAAGCTGAAGCACAGGCAAGTAATATCCTCTTGTTAACTAGTGCTAAATTTAGCACTAGCACCTAGAGCTCTAAATGCCAATTCTAGTTTGAGTCAGAAAACCAAGCCTGATTTTGCCTCTAGTTGAGTTACTGTCCCATCTTGCACGAAGCAGTCATCCCTTTATGACACCCTCACTTCCTTGAAACTTCTTTAGTTTGAATCATAGGGAGGCTAAGGATAAAGAGCCAGAAGGAGATAATAGTGAGGACAGCATTGCTATCCTTGTATTTGTGTAACTTTAGGAGAGTTATTATAATAACTTATATCTTCTCCATCTCTGCTTTAATATTTTTTTGAGGGCTTGAGGGTGTATAGTTCCCTCATGTGAAATGGACTAATTATTAATTGCCTCAGCCAAGAGGTGTGTCCAATTAAAGTCTGAGTCACTAGGAGCTTCGATTTAAAATTCAAGAATCCTGTTGGCTATAGATCAAAGATACCATTTCAAGGAATACTAAAATGAGAAAAACTAAAACTTATTTTTTGTCCTTGCTAAAGAACCAAAAAATTACTACAAGAATTAAAGCATCATAGCTGACAGGAGAAGATGGCGGAAAAGTAGGACAGGGAGATCACCTTCCTCCCCACAGATACATCAGAAATACATCTACACGTGGAACAACTCCTACAGAACACCCACTGAACGCTGCCATAATACCTCAGACCTCCCAAAAGGCAAGAAACTCCCCATGTACCTGGGTAGGGCAAAAGAAAAAAGAATAAACAAAGACACAAGAATAGGGACAGGACCTGCACCAGTGGGATGGAGCTGTGAAGGAGGAAAGGTTTCCACACACTAGAAGCCCCTTCGTGGGCGGAGACTGCGGGTGGCGGAAGGGGAAAGCTTCGGGGCCGCGGAGGAGAGCGCAGCAACAGGGGTGCAGAGGGCAAAGCGGAGAGATTTCCGCACAGAGGATCGGTGCTGACCGGCACTCACCAGTCTGAGAGGCTGAGAGGCTTGTCTGCTCACCCGCCAGGGCCAGCGGGGACTGGGAACTGAGGCTCAGGCTTCGGTCGGATCCCAGGGAGAAGACTGGTGTTGGCGGCCCAGGGAGAGGACTGGGGTTGGCGGTGTGAACACAGCCTGCAGGGGGTTAGTGCGCCACAGCTGGCTGGGAGGGAGTCCAGGAAAAAGTCTGGACCTGCCAAAGAGGCAAGAGACTTTTTCTTGCCTCTTTGTTTCCTGCTGCATGAGGAGAGGGGCCGCTTAAAGGAGCTCCAGAGACAGGTGTGAGCCGCGGCTATCAGCGCGGACCCCAGAGATGGGCATCAGACGCTAAGGCTGCTGCTGCCGCCACCAAGAACCCTGTATGCGAGCACAGGTCACTCTCCACACCTCCCCTCCCGGGAGCCTGTGCAGCCCGCCATGGCCAGGGTCCCGTGAGCCAGGGACAGCTTCCCCGGGAGAACGCACGACGCGCCTCAGGTTGGTGCAACGTCACGCTGGACTCTGCCGACGCAGGTTCACCCCGCAACCGTACCCCTCCCTCCCCCCGGCCTGAGTGAGCCAGAGCCCCCGAATCAGCTGCTCCTTTAACCTCGTCCTGTCTGAGTGAAGAACAGACACCCTCAGGCGACATACACGCAGAGGCGGGGCCAAATCCAAAGCTGAACCTCAGGAGCTGTGCGAACAAAGAAGAGAAAGGGAAATCTCTACCAGCAGCCTAAGGAGGAGTGGATTAAATCTCCATAATCAACTTGATGTACCCTGAATCTGTGGAATACCTGAACAGACAACATATAATCCCAAATTAAGCAGGTGGGCTTTGGGAACAATGATATATATATTTGTTTCCCTTTTTCTCTTTTTTGTGAGTGTGTATGTGTATGCTTCTGTGTGTGATTTTGTCTGTATAGCTTTGCTTTTACCATTTGTCTTACGGTTCTGTCCGTCCTTATTTTTTAACTTAAAAATTTGTTTTTCTTAATAATTATTTTTTATTTTAATAACTTTATTTTATTTTATCTTACTTTATTTTATCCTCTTTCTTTCTTTCTATTTTTTCTCCCTTTTATTCTGAACCGTGTGGATGAAAGGCTATTGGTGCTCCAGCCAGGAGTCAGTGCTGTGCCTCTCAGGTGGGAGAGCCAACTTCAGGACACGGGTCCACAAGAGACCTCCCAGATCCATGCAATATCAAACAGTGAAAATCTCCCAGAGATCTCCATCTCGACACCAAGACCCAGCTCCACTCAACGACCAGCAAGTTACAGTGCTGGACACCCTATGCCAAACAACAAGCAAGACAGGAACACAGCCCCATCGATTAGCAGAGAGGCTGCCTAAAATCATAATAAGGCCACAGACACCCCAAAACACACCACCAGACATGGACCTGCCCACCAGAAAGACAAGATCCAGACTCATCCACCAGAACACAGGCACTAGTCCCCTCCACCAGGAAACCTACACAAACCACTGAACCAACCTTCGCCACTGGGGACATACACCAAAAACAATAGGAACTACGAACCTGTAGCCTGTGAAAAGCAGCCCCCAAACACAGTAAGATAAGCAAAATGAAAAGACAGAAAAACACACAGCAGATGAAGGAGCGAGGTAAAAACCCACCAGACCTAACAAATAAAGAGGAAATAGGCAGTCTACCTGAAAAAGAATTCAGACTAATGATAGTAAAGATGATCCAAAATCTTGGAAATAGAATAGACAAAATGCAAGAAACATTTAACAAGGACCTAGAAGAAATAAAGATGAAACAAGCAATTATGAACAACACAATAAATGAAATTAAAAATATTCTAAAAGGGATCAAAAGCAGAATAATTGAGGCAGAAGAATGGATAAGTGACCTGGAAGGTAAAATAGTGGAAATAATAACTGCAGAGCAGAATAAAGAAAAAAGATTGAAAAGAACTGAGGACAGTCTCATAGACCTCTGGGACAACATTAAATGCACCAACATTTGAATTATAGGGGTCCCAGAAGAAGAAGAGAAAAAGAAAGGGACTGAGAAAATATTTGAAGAGATTATAGTTGAAAACTTCCCTAATATGGGAAAGGAAATAGTTAATCAAGTCCAGGAAGCACAGAGAGTCCCATACAGGATAAATCCAAGGAGAAACACGCCAAGACACACATTAATCAAACTTTCAAAAATTAAATACAAAGAAAACATATTAAAAGCAGCAAGGGAAAAACAAAAAATAACATACAAGGGAATCGCCATAAGGTTAATAGCTGATCTTTCAGCAGAAATTCTGCAAGCCAGAAGATAGTGGCAGGACATATTTAAAGTGATGAAGGAGAAAAACCTACAACCAAGATTACTCTACCCAGCAAGGATCTCATTCAGATTTGATGGAGAAATTAAAACGTTTACAGACAAGCAAAAGCTGAGAGAGTTCAGCACCAACAAAACAGCTTTACAACAAATGCTAAAGGAACTTCTCTAGGCAAGAAACACAAGGGAAGGAAAAGACCTACAATAACAAACCCAAAACAATTAATAAAATGGGAATAGGAACATACATATCAATAATTACCCTAAATGTAAATGGATTAAATGCTCCCACCAAAAGACACAGACTGGCTAAATGGATACAAATAAAAGACCCATATATATGCTGTCTACAAGAGACCCACTTCAGACCTAGGGACACATACAGACTGAAAGTGAGGGGATGGAAAAAGATATTCCATGCAAATGGACTTCAGAAGAAAGCTGGAGTAGCAATTCTCATATCAGACAAAATAGACTTTAAAATAAAGACTATTAGAAGAGACAAAGGAGGACACTACATAATGATCAAGGGATCGATCCAAGAAGAAGATATAACAATTGTAAATACTTATGTACCCAACATAGGAGCACCTCAATACATAAGGCAAATACTAACAGCCATAAAAGGGGAAATCGACAGTAACACAATCATAGTAGGGGACTTTAACACCCCACTTTCACCAATGGACAGATCATCCAAAATGAAAATAAATAAGGAAACACAAGCTTTAAATGATACATTAAAAGAGATGGACTTAATTGATATTTATAGGACATTCCATCCAAAAACAAAAGAATACACATTTTTCTCAAGTGCTCATGGAACATTCTCCAGGATAGATCATATCTTGGGTCACAAATCAAGCCTTGGTAAATTTAAGAAAATTGAAATCGTATCAAGTATCTTTTCTCACCACAACGCTATGAGACTAGATATCAATGAAAGGAAAAGATCTGTAAAAAATACAAACACATGAGGCTAAACAATATACTACTTAATAGCCAAGGGATCACCAAAGAAATCAAAGAGGAATTCAAAAAATACCTAGAAACAAATGACAATGGAGACACGACGACCCAAAACCTATGGGATGCAGCAAAAGCAGTTCTAAGAGGGAAGTTTATAGCAATACAATCCTACCTTAAGAAATAGGAAACATCTCAAATAAACAACCTAACCTTGCACCTAAAGCAATTAGAGAAAGAAGAACAAAAAAACCCCAAAGTTAGCAGGAGGAAAGAAATCATAAAGATCAGATCAGAAATAAATGAAAAAGAACTAAAGGAAACTATAGCAAAGATCAATAAAACTAAAAGCTGGTTCTTTGAGAAAATAAACAAACTTCATAAACCATTAGCCAGACTCAACAAGAAAAAAAGGGAGAAGACTCAAATCAATAGAATTAGAAATGAAAAAGGGGAAGTGACAACTGACACTGCAGAAATACAAAGGATCATGAGAGATTACTACAAGCAACTCTATGCCAATAAAATGGACAACCTGGAAGAAATGGACAAATTCTTAGAAATGCACAAGCTGCCGAGACTGAACCAGGAAGAAATAGAAAATATGAACAGACCAATCACAAGCACTTAAATTGAAACTGTGATTAAAAATCTTCCAACAAACAAAAGCCCAGGACCAGACGGCTTCACAGGCGAATTCTATCAAACATTTAGAGAAGAGCTAATACCTATCCTTCTCAAACTCCTCCAAAATATAGCAGAGGGAGGAACACTCCCAAACTCATTCTACAATGCACCCATCACCCTGATACCAAAACCAGACAAGGATGTCACAAAGAAAGAAAACTACAGGCCAATATCACTCATGAACACAGATGCAAATATCCTCAACAAAATACTAGCAAACAGAATCCAACAGCACATTAAAAGGATCATACACCATGATCAAGTGGGGTTTATTGCAGGAATGCAAGGATTCTTCAGTATATGCAAATCAATCAATGTGATACAACATATTAACAAGTTGAAGGAGAAAAACCATATGATCATCTCAACAGACGCAGAGAAAGCTTTCAACAAAATTCAACACCCATTTATGATAAAAACCCTGCAGAAAGTAGGCATAGAGAGAACTTTCCTCAACATAATAAAGGCCATATATGACAAACCCACAGCCAACGTCATCCTCAGTGGTGAAAAAATGAAACCATTCCCACTAAGATCAGGAACAAGACAAGGCTGCCCACTCTCACAACTCCTATTCAACATAGTTTTGTAAGTTTTAGCCACAGCAATCAGAGAAGAAAAAGAAATAAAAGGAATCCAAATCAGAAAAGAATAAGTAAAGCTGTCACTGTTTGCTGATGACATGATACTATACATAGAGAATCCTAAAGATGCTACCAGAAAACTATTAGAGCTAATCAATGAATTTGGTAAAGTAGCAGGATACAACATTAATGCACAGAAATCTCTGGCATTCCTATATACTAATGATGAAAAATCTGAAAGAAAACAAGAAAACACTCCCATTTACCACTGCAACAAAAAGAATAAACTATCTAGGCATAAACCTACCTAAGGAGACAAAAGACCTGTATGCAGAAAATTATAAGACACTGATGAAAGAAATTAAAGATGATACAAATAGATGGAGAGATATATCATGTTCTTGGATTGGAAGAATCAACATTGTGAAAATGACTCTACTACCCAAAGCAATCTACAGATGCAATGCAATCCCTATCAAACTACCAATGGCATTTTTCACAGAACTAGAACCAAAAATTTCACAATTTGTATGGAAACACAAAAGACCCCGAGTAGCCAAAGCAATATTGAGAACAGAAAATGGAGCTGGAGGAATCAGGGTCCCTGACTTCAGACTATACTACAAAGCTACAGTAATCAAGACAGTATGGTACTGGCACAAAAACAGAAATACAGATCAATGGAACAGGATAGAAAGCCCAGAGATAAACCCACACACATATGGTCACCTTATCTTTGATAAAGGAGGTAAGAATATACAGTGTAGAAAAGACAGCCTCTTCAATAAGTGGTGCTGGGAAAACTGGACAGGTACATATAAATGTATGTAATTAGAACACTCCCTAACACCATACACAAAAATAAACTCAAAATGGATTAAAGACCTAAATGTAAGGCCAGACACTATCAAATCTTAGAGGAAAATATAGGCAGAACTTTCTATGACATAAATCACGGCAAGATCCTTTTTGACCCACCTCCTAGAGAAATGGAAATAAAAACAAAAATAAACAAATGGGACCTAATGAAACCTAAAAGCTTTTCCACAGCGAAGGAAACCATAAACAAGACCAACAGAGAACCCTCAGTATGGGAGAAAATATTTGCAAATGAAGCAACTGACAAAGGATCAATCTCCAAAATTTATAAGCAGCTCATGCAGCTCAGTAACAAAAAAACAAACCACCCAATCCAAAAATGGGCAGAAGACCTAAATAGACATTTCTCCAAAGAAGATATAAAGATTGCCAACAAACACATGAAAGAATGCTCAACATCATTAATCATTAGGGAAATGCAAATCAAAACTACAATGAGATATCATCTCATACTGGTCAGAATGGCCATCATCAAAAAATGTAGAAACAATAAATGCTGGAGAGGGTGGGGAGAAAAGGGAACACTGTTGCACTGTTGGTGGGAATGTAAATTGATACAGCCACTGTGGAGAACAGTATGGCGGTTCCTTAGAAAACTACAAATAGAACTACCATAAGACCCAGCAATCCCACTACTGGGCATATACCCTGCAAAAACCATAATTCAAAAAGTGTCATGTACCAAAATGTTCATTGCAGCTCTATTTACAATAGCCAGGACATGGAAGCAACCTAGGTGTCCATCAACAGATGAATGTATAAAGAAGATGTGGCACATATATACTATGGAATATTACTCAGCCATAAAAAGAAATGAAATTGAATTATTTGTGGTGAGGTGGATGGACCTAGAGTCTGTCATACAGAGTGAAGTAAGTCAGAAAGAGAAAAACAAATACCATATCCTAACACATATATATGGAATCTAAGAAAAAAAAAAAAGGTCATGAAGAACTTAGGGGTTAGATGGGAATAAAGACACAGACCTACTAGAGAATGGACTTGAGGATATGGGGAGGGGGAAGGGTAAACTGGGACGAAGTGAGACAGTGTCATGGACATATATACACTACCAAACGTAAAATAGATAGCTAGTGGGAAGCAGCCGCATAGCACAGGACAATCAGTTTGGTGCTTTGTGACCACCTACAGGGGTGGGATAGGGAGGGTGGGAGGGAGACGCAAGAGGGAGGAGATATGGGGATATATGTATATGTATAACTGATTCACTTTGTTATAAAGCATAAACTAACACACCATTGTAAAGCAATTATACTCCAATAAAGATGTTAAAAAAAAAAGAATTAAAGCATCATAAACAAGTACCACAGGGCTCTGCTCTCACATGCTGGACACAAACCTCAGAGGTGTTTGCATGTGGTCTGCAGATGTCTATTTACAGACTCATTAGGGAAGATGGCTTTTGAAAGGTTTTGCCTCCTAGGTACGAAAATCATTATTTAGCAGGTAACTTCCAAGCTTCAAATCATTAGCTATTCTTCCCTCATCTGGGTCTTACCTTTTTGTCCTTTAGACTAAAACAACAATAAGGCTGGAACAGACATCCAAAGGCCATTTAATTGTTGAGTGTTAGAGTAGGAAGGGACGCCAAAGACTGATTAACTAACCCCCTCTGTTTACAAGAAGGAAACTGAGGCCCAGAAAAGTAACAGTATCAGTTGAAAGTCATGGAGAGGTGGGACTCAGAATATAGTTCACTATTCTTTTTACTAAATCAGTCATTTTAGCAGGCAACAATATAGACAGCACTTCTTGTACAAAATGCCTTCCCTTGCCCAGAGACACGGCTGGCGGAGTCTGCCCATGAACAGAGCCATAGCCCTTGACTTTTCTCTTTAACTCCATGCCTTTGCTCAGAAAGAGCCAACAACCTATGTTTCATCCCAGGAAAGCCATCTAGGAGAGTTCCCCGGCAGCCCACAGGGATACATCAAGGCTTCCAAATTAAGCCTGCCTGATCATTAGTCCTGTCAGATCCTAGGGTGTGGAGCAGGCCGGATGGAGATTCTGTCATGAAATACACTAGGGAAAAACTAGCATATTAGCCTATCAGTACTTTACAATAGGCTGCCTGACTTTGTTGAACCTAGGATATCTCCAACTAGTTTGACCACTGTTCCCTCTCTCCTTTATTTTTTCTTTTTATATACCTATTTTTTAAATTTTACTTATTTTTTATACAGTAGGTTCTTATTAGTTATCCATTTTATACATATTAGTGTATACATGTCAATCCCAATCTCCCAACTCATCACACTCCCCCCACTGCCTCCCCCTGCTTTCCCCCCTTGGTGTCCCTACATTTGTTCTCTACCTATTATTAACCCACAGAGTTACATCCTGTGGAATGCACCTCGTGAATCCTGCTCCAGGGAGTGTCTTCTGCCCACCCTGTTGCCTTGATTCAGCTTTCCAAAAAAAGGCTTGTGTTCTACTTAGGCACACAGGGAAGCACAGCTTCATTGCTGGGGGTGTGTCCATTTCATCACTTTGTACAGATCCAGAATATCGGTTACTGTGACCCATGACAAGTCAGTGATGCTTGTCATGGGATGTGCTGTTAAGTGTCTTCCACAGGCTTTGACAGGATAAAAACGTCAGATCCTTATTCCCATCCCTTAAAAAAAATTGCCACAAACTCCGTGCCAACGTTTTTGTTTTTTCAGGCAACAAGTACACATTTTTCACACTGAATCACAATAAACATAATTCAACTGATCCTTACAAATAACAATATTTATAGGTAAATTGAAATCCCTTTTTCACCATCTAACTCCTACCTGAAGGCCAGTTCTTTCATTCATGTAAGCAGAAGTGAGTCGATTTAAAGAAAATATTTAATAAATCGCAGTGCAATAATTTAGATGTTGCAGAAATTGTACAGTTGGAAAACAAGTGACTGGAGTTAGAAAAACATTATCGTTGCTTCACAAAAGTCGATGGCAAACTTCATGACTTCCCTCTTGCTATTAGATTCATGTACCACTAGACAGTGGGTTGCTCAAAAAGCCATAGTTACTGGTGATTTTTATCTCTGTATTATATATGGAAATTCCTGCCTGTGTCTAAATACCTTCCTGATGATAATAGTATCCTGTCAATAAGCAATATGTGATTTCAGTCCTCTTTGAATCTGCCCTAAATCCTTTGAAAATCTTTTTGCTTGTGGGTTTGGAAAAAAACAAGCAGCAATCATGTCACATTGTATCTCCCCAATGACCTGACAATTGTTTCAAGGATTTCTGATGACACTTGTAATTGGAGTGCAAAGAGCCTCCATGGTGACTGGAAGATGTTACTGCGATTTTTCATTTGACTAAATGATTAGAATTGTTATAAAAATCCTGACATCTGTCATTAGTATCCTGGAAGGAGTTGAAAATTTACCTCAAAGCAAGGTTATTTCAACTGGGTCAATTGTGTCAACTGAGCCAGTCACTCTAAGTATCCATCCAGCCCTCCTGTCTCATATTTATAGATGAGACACAAGATGTACTGGTGTTGCAATGGTGTTAAAAATAAAATATCTCCCCATAAGCTTAAACATGATCAAAAGTAACACTCATGTAACACCTGGACCTTTCTATCCACCCAACATGTTCCTCCCTGCCAACCTGACTGCTGATAGTGGGGCTGGATGGCCTGAAAAATATATTTTTAGCACAAATCATCTTGTTATAAATCAGTCAGCATATCAAGAGAACAAACATTTTATTCCTCCTCTGTTCCCTCTCTCTCTCTCCCCCGCCCTATCTCTCCCTCTCTCTTTCTCTCTCTCTCACACACCCTTTGCTTTTTCTAGAATGTGAGTCCACATGTGAATTTATCTTATCCTTCAAAGTTCTTGCATTTTGTATTATCTTAAAACTTTGGGTTATTTCCTTCCAAGAAGCCAGTGAATCCAAACAATCTTTACCCTACTCTTCAGTTTGTTCCTCAAAACACAGAACTTAAAATTCAGTTTTGTGCAATCTTCCCATCCTCTGAAAGTAGCTTCTTACACTTGTTAGTTTTTATTAAAGTCATTTCAACAAAACTCACTTCAGAAATTGGCTTTCTATAGATAATCAATAATGGTACTTTAAATAGTTCTAGATGAAAGCTAGGCAAAATTGGTTGAGTCTATGAACCTTTCTAATACATTCCCAATAAAAACACGCTGGGTTAAATTTCCTATGCAAGCACAATAAATCCATTGAAGGAGTGGGTTATAAACTGATATCTGAGAAGCAGGGAATGAGTTATTCCACGATCACTATATCCTCTGCCTTCTGCCCACAGTGAGGCCAAGCAGAGTACAGAGTGATGCACAACAAGGCCAATGTGGCTGCAAAAACTCATGTTGCTTTTTGCTTCTGAGCACACATAGGCTGGGGTTGGCTTACTTTTAATTTGTGTGTGTGCGTGCTTGCAATTGTAGCTCATTCCCAAGACATAATCCAAACAGAAAAACTATAAGGTCTTCAGACTGGCTCCACATGGAGTGTCTACAAAGGCCTGCAGTGCACGTTGGATGACTTTCAAGTTTTTTCAAAGCCATCTGGAGTCTTTTAAAGTTGTCATTGTTTAAAGAACCTGCAGAGAGGGGAGAGAGCATTTGGATTCTCAGGAGAAAAGGAAGAAATAAGATGTAAGGTAGCCAACAGATGTGGTAGAAAATCAGGTACTGTTTCCTCCACGTGCTTTGGCTATTATCTGCCTTCCTCCTGCTGACTCAGCTATCCTCTCCTAAGGTAGTTCTTCCTCCATAAATACCACCTGCCTCAACACAGGGAGAGTGGCAGTCTGCTTTGCCTGAAAGACCTGGGGTCTTCGCATTCTCTATCATTCTATCTTGTCATTGAAATCTACACAATAGCTGTTTCTCCTTCATTTTTCTCCCACTGTCCTGGGCATACATTGCCAAACCTAGTTCTGAATCTGCAACCAGATAATTTTGATTCTTCCAAGTCTCTTTATCAAATTCTGGCACATCAGTATTTTACTAATGGTAACTTCTCTACTTTTCATTTCTGGTACATTTAGGCTTTTGATCCCTTCCCTATAAGAAGATCTCCCTCTGCTGCCATGCCCTTCCAGTTCCCATCTCTACAAAACTCTTGATTTGAATCTAACCATGACTCTCCTTTCAGCTCACTCTTCTACATCCTCCTGCCATATTCACTATTTTTCACTCCCTGCATCTGATCTGCTTCCATCAGGATGCTGATTTCCACTTTACTAACTTAGGTTTTAATTTCCTGTTTTTCTCTTTTTAGCGTTAACTAACTTTCTCCTCTACCCCACTATTACTACTTGAATAAATATCAAAGATCCATGTGAGCAAAATGAAATTTTTATGACACAAGACTTTATTTTAACTGAATTTCCCTTGAAAAGCAAAAAATAAAAGCACAAATCAAAGTTGACCCAGCTTGACCCAACAATGTTCTTCAGTGAACGCAAATAAAGGTGATTTACTGTCCACACGTCCATTCAAAAACATTCCCCATTGGTATCATAGAAACCCCATAATCACTGTTCGGGAGTAAAAGGTACACTCAGTTCACATTCTTCCTATTTAGATAATGTGGTCTTAATCAGCAGAGGCTAAAAATAGAGATCCCTGGTTCCTGGAAAAGACTGACTCCAATTTCTCTTTCCAAGGAATTGGAAATGAGATGTCGAAGGGTCTTTGCCTCCTGGGAACATCCAAAAAAAAAAAAAAATTCAAAACACATTTCCTCTACCAGTATTTTCCAAATGAAAGAAGGTTGATGAGTATATTTAGGCTTTGAAAAAACTTTTCCTATGCAATGTGTAACCTAGAGGAATACACAGTTCCTGTTACAGAATTGAATATATTTCTGAGCCTTGAACTCTTGCAGACAAAGTCAGTCCTAAGTCTAGGAAATGCAGTCTTTGGAAATGTAAAATTTTACTGCAAAAGGCTGATTTTCTTATCCTTTTTGTCTTGAGAGTTACTAGAAGTAGTGGACATATACATACAGTAGTTATCCCTTATCCACTGGGATACATTCAAACCCCCAATGCATGCCTAAAACCACAGATGGTACCCAACCTTATATACACTATGTTTTTTCCCATACATACATAGCTATGATAAAGTTTAATTTATAAATTAGACATATCAAGAGATTAACAATAACTAATAATAAAATAGCACAATTACAACAATACTCTGTAATAAAAATTATGTGAATGTGGTCTCTCTCTCAAAATATCTTGTACAAATGTAATCCATTTTCCATCTCAGCTAACCACTTATCACACACTATGGTGGTAACTTTTGCAGTTTGAGGCTCTACAGCAAAACTAGCTCAAATTTCTTTTTCTTTCTTCACAATTTCACAGAGAGAAGATTTGTTCTTACTGTAGATCTTAGCAACCTCAGCATCTGATTTTTCTTCTTTCCTTATTAAACTTTAAAACTTGAAAACTTATTAAACTTGAAAACTTTCACCTTTTCACTTAGAGGAAGCACTTTACAGCTTCTCTTTGGCATATCTAAATTGCCAGCATCTCTACTCTTTCACTGGGGCCATTATCAAGTAAAATAAGGGTTACTTGAACACTAGCACTGTGATACCTTGACAGGGGGTCTGATAATTGAGTTGGCTACCAAGTGACTAATAGGTGGGATACACTGGACAAAGGAATGATTCACATCCCGGGTGGGACAGAGGGGCACAGCACAAGATTTCATCACACTACTCAGAATATCACACAATTTAAAACTTAAGAATTGTTTATTTCTAGAATTTTCTGTTTAATATTTTTGAACTTTCATGGAAAGTAAAACCCTGCATAAGGGGGGACTACTGTAGGTATGTATTTATCTACTTATCTATCTATCTATCTACTTATGTATCTGCAGTGGGTTTTTTGGTATTTGGGGGATGGTCAATCTGTCCACTAGATCATAAATTGATGATTTCAAACATGGTCATAGGCATGAGTAGATCAATAGCAAACAACATATAATGTTATGTTCCTTAATCCTGAACTGATTTCAATTATCATGTGTTATTCCTCTCTGTTTGGACTTATAAAGTTAAGAAAATTGAAGTTCTGAATATTCCTGTGTTATGTGGAGAGGTGAGTTCAGGGTAGTGTTAGAAGTCATTTCAGGTAATCTGGCATAGTGATAACTGGAGATGAAGAAAGCTCAGTAAATACTGATTATGCTCATTCCCTCCCATCCCAGGCCTGAATGAATCATCCGGAATGACCACCCACAAGGGCCTGTTTCTACTTAATGATTACTCTGTGCTATTGTGACGATATATACTTTGATTACAGTATTTCAGAACACTCAAGAGTTCTAACTGAGCACAATATTTTTATTCTTCCCTGTTCTATACAATATCCTTATGGAGAAGAATGCATCTTCACTATTATCAAAGCTGAAAAACAAAAAATACCTATGATCACAAGGTTCAACAAATTTCCCTGAGAATGGGGGGAGGTATTTTATATTTTGTTATACTGATATGTCATTGAGTCATTTTTATGCTGAGGGCTAAGTTCCTTCCTGGAAGTAAATTTAGAGCAATGAAAAAATGGATTTAAATCTTCTGGGCTTCCTAGGGCTAGATTATTGTTAAATTACAAGACTCCTCTAGGGAACCAATTTGTCTTTTCTATCAATTAACAGCATTTATTCATAAGCTCAAAATACAAATTGAGTTTTAAATCTATCTAAGAATAAAATTGGGAGAGTAACAAGTGAATTATGTTTACCTGTAAGGGAAAAAAGAGGGATAAAGAAGTTTAAGTTATCTAATATACTATTTAGAAAAGACGAGAGTAAAATAGAACACTGCTGGCACAAAGAATCACATCTTACATCTTCTCTGCTTCTCTGCTAAGTGATAAAAGATCACATGATTTGAACAGGGAAAAGTGAGATGACGCCTTTGGCTGCGTTTTTCAAGGACAAAAGAGGTAATACTGGGTTGTTAAATGTGCAATCACCTTTTTTATAATACTGTTGTGCAAATGTCAACATCTTCATATAAATGGCAGGTCACTAAAAAGCTAATAATTAAGTCCCAAGTTTTTGGCTAAAAATCAAAAAGGTAAAACATATCTAACATATAAAAATCATTGCAATTTAACAATAGGGATGAAAATGGCTACTTCTAGAAATACATCAGTTGCAAACTTCTGTCCTTTGCACACACTATTTCCATACCCAAAAGAGTCTTCTCTCACTATTCACTTGAACTCTGACATCCTTCAGATCTCATGCTAAAAATTTATTTCCTCAGAAAAAAATTCTGATCTCCTTCAGACTAGGTCAGTTTCCCTGGTATATGCTTTTTTTTTTTTAATGAAAAAATTTATTTTACTCTTTTGGCTAGCCAATAATTTTAAAATTTTCTATAACAATTTTCACCAAAGTGGGGCATATTTTTTAAAACCCTTAGATACACGATGCAGTAAAGCAATCGTCAATAATTCATATGATATTTAAACTTAGCCCAAGCACAGCAATACATAGAGTTTTGTAGCATAACTGAAAAAAAGAATGAATTTCATCTCAGTTTGGGGATCAGGGTATCAAATCATAAAATTATGAACTTGCTTTTTATTTGATGAGAAATATAATAGAATTATACCTCAATTTTGGGGGGAATTTTTAAAAAGTCCTTATAAAATTATGTTTTCTTCCACGTAAAGTTATTTTTTTGGAGTCACGAATCTGCATAATTTCAGAAATCCTCTTGTGACCTATGCTTATTGTATTTATCATCCAACAAATGTGTTGGGTACTTAACATTGCCAACAAATATGGTATTCTGTGATTTAAAATTCTTTAGTTATTATCATAATGTTGTTTACCTTGAATTACAGTGGTCTATACCAAATGTTTACTGTTACTTTATGTTTGCCTTATCTCTTCTCTATGTGCTTTTTATTGTGAAATTGAATCAAATTATTTTAGAAACTATTTTAGTCATCTTAAAAAAATTGCAAGTCAAGCATGCCAAAGGTTTCCTTCTGGGCATACTTTTGAATATATAAGTGTGAATTATGTCTAATCTTAAAATTTCTATTAAAAATTGGTTGTTACGAAATTGGCCTAGTGCTGAGGTGATTACTGAAACCATTCCCTTGTGAATGGTTTATAATTTTCATGCTGGTTTCTCATTCTTCCACAACCTTTAAATGTCTGACTTTAAAACATTCCTTTTCTCTCCCTCATTTCTAAGTTTTTGTAGAGTCTCAGACCAGTTTGTTTTCCATGTTTTCTGCATGTAGACAATAAACTTTAAAGCTTATTCATTTTACCATTTTTCACATAAAAAGCAAGTCATCAGTGAATATTATGGTCAGAACTCACTTCTGGTAGCGAATGATTATGACTGGATGCAGGAGACACTTTCTCTAAGACAATGTCCTCCTCAAAAGTATGTGGGGTATGAGGCAGTGATGAGAAAGATAAGTGTTTTTATAGGCACTGTATTAGACAAACCACAGATTATATGATATTAGGAACCATATATACTAGCAGGTGCTTAATACGTGTTTGTTAAATAAGTTAGTTAATTCTCTGCTGTGAGAGACATCATTCAAGATACATCTGATATACAACTTTGTTAATTATTCAGTCCCTCTATCTCTTTTCATTTTGTTTGATTTTTGGCTATGTAATCAAAGACTGAGTTAAAAAATCTTTCACTACAGTTGTGTTCCATTGTGTTTGGCCACTTCTTCTTAATCTCTAGCAATATTCCTGTTCTTGTGAAGCTTACATTCCAGTAAAGCAGTCTGTCAGTAAAACAAGCAAGCAAATTCACAAAAATGTATTTGATAGTGGTAAGTGCTATATTTTCATCATAAATTTTATCCTCAATCAATACAAAAATATAATGCTCTTATTTTTTTTGTAGTAATTTCTACTTAAATTTTATTTTTATATTAGCATGGCAATTCCTAATTCTGATTTATTAGCATTTGCCTAATACAACTCTGTCCTTTTTATTTTTAATGTTTTTATTATATTTTATCTTGAGAGTCTGTGTCTTTTAATAGCAGAGTATTAACATTTATTATTACAAATGATATTTGAACTTATGTCATAAAGTATACAGGATTTGTTATATTACTGATTTATTTGGGGAGAACTAGAACATTTAAGGAATACATAGATGAAAATAGCCTGAAAAGGAGATTACAAATGAAGAAACAGGATATGAAGGAACCAAGGGAAAGAAAGGTATTTGATCAAAAGATGAAAGATGGTCAACAGATTCAAAAAGCTACAGAGAAATCTAGTAAAGTGATAATTGACTTTGACAGCTCATCAGCTACAGCAGCCTTCCATTTTCAGCAAGTTGAGGAAAGAATGGGAGGTAAAATCAAGGGCAAATAATGCAAATTGTCTTCTTTAAGAGGTCTTCTCCTCTCTCTCTCTCTCACTTCATAGTTCTACTCTGTTTCCTTTTTCTTTCTCTCTACCCAAACTTCTCCCTATACACACACAATTACCAACAGTTGCATTAAGAGGAACCCAGTCATACAACCAACATTCATTCGCAATAAGACATCTATGGCTTAACTGATCGTCCAAGCTAATCCTCTAGAACAGCACTTACTAAACACACCACTGTCCTTCAACCAGAAAACATCCATCGCTGAGTTACAGTCCTGTGTAGTTGTGCCACCTACTCTCAGGAGCTGATTTTCCAAACTCAGATGTATTTATTTCAGGTTTTACACGCTGCATCCCAGGACTGTAAAATTTTTTTTTAGAGCCATGGACTCCTCTCTGTTCTTTGTTTGCTTCTTCACTACAGGAACATAGCTTTTGAAGGAAGTTAGAGGGGTGGGATAGGGAGGGTGGGAGGGAGGGAGATGCAAGAGGGAAGAGATATGGGGACATATGTATATGTATAACTGATTCACTTTGTTATAAAGCAGAAACTAACACACCATTGTAAAGCAATTATACTCCAATAAAGATGTTAAAAAAAAAAGGAAGTCTTCTTAAACATACACTTGCTGTGCTTCTTTGACTAGAACCAAAAACTGAACTAAACTTAAATTCCACTGACTGCAAAGTGAAGAAACAGGTCAGTAGTACTTATTTGCTAAGGGGTTTCTCCTTTTAATATTTTTGATCATTTTTGAAGGAACAGAAACATTTACTACTTGGAAATTGCATTCATATCTAATATTTCCTGCCGATTTGCAAACTTGTGGCCAAGCTGAGGTTGTATGGTGAAAGCGACATGGATAAGGATGCAGAGGACTTAAATTCAGTCCAAACTGTGCCTCTTTCTAACTGAGTAAACTCGGGCACATCACTCAGTTCTCTGGATTTTTGTTTCTTAATTCCTCAACTTTAAAGCAGAAATAGCCTCTGCAAGGTTATTATTGAATTAACCAAGATCGTGTGATGTACTTGTTTACTGTAAACAGATAAACAGTATTATATATTATTAGGAGAGGCAGTACAGCATTGTAGAGTGAGAATCAATCAGATCTCTAATCAAATCCCCACTTTACCACTTACCAGCTGTATTAACCTGAGCAAAGTATTTAACCTCTCTGAGCCTCTGTTTCTCAAGTCTATAAAATAGAGAAAATACTAGCTAATCTAATATTTGTTGTGAGGATTCATAACCATGTATGTAAAACATTTAATAATAATATCTAGTATATAGAAGATGATCAATACATATTATATATTATTGATTTAATTATTATTGCACAACTGGGAATATCCAATTTTTTTGAGTGAGAAAAACCATTTGTACAAGAAAAAACTTTTTGTCTACAAACTAGCTGAAGAATGAGAGGAATAAAAATAAAGATGAGATATTTTAGGAACAGAAAGCATCCACATCCAGTCTAATGTCCTGGCTCATTTTCTAGAACATTTCATTTAATTTAGTTTTCCTGAATTTTTCACCAGACTCCTCATAGCTCATTGAAAAGAACAAGGTTATGTAACCAGGACACACATTTTATTAACTCCAAGGAGCCCAAAGACCCTTTTCTCCTCCAGTTTTTGTTTCGTTATATGCAAATCACAGAAGATGTGGGCTTAAAATTTACACTGAGGTCATTTGTTATTTTGCTTTGGAATTTTTCTTATTATAAACCTAGATATAGTGAAATTCCCAAATGAAGCTATTTTATAGTCTTATTATATTCCAAGAGTCATTCTTCTTTACTGATATGTAGCTTGGTATATTCCATCCACCTAGATTGGTTTTAGGAGAGAAAGGCAGAAAGAGTAGATTTTCAAAGTGCTTAGAACAAACTGCACAAATCAACACAGCAGCCATGGAATATGCACTCTCATTCAGTGTGAATAAAACCCATCCTTAATTTTAATCCATCACATCTGCTTGTATCAAAACATCTCAAGTCAAGATCTTCCTCTACGTCCTTTGAAACACCTTATCTCCAAAATCCACAAAAGCGATTGAATCATGTCTCTTTTTAATTCTAAAATTATAATCACATGTTTGATTCTAAATGTTAGTCTGGATCTCTCATTCCAAATTAAATGAACTCTCAGAAGCAAACCTAAATCAGAGATAACCATATGCTCTCATCTCAAACACAGGCGCACAAAGCTATTTCTAGGATGTTATTTAGTTATGCAATCATCAGTCATTTCATTTTTAGGGTTTTCTCTTATATTATACTGTCCACAGGAAAATTAGGTTAGTAAGCATGATATCATATGTAACTCCTGGAAAAATTATATCAGTAACACCTGCAGATCATATATAAAAACACCAGGACAGAAGCCAGAAAATGGCATTGGAGCACAACCAAATGCCAGTCTCAGAGGCCACATCTAGCACTAGTGAAGCAGCACTGAACTGAGTTTGCATGTGATAGATGGGCCCCGGAAGACATTGCCATATCATCAGTCATCATCATTGTTATTTGGAGGTGCCTCCTGGCATCACAACAAGCTACTATAAAGCTATTAGTGTCTCTTCTCATTAAACTAGCTTACTTTCTTCTTTTTTAATGTTAAACCATGCACTACAAATATCACAGCTGCTTCTGTATAGACATGAGGAAATCCTCTATCAAGTAGAGGGAAGAAACACACAGGAGCCCTTTGTGAAAAGGCAAAGTACACATAGACAGCTAACACTGAGAAGCCAAACCATGCAGCCAGGAGGCCAGGCAGTGCTCAGAAAGAGATGTCTTTATTTAAAGAAAAATACGACAGCACTGGAAGTGATTACCTGGCTAGATTCTAATAAGAAATACCATCCTCAGATAGGCCAAAGATTTATCCAGCTCGGCGCTGTCTTACACAGCAGCCCTAAGCACTTTTTTCTGGAAGGGTCTGACTGCTGTCATTATTGGCAACTTTAATGAAAAAAACCCCAAAAAAACCTAGGTGTGTACCTAGACCTCCTATCCTTTTATAACGTGTAGAGTTATCCTAGAAAAGTTTAATGAGTTCCCACAGGGAATTGTAGCTGGTGGGATGGTTCTTTTACTGCCTGTGTTTCATCCCAGTTGAAAGGAACTTATATCCTGGAAAGAAGAGATTCAATGTTTTAGCTGATAGTTGGCCAGAAAATGGAATATGGAGCATATCATTCACAGGAAGAAAAAGAAAGTATTGGATTGGCAAAAAAGTTCGTTTGGGTTTTTCTGTATGATGTTACGAACTTTTTGGCCAACCCAATAGAAGCCCAGAGTGCCTTTCATTTATCATTATTAGAGAATATCAGAAACCCACAGATTAAGATTAGAATAATCTTAAATTTTATCATCATCTCTATGTGTTATTCTGACTTTACTCTGACTCTCAATACAAATCTAAAAGGATACAGGGGAACTTCTTGGCCAATTTTTGGTTGAAAGTCTATAATCAAAGGATAAGGAGAATGCTGAAGTTTCAAATGCTACTTTTGTCTGGAAATCAAGCCTTTGAACTCTGCTTCCAGCTGGGCCAGAGAGATAGAGTTCAGAAGCCCAAGCTCTGTCCAGAGTAGGGATACCTGTAAGAGAACTTCTCTCCATGGAGATGGATCACAAGAACCTATTTCCTCAGGTTTACAGTAAAGACCTAGATATGACTCAATGTCCTATTTAATAGTGAAAAATTGGAAGTTTTTCTTTTGGTACTAGGAATATGACAAGGTATCCTGCTGCCTTGACTTCTATGCAACATTGATCCTACCCAGTGAATCAAGAAATTTTAAGAGAACATAAGAATTTGAAGGAAGAAAAACTGTCACTATTTGCCAATGATAGGATCAAGCATATAGAAAATCCAAAATCATCCTATGTAAATCTTCAAATAATAGGCTAATTTAGCAAGGTAACTGGATACAAAATTCAATATACAAAAGTCAACTGTTTTTTTGTATACCAGCAGCAATTAGAAAACAAAAATTTTTTAAAGAATTAATTTACCCATAGCATCAAAAATGTCAATTGGGAACCAAGGAGTAAATCTTATCAAAGGTGTGTAAGACCTCTAGATAAGAAATTATAAAACTTTACTGGGAAATATTAAGACCTAAATAAACAAGAGACCTATCATGTAAATAATTTGGAAGATTTTGAAAAGATGTCAATTCTCCCCAAATTGACTTATAAATGCATTGCAATCGTAGTAAAAATCCTAGTGCACTTACGTGTGTGTGTGTGTGTATGTGTATGTGCTTGATTTTAACTTGACAACTTCTTAAATTTATTTAGAAATGCATATAATACGAAAACACTAAGAATAACAGTGACACCCTTTAAGAAAAAAGAACAATGTGGAAGAACATGTTTTACGGGATGTCGAAAAATATTATAAAGTTGTAACAATAATTGGCAGAGTAATAGGCAAATAGATGATGGAACAAAATAGAGAGCTCAGAAAAAGACCCATGAAATAAATGTATGCTAGATTTATGAGAGAACTGGCACCAAGAATCAGTGGGGAAAGATGAACTTCATAATAAATAGTTCCAGGACAAATATCTGTTTGAAAAGGTATTTAAATGAACACCTACCTCATACCATATACAAAGATCAATTTCAGCTGGATGAAAAAGCTAAATATGAAAGTCAAATATATAAAACTATTAGAAGAAACTATATGAGAATTGTTTTTCAACCCTGAGTTTTAAAAAGATTCTCTTCTTACATAACAACTTTATTAAGTTATAAATAACATACCCTAAAAATCATTCCTTTAAAGTGTACAAGTCAGTGACTTTTAGTATATTCACAGAGTTGTGCAACCACCACCACTAACCAATTTTAGAATATTTTCAACTCCTAACCCTTAAAATCCCCTTCACCCTTTACCCATTACTCTTCCTCCCAGCCCCTGGTAGCCAATAGTCTACTTTCTGTCTCTGTGAATTTGACTATTCTGAACATCTCATTTAAAAGGAATCATACAATATTTGGTCTTTTGTGACTGTCTTCTTTCACTTAGCATAATGTTTTTAAGGTTCATCCACATTGCAGTCAGCATGTATCAGTAATTAATGCCTTGTTACGAATGAATAATATTCCATTGTTTGGATATACCACATTTTGTTTATTCATTCATCAGGTCATGGAGATTTGGGTTGTTTCCATTTTTTGGCTATAATGAATAATACTTCAATGAACATTCATGTGCAAATTTTTTGTGGACATATTTTCATTTCTCTTGTGTATTCATTACCTAGGAGTGAAATTGTTGTGCTATATGATATTACTATGTTTAACATCTGGAAGAACTGCCCAACTGTTTTCCATGGTGGCTACATCATTTTACATCCCCACCAACAATATATGAGGGTTTCATTTTCTCCACAAATCTGTCAACACTTGATACTGTCTATCTTTTTATTTTAGCCATCTTAGTGATTGTGGAGTGCTTTCCCATTATGGTTTTGATTTGCATTTTTCTAATGACTAATGATGTTGAATATATTTTCATGTGCTTATTGGCTATTTTTATATCTTCTTTGGACAAATGTCTTATTCAAATTCCTTGTCCATATTTTTAATTGGCTTGTCTTTATTATTGACTTGTAAGAGTCTTTTATGCATTCTGGATATAAGTTTTTTGTCAAATATATGATTTTCAAATATTTGCTCCCATTCTGTGGGTTGTCTTCCACTTTCACAATGTCTTCCTCTGAAGCATGAAAGTTTATAATTTAGATGAAGTTTAATTTATACATTTTTTTCTTTTGTCATTTGTGCTCTTGGTGTTGTATCTAAGAACCACTGCCTAACCGAAGGTCATAAAGATGTACTCTAAGGCTTTCTTCTGAGAGTTTTATAGTTTTAGTTCTTTCACTTAGAACTGTGATCTATTTTTAGTTCATTTTTGTGTGTGGTGTGAGATATAGACTCAAATTCATTCTTTTGAATGTGGATATCCAGTTTCCTGGCACCGTTTGTTGAAAAGACTGTTCTTTCCCCAATAACTGGTCTTGACGCCCTTGCTGAAACTCAATTGACCATAAATGTAAGGATCTATTTCTGCACTCAATTCTATTACAGTGATCTATATATCTATTCTTATGACAATACTACACTGTCTCAATCATTATAGCTTTATAGCAAGTGTTGAAATTGAGAAGTGTGATATCTCCAGCTGTGTTCTTCTTTTTCAAGATTGTTTGGAATTTTTGGTTTCTTGTAATTCCATATGAATTTTAGGATAAGTTTGTCAATGACTGCAAAAAATGCAACTTAAATTTTGACAGGGATTACAATGAATGTGTAGATCAGTTTAGAAAGTAATGCTATCTTAACAGTATTAAGTCTTTCAATCCATGAACATGGAATATCTTTCCACTTATTTATCTCTTTTTAATTTCTTTTAATAAAGTTTTGTAGGTGTGCAACTTGTCCTTCTTTTGTTAAATCTATTCTTAAGAACTTTATTTTTATATTTTGGTAGTATTGCTCATAAAATTGTTTTATTAACATAATGTTCAGATTTTTCATTGATAGTGTTAGAAAAAAATTCTTTTACTATATTGATCATATCCTGCAATCTTGCTGAACTCATTTATTAGTTCTGTTAGTTTTCAGAGTATTCTTTAGGATTTTCTATATATAAGATCCTTTGTGAATAGAGACAATTTTACTTCTTTCTTTACAATCTAGATGTTTTCACTTCTTTTTCTTGCCTAATTTCCCTAGTTAGAACCTCCAATGTTGAATAGAAATGGCAAGAAGAGACATCCTTGTCTTATTCCTGGTCTTAAGGAGAAAGCATTCAGTCTTTAAGTATGATGTTAGCTATGGGTTTTTATAGGTGTCCTGTATCAGGTTGAGGAATTATTCTTTTATCTTTAGTTTACTGGGGATCTATGGAAAAAAATTTAAAGTAGACACAAATTTTAGTAGAGTGGAAGATTGATCAATTTGGCCAAGTTAAAATTAAAACTTCTGTTCATTGAAATACATCACAAAAAAAGTGAAAAGAAGAATCATGGAGTTGAAGAACTCTGAAACATATATTAACTAGAACATAGCTATTTTTTTTTAGAATATATAAGGAACACCTATAATTCAATCAGAAAAGTGTAGACAACTCAATAGAAAAATGGTCAAATGACTTAAATAGGCACTTCAATAAAGAAGTCCAAATAGCCAGTAACCCAATGAAAAGGTGCCAAACATTAGGAAAATAAAAATTTAAGTCATGATAAGATACTCCTACTCACCCATTAAATTGGGAAAAAGTAAAAGTCTGACAATACTTAACATGGGCAACCATATAAGCAACAGGAACTATTCTACTGGTAGGAGTGTAAATTATTAAAGCAACATTAGAAAACTGTCATTATCCGGTGAAACTGAATGTATGTAAACACTATGATTTAGCAATTTCACTCATACATTTATACTTTAAAGATATGTTTGCTTATGTATACCAGGATTCACATTATAAAATGCCCACAGAGTACACTGAAAACTCTAAAACATTAATGAAAGAAATTGAAGAAGACACAAATAAATGGAAAGATATTCCATGCTCATGGATTGAAAGAGTTAATATTGTTAAAAATTTCCATACTACCCAAAGAAATCTACAGATTCAATGCAATCCCTATCAAAATTGCAATAATATTTTTCACAGAAATAGAACAAACAATCCTAAAATTTGTATGGAACCCCAAAAGAACACACTAGCCAAAGCAATCTTGAGAAAGTGAAGCTGGAGGCACCTGCTGCCTGATTTTGAACTATATTACAAAGCTATAGTAATCAAAACAGAAAAGTATTGGCATAAAAACAGACACATAAATCAATGAAACAGAATAGAGAGCTCAAAAATAAACCCACCCATATATGGTCAGTTAATCTGACAAAGAAACTTAAGAATATACAATGGGGAAAAAACAGTCTCTTCGATAAATGGTGTTGGAAAAAACTGACAGCCACATGCAAAAGAATGAAACTGGACTACTATCTTACACCATACACAAAAGTTAACTCAAAATGGAGGAAGGACATAAGACCTAAAACCATAAAACTCCTAGAAGAAAACATAGGTGGTAAGCTACTTGACATAGGTCTTGGTGATAATTTTTTTTAATTTGATACCAAAAGCAACAAAAGCAAAAATAAACAAGTGAAACTATATAAAACTAAAAAGATTCTGCAGAGCAAAGGTAACCATTCACAAAATGAAAAGGCAACCTACAGAATGACAGAAAAACATTTGTAAATCATATATATGATAAGGGGTTAATATTCAAAATACAAAGAAATCATACAATTTAATAGCAAAAAAGCCCAACCTGATTTAAAAAATGGGCAGAAAATCAGAATAGACAGTTTTCCAAAGAAGACATACAAATGGCTAACAAGTACATGAAAAGATGCTCAACACCACTAATCATCAGGGAAATGCAAATCCAAACTAAAATGAGCTATCACCTCACAACTGTTAGTATGACTATGATCAAAAAGACAATAAATAACAAGTGTTGGTGAGGATGTGAAGAAAAGGGAACCCTAGTGCACTGTAGGTGAGAATGTAAACTGGTGCAGCCACTATGGAAAACAGTATGGAGTTTCCTTAAGAAATTAAAAATACAGCTACCATATGCTCCAGCACTTCTACTTCTGGGTATTCATTTTATCTGAAGAAAACAAAAACAATAATTTGAAAAGATATATGCCCCCCCCCATCATGTTCACTGCAGCATTAATTACAAGATCAAAGATATGGAAATAACCTAAGTGTCCATCAATGGATAAATGGATAAAGAAAATGTGGTATACATACAATAGAATATTATTCAGACATTAAAAGAAAAATCACAGTTTGGGACAACATGGATAGACTTTGAGGGCATTATGTTAAGTAAAATGGCAGACAGAGAAAGACAAATACTATACACCTTAAAAGTTCCCATCACAAGAAAAAAAAATTTCTGACTGTATTAGGTTGTGGACATTAACTAGACTTAATTGCCATGATCACTTCAAAATGTATACAAATAGTGAATCATTATATTGTACACCTGAAACTAATTAATGATATATGTCAACTATACCTCAATAAAAATATGCTTATAATAATATTGCTTATAATTACCAACTCTCTGACACCATTAGCAGAGTAGATACATAAAACGTTTATGTTCTCACAATGGGATACTACATCAAAACAGATTTGAATACACTACAGATGTGTATAAAAAATTTACAATGTAGGTGTAGGAAAAAGCAAGTCATAAAATAGTAATTACGGTATTATTCTATTCACATATAGTTCAAGAACAGGCAGCACTAATCTAATTTTTAAGGATGTATACACAGGTGGTAAAAAAAATGCAGAGAAAGAAAAAGTACTACAGAGGTCAGGGTCATAGTTACCTTAAGATGCCATAAGGCACCTTATGAGGACAAAGTGAAGTCAGAGTGGTAAAGGATGTAAGGGAAATTTTGTGGTTTCAGCAGTTGACTTGATGAAGTTATATGGTTATTTGTTTTATAGACAAATGTTAAAAAATGTTTTACAGACAAAAGTACCTATAATTTTACACAATCTTCTGCATACCATATTTTATAATAAAGCTGTTTAAGCCAATAAACAAACACACTGCTTTTGCTTGATTAGCTAATCCTGTCTTTTATCAGAGATAGATGTTTGCAAAAACTAAAGTTTATTAAAATGATAATCTTACACTGAAACTCAACATGGAAAACAAATCAAACCTAGCTGTTCTATTTGAAGTGGGGAATGGGAGGCCTGGATCATGGTTCACTCAAATCTCTCCCTTGGACATCTCTTCCCTCAACCCAGTAACTCCTTCATGAAATCCTAGATCTCCAGGGCATGAACAGTTTGGAAACCACTATTAAAGACTCTTGGGGCAGGAAAAAACCTTGGATGTCATCTAACTTAAGCTCCTCATTTTACAGAGAAGGCTTTATGACATGCCCAAGGTCATCCAGCTAGTTAATGGCAGAACTGGCTTAAAACCCAGATTTGATTTTTAGTAGTGTATTTATTTTCACGGCTTAGTTTTTCAATGAAGTTCCATTAAGAATCACTCATCTAGGGGCTTCCCTGGTGGTGCAGTGGTTGAGAATCTGCCTGCTGATGCAGGGGACACGGGTTCGAGCCCTGGTCTGGGAAGATCCCACATGCCGTGGAGCAACTAGGCCCGTGAGCCACAACTACTGAGCCTGTGCGTCTGGAGCCTGTGCGCCACAACAAGAGAGGCCACGATAGTGAGAAGCCCGTGCACCGCGATGAAGAGTGGCCCCCGCTTGCCGCAACTGGAGAAAGCCCTTGCACAGAAACGAAGACCCCACACAGCCAAAAATAAATAAATAATTAAAATGAATATGTGTTTATTAAAAAAAAAAGAATCACTCATCTATAGTTTCTTATACGTCTTTCAGAATTTTTCTTACGACAACTAGTTCTATTAGCAAAGCATTAGCAATAAACCAAAGCACAGGCTACAATTCTATGGGGATGTGTGTGTGTGTGTGTGTGTGTGTGTTATATTAATAAATACAAATCTACACTATATATCGTATATGTACTAATAAATGTATGTTATAATGCATATTTATGTATATATATATTCTAAAAAATAAGGCCACTGTATAAAGTTAAATCAGTTGGGCCACTTTAACTTAAATGAGAAAAGCAAGCAAGGGGAATTATTTGTTACAGGGCAGGTGAAAATCAGCTGTGTTTCTTCTCCACTAAGTCAAGCCAAGATGAAGTGGGTTTAACAGAGCAGGATGAGAGATTTAAAACATTATCACAAGAATTTCCTTGTACTGTGAGTGTTAAATGTGTAAGTAAAATGTATGAATTCTCTTATGGAGAAGATTCTAAAATTCTTTTTTCTGATAGTATATAGAATAGGAGAGCCTTTCTATGGGACTTTCATAGTAACTGGAAAGACTAAACGTTTTCTTCAGTGGCATTTTATGCATAACAATACAAGATTCAGGCTGTCATGAGGATATGGCCACAGGGCCACCAACCGCACCCTATTTCCAGCCTTGTGTGGCAGCCAAGGAAATGCACTGTCCATATCTGCCTTCAAGAAAGAACTTGCCAGTCAGTTGTGATCAGTAACATTGGAGCCAAGACATGCTCTTCCTGGGCAGTCTCTAGCTAATGTCTCAGCACAGCAGAGGTACCAGGGCACCATTTCTGACAATGTGGGATGGCTCCATGGTACTTCTTGTGCCACAGCCCCCAGTGGACTGGCCAGGGCTCCGTAGAGCTGCAGTGCGGTCTGAAGTTCCTCCTGTCTAACTCTCCTTCTCTCCCCTTCTCCTTTTATAGGTAGCAGACCTACACCATGATCTAAAGGTTTTCCTTGTTTAATATTTCTCCTTTCTTTTATCTTTCATGAGCATTACCCCCAATAAATCTCTGTACTTGGAATTCTATCCCAGGGGACTCAGGTGACATAGAGGGGCAGAGAAGCTTTGATTACTTCAGCCTCTACTCTTTTCTTTCCTAAGGACACTGGAACATGTAGGCACAGAAAAGAAGAAAGCTGTTTTGCTTCATCACCATTATATGAGGCTTAGAAAAAAACAAAAATATATTTTTTTCATACCAGTCTAGGAAAAATTATGCCTAGAAAATGGTTCCTTCCCAGAGAGTTTTTAAAAGGGCTCCTTTCCACATCACCCCACCCATACTTTCCCTTTATAAAATTTAGAGAAAAAAGAAGGAAGGAAAGGAGAAAGAGAATTTGGGGAAGAAGAAACAATAGGGTGGGATGGAGTGGAGTGGCTCCTGTGGAAGGGTGTTGAAGACTTCTGGATTTGCTCCTGCTGGCCTCCTGGCCCTGGCACTCCCATTGTATCCAGTTGTCACTACCTGTACAATTCCATCAGCATATTTTTTTCTTCCTGAGATATCCTTTACCCTAGAGAAACAGCAGAGAAGTCCCATTGCAGAGGTAATCAAGACTCATTGATGCTTTTTTTTTTTTTTTCTGAGGGATGGGACCACATTCCTCTTCCTCCTCATGCTGCCTTTGACAATGGTTACATCTTAGTTAGACTCACCTTATGCAGAGCTTCCACCTAACAAGCATGTTTCTGGTTCCTTGTCTGTTTCCTTGCCTCTGCACTATCCCTGGAAATGTGCTTGTCCTTCTGGTCCACTGTTTTGGTAGCTTTAATATGGGCCACACCCCCCTGCCTGTGGGATGATGTTGAGAGGCAGCCTCTAAGGTTAGAATTTGACAAATGAATAGTCATTCACCTCTGTGTGCTTGCCTAGACAATCATCAGGTTAGGATGAGCATTGAAAAATCATCACAATTGACAAGGTCCAATTCAAACCCCACCAATAATCACCCTAAAAATGATTATGTTTCACATAGAAGGCAGAAAACACTATAAGTGACTATTTGTTTGCCAGTTAGTCAAAAGACTATTCATTTGTCAATTATTCCTTCCAATAACTCAATTCTGGCTCCATTGATCCCACTCTGTCTTGAATATGAATAGTCTATTTTGGGCCCCACTCACTTGCCTGTCTCAACTTCCTGACTTGTATTGTTCACTTCTTTGTATAGGAAACCCTTGAGCATTAAGCTTTATGATCCTAGGAGCTGCGGATTTGAATGCTCATGACCTACTTACCCATGGCTACCCTTAGCTCTACTTGCAGATATCTTAACTGAGAATTAGCCCCAGCTGTGGCTTTTTCCCTGGTGCCAAAGGATTGGTAAAAGGGAGCCCATGCAGAAAAACAATACAACAGTTATATCTTATTTTGCTTGCAAAAAATATTTAAAATTTTTCTATTCCTGTGGATCTTTGAAACGCCTCACACTCCTGTCCCCCAGCATATGACACATGCACTCGCACACACACACACACCTCGGGCACTCTACTCTCAAAGCTCCCCATACCCACACCTCTATGAATCATAGTGTTTTTTCTCTTCTGTGTGAAACATAATCACTTTTAGGGTGATCATTCTGGTCTCGTTGTCTTATGCATCATTGTACCCAAGTGCCTATCTTAACAGAAGAATCATAGTAGACATCAAATAATTCAAGGAGAAAGGAAGAGAGGGAGAGACTAAATGAATCTAGGGTGCATTTAAGTTTAAGATATACCTATACAAGTAAACTTGGTCATGTAATTTGTTTCGAAACATCAATTTTCTCAAGTGTAAAAGGGCAATATAATGCATTTAGAATATTTCTTTTCTAGTGCATATAACTCTACATGAAATCTAAATTTAGAATTGCTAAGTCAGTAACCAATTTGTGTTCACCCAAAACAAGCTAACCCTTTCACATTTTTTAAAACTAAATATTAAATATCAATTTGTGTTAAAACCAATTTAGTTTTAAAGGTTCACACTGTGAGATTAATGTTCTACAATGAAATTTCATTTAATTCTCACCCTTACCCTTGAGCTACTTTTTTCAGCTGCACAGTTTTATCTATATATGTTTTCACTTATGTTCACCATGACAGCCTGAGTTTTCTCATCTACTTATTCAGGTTGACTTAAAATACATCCAGATATTTTGTGGGTGAAGCAATTGTATTGACATTATAAAGTAAAATCTTCCAGAAAGAAATTGTTTAGACTTGCATATGTGTGACCTATTTGTTGAATTCTCCCACAAGGCTTTATGCCAGGCAGAATCATTTCTTCTCCCTGTAGATTTAATGGAATATATATTGCCAGCACACAGACACACTAAGCCACCATCCAGTAGATTGACTCACTTGAATTTATAGTTATAATAAAGTCATTTGGAAAAACAAACTCAAGCTGTTAACCAGTGAGAACTAATTCCAGATTCAAAACCTAGTCCATGAATGGGGCTGTGCCACTGTGGCTGTTGAACATTCGGTCATGTAAATGTTCCCCTGAAGGCTCTGCATGACAATGCTGATGAAAAGGAAGGGGGAATATCAGGCCTCCAACATTGCTCACCAAATGTGGTGACTAAATCGAACAAGCAATTCTGTACAGGACCCAGAGTCTTTGGCAGCCCTCAGGGCAGCTTCTGCCTTTGGTGGCAAAACAAAGTTTGGGTGGTTTTTATGCATTGTTTTTGAAGGGGGATGAGTATAATCATTTTTTAGCATTGGCTCCTTTGTGTTACAGTCTGTTAGCACACATTTTCAGATCCACTTCAAAAAGGAAACAAAATAGAAGTGTGGATGCATGTTAATTACCCAAAAACATGGCACACCAGATGGCCACCAAGGTCTGCTTCTATCTAGTAGGTAAATAAGGCTTCCCAATCCCTTTGTCCCCTCTGAAAACCAAATTTTGAATTATTTTCCCTCCAATTACTGTTAACACAGGATGGAACCAAGGGGAACAAGAAAGCCACATTTATGAGTGGACCAGAGGGGTAAAGGCAAACATTTTTTTCACTCTTGCTAAATTCTGCAGAATTCATCGGGTCCAGAAGAAGTCAAGAGAAATTCTTACAATGCCAAAAAGCACGGAGTTGGACTTTCAGTCAAAGCTCAAACACCAGAGAAAATGAGTTTATTTTTCCAAGCTTGCATAATGTTTCAGGCCTTGTGTGCCTCTTTGATATAGGTGTGATGATTTTGACTTCAAGGTTCCCCTCACGGGCTGTGTGATAAGCCCTCTTGTACTACTTATGGAAGATTTTAAAATTCACCAAGTCGGTATATACAGTCATGGTCCATTCTAAGAAAAACAAAACCTGAACTTTTAAAATGTCTTTTTGCTGAGCTGGGTATATGTCATAAATTCTGCATGACACTTCATTTCCTACATATCACCTCAGTGTGCTCTATGGTAGAAAGCATTACCTTCCATAATATGTCTGTAAACTTGAGGGGCAGGCAATAGATTTGTGATACTGACCTTTTGTCCTTCCCTCTCTGGTAGTCCCTTCCTTTTTCCCTCATCAAGTAGGTAATTAGCTTTGCATTCATTGCTACAAATGAGGGATGTGTTAGGTGGAAGAGTGGAAATAATGTGCAAGTCTTTGGTTTTTATAAAATTTTAAAAACTGAAGATCATAGAAGAACTTAGTGGCTCAGGATACAGACCAAATCAATAGGAGAATCTGGGAAGAAAGCACAGCTTCCCTAACTTAGGGAAGGAGTCCTATGTTCTAGCACACATGCAACTAGAGGAGACATCAGATGAGATGGGACCGTGCACATAAGAACCACACCCTCCCAGTGAGACTAGTGATGATGGATGATCAGGACCAGGCCAGAGCATGAACACTGTGACCTCTCCTTGCACATGTAAGGATAAATGCCCCTTCTTCCCAAGCTTTGGCATTATGTATGTTTCACATACTTACACATAATCCCAGGAGAAGGAGAGGGAAAAGGGGGGAGAGAGATCTCAAGTTGATGGAGAGTGTTTTTACCCTTCCTAGCAGAATAAAAATCAGGTTGAGTTTGAGGAACATAAAAAATTTATTTTGTATCACTGAGTTTGCTGATTGGGGATCATACCTGTAACCTTTATAAAGACAACCTTGAAGTTTGGGAGAAGGCAATGAAGGAGAGCAGAAAGACATTTAATAAATGAACTTGGGAAAGATGAAAATAAACAGATTATTAATTCTACTGAGGGAATTCTCATGTTTAAGAATGTTGGTCATGCCACATATAAGAGTTTCCTGTATGCCATGAGCTTTGCCTGTGTTAACTTATCCAGTCTTCCTAACAACCTTATGAGGATAGCAGCACTGTTATCTCCAATTCACAGATTAGGAGAGTGATGTTCATAGAAGGAAATGACTTGCTTGGGATTCAAAACTGCACTAGAAGGAAGTTAAAAGTGCCGAACACAGGATGTTAACCTCAGTGCTCTGCTGCACCCTGAACAAGCAGAACTGATGCAAAGTGGGAGGCGCTATTTAAAGCATCCTCCTCTTAGTCCCTCAACTGCCTTGGCTCAGAATCCAAGCAGAAGTTGGAGCTAGGACTCTTGCCTTCAGAATGCTACCTAAAACCACAAATTTATCGTGACCCATTTATTTCTTCCAGATCCCATTCTCTCTATGGTGTGATTAGGGTTAATTACTTCCCAATAAAACTAGCATTTTTAGTGTCTTAAAGTAAAATGCTATACAATTGAAAAACAGGGCATAGAAGTAAACCTATCCTTCACTTTGGAAATTTTCCACTTATCTGAAATGAAGCGGTATATATATATATATATATATATATATATATATATATATATATATATATATAAAACAATAGTATATGTGTGTGTATATATATACATATATATAAATAGTATAATGTATATATATACATATATATATGTATATGTGTGTATATATATATATATATATATATATATATATATATATATATATATAGTATAATGAAGACTCAGCTCTTTTTTGTAAGGTCAGACAATCATCATTTTTTCCTAAATATAAGGAGGAAATTTTACAAAAAGGAAAATTAGGAAGAGGGATGGCTGTCTATTAAGTTATAAGTCAAGGAAACAAAATAATTTTTGTTGAAAAAAATGAAAGGTTATACATTGGCCAAAACTATGAGGGAACAGAATGAAACTTCCTTTCTTTGTACCTTTTTGCTTTCCTCTCTGACATCAGTGATATTTTTTCATTTTGTATAAATTGACTCAGCTTTAAGTAGCACCTCCCTATAGATGGAGAGTCTCATAAGAAATACAGATTCAACTTCCAGATGACCAACTGGTTGGCCCAGTTTCCAGGACAGAAGCCAAGATTTGATTTAAAATAAAGAAGCAGATAGTTTCTCAACAAAGCTTGTTGCCTGATTATCCAAAAAGTCTGCTCAAGCCTCCAGTTTAATTTATCCAAGGCACACTTTGTAGTTTTCCACTCATTATAGCTTGTAACAACATGCCATATGATTTATGTCTTCCTTCAAAGGTAAGCTCACCTTGCCCACATGGGCAGAATTTTCCTCCTGTTTTGCTAGCTGCTGCCCCTAAGGCTCCTTTGCTGTTCGCTCTCCTCTAAGTACTTGGTCTTTAACAGTGGACTTCCTCAAAGTTTAACCCTTGGTTCTCTTTTACCCAGCATTCTCTCTCCAGATGATTTCATCAACTCTCATGGCTTTTGTTACTGTCAGAATGTCAAGGACTACAAAAGGTACATACACCTCTACACCAGACACCTCCCTCTGAGCTCCAGGTCCCGATGTCTGCAGAAAGCTAACATTTATTGACTGTTCACCAAGTGCTCTGCCAAGTGCCGTAATGCGCGTTTTTAATTTAGTTTCTTATATGTTATCACATTTTATTATTTTCTTCGTTTCTAAGTACACATACATTAATAAGATATACATTCTATAAAAACTAAAATGATAAAAAAGATGAGTCATATCAGCCGACCTACTGTTCCCCTTTCTACACCACCTAATCTCCCACCCACGCTCAAGTATCTACCATTAGTTTGATGTGTGTTCTCATTTAATCTTCACGATAACTCAGTGGAGGTACTGTTATAGTTGTCTCCATTTTACAGATGGGGAAACTGATATATAAGATTATTTCAAAACTTGTCCAAGATCTCATGGATCGTAAGTGGCAGAATAGGTATTACAAATTCAGTTTCGTCTCACTTCAGCACCTCCACTCTTCCATTTTTATTTTGTCCCCTCTCCTGGATGTTTCTCAGAGACACACCAAATTCAACTGTCTGACCTTAAACGTATAATTTTCCTGCACTGTACCCACTCACCAAGCCTGGTCCTTCTCTTGGGTCTTCATGTCAGCAAATGACTCAATCAAATACACATGTGTTCTCTGAGAAAACTTAATACCCTCTTCTTCTTTCATAATTCACACCTAATCATCCACCAAACCTTGCTGACGTGATTCTGAAATCTTTCTTGGACCTGTGAGATTCTTTCTATCATCACTGCCACCACCACCTCTTGACTAAATCTGCTTTCATGCTTGCCACCTTCCAAATCAACCTATGCACAATCGCCAAATGGACCTTTTAAAAATGCTCACATTGGAGTGTCACTCCCCTCCTTAAAACCTTTGGCTTCCCATTGTCTGTAGAATGCAGCGTAAAATCATTAGTGTGGCTTAGGAGGCTCTCTGAGTCCAGTCCCTGCCTACTTCCCTGGCCTCCTGTCAGCCTCTGTCCTCCAGTCACACTGGTCTTCTCTCAGTTCCTCAAACGAGCCAATCCCGTTTCAGCTACAGAGCCTTCAGACACGCTGTTCCCTCTATTTGGAGCTCTTCTGCCCTCTTGCTCAACTTGCGTAACTCTGTTCAGTAAGCAAGCCTTGCGTTGCCCAGGAGAGCCTTTGCTGCCCCCCAGTCTATTTCTAGTTCCACTCTTAGATGCTCTCATATAACCCTTTACTTTGGATTTATTCCATTTATAATCATATAATTAATTCATTAGTCCCAAGTATGTTTTCCTCACTAGACCACAAGCTCCAGGAAGGCAAGAACAGTGTGTGTCTCCTCTCACTCACCCCTGTGCCTGGAACATAGCAGGCTCCTAATATCTTATGAAATGAAATTCAGTCTGACTCTTAGTAAGTAGCTTATTTAGTTGGCTCTCAAGTTTCCATTCCTGGAAAATAGGGATGGCAGCACTAGCTTAGAGTCACATTACCTCTTTCAGGCAAGTTGGATTCACCCCCAGAAGCCCTGGCCTCTGGTAAGGGTATTTAGAGTTTAAACAGTTCAAGGAGTTAAAGATGTTCTCCAATGGACGTCCCTTGGGAAGAGAAATGGGGCACTTCAAATCTTGGCCTTCTCCCTTTCCTCTTCTCTCCAACCCAAGAGTCATCAGAGGAAGTCTAAACATCACAAAGCAAGATTACTGGAAAACCTTTTGCAAACTCACTTCTCTGTATATTTCCAAACAGTACTGCTTTAATTGATTCAAGTTTGCAGGATTGGATTCTAATTTCAAGACAACTCCCCAAACAATTCACCACAGAACAGAACATTAGAATTATGGTAGGTATAATTAAAATGCCACTGCATTCTAATATTGTCTCTTCCTCCATTGCTCCCACCCACAATTGGTTTTCTGTACCAACAAAGAAACAGCTGTATGGTCAGTGGGCATCCATCTGTGTGCTTCCATCTGTGGCTTCTTTTGCACTTGTACCAAGTGGATCTGGAAAAGCAAAATGTGTTCCATTCTTGATTTTACTCTTTTCCATTATTTCACATGTGCAAAAACAAGAGCTGAAAGAGGCTTCAGGGCTCTCCCTAAAATTAGTACTTCCAAGAATTTCAAGGGTAGTTAATAATATTTCTTTGGTCTTCTGATTAATGCCATTGTCAAGAACTCAGAAGCAGTTAAGGAGGGGTGAAGGACAGAAGGACCAATCTTTATCACATTACCTGGGAGTGAACTGTAATGTTCAGGCTAATGGCACTGTTATGACAGTGCCTCATTCAACACAGAAAGAAATAGAATCTGAAAAAATGAAAATGATGAGGCTCCTAGCACTTCAGAAGTTGTCAAACTTCTGCATTCCCAATACTTCCTTCCTTCTCCACCATCAAATTCCCATCATATATTCATGAAGCAGGTTCATTTCAAGCTTGTTGTCTCAGCAGACTTGAAAGCCCGAGGAACGGGGAATGTCCTGGAAGCTAGACTATCATTTTTATCAGCTTTCTAGATGTTTATTCTCTAGAGCAGTTTTTTGGGCCACTGTTGCCATAGGCTCTGTACATTTTTTAACATGCTTGTAAGGAATCAACTGGAAGGCTCTTACTCATCCTTCAATTCTCAGTTCAAGTGTCACCTCTTCAAAAGGTCTTCCCCAATTTCTCCCAGAAGAGTTAAGGGCTTAAGAGGTCATTCTATTTTTCTCTTATTGTTCATATCAATTATACATATGATTACAATGTTATAATTTTTATATATATGTCTAAATCCTTAATTCACCGATTCTAGTGTTTCCTATTTTTCTTGTCTCCAGACTCTAAAATATGGATAAAAAAATGAATGAATGAATAAAATTCATTTCTTGATATTTATTAATTTCTCAATGGTACAGCAAAATGCACCAGACAAGTAAAAACTGTGACGTACAGTAGGACAACCATTGTCCAGAATATTCTCTGTAATCCATGGACAGGAAAAAGTTTCTTTGAAGAAATCAACTATAAACTCAAATTCCCAATTTAGCCCCTCACTTCTATCTTCTCTCCAATCATATTTTTGCCACTTTTAAATATAAAGAATGAGAAACCAGCTCTAATTATGTAACTGTGACAGCTTACTTTATCTTGCCAAAGTTTAATTTCCCAAACTAAGATTTATAGGGTTGGTGTAGGCTAATACACAGTGCACGTAACAGCACAGATTATAGTGTCTGACAGATAGTGAGTGGTGAACAGTACTTAACTCTCATTTTTATGAATATGAGGAACTTAACATCACATTTTTGATTTCCCCCTATTCTCCCTGTAATTGTGCTCTTACAAAGCTGTTAGCCATAAAGAAATGATCAAAAGACAGGAAATGAGAGGGAAAATGTGAAATAAAAATGGCCTAAAACCCAGAAAATCCATCTTTGAAGAGTAACGATATATTTTATTTATATCAGATCCACATGCAATCTAGCCAAAGGAATTTTCGCTACCCACATGTCATGTCTTCTTTGATAACTAATGGTCTGACATATCTTTTGGCTCAAAAACTTAGCACGCTATAGTGCAAGGGATGTGTTTACTGGGGACAGCTGGCACTAAAGCCGCTCTGCAGATGACCTTTATTTAACTAGCTGCTTTCAGACATCAGCAAACTGGCTGATATATATATATATGGAGAGAAAGAGAGAGAGAGAGGCTAAAGCATTGGTCTCATAACTATAGTATTCTAGTTAAAACTAATAGACAAAAGACTATAATATATCAAAGGGTAACCACATTTATATCTGCAAAAGTTCTATCAGTGACTCCAAAGGGTTTTTTTGTTTGTTTGTTTTGCCTTACCAGAAAAAGAATAAACTGAATATCAATTAAAGACTACATTTTGGACATTAAAATATATATATATATATTCCTAAGATTTTCATCATGTGTACCAGGATCTCTCATTTGCCACCCAAGTAGGCTCAAGCACTCAATCATCAATCAACAGACACATACTGAGGTCCTGGGAGATGCCAGGTTCTCTGCTGTTTGTTGAGGATTCTTAGTTAAATAAAACACAGTCCCTGTTTTCAAGAAACTTATGTTCTAATAGATAAGACAGGCTAATAAATTAAAATTGTCCTACTTGGTACAAGTATTATTATAACAATAGAGGCACTTGTGGAGCCCTGAGGGGGGAAAGCATCCTAAAAGAAGTGGCATAAGCTAAATTGTAAAGCATAATCAGGAGATATTGGTCACAGAAAGAGAGGGGTAACCAGAGTGGGGGAACCACATGTGCAAAGGTGTGAAGGCCAACAGTACAATTTGTTCAGTGAGCTGCAAATAGATCACCATGGTGCCAATGGGGTAATCTGGAGGCCACAGACAAGAGTCAAGGCTAGAAAATAGTTTAAGATCTCCAAGGGCCTTGTGTGTAAGGAACTTAATTTTTTCCATGAAACCTATTGAGAGATTTAAAGAATAAGTCAGAAGGTGACATAACCAGATTTGCACGGCAGATCACTCCAGCTGACTTAGAGAGAATGGACCATATACAGAGATACATCAAACTTTGTCACCCAGAGGAACTGCTCTTACATAGCAACCTGATACACTCAAACAGGGAAAGAGAACTAAAGAATAGTTTCATAAAGCAAAATAGAGTTGCACAGCATGTGATGCACTGATATTTTCTATTCGGTTTCATTGTTTAAAATTCTGGTCTCGGCCTATTCAATTGATTTCATAACCTTCTAATGGGATGTGAGCCATGGTTTGAAAAAGCCTTGATAAGGAGAAACAGACTGGAGTCAGGAAGATCAGATAGGAGCTTATTGTGGTAATTCAAGCAATAAGAGATGTGGACCTCAGCTAAGGCAACATAATGAAAAGGATCTGGTAACTTTTGTCTTATTATTAAAGCTCTATTTATTTCAGTTGCTATAACCTAGTTAAGTAAACTTGGCAGCATTAGTGCACTTATGAGATAATCATCATTTGAGTGCCTGCCATGTTTCACACTGTGCAAAGAGCTTTACACATATATTAACTCTAATTCTGACTGCAACACTGCAGGGTAGATATTATCTCCATTTTACTGATAGGAACACCAGAAGTCCAGGGAAATTAAGTAGATTTGCAAAGTCGTATTGATAGAAACTAGCAGATAGCAGCACAGCCAATCTATTTAGTGCTAGTTAATTCATATTAACTACTGAGCAGTAATGTGTTCAATGAATACATTGTAGTACTTTGATGCTTATTTAGCTTATTTCCAGCTTTATGCTACAACACTATCATAGACATTTGGGTGCCTATGTGCCAGAGTTCCTTGAAAGGAAAATTCCTGCATTATAAGGTAGGGTTATCTTTAGATATATTTTATCCTTATTAAGGATGCATCTATGCTCTACTGAGTGCTTTGAACATGTAGTTGCTGGATTTTTCTGTAGGCCTTTTCTGCATCTGTGGAAATGATCATATGATTTTGTAATGTAGTTCTATTGGTGTGATAGATTTTTAATGTTTTTTCTAATATTAAACAGTCTTGCATTACTAGAATGAACCCCACTTGTTCATACTTTTTTTAAAAAATGTACCAATAGATTTTGTTTATTATTGAACACACTAATATTTAAATTTATTTGAGATGTTTATATCAGTATTCATAAGCAAGATTAGTCTATTATTTCTTTTCTGATGCAATCTTGTGTTAGCTTTGGGGATATAATACCTACTTCATAAAAATAAACTTGAATTTTTTTCTTCTTTTTTACATTCCTGGAATAATTTAAGTAGCGTTATAATCATGTCATCATTAAAGGCGTAGTTGAATTCTCCCATGAAACTATTGGGAGATGGTGCTCTTTCATGGGGGTGTCTTTAGCTACTTTTCCTATTTTTTTAAGGTAATTTGTCTGTGTAGACTATCTCTCCTAGGGTCAATTTTGGTAATTTTCATTAAAAAAAATTATCTACTTAGTTTAGGCTTTCAAAGTATTTCCATAGAGTTCCAAAGTATTTCCAAAGAGTCTTAAAATTATTTAAAATTTTCCTCTTTTCATGGTTATTTATTATTTATTTTTTCTAATTGTGTATAATATGCTTTCTCCCCTTCTTGATCAGATCAGTGGCTTTCTATTTTTTTTTTAAATACAGCTGTTGGTTTCACAGTATGTCTGTTTCCTAACTTGTTAATATATGCTTTTTATTAATTCATTTCTTGGCTTATTCTGGTTTATTTTCTGCTTTAATTTTTAACATTTTTAATTGAGTTTTTCAATTCTTTATTTTCCTTTTTTTTTTAGTCTTACAGATGTAGGATTTAATGGCATAAGTTTCCATGTATTACAATGTTTTGTGAGTTTTTTAGGTCATTAATTCCTGGTTTTATTGCATTATGGTAAGAAAATGCTCCTGTAATATATCTAATATTTGGAATTTGTGAATTTTTCTATGGCCTACATTAGGCTCAATTTTTGTGCATGTTCCTCACACACTAGAAAAATATATATGTAATTAGATAGCTATATATAATCTATTTAATTACATAGAAAGATATATTCATATACATATATTTGATGATATTTTTTAGTTTTCTATATCAGAGGCTAGTTAGCAAACTACAGTCTGGCCCAAGCTGCTTTTGTAAATAAAGTTTTCTTGGAAAAGAGCCACACCTATTTATTCATGTATTATCTTTGGCTGCTTCAGCACTACAATGTCAGAGTTGAGTACTTGCAACAGGACACTATGGCCCAAAAATGTAAGATATTTACTAGCTCGCCCTTTCCAGAATATATTTGCTGGCTTTGTCCTATATCATCATTAATTTCCAGTCTAATTCATCTGTTCTGCATTTTAAAAGTGTTAAATTTTTAAAATATTATTAAATTTGGACTATTTCCATTCAATCTCCTGTAGAATGAAAGATGTTTCTGTGAGTATATAAATGTAGGTAACTTTAATATTTTCATTGTGAATTTTAGCCTTTAGCTTTACAAAGTATCTTTATCTCTTTTTAAATTATTTTTGGTTTAAATTCTACCTTGTCAGACATCAATATTTTGACCATTGCTTTATTTGTATGTGCTTGATATATCTCTGACAATTATTTTCTTTTCAACCATTCTGAATCTCTGTGCTTTGGGTGTGTCTCATATATAACATAGCATTAGATGTTATTTGTTTGCCAATCAGAAAAAATTTATGTCTATTAACCTTTCTTATATTTTTTGATATGATCAATATTTTGGCTTCAATTCTGCAATATTATTGTTTTTTAATACAGCAGGTTCTATTAGTTATCTATTTTATACATATATTAGTGTAACTAGGTCAACCCCAATCTCCCAATTCATCCCACCACCACACACCAACCCTGCCACTTTCCCCCCATGGTGTCCATATGTTTGTTCTCTACACCTGTGTCTCTATTTCTGCCCTGAAAACCGGTTTATCTGCACCATTTTTCTAGATTCCACATATATGTGTTAATATACAATATTTGTTTTTCTCTTTCTGACTTACTTCACTCTGTATGACAGTCTTTAAGTCCATTACGTCTCTACAAATAACCCAGTTTCATTCCTTTTTATGGCTGAGTAATATTCCATTGTATATATATACCACACTTCTTTATCCATTCATTTGTCGATGGGCATTTAGGTTGCTTCCAAGATCTGGCTATTGTAAATACTGCTGCAATGAACATTGGGATGCATGTGTCTTTTTGAATTATGGTTTTCTCTGGGTATATACCCAGTAGTGGCATTACTGGGTCATAGGGTTAATTCTATTTTTCATTTTTTAAAGGACCTCCATACTGTTCTCCATAGTGGCTGTATCAATTTACATTCCCACCAACAATGCAGGAGGGTTCCCTTTTCTCCACACCCTCTCCAGCATTTGTTGTTTGTAGATTTTCTGATGATGCCATTCTAACTGGTGTGAGGTGATACCTTACTGTAGTTTTGATTTGCATTTCTCTAATAATTAGTGATGTTGAGCAGCTTTTCATGTGCTCCTTGGCCATCTGTATGTCTTCATTGGAGAAATGTCTGTTTAGGTCTTCTGCCCATTTATTGATTGGGTTGTTTGTTTTTTTAATATTGAGTGGCATGAGCTGATTTTATATTTTGGAGATTAATCCTTTGTCCGTTGATTCGTTTGCAAATATTTTCTCCCATTCTGAGGGTTGTCTTTTCGTCTTGTTTATAGTTTCCTTTGCTGTGCAAAAGCTTTTTTTTTTTAATTTTATTTAGTTTTGTCTGCATTGGGTCTTTATTACTGCGCGGGCATTCTCTAGTTGTGGCGAGCGGGGGCTACTCTTCATTGCAGTGCACGGGCTTCTCATTGTGGTGGCTTCTCTTGTTGTGGAGCATGGGCTCTAGGCACACGGGCTCAGTAGTTGTGGTACACGGGCTTAGTTGCTCCGCAGCATGTGGGATCTTCCCAGACCAGGGCTCGAACCCGTGTCCCTTGCATCGGCAGGAGGATTCTTAACCACAGTGACACGAGGGAAGTCCCTGTGCAAAAGTCTTTAAGTTTCATTAAGTCCCATTTGTTTATTTTTGTTTTTATTTCCATTTCTCTAGGAGGGGGGTCAAAAAAGATCCTCCTGTGATTATGACAAAGAGTGTTCTGCCTATGTTTTTCCTCTAAGAGTTTTACAGTGTCCAGTCTTACATTTAGGTTTTTAATCCATTTTGAGTTTTCCTGTGTATGATGTTAGGGAGTGTTCTAATTTCCTTCTTTTACATGTAGCTGTCTGGTTCTCCTGCACACTTATTGAAGAGACTGTCTTTTCTCCATTGTATATCCTTGCCTCCTTTGTCATAGATTAGTTGACCATAGGTGCGTGGGTTTATCTCTGGGCTTTCTATCCTGTTTCATTGATCTATATTTCTGTTTTTGTGCCAGTACCATATTGTCTGGATTACTGTAGCTTTGTAGTATAGTCTGAAATCAGGGAGTCTGATTCCTCCAGCTCCATTTTTTTCCCCTCAAGACCGCTTTGGCTATTCGGGGTCTTTGGTGTCTCCGTACAAATTTTAAGATTTTCTGTTCTAGTTCTGTAAAAAATGCCATTGGTAATTTGATAGGAATTGCATTGAATCTGTAGATTGATTTGGGTAGTATAGTCATTTTCACAACATTGATTCTTCCAATCCAAGAAGATGGTACATCTCTCTATCTTTTGTGTCATCTTTGATTTCTTTCATCAGTGTCTTATATTTTTCTGAGTACAGGTATTTTACCTCCTTAGGTAGGTCTATTCCTAGGTATTTTATTCTTTTTCTTGTGATGGTGAATGGGATTTTTCCTTAATTTCTCTTTCTGATCTTTTGTTGTTAATGTATAGGAATGCAAGAGATTTCTGTGCATTATATTTGTATCCTGTAACTTTACCATATTCATTGATTAGTTCTAGTAGTTTTCTGGTGGCATCTTTAGGATTCTCTATGTATAGTTTCATGTCTTCTGCCAACGGTGACAGTTTTACTTCTTTTCCAATTTGTATTCCTTTTATTTCTTTTTCTTCTCTGATTGCCGTGACTATACCTTCTAAAACTATGTTGAATAATAATGGCGAGAGTGGACATCCTTGTCTTGTTCCTGATCTTAGAGGAAATGCTTTCAGTTTTTCACCATTGAGAATGATGTTTGCTGTGGGGTTGTCATATATGGCCTTTAACATGTTAAGTTTCCCTCTATGCCACTTTGTGGAGAGTTTTTATCATAAATGGGTGTTGAGTTTTGTCAAAAGCTTTTTCTGCATCTATTTAGGTGATCATATGGTTTTTATTCTTCCATTTGTTAATATGGTGTATCACACTGACTGATTTGCATATATTGATGAATCCTTGCTTCCCTGAGATAAACCCCAATTGATCATGGTTTATGATCCTTTTAATGTGTTGTTGGATTCTGTTTGCTAGTATTTTGTTGAGGATTTTTGCATCTATAATCATCAGTGATACTGATCTGCAATTTTCTTTTCTTGTAGTATCTTTGTTTGGTTTTGGTATCTGGATGATGGTGACTCATAGAATGAGTTTGGGAGTGTTCCTTCCTCTGCAGTTTTATTGGAAGAGTTTTAGAAGGATGGGTGTTACCTCTTCTCTAAATGTTTGATTTAATTCACCTGTGAAGCCATCTGGTCCTGGACTTTTGTTTGTTGGAAGAGTTTTAATCACAGTTTCAATTTCATTACTTGTGATTGGTCTGCTCATATTTTCTATTTCTTCCTGGTTCAGTCTTGGAAGGTTATACCTTTCTAAGAATTTGTCCATTTCTTCCAGGTTGTCTATTTTATTGGCATAGAGTTGCTTGTAGTAATCTCTCATGATGTTTTCTATTTCTGCGGTGTCCATTGTAAATTCTCCTTTTTCATTTCTAATTTTATTGTTTTGAGTCCTCTCCTCATTTTTCTTGATGAGTCTGGCTAAAGGTTTATCAATTTTGTTTATCTTCTCAAAGAACCAGCTTTTAGTTTTATTGATCTCTGCTAATGTTTTCTTTGCTTCTGTTTATTTCTGCTCTGATCTTTATGACTGCTTTCCTTCTACTAAATTTCGGTTTTGTTTGTTCTTGTCTAGTTCCTTTAGGTGTACGGTTAGATTGTTTATTTGAGATTTTTCTAGTTTCTTGATGTAGGATGTATTGCTATAAACTTCCCTCTTAGAACTGCTTTTGCTGTATCCCATAGGTTTTGGATGTTTTCATTGTCATTTGTCGCTAAGTATTTTTTGATTTCCTTTTTGATTTCTTCAGTGATCTCTTGGTTATTTAGTAATGTATTGTTTAGCCTCCATGTGTTTGTTTGTTTTTTTACATTTTTTTCCATGTAATTTATTTCTAATCTCATAGCGTTGTGCTCGGAAAAGATGTTTGATATGATTTTAATTTTCTTAAATTTACTGAGGCTTGATTTGTGACCCAAGATGTGATTTGTCCTGGAAAATGTTCTGTGTGCACTTGTGAAGAAAGTGTAATCTGCTGTTTTCAGATGGAATGTCCTATGAATATCAATTAAATGTATCTGGTCTATTGTGTCATTTAAAGCTTGTGTTTCCTTATTAATTTTCTGTCTTGATGATCTGTCCAAGTGAGGTATTAAAGTCCCCCATTATTACTGTGTTACTGTTGATTTTCTCTTTTATAGCTGTTAGCATTTTCCTGTGTATTGAGGTGTTCCTCTGTTGGGTGCATATATATTTATAATTGTTATATCTTCTTCTTGGATTGATCCCTTGATCATTATGTAGTGTCCTTCCTTGTCTCTTGTAACACTCTTTATTTTAAAGTCTATTTTATCTGATATGAGTATTGCTGCTACAGCTTTCTTTTGATTTCCATTTGCAAGGAATATCTTTTTCCATCCCTTCACTTTGAGTCTGTATGTGTCCCTAGGTCTGCAGTGGGTCTCTTGTAGACAGCATATATATGGGTCTTATTTTTGTATCCATTCAGTGAGCCGCTGTCTTTTGGTTGGAGCATTTAATCCATTCACATTTAAGGTAATTATAAATATGTATGTTCGTATCACCATTTTCTTAATTGCTTTGGGTTTGTTTTTTAGGTCCTTTTCTTCTCTTGTGTTTACTACTTAGAGAAGATTCTTTAGCATTTGTTGTAGGGCTGGTTTGATGGTGCTGAATTTTCTTAGCTTTTCCTTGTTTGTTTAGCTTTCGATTTCTCCATCGAATATGAATGAGATCCTTGCCGGGTAATCTTGGTTGTAGGTTCTTCTCTTTCATCACTTTAAATATGTCATGCCACTCCCTTCTGGCTTGTGGAGCTTCTGCTGAGAAATCAGCTGTTAACCTTATGGGAGTTTCCTTGTATATTACTTGTCATTTTTCCCTTGCTGTGTTTGATAATATTTCTTTGCCTTTAATTTTTGCCAGTTTGATTACTATGTGCCTCGCCATGTTTCTCCTTGGGTTTATCCTGTATGGGACTCTCTGTGCTTCCTGGACTTGGGTAGCTATTTCTTTTCCCATGTTAAGGAAGTTTTTGACCATAATCTCTTCAAATATTTTCTCCGGTCCTTTCTCCCTCTCTTCTCCTCTGGGACCCATTTAATGTCAATGTTGGTGCATTAAATGTTGTCCCAGAGGTCTCTTAGGCTGTTTTCATTTCTTTTCATTCTTTTTTCTTTAAACTGTTCTGCAGCAGTGAATTCCACCATTCTGTTTTCCAGGTCACTTATTCATTCTTCTGCCTCAGTTATTCTGCTATTGATTCCTTCTAGTATATTTTTCATTTCAGTTATTGTACTGTTCATCTCTGTTTGTTTGTTCCTTAATTCTTCTAGGTCTTTGTTAAATATTTCTTGCATCTTCTTGATCTTTGCCTCCATTCTTTTTCCAAGGTCCTGGATCATCTTCACTATCATTATTCTGAATTTTTTTTTGTGGAAGGTTGCCTATCTCCACTTCATTTAGTTGTTTTCTGAGGTTTCACCTTGTTCCTTCATCTGGTACATAGCCCTCTGCCTTTTCATCTTGTCTATCTTTCTGTGCATGTGGTTTTTGTTCCATAGGCTGCAGGACTGTAGTTCTTCTTGTTTCTGCTGTCTGCCCTCTGGTGGATGAGGCTATCTAAGAGGCTTGTGCAAGTTTCCTGATGGGAGGGACTGGTGGTGGGTAGAGCTGCCTGTTGCTCTGGTGGGCAGAGCTCAGTCATACTTTAATCCACTTGTCTGCTGATGGGTGGGGCTGGGTTCCCTCCCTGTTGGTTGCTTGGCCTGAGGTGACCCAACACTGGAGCCTACCTGGCTCTTTGGTGGGGCTAATGGTGGACTCTGTGAGGGCTCACACCAAGGAGTACTTCCCAGAACTTCTGCTGCCAGCGTCCTTGTCCTCATGGTGAGCCACAGCCACCCCCCGCCTGTGCAGGAGACCCTCCAACACTGGCAGGTAGGTCTGGTTCAGTCTCCTATGGGGTCACTGCTCCTTCCCCTGGGTCACGATGCACAAACTATTTCGTGTGTGCCCTCCAAGAGTGGAGTCTCTGTTTTCCCCAGTCGTGTCAAAGTCGTGCAGTCAAATCCCGCTAGACTTCAAAGGCTGATTCTCTGGGAATTCATCTTCCCATTACCAGACCCCCAGGTTGGGAAGACTGATGTGGGGCTCAGAACCTTAACTCCAGTGGGTGGACTTCTGTGGTATAACTATTCAACAGTTTGTGAGTCACCTACCCAGTGGTTATGGGATTTGATTTTATTGTGATTGTGTCCCTCCTACTGTCTCATTCTGGCTTCTCCTTCGTCTTTGGATGCGGGGTATCCTTTTGGTGAGTTCCAGTGTCTTCCTGTCTATGATTGTTCAGCGGTTAGCTGTGATTCCAGGGCTCTTGCAAGAGGGAGTGAGCACACATCCTTCTACTCTGCCATCTTGAACCAATTTCTGCCATATTGTTTTATGTTATGTAATATACTTAACCACCTCCACTTTTTGGTTATTTCTTATTTGATCCCCACTATGAGCAATATTACAAGATAATAACCTCTTTTCTTTTCCTTGCATTTCCCCCAGCATCGGGTTTGAAATAATATTAATTTAGTCCTAATAATAACAATAAAGTAATTAGTAAGCTCTTTATACTTTTCATATATTTTTCTTATTTTCCTTACATTTTGATAGTAATGGCATATCATAATTTTCAGACTATGTAGTGACTGCACACTACACTTTCTCTTATATAACTACCATTTGGTATTAGTTCTACATGTAAATATATATTTAGTATTCATCACCAGCACTTTTGTCAATTTTCTTTCATTCTTTATTGTTGCCTGAAGTGCATTCTCTAGTACATACCTCAGGAAAAAATATATTCCCTAAATTATTGCATATTCATAGCAGTTTGGGTGCAACTTTTGTATCAGAGAGTCATTTTGGCTTCAAGAAAATGATTGGCTCACACTTTCCTTTATTGAGTATCTTTAACATGCTTCTCCATTGTTTTCTGGCATAAAGTACTACTATCAAGCAGTTTGATGACATCAGAATTTCTTTTCCTGATAAATGTATTGGTCTTTTTTCTTACTTTTTCTTTTCTTTTTCTTTATAGTCCAGTAATTTTACTATAATATGACTTGCTGTTCTATGCATATTTTAAATGACATAATCCTATGCCAAATTTCAACCGATATATGGTAAGCTCTTTCAGTGTATTGTACTATCTTATTTTTAATTTCAAAAACATTTTCTTGAGTTATAGCTTTTAATGTTTGCTCTTTTCCATTGTTTTGGTTTTCTTATTCAGGGATTCCTAACTATATACATGATGGACCTTCTTTGCCTATCCTCATCTTTCACTTCTTCTTGAATTCTTTTCTCTTCCTGCATTTCTTTTTCTTTTTGCTTACTCTTAATCTTCAGGTATTAACGGTTTTATTCACTTATTCTCCTGTTTGTTCAAGTTTAGTCTTCAATTCTGAAATAATTTATTTTCATTTTCTTTGATTACAGATTATTTCCTGACTTCTATTATTTCACTTTTCATTCATTTTATTCTATTGATGCTGCTCTTTAATATAGTAATTTGTAGCTTGTTTTGAAATGCTAGATTATCATGTTATATTTTGAATTCATTTTGTGGGCATGTCTTTTTAGCTTCAGTTTTCTGTAGGGACATTGTTATACTCCTTATTATCTTTTTTATAACTATTTTACATTGAATCAAATTCATTTTTCCTTAACTTATAGGAGGGGTGGATGGACCATTATAGCTTTTCTAACATCACTTATCTAGAAGTCTACCTTGTAGTTTTAATGAAGTGTTAAAAGACACAGCCCCTTACTTTGTGACAATCTCTTGACACTGTTCCCCTCCTCCACATTTGAAAAAATTTTTTATACATTTTTAAATATTTATTTATTTATTTATTTATTTATTTATTTATTTTAGGCTGTGTTGGGTCTTCGTTGCTGTGCATGGGCTTTTTCTACTCGTGGAGAGTGAGGGCTAAACTTCATTGTGGTGTGCAGGTTTCTCATTGTGGTGGCTACTCTTGTTGCAGAGCATGGGCTCTAAGCACATGGGCTTCAGTAGTTGTGGCATGTGGGCTCAGTAGTTGTGGCTCATAGGCTCTAGAGTGCAGGCTCAGTAGTTATGGCTCACAGGCTTAGTTGCTCCATGGCATGTGGAATCTTCATGGACAAGGGCTCGAACCCATGTCCCCTGCATTGGCAGGCAGATTCTTAACCACTGTGCCACCAGGGAAGTCTCTTCTCCTCCACTTTTATATAAACCTTTTCTTTCTGATCCTACTATCACTGTTCTGCCTAATTTAGATTATCTTTCTGTCAGTTTCTCAAAGATTTGTGTTTAGTTTTGAAAGTCAATAGGGCTGTTCTGGCCTTTTCAGACCTTACTATATCCCTTGCACTCATCCTCAGATTGGTGTGTATAAAACTTTTAGCCATTTCAGCCACTGTTCTCAAATTGGCCTATGGTAATTTCCAGTAAGAATCTGTTTGATTATTTTGAAATACTCCTGTGTTTGGCTTCTTTATGCTTCCTAGTAACAGATTACACAATGTCATATTTTGTCCTTACCTCTTCTCATCTGTGGTTTAAGAGTACCTTGTCTCAAAACAGAAACATAGATCAATGGAACAGGATAGAAAGCCCAGAGATGAACCCATGCACATACGATCACCTTATTTTTGATAAAGGACACAAGAATACACAATGGAGAAAAGACAGGCCTTCAATAAGTGGTGCTGGGAAAACTAGACAGCTACATGTAAAAGGATGAAATTAGAACACCCCCTAACATCATACACAAAAATAAATTCAAAATGGATTAAAGACCTAAATGTAAGGCCAGACACTATCAAACTCTTAGAGGAAAACATCAGCAGAACACCCTATGACATAAATCACAGCAAGATCCTTTTTAACCCACCTCCTGGAGAAATGAAAATAACAACAAAAATAAACAAATGGGACCTAATGAAACTTAAAAGCTTTTGCACAGCAAAGGAAACCATAAACAAGACAGAAAGACAACCCTCAGAATGGGAAACAATATTTGCAAATGAAGCAACTGACAAAGGATTAGGATTAATCTCCCAAATTTACAAGCAGATCATGCAGCTCAATATCAAAAAAATAAACAACCCAATCCAAAAATGGGCAGAAGACCTAAATAGACATTTATCCAAAGAAGATATATAAATTACAAACAAACACATGAAAGGATGCTCAACATCACTAATCATTAGCGAAATGCAAATCAAAACTACAGTGAGGTATCATCTCACACCAGTCAGAATGACTATCATCAAAAAATCTACAAATAATAAATGATGGAGAGGGTGTGGAAAAGAGGGAACTTTATTGCACTGTTGATGGGAATGGAAATTGATACAGTTACTATGGAGAACATTATGGAGGTTCCTTAAAAAACTAACAACAGAACTACCACATGACCCAACAATCCCACTACTGGGCATATACCTTGAGAAAACCATAATTCAAAAAGAGACATGTACCACAATGTTCACTGCATCTTTATTTACAATAGCCAGGACATGGAAGCAACCTAAGTGTCCATTGACAGAAGAATGGATAAAGAACATGTGGCACACATGTACAATGGAATATTACTCAGCCATAAAAAGAAATGAAATTGAGTTATTTGTAGTGAGGTGGAAGGACCTAGAGACTGTCATACAGAGTGAAGTATGTCAGAAAAAGAAAAATAAATACCATATGCTAACACATATATATGGAATCTAAAAAAAAAAAATTGGTTCTGAAGAACGTAGGGGCAGCACAGGAATAAAGACGCAGACATAGAGAATGGACTTGAGGACACGGGGAGGGGGAAGGGTAAGCTGGGACGAAGTGAGAGAGTGGCATGGGCCTATTTATACTAACAAATGTCAAATAGATGGCTTGTGGGAAGCAGCCACATAGCAAAAGGAGATCAGCTCGGTGCTTGGTGACCACCTAGAGGGGTGGGATAGGGAGTATGGGAGGGAGACGCAAGAGGGAGGAGATATGGGGATATATGTGTATGTATAGCTGATTCACTTTGTTATGAAGCAGAAAATAACACACCATTGTAAAGCAATTATACTCCAATGTTAAAAGATGTTAAAAAAAATAATAATGCCTCTGGAAAAAAGAAGAAAAAAAAAGAATAACTTGTCTCCTAGTTGTATTACATATAGTGTCCCTTGTTTTCCAAAGTGAAATTCTAGTTATTTTCTGAATTTGTAAAGAGATTTGGGGGATTTCCCTGGTGGCCCAGTGGTTAAGAATCTGCCTGTCAATGCAGAGGAGACGAGTTTGATCCCTGGTCCAGGAAGATCCTATATACCATGGAGCAATTAAGCCTGTGTGCCACAACTACTGAGCCTGTGCTCTAGAGGCCCCAAGCCACAACTACTGAAGCCCGCACACACAAGTGCCCATGCGCTCCAACTACTAAGCCCGCGTGCCAAGAGCCAGTGCTCCACAAGAGAGTCCACCACAGTGAGAAGTTCGCACACCACAACAAAGAGTGGCTCCTGCTTGCTGCAACTAGAGAAAGCCCATGTGCAGCAACGAAGACCCAATGAAGCCAAAAAAAAGAAAAAAGAGATTCAGGAAGATTCAAAAAGTATACCACTTCTACCATTTCCCCAAAATCCTTATCTAACTTTATAAAGCTATCTTTTAATGGCTTATGTATAAGGACATACTATATTTGCAATTGTGAGCTTTTATACTCCCATTTCCCCAGAAATTATTGCTAAATCTGTATCACTTTCATTTGCCTCTTTAAAAAAATGGAAACTTCTATCAGGTGACCCTTATAGAACAAGGTTCCAAGGTTACAACTCTTGTTTCTAAATGTGTTTTTAAATTATTATTTCCAACTATTTAGTCCTGTGTCTTGGATGGAAATCCTCCCAAGGTCACCATGTCATCATGTCACATATTTACCATTTTGGCTTTTTAAATTTTTTTTCTTTGTTTTTGACTCCTACATATTTTTTCCCAGATATATATTGAAGTTGTTTTAAAATATACATTTTATCCTAAATTGTTTTCTATCTGTAATGAGTGGGGCTCTAAGAAGCTCAGTCTCTCATGTTGCTGGAACCAGACGAGGAACTTACCCTTTTTAACATATAAAAAGTGTGTATTTAAATAAAATGAAATGCACTAAGTGAGCATTTAGATTGTTTTCAATTAAGGCTATGACTTACAGTGTTTTAACAAAATCCTTGAATACTTCTATGAGTATTTTCATAAAATGTATTTTTTCATTCCTAAACATTGAATTGTTCTGTGCAAACTTCAAATTCTGGCATATATTTTCAAATTGCTTTTCAAAGAGGCTAAAAGAAAGATCTAAATTCTTTCAGACTCAGACAAGCACTGCTACTCTTATCTGAGAATTGGAAAGCCCAAGGAGTATACAGTGCTCCCTGTTGCAGAATGAAAGTGAGTCAAAGGTCAACCCATGAACAGGTCCCACATTTTCCTCAAAAATCAGTTTGAGGGTTGCTCCATTCAAGCATAGACAGACAACCTGTCACTTGAACAATGTGAAACGACAAGCCATGGCTACAATAATTTTAACTTGAAAAAATATTAATGTTAACTCCTTTCAACTTTAACATTCCAGTATACTCTATTTTGTATGTAGGTTTTCTCCATGTTTAGAACCCTGTTTTTGGTTTGCAATTTAGAAACTAAGTCATATTTCTTTTAAGAAAAGGCAGTAAAGATAAAGCAACATATAAAGAAAAGGTAGAGGACTAAGAGAATTAAATCTTAAGATGAAGAAAACTTACAAATAACTAACAGGATAAAACATCTTAGAGAGAAAAATAATATAAGGTACCAAAAACATTATTCAAGATATAGGATAAAAACACAACATATTCAAAAACACAAAACCAGAGAGGAGAAAAGGATTACAAGAGGAGTTAATAAAAGCAAGTAAATTAAAAATAAATTTAGAGCAGAAGCAAGAAGAACTACAATCTTGCAACATGTGGAACAAAAACCACATTTGCAGAAAGACAGACAAGATGAAAAGGCAGAGGGCTATGCACCAGATGAAGGAACAAGATAAAACCCCAGAAAAACAATTAAATGAAGTGGAGATAGGCAACCTTCCAGAAAAAGAATTCAGAATAATGATAGTGAAGATCATCCAGGACCTCGGACAAAGAATTCAGACAAAGATTGAGAAGATGCAAGAAGTGCTTAATAAAGATCTAGAAGAATTAAAGAACAAACAAAGAGAGATGAACAATACAATAACTGAAATGAAAAATGCACTAGAAGGAATCAATAGCAGAATAACTGAGGCAGAAGAACGGATAAGAGACCTGGAAGACAGAATGGTGGAATTCACTGCTGTGGAACAGAGTAAAGAAAAAAGAATGAAAAGAAATGAAGACAGCGCAAGAGACCTCTGGGACAACATTAAACGCAACAACATTCACATCAGAGCAGTCCCAGAAGGAGAAGAGAGAGAAAAAGGACCCAAGAAAATATTTGAAGAGATTATAGTCAAAAACTTCCATAACATGGGAAAGGAAATAGCCACCCAAGTCCAGGAAGCGCAGAGAGTCACAGGCAGGTTAAACCCAAGGAGAAACATGCTGAGACACATAGTAATCAAACTGACAAAAATTAAAGACAAAGAAAAATTACTAAAAGTAACAAGGGAAAAATGACAAACAACATACAAGGGAACTCCCATAAGGCTAAGAGCTGATTTCTCAGCAGAAACTCTACAAACCAGAAGGGAGTGGCATAACATATTCAAAGTGACGAAAGGGAAGAACCAAGATTACTCTACCCAGCAAGGACCTCATTCAGATTCGATGGAGAAATCAAAAGCTAAACAAACAAGCAAAAGCTAAGAGAATTCAGCACCACCAAACCAGCTTTACAACAAATGCTAAAGAAACTTCTCTAAGTACGAAACACAAGAAAAGAAAAGGACCTAAAAAACAAACCCAAAACAATTATGAAAATGGTAATAGGAACATACATATCGATAATTACCTTAAACGTGAATGGATTAAATGCTCCAAACAAAAGACACAGGCTCGCTGAATAGATACAAAAACAAGACCCATATATATGCTGTCTACAAGAGACCCACTTCAGACCTAGAGACACATTCAGACTGAAAGTGAGGGGATGGAAAAAGATATTCCATGCAAATGGAAATCAAAAGAAAGCTGGAGCAGCAATACTCATATCAGATAAAATACACTTTAAAATAAAGAATGTTACAAGAGACAAGGAAGGATACTACATAATGATCAAGGGATCAATCCAAGAAGAAGATATAACAATTATAAATATATATGCACCCAACATAGGAGCACCTCAATACATAAGGCAACTGCTAACAGCTCTAAAAGAAGAAAACAACAGCAACACAATAATAGTGGGGGACTTTAACACCTCACTTACAGCAATGAGCAGATCACCCAAACAGAAAATTAATAAGGAAACAGAAGTTTTAAATGACACAATAGAACAGATACATTTAATTGATACCTATAGGACATTCCATCCAAAAACAGCAGATTACACTTTCTTCTCAAGTGTGCATGGAACATTCTCCAGGAGAGATCACATCCTGGGTCACAAATCAAGCCTCAGGAAATTTAAGAAAACTGAAATCATATCAAGCATCTTTTCTGACCACAACATTATGAGAGCAGAAATCAATTACAGGGAAAAAATGTAAAAAACACAAACACATGGAGGCTAAACAATATGTTACTAAATAACTAAGAGATCACTGAAGAAGTCAAAGAGGAAGTCAAAAACTACCTAGAGACAAATGACAATGAAAACACGATGATCCAAAAACTATGGGATGCAGCAAAAGCAGTTTTAAGAGGGAAGCCTATAGCTATATTAGCCTACCTCAAGAAATAAGAAAAATCTCAAAGAGACAATCTAATGTTACACCTAAAGGAACTAGACAAAGAAGAACAAACAAAACCCAAAGTTAGTAGAAGGAAAGAAATCATAAAGATCAAAGCAGAAATAAATGAAATAGAAACAAAGAAAACAATAGCAAAGATCAATAAATCTAAAAGCTGTTCTTTGAGAAGGTAAACAAAATTGATAAATCATTAGCCAGACTCATCAAGAAAATGAGGGAGGGGACTCAAATCAATAAAATTAGAAATGAAGGAGACGTTATAACAGACACTGCAGAAATACAAAGCATCATAAGAGACTACTACAAGCAACTCTATGCCAATAAAGTGGACAACCTGGAAGAAATGGACAAATACTTCCAAAGGTATATAACCTTCCAAGACTGAACCAGGAAGAAATAGAAAATGTGAACAGACCAATCACAAGTAATGAAATTGAAACTGTGATTAAAACTCTTCCAACAAACAAAAGTCCAGGACCAGATGGCTTCACAGGTGAATTGTATCAAACATTTGGAGAAGAGCTAACATCCATCCTTCTCAAACTCCTCCAAAATATTGCCAAGGAAGGAAAACTCCCAAACTCATTCTATGAGGCCACCATTACCCTGATACCAAAACCAGACAAAGATACTATGAAAAAAGAAAATTACAGACCAATATCACTGATGAATATAGATGAAAAAATCCTCAACAAAATACTAGCAAACAGAATCCAACAACACATTAAAAGCATCATACACCCTGATCAAGTGGGATTTATCCCAGAGATGCAAGGATATATCAGTATAGGCAAATCAATCAATGTGATACACCATATTAACAAATTGAAGAAGAAAAACCATATGATCGTCTCAATAGATGCAGAAAAAGCTTTTGAAAAAATTCAACATCCATTTATGATAAAAACTCTCCACAAAGCGGGCATAGAGGGAATATACTTAAACATAATATAGGCCACATACGACAAACCCACAGCAAACATCATTCTCAATGGTGAAAAACTGAACGCTTTTCCTCTAAGATCAGGAACAAGACAAGGATGTCCACTCTCACCATTATTATTCAACACTTTTGGAAGTCCTAGCCATGGCATTCAGAAAAGAAAAAGAAATAAAAGGAATACATATTGGAAAAGAAGAAGTAAAACTGTCACTGTTTGCAGATGACATGATACTATACATAGAGAATCCTAAACATGCCACCAGAAAACTACTAAAGCTAATCAATGAATTTGGTAAAGTAGCAGGATACAAAATTAATGCACAGAAATCTCTTGCATTCCTATACACTAATGATGAATAATCTGAAAGAGAAATTAAGGAAACACTCCCATTTACCACTGAAACAAAAAGAATAAAATACCTAGGAAGAAACCTACCTAGGGAGACAAAAGATCTGTATGCAGAAAACTATAAGACACTGGTGAAAGAAATTAAAGATGATACCAACAGATGGAGAGACATGCCATGTTCTTGGATTGAAAGAATCAACATTGTGTAAATGACTATACTACCCAAAGCAATCTACAGATTCAATGCAATCCCTATCAAATTACCAATGGCATTTTTTACAGAACTAGAACAAAAAATCTTAAAATTTATATGGAGATAGAAAAGACCCCGAATAGCCAAAGCAGTCCTGAGGGAAAAAAACGGAGCTAGAGGAATCAGACTCCCTGATTTCAGACTATACTACAAAGCTACAGTTATCCAGACAATATGGTAATGGCACAAAAACAGAAATATAGATCAATGGAACAGGATAGAAAGCCCAGAGATAAACCCACGCACCTATGGTCAACTAATCTATGACAAAGGAGGCAAGGATATACAATGGAGAAAAGACAGTCTCTTCAATAAGTAGTGCTGGGAAAACTGGACAGCTACTTGTAAAAGAATGAAATTAGAACACTCCCTAACACCATACACAAAAATAAACTCAAAATTGATTAAAGACCTAAATGTAAGGCCAGACACTATCAAACTCTTAGAGGAAAACATAGGCAGAACACTCTATGACATAAATCACAGCAAGATCCTTTTTGACCCACCTTCTAGAGAAATGGAAATAAAAACAAAAATAAATAAATGGGACCTAATGAAACTTAAAAGCTTTTGCATAGCAAAGGAAACCATATCAAGACCAAAAAATAACCCTCAGAATGGGAGTAAATATTTGCAAACGAATCAACGGACAAAGGATTAATCTCCAAAATATAAAAACAGCTCATGCAGCTTAATATTAAAAAAACAAACAACCCTATCAGTAAATGGGCAGAAGACTTATATAGACATTTCTCCAAAGAAGACATACAGATGGCCAAGACGCATATGAAAAGCTGCTCAATGTCACTAATTATTAGAGAAATGCAAATCAAAAGTACAATGAGGTATCACCTCACACCAGTTAGAATGGGCATCATCAGAAATTCTACAAACAACAAATGCTGGAGAGGGTGTGGAGAAAAAGGAACTCTGTTTCACTGTTGGTGGGAATACAAATTGATAAAGCTACTATGGAGAACAGTATGGAGGTTCCTTAAAGAACTAAAAATAAAATTACCCAGCAATCCCACTAATGGGCATATATACAGAGAAAACCATAATTCAAAAAGAAATATGCACCCCAATGTTCATTGCTGCACTATTTACAATAACCAGGTCATGGAAGCAACCTAAATGCCCACCGACAGATGAATGGATAAAGAAGATGTGGTACATATATACAACGGAATATTAGTCAGCCATAAAAAGGAATGAAATTGGGTCATTTGTAGAGACATGGATGCATCTAGAGACTGTCATACAGCATGCAGTATGTCAGAAAGAGAAAAACAAATATAACATATTAACACGTATATGTGGAACCTAGAAAATGGTGCAGATGAACTGGTTTGCAGAGCAGAAATTGAGACACAGATGCAGAGCACAAACGTATGGGCAGCAAGGGGGGAAAGCGGCAAGGGTGTGTGTGTGTGTAATGAATTGGGAGATTGGGGTTGACATGTATACACTGATGTGTGTGAAATGGATGACTATTAAGAAAATAAATAAATAAACATTAAAAAAAAAAAAGAGCCCATTCTGACTCTGCCATTTGTCAGTTGGGTGACCTTGGACCAATTATTTGATCTCTTTGTTCCACAGTTTCGTCATCTATAAGGTGGGGATAATAACAATAACTGCCTCATGAGTTTCTCATGAAGAGTGAATGAGGTAATAAATGTCAAGTTCTTAGAATAGTACGTGATGTAAGTGCTCCCAAAAGATCTAAAAATATATAAAATAATAAAAATAAATAATTAAATAAATTTAAAAGGGAAAAAAGGAAAATTACATGACAATAGGGCTTTAAGGTAATGAGAATAAAACAATGGATAAAAAGAAACAAAATTAGAGAAGCAATTAAAGTAAGTAGAAATTTTAAGGTATTGCACAGCCTATGTCATGGCAAAGATACATATAATATCTAATACTAGCAAAGTATTACTAGTTTCTGAACAATAAAACAGAAGACAGGCTTAAGACATAAGCAAATAGAGCAAAGAAAGTGAAAGAAAAGAAAAAATTCTGAGACCTCATTGAAGGCAGGCTTTCTGCAGCAGGGGATCTCACAGCAGAACTTGGAGACAGAAAGCCTTTAGGAGCTCTTTTCAACTCTTGCCAGTCTACTGATACTGACTATGCTTTAAAACAGTCATCAAAGAAAATTAGCTTCTTTCTAGAGAAAGAGGAACCCTCCTTCTCTGGCTTCAGCTAAAGATAATTACGTGGTAGAAGTCCCCTGATACTGTGATACTCATCCTCATCTCCCCTGCCCTCCACTATTTTTTTTTTTCAAATATAGTGAGTATAAAATTCAATCCACATGCTGAGGCAAGTGGGAAATTGTAACGTTATTGTCTATAACTCAACTGAATTTCTATTTTGTTCCCATTATGTCAGATGACACAAGCTAATTTCCGTCAGTATGCTGTGCCCTCTTCCCCTATCATTTTTAGCACTAAGTTTTAGAGGGCTGACCAAGTATGAAGGCATGGTAGAGTATGCAACATTCTTCTTATTCTTGGAGCTTTTTGTCTACATGGGTATGTATTGAACTATTCATTATCCTGTTGGGCAGGCAGGTTGATCCCTACAGTACTTTAGGCAGCCCTCTCTGCTGTCTCCTTGGTTTTTTTAGGACTGGGTCTTCTCCACTAATTCCAAAGAATCTCTACTCAGGGAAGGACATGGGGACAATTCTGGTGCTTGTGTGCAGAAGAGGCAATCTAGGATCTTACTAGAATGTACCCGTAATGGATTTCAAGCTCTCCTCTGGTGTCTCCTAGGTCTGCTCTCATTACCTTCATAGGACTGTCCAGGAATCAGGGTCCAGAGCCCTCTGTTCTGGACACAGAGTCTCTCTCCTCCTCAGACCAAGGGAACATTTTCTGCTTTCCAAGAAAAGCACCACTCTCTTCAAATCCACACTACCTGTTTCCCTTAAATCTTGGGGCTTTGGAATTTTCAATCTAAAAAGCATCTAGGAAACAATGAGCCCTGGCCAACTATCAAACTGAAAGATAGGATAGAAAAATGGGAAATATTTGGAGAAAACATAGTAGATAATAAATTCATAAATATGTTTCTATCATGTAGTCCTTTTGCTATGTCTTACTCATCTCAAAAATTTTTCAACTAAATTCAAAAGGTTAGTTTTGCTTTTGCTTTTTTATTTTTAAGGTGTTTAGAAACATGTTTTTCCTTTAATTTACAATAATATTCTCTCTGCTTAAAATATGAACAAGGTCATGAGAAAACCATAATTCAAAAAGAGACATGTACCACAATGTTCATTGCAGCACTATTTACAACAGCTAGGACATGGAAGCAACCTAAGTGTCCATCATCGGATGAATGGATAAAGAAGATGTGGCACATATATACAATGGAATATTACTCGGCCATAAAAAGAAATGAAATTGAGTTATTTGTAGTGAGGTGGATGGACCTAGAGTCTGTCATAGAGAGTGAAGTAAGTCAGAAAGAGAAAAACAAATACTGTATGCTAACACATATATATAGAATCTAAGAAAAAAAAAAGGTCATGAAGAACCTAGGGGTAAGATGAGAATAAAGACACAGACCTACTAGAGAATGGACTTGAGGATATGGGGAGGGGCAGGGGCAAGCTGTGACAAAGTGAGAGAGTGGCGTGGACATATATACACTACCAAACCTAAAATAGCTAGTGGGAAGCAGCTGCATAGCACTGGAAGATCAGCTTGGCAGTTTGTGACCACCTAGAGGGGTGGGATAGGGAGGGTGGGAGGGAGGGAGATGCAAGAAGGAAGAGATATGGGAACATATGTATATGTATACCTGATTCACTTTGTTGTAAAACAGAAAGTAACACACCATTGTAAAGCAATTATACTCCAATAAAAAGTTAAAAAAAAAAGATGTGGCACATATATACAATGGAATATTACTCAGCCATAAAAAGAAACAAAATTGAACTATTTGTAGTGAGGTGGATGGACCTAGACTCTGTCATAGAGAGTGAAGTAAGTCAGAAAGAGAAAAACAAATGCGGTATGCTAACACATATATATGGAATCTAAAGAAAAAAAGAAAAGGTTCTGATGTACCAAGGGGCAGGACAGGAATAAGGACTCAGACATAGAGAATGGACTTGAGGACATGGGGAGAGGAAAGGGTAAGCTGGGACGAAGTGAGAGAGTGGCATGGACATATATATACTACCAAATGTAAAACAGATAGCTAGTGGGAAGCAGCTGCATGGCACAGGGAGATCAGCTCAGTGCTTTGTGACCACCTAGAGGGGTGGGATAGGGAGGATGGGAGGGAGACGCAAGAGGGAGGTGATATGCGGATATATGTATACATATAGCTGATTCGCTTTGTTATACAGCAGAAACTAACACAACATTGTAAAGCAATTATACTCCAATAAACATGTTAAAAAATAAATAAATAAAAATAAAAATTTAATTTTGAAATAAAAAACATGAACAGGGTCAGATCGGCACAACACTTATTAACCCTCCTGGCTATATAAACAATGCCCCTAACCTTTGTGAGCTTCTGTGCTAAAATTTGGGGGTTGGCTTTTTAAGCTTAATTTAAAAAGAAAATATAAGCCTACAGTTTTGATGAAAATGCAGTTTTATTGTGTCCCTTTGATAGTAAAATAATCTTAAATTTTAGAACTTTCTTTTTATCTTGAATTGAAACCAGCTTTAGAAAAATGGAGAAAGGAAGGGGAGGAGAATCTTTTTCCTTAGTATCAAATCTACAGATGTGGAATCAAAGCCGGTGTCTATAAGACAATTACACTGTTGAGTATATGCTTCTCTTGTTTCTCCCGCATCTTACAGTAAAAAACCTAGGAGAAGACCTTAGGAAGAGACCTAGGTGTTACTCACTGATAGCCAGTTAAGAAGCCTTTATGTAAAACTCAGAAGAGCTGAACAAGAGGGTTTGAAATATGTCTTCTGATGTAGTTTCAGAGGGTGGTGGCAACTCTACTTAGAAACTAAAGGTATACAATTTGAAACCTTTGTCCCATACATCATTGTCAACATTTTTCTGTATTAACAATCCAGAACTCTGGTTCATGCAAATCTGATGATTCTAATTGAAACATTAAAAAAATCAGTATAAAGAGATATAGTCTATGATATCCACTTTTGTTCGAGGAAAACTATACATAAAATACGCTAGTAGGAGCAATGTAAATATTCTATATTAATAGGTGATGCAAAAAAGAAAAAAACAAAATAAGCATTTGAACTTTCCTACATCATCTTATTTCTACAAATATCTCCCAGCTTCAAATGAAGGTTCACATACAAAACGACTGCTACTTGCTTCACTAAAATGACTTCATCAAATTTTCCCATGCAATTCCTTTAACACAAAATATATACACTAAATGAAGGATTCTAATTATATAGGATAAAGGGTGTGTCTATAATATTTCATAGAGAATATAATCAAGTTAAGTAAACAAGGAAAAAAATCATAAAGACTGAAGAAACATCAGAATTTTTTTTTAAAAAGAGAGAATATGAAAGAAAAAAATAAATAATGAAGCTAACAAACATCTACAGTGTGGGTCTTCTACTATAGGCTTCCCAAAGTGGGTTAAAATACATCCATTCCCATCAAGAATAGCCAATTATGTAAATCTGTAGTCTTAACATAGAACATTAACTGAGGCCGTGAGAAAGAAGGACAGATGGAGAGACCCTTGGGAGAGCTGGTGTAAATAAAAACTCTTGAGGCAGAAAGGATCCTTTCACTCAAGGGAAAAATCCAATCTTTTCCCTGAAACAGTTTTCGCTTTGTGCACTTAGAGTGCAATACAAATGTGCAACAATGAGTTGGGTCCATCAGGATATTCAACCTTCCAGAACAGTGTCCAGCTCCACAGTTAATAATTTAGTATGGTCCATTTCTTGGAGAAAAGAAGATTCTCCTTTTAGAGGGCCATTTTGTACCAATTACATTCATCTCTGAATTCAGAGCTCAAACTCACTTTATAGCTAGTAGGCCAGAGATCTCAGCCACTTTCTCATGGGCCTTACCAACCACAGCAGGTGGTAGTAACACAATGATGATCTTTTGGACATGATCATGATGGTGGTAATGTATTTCACTGCTACTATTCACACCATCATCCTCTATGGAGTAGGAGGAAGAAAAGGAGTTGGGTGGTATTTTATCTTAACATATAATTTTTTTCATGGACAGCTCTTATCCCGCAGTCCTCATTTTTTTTCCCCACTGCCTTCTCTCTGCCCTTTCCATCTTTATCCTTTACTACCTCTCCAGCGCCTCCTCATCTTGCTTCTCATGAACTAAAATAGACAACCTAGTAGGTATTCTCCCCTACATTTATCCCTGGACATTGAAACTATTGAAGGGAGGACTTGCCTTATCAGACACAAAAATATTCTAGAAAGGTACTGCTAATAAAAGACTATGGTCTTGGAACAGACAGATAAGTTAGTGGAATAAAAAACAGTGAAGAGAAATAATTCCTAATATAAACTGGAGTTTAATATGTAACTAAGGTGATATTTCAATAAGTGGGAAGAGGTAGTTCATTTCATAAATGGAGCTTGAACATAAGTCACCCTTTCAAAGCGTACAATTAAGTAAGCCACTTATTTTATATTTATTTTAAACTTTCATGGAAAACTACCAAAGGAAACCTGGAGTGCAGAAAGACTGTTTACTCAAGCAGAGGATAGAAACACAGAAGCATCAGAAGTTTATCCTTGGAGACCCTGGGAAGATGGCGGAAGAGTAAGACGCGGAGATCACCTTCCTCCCCACAGATACATCAGAAATTCATATACACGTGGAACAACTCCTACAGAACACCTACTGAACGCTGACAGAAGACCTCAGACCCCCCCAAAAGGCAAGAAACTCCCCACATACCTGGATAGGGCAAAAGAAAAAAGAAAAAACAGAGACAAAAGGATAGGGACGGGACCTGCACGAGTGGGAGGGAGCCGTGAAGGAGGAAAGGTTTCCACACACTACAAGCCCCTTCGCGGGCGGAGACTGCAGGTGGCGGAGGGGGAAAGCTTCGGAGTAGCGGAGGAGAGCACAGCAACAGGGGTGTGGAGGGCAAAGCGGAGAGATTCCGGCACAGAGGATCGGTGCCCTCAGGCACACACCAGCCCGAGAGGCTTGTCTGCTCGGCCGCCGGGGCGGGCGGGGCTGGGAGCTGAGGCTCGGGTATCGGCTTACAGTCGGAGCGCAGGGAGAGGACTGGGGCTGGCGGCAGGAAGAGAGCCTGAGGGGGTTAGTGCACCACGGCTAGCCCGGAGGGAGTCCGGGGAAAGGGTCTGGAGCTGCCGAAGAGGCAAGAGGCTTTTTCTTCCCTTTTGTTTCCTGGTGCGCGAGGAGAGGGCATTAAGAGGGCTGCTTTGGGAAGCGCCGGAGACGGGCGCGAGCCGCGGCTAAAGGCGTGGACCCCGGAGACGGGCGTGGGACGCTGGGGCTGCTGCTGCTGCTGCCGCCGCCGTGGGGCCTGTGTGCGAGCGCGGGTCACTGTCCGCCCCGCCTTCCGGGGGGCCTGTGCACCCCGCCACTGCCGGGGTCCCGGAACCCGGGGACGGCTTTCCCGGGAAAGCGCACGGAGCGCCACGGGCTGCTGCAACGTCACGCCGGCCTCTGCCGCCACAGGCCCGCCCCACACTGCGCGCCCCTCCCTCCCCTCTGCCTGAGTGAGCCAGAGCCCCCGCATCAGCGGCTCCTTTAAACCCGTCCTGTCTGAGCGAAGAACGGACGCCCTCCGGCAACCTACGTGCAGAGGCGGGGCCGGTCCAAGGCTGAGACCCGGGAGCTGGAGAGCAGAGAAGAGACAGGGAAATCTCTCTGTGCAGCCTCGGAGGCAGCGGATTAAAGCTCCACGGTCCACTTGATGGGGCCTGCGTCTGTGGAGTGCATGAATAGACAGCGAATCATCCCAAATTGAGGAAGTGGACTTTGAGGACAAGATTTAAGACTTTCGCCCTTTTTCCTCTTTTTACAACGAATTATCCCAAATTAAGGAGGTGGACTTAGCAAGATTTCAGACTTCTCGCCCTTATCCTCTTTTTACAACGAAGTAACCCAAATTGAGGAGGTGGACTTGGAGAGCAAGATTTTTGATTTTTCCCCCTGCTCTCTTTTTGTGAATGTGTATGTGTATTCTTCTGTGTAAGATTCTCTCTGTATAGCTTTGCTTCCACCATATGTCCCAGGGTTCTATCGGTCCGTTTTTTTTTTCAATAATTACTTTTAAATTTTAATAACGCTACTATATTTCATACTTTATTCTATTTTACTTTACCTGCTCTTTCTTTTTTTCCTACCTTCCCTCCCTCCCTCCCTCCCTCCGCCCCTCCTTTCCTTCTTTCTCTCTTTCTTTCCTTCCTCCCTCCCTCCCTCCTGTCTCTCTTTCCTTCCTCCCTCCCTCCCACCCCTCTTCCTTTCACTTTCTTTTTCTTTCCTTCCTCCCTCCCTCCCTGCTTCCTTTCACTTTCTTCTTTCCTTCCTCCCTCCCTCCCTCCTATCTTTCTTTCCTTCCGCCCTCCCTCCCACCCCTCTTCCTTTCACTTTCCTTTTCTTTCCTTCCTCCCTCCCTCCCTCCCTGCTTCCTTTCACTCTTTCTTTTTCTTTCCTTCCTCCCTCCCTCCCTCCCTCCTGTCTTTATTTCCTTCCTCCCTCCCTCCCACCCCTCTTCCTTTCACTTTTTCTTTCCTTCCTCCCTCCCTCCTGTCTTTTTCTTTCTTTCCTTCCTCCCTCCCTCCCTCCCTTCTTCCATTCACTCTTCCTTTTGCTTTCATTCCTCCCTCTCTCCCTTTCTTTCTTTCTTTCCATCCTTCCTCCCTCCCTCCCTCCTTTAGTCCTTTCTTCCTTCCTTCCTTCCTTCCTTTCTTTCCTTCTTCCTTTCTTTCTCTCTCTCTTTCTTTCTTCTACTAATTCTTTCTTTCTACTTTTTCTCCCTTTTATTCTGAGCCGGGTAGATGAAAGGCTCTTGGTGCTGCAGCCAGGAGTCAGTGCTGTGCCTCTGAAGTGGGAGAGCCAACTTCAGGACACGGGTCCACAAGAGACCTCCCAGCTCCACATAATATCAAGCAGCGAAAATCTCCCAGAGATCTCCATCTCAACACCAGCACCCAGCTTCAGTCAACGACCAGCAAACTACAGTGCTGGTCACCCTATGCCAAGCAACTAGCAAGGCAGGAACACAACCCCACCCATTAACAGAGAGGCTGCCTAAAAACATAATAAGGCCACAGGCACCCCAAAACACACCACCAGACGTGGACCTGTCCACCAGAAAGACAAGATCGAGCCTCAACCACCAGAACACAGGCTCTAGTCCCCCCCACCAGGAAGCCTACACAACCTACTGAAACAACCTTGGCCACTGGGGACAGACACCAAAAACAACAGGAACTACGAATCTGCAGCCTGCAAAAAGGAGACACCAAACACAGTAACATAAGCAAAATGAGAAGACAGAAAAACACACAGCAGGTGAAGGAGCAAGATCAAAACCTACCAGACCTAACAAATGAAGAGGTAATAGGCAGTCTACCTGAAAAAGAATTCAGAATAATGATAGTAAAGATGATCCAAGATTCTATTTCCAAGATCCAAAATCTTGGAAATAGAATAGACAAAATGCAAGAAACAGTTAACAAGGACCTAGAAGAACTAAAGATGAATCAAGCATCGATTAAAAACACAATAAATGAAATGAAAAATACTCTAGATGGGATCAATAGCAGAATAACTGAGGCAGAAGAACAGATAAGTGAGGTGGAAGATAAAATAGTGGAAATAACTGATGCAGAGCAAAATAAAGAAAAGAGAATGAAAAGAACAGAGGACAGTCTCAGAGACCTCTGGGACAACATTAAACGCACCAACATTCGAATTATAGGGGTTCCAGAAGAAGAAGAGAAAAAGAAAGGGACTAAGAAAATATTTGAAGAGATTATAGTTGAAAACTTCCCTAATATGGGAAAGGAAATAGTTAATCAAGTCCAGGAGGCACACAGAGTCCCATACAGAATAAATCCAAGGAGAAATACACCAAGACACATATTAATCAAACTGTCAAAAATTAAACACAAAGAAATCATATTAAAAATAGCAAGGGAAAAAAAACAAATAGCACACAAGGGAATCCCCATCAGGTTAACAGTTGATCTCTCAGCAGAAACTCTACAAGCCAGAAGGGAGTGGCAGGACATAATTAAAGTGATGAAGGAGAGAAACCTGCAACCAAGATTACTCTACCCAGCAAGGATCTCATTCAGATTTGATGGAGAAATTAAAACCTTTACAGACAATTAAAAGCTGAGACAGTTCAGCACCACCAAACCAGCTTTACAACAAATGCTAAAGGAACTTCTCTAGGCAAGAAACACAACAGAAGGAATATACCTACAATAACGAACCCAAAGCAATTAAGGAAACGGGAATAGGAACATACATATCAATAATTACCTTAAATGTAAGTGGACTAAATACTCCCACCAAAAGACACAGATTGGCTGAATGGATACAAAAACAAGACCCATATATATGCTGTCTACAAGAGACCCACTTCAGACCTAGAGACACATACAGATTGAAAGTAAGGGGATGGAAAAAGATATTCCATGCAAATGGAAATCAAAAGAAAGCTGGAGTAGCAATTCTTATATCAGACAAAATAGACTTTAAAATAAAGACTATTAGAAGAGACAAAGAAGGACACTACATAATGATCAAGGGATCAATCCAAGAAGAAGATATAACAATTGTAAATATTTATGCACCCAACATAGGAGCACCTCAATACATAAGGCATATACTAACAGCCATAAAAGGGGAAATCGACAGTAACACACTCATAGTAGGGGACTTTAACACCCCACTTTCACCAATGGACAGATCATCCAAAATGAAAATAAATAAGGAAACACAAGCTTTAAATGATACATTAAACAAGATGGACTTAATTGATATTTATAGGACATTCCATCCAAAAACAACAGAATACACATTTTTCTCAAGTGCTCATGGAACATTCTCCAGGATAGATCATATCTTGGGTCACAAATCAAGCCTTGGTAAATTTAAGAAAATTGAAATTGTATCAAGTATCTTTTCCGACCACAATGCTATGAGACTAGACATCAATTACAGGAAAAGATCTGTAAAAAATACAAACACATGGAGGCTAAACAATACACTACTCAATAACGAAGTGATCACTGGAGAAATCAAAGAGGAAATTTAAAAATACCTAGAAACAAATGACAATGGAGACACGACGACCCAAAACCTATGGGATGCAGCAAAAGCAGTTCTAAGGGGGAAGTTTATAGCAATACAATCCCACCTTAAGAAACAGGAAACATCTCGAGCAAACAACCTGACCCTGCACCTAAAGCAATTAGAGAAAGAAGAACAAAAAACCCCCAAAGCTAGCAGAAGGAAAGAAATCATAAAGATCAGATCAGAAATAAATAAAAAAGAAATGAAGGAAACAGTAGCAAAGATCAATAAAACTAAAAGCTGGTTCTTTGAGAAGATAAACAAAATAGACGAACCATTAGCCAGACTCATCAAGAAAAAAAGGGAGAAGACTCAAATCAATAGAATTAGAAACGAAAAAGGAGAAGTAACAACTGACACTGCAGAAATACAAAAGATCATGAGAGATTACTACAAGCAACTCTATGCCAATAAAATGGACAACCTGGAAGAAATGGACAAATTCTTAGAAATGCACAACCTGCCAAGACTGAATCAGGAAGAAATAGAAAATATGAATAGACCAATCACAAGCACTGAAATTGAAACTGTGATTAAAAATCTTCCAACAAACAAAAGCCCAGGACCAGATGGCTTCACAGGCGGAATCTATCAAACATTTAGAGAAGAGCTAACACCCATCCTTCTCAAACTCTTCCAAACAATTTCAGAGGAAGGAACACTCCCAAACTCATTCTATGAGGCCACCATCTCCTTGATACCAAAACCAGGCAAGGATGTCACAAAGAAAGAAAACTACAGGCCAATATCACTGATGAACATAGATGCAAAAATCCTCAACAAAATACTAGCAAACAGAATCCAACAGCACATTAAAAGGATCATACACCATGATCAAGTGGGGTTTATTCCAGGAATGCAAGGATTCTTCAATATACGCAAATCAATCAATGTGATACACCATATTAACAAGTTGAAGGAGAAAAACCATATGATCATCTCAATAGATGCAGAGAAAGCTTTCGACAAAATTCAACACCCATTTATGATAAAAACCCTGCAGAAAGTAGGCATAGAGGGAACTTTCCTCAACATAATAAAGGCCATATATGACAAACCCACAGGCAACATTGTCCTCAATGGTGAAAAACTGAAACCATTTCCACTAAGATCAGGAACAAGACAAGGCTGCCCACTCTCACCACTCTTATTCAACCTAGTTTTGGAAGTTTTAGCCACAGCAATCAGAGAAGAAAAGGAAATAAAAGGAATCCAAATTGGAAAAGAAGAAGTAAAGCTGTCACTGTTTGCAGATGACATGTTACTATACATAGAGTATCCTAAAGATGCTACCGAAAAACTACCAGAGCTAATCAATGAATCTGGTAAAGTAGCAGGATACAAAATTAATGCACAGAAATCTCTGGCATTCCTGTACACTAATGATGAAAAATCTGAAAATGAAATCAAGAAAACACTCCCATTTACCATTGCAACAAAAAGAATAAAATATCTAGGAATAAACCTACCTAAGGAGACAAAAGACCTGTATGCAGAAAATTATAAGACACTGATGAAAGAAATTAAAGATGATACAAATAGATGGAGACATATACCATGCTCCTGGATTGGAAGAATCAGTATTGTGAAAATGACTCTACTACCCAAAGCAATCTACAGATTCAATGCAATCCCTATCAAACTACCACTGGCATTTTTCACAGAACTAGAACAAAAAATTTCAAAATTTGTTTGGAAAAACAAAAGACCCCGAATAGCCAAAGCAATCTTGAGAACGAAAAACGGAGCTGGAGGAATCAGGCTCCCTGACTTCAGACTATACTACAAAGCTACAGTAATCAAGACAGTGTGGTACTGGCACAAAAACAGAAAGATAGATCAATGGAACAGGATAGAAAGCCCAGAGATAAACCCACGCACATATGGCCAACTTATCTTTGATAAAGGAGGCAGGAACGTACAGTGGAGAAAGGACAGCCTCTTCAATAAGTGGTGCTGGGAAAACTGGACAGGGACATGTAAAAGTATGAGTTTAGATCATTCCCTAACACCATACACAAAAATAAGCTCAAAATGGATTAAAGACCTAAATGTAAGGCCAGAAACTATCAAACTCTTAGAGGAAAACATAGGCAGAACACTCTATGACATAAATCACAGCAAGATCCTTTTGGACCCCCCTCCTAGAGAAATGGAAATAAAAACAATGATAAACAAATGGGACCTAATGAAACTTCAAAGCTTTTGCACAGCAAAGGAAACCATAAACAAGACCAAAAGACAACCCTCAGAATGGGAAAAAATATTTGCAAATGAAGCAACGGACAAAGGATTAATCTCCAAAATTTATAAACAGCTCATGCAGCTCAATAGCAAAAAACAAACAACCCAATCCAAAAATGGGCAGAAGACTTAAATAGGCATTTCTCCAAAGAAGATATACAGACTGCCAACAAACACATGAAAGAATGCTCAACATCATTAATCATTAGAGAAATGCAAATCAAAACTACAATGAGATATCATCTCACACCAGTCAGAATGGCCATCATCAAGAAATCTAGAAACAATAAATGCTGGAGAGGGTGTGGAGAAAAGGGAACACTCTTGCACTGCTGGTGGGAATGTGAATTGGTCCAGCCGCTATGGAGAACAGTATGGAGGTTCCTTAAAAAACTAAAAATAGAACTACCATATGATCCAGCAATCCCACTACTAGGCATATACCCTGAGAAAACCATAATTCAAAAAGAGACATGTACCAAAATGTTCATTGCAGCTCTATTCACAATAGCCCGGAGCTGGAAACAACCTAAGTGTCCATCATCGGATGAATGGATAAAGAAGATGTGGCACATATATACAATGGAATATTACTCAGCCATAAAAAGAAACAAAACTGAGCTATTTGTTATGAGGTGGATAGACCTAGAGTCTGTCATACAGAGTGAAGTAAGTCAGAAAGAGAAAGACAAATACCGTATGCTAACACATATATATGGAATTTTAAAAAAAATGTCATGAAGAACCTAGGGGTAAAACGGGAATAAAGACACAGACCTAATTGAGAATGGACCTGCGGATATGGGGAGGGGGAAGGGTAAGCTGTGACAAAGCGAAAGAGAGGCATGGACATATATACACTACCAAACGTAAGGTAGATAGATAGTGGGAAGCAGCCGCAGAGCACAGGGAGATCAGCTCGGTGCTTTGTGACCGCCTGGAGGGGTGGGATGGGGAGGGTGGGAGGGAGGGAGATGCATGAGGGAAGGGATGTGGGAACAGATGTATATGTATGACTGATTCACTTTGTTATAAAGCAGAAACTAATAAAAAAAAAAGAAAAAGAAAACAAAGCTGCAACCAAAAAAAAAAAAAAAGAAGTTTATCCTTAAAGTAAAGGCACAGTTGAAAGATGAAACACTAAACATCTGTGGTTACTGGTGCCATGTAGAAACATTCTTGGTGAATAAGGTCAAACAACAGGATAGTCAAAATATATTTCACCTGGAGCTTCTTGTCATTTAACCTAAATGAAACTCTCCTTTTCCTGATTACTCCCCCATTGCAGGAGCAAACAATATTAGAAGACCATGGCTACGAATTTGATTGACATCTCATTCTAGAAAGATTTTCTACCTCCAGGAATCCTCTCTTTTCAATGGCTCTGAACTAGATGTTCCAGAGACCACCAATCTCATCCCCCTAGAGGTGTGCATTGTGGCAATCCTGGCCACATGAGGTTTAAATACTGAAAATGAAAATCAGCAAATATTAAACTGATGATTTTTACCTTTTCCTTTAATTCATCTTTCACTGCAGTTTTTCATCCTGGAGGTCAAGCTATGAAAACTATTATCCCATAGCAGGAGAGGGTGAAATTTCACTTCTTAGGGAGATTTTAGGCTTAAAAACCAGGTTTTGTGGAAAGAGAAGCTTTGCTAAATTCCTTTGTCTCCTTCTTCAGCATATCGAGAGCAATCCTGGAGGGCCCAGGTAATGGCCTTCTGTAGTATAGAGATGATATCCCCAGTACCCTTGTTTAAGGCTTAGGTAGATTCAAGAGGAAGAAATGGGTAAAGGAAAATCCTATTCCTTCATCTCCTTCCTGAGGAAGACAAAGGGAAACCTAGGTGGAAGAAAGTAGCAATGGAACACGTGTTTCCTGACTGCCCCTCTAGGCTTTGTTCCCAAGGGTGGGAGGCACGTGAGGTAACACAGAAGTCAAGTTGCTCCTCTTAGGCTGCCAGACAGCCACCTGAGCTGGATCCCAAAAGGACAGGGCATCGAGGTGATATAACAGAGAAGCCCTGGGCTTTACTCCTGAGCTGATCTCAGCCTCCAGGTGGCCCACACACTTAGCTGGGAGAGTGGGCTGCCAGGGACCTTATGGGACATGGCTAGGTGACCTTGCAAAGGCAGAGGAGGGTAGGGCAGGAGGGTGATGTTTCACAGCCTGTGAGAGCTATGGGAAGGCCAAGTCAGCAAGAAGAAGGTGGCCCAGGCTCCGTGGGGACATTCTAAGCCAAAAGAAGCCATGCACTTTCCAGCTGCAGATATGAAGCCAGTAAGGAAAGAGTACCCAGGGGGCCAAAGGACAGTGCCAAGGAGCTGGCTGCTACAAGCCGCTGCACAAGTGAGCCAGAGGCCAGGGCCATTTCCTCCCAATGACCCACAAAGCCAGACGCCATTGAAAGGAGAGAAACCTGGGGAGGAAGAGACTTCCCAAAGACTGAGCATTTTTGTTTAAAAGTCTTTGTTCTACCTGAAAAGAGTAAGTAAATGATTGGGACAAAAGTAAAACTTTAAACCGCTTTAGGCCCTCAGTTAATTTTTGTTTTCCTGATAAACAGCCAGTGAGGGCACAGGGAAATGCCAGCTAAATCACAAAGTAGTTAATTTTCACTGCAAAACCACGTCGCAGTGCAGGTTCAACCTCTGCCTGGGCAGCTCAGCTCCCTGGCCTGTTTCTGGATTTTCAGAGAAGCAGCTCCAGGGCTCACTAAGAATCACCTTCAGGGGTTTGAAGAAGAACCCAAAGGAGACAATGCTAACTACCATCAGAATGTATATTCTTCTTAACCCGCTCCCAGAGAAATTCAGGTACAGAAAAAAATACTTCTCAACAATTTTATTATCAACAAGTAACGAGCTGTGCAGCATGAAAGAGCACGTGCACAAACCTCTTCTCCCCACCCCTCTATTTGCTGTTTCCAACCTCTTTCCACTTCTCCTTGGTTAGGCATTGAATCTTGGCTAAAGAAGATATTGATTTTTTTTTTCCTTTTTCTTCTCAAACCACAGTAACACACAGGAGCCAAACCCCTTAACTAAAGAATAATTTATGGCACAGCTGCTAGTGTTTTAAACAAAATCATTTGGGGGATGGGGGATGGGAGCCAGGAGGTCAGAAGTTGATTTCTGAGTAATGTATGCGGGGGCCTCCTCCCCAGGCTGGCCTGCTGGGTTATCACATTACCCCAAGGCCTGTGCCAAGGCTAGGGACAATGCTGCCTGGACCCTATTCGTCCCCTCCACGGACTCAGCAGAGCCCGCAGAGGACACTTGCCCTGCGGAAGGGCTCGTGTTTCAGTGGTGGAAGGGTTACTGAAATGTAAGAGGTCCTGTGACCTCAGTGAAGAGAGGCCATGTTGCTTGGATAAGCGATCCTTAAGCACATCATGTGGATCAGTTGAAGGCAACCGGGTTCCCCAACAAAAGCTCTAAGTGGCGCTTAGCAAGGCAAGGTCCAAGCAGCACAATACAGAAGGATGACTCATGAAAGACTTTGTGCTCACACGCTTGGCCTGTCCTCTCTGCTTATAGATCCCACACATGACACTGAATTCCCCTCCTAGGTTACCTTGTCAGCTAGGCAGGCTCTAGGCCGAGGCATCGAACCCAGGTGTGAATGATTAAGAGCTGGCCTGCCACTGCAGAGAGCGGGACCAAAACAACGCCAGCTAGGAATGGCTTCTGCAGTAGGACTTCCAGATCTATGTGCTGGGTGTCACTGGAGGCAAAGTGGAGCCCAGACTGGCAAAAACCCTGTTTCTCCTTTTCCTGTTACAGAGAAAGTTTCAGATGCTCTATAGAAAATGAGACAGTCAGGAGAATGCCCCCCCAGGAGACTGGCAGTGAGTGTCTGGAACATAGTGTCCGGGTGCTGGCTTGAGGGCAAGTGCTTTAGGTGGAGAGAGCTGCCGCTGTCTCATGGGTTGGAGAACCCATGTCCTAGTGATGGCCCTTCCTCCTCCTGCCTTGCTGGGTGTGTGGACCAGAGCAAGCTGTCCATGTCAGTATGCATGGGGTCAGTGGCTGGTGCTGCCTTGCAAAGAATTGTGCCCACTCCCTCCAGCGTTCTGTGTGTCTGTGGGAAGCCTGGGATCTGTGAGCTGAGGGAGCCTCTGTGGTCTACCCATGGGCCTCCTTGGGGATACACTGCACTGGCAGAGTGAACAGGCTCGTGAAAACTTCTGTGGTGTGGTAAACTGTGGTCGACTTGGCAAGGCTTCTTTGCATATGAATCAACAACATAAGTGTCACTCCACTCAATTCAAAAAATACTTGCAGCAGAATTTCCCAAATGGTTTATAACAGTACATGCTCAATATTTTGCATTTCAAGAGTCAGCTGTCTCTTGGAAGACTATAAGGTATACCAATAACCATACAAAATCCCCCATATCATATATGCTTTTTATTATGGCTCTAACTATACAACATCTAATAACTTTTCTCCTAGATAAAGAAAATTAATTTAATCCACTCATCTTCCATCTACTATCTTTTCAGTTTCAATGGGGAAAGAAAAGCAAAAGTGGAAAACAAATTATTTTTGTTTTAAGAGAATTAATATAGTTAAGAAACTATGCCCTTCTAGACCAGTCATGATACACTGCTGCCTGGCTTCGACAGTGGATACTGTATCAAACATTATAGTACGTTATAGCATTTTGCTGATGAACACGCCCCACTGAATTTCTAAACATTCATTTGCGAAATTGTACTTTTTAAAACTTTACAAGACTTGCTTGGTTACTGAATTATACCCTCTTCTGAATTTCTTCCTTCTGAAAGGTTTTTTTCCTTTCTTAAAGGGATATTATCCTTGCTTTGCACAGCTTTCTTAATAGTCAGATGTTCTCAATATACTTCACAGCTCCATCTATCCCTACTGGTTAATTTTCACATCTGAATGGTATATGGTAAAGGCCAATTTTGCAATCAGAAGGTGTTGCCTTAATAACAATTTACTAGAGAAGGAAAGGGAATCTGATGTCAGAGCAGGTCTGACCGAGGCTCTGCATTTTAGTTGGAGGCTTTTACCCCCTTGGTTTTTCTTAAAAGGGTCAAATGAGATACAAACCCAAGGGCCACCGGTCCATCCTCCTGAGACGTGATTGTTTATGCCCAGCAGACAGAAAGGACTTCATGAAACAATGCTTGTTGCATGCCACTCCTTGTTGGTCTACACAGAAATTTAAATATAGAAACCATCTTCCAGGGCCAGGAAGGGAAATAGGTTTTTGTTGTTGTTGTTGTTGTTTAATATAGAACTATCTGGCCAACATTTAGGGTATATGTCATTTTTATTGTCATATTCCGTATACCCACAAATCCCAAAGTGTGTTCCATACTGAGATTTTGGCTGCTATTAAACCACAACTTTGGAACAGAAAGGCCTGCCTCCTTTCGTAGAAGTAGGAGAGAGAAAGAACAGAGGCCTCAAATGTATCTATTTATACTGATCTTACTAATCATTACCACTGATCTTTAATATTGAGCTTCAATTATTTTTTCACCTATTTCTTATTATGGGAAGTTGTTATGCCATAAACAATCACTTAATTCTCTTTGCTTCTACCTCGGATATTAATTGCTTTTTTTTTTTTTTTGCTAAAAATCAGTAGTTTTCAAAGTTCATGACCCTTCAGTCACATTACCCTCCTAGGATTCTTAACTTGGCGTTTACTTGGATGGGGGAAAAAATTTGTAGCGGTATCAGTGACTTTAACAGTATAAATTACAGATTTTTATGTCATTAAAAACTGTACATACAGAGGAATTATTTATGCTCATTGCTGTGTTCAAATCAGGTAGTTTTTATAAAAACTCACTGGTAGCTATTGTTTTTAGCTCATTTATAAAAGGGCAAATCTATCATCGTATTACAGATTTTTAAAAACTTTGGTAATTGCATGTCACAATAATCCTAAGCATTTTACTTTATGCATTTAATTTTTTTCTGAAAAGTAAAACAAATTAGCATTATTCTGAGAGAGAGAGTCCACAGGCATTGCCAGACTGCTGAAGGAGATGGTGGCACACAGACACACGAAAGCTAAGAAATCACATACCAAGCCTACATGATTGGTGGTGCAGCCCTGGTGATATATGAAGAAGGATGTGAAGGAGCTAGGGAAAGAGGGCCTCCTTAGTTATCAATGTTGGCCATGCATGGGGGAAAAATACAGGGATGTGTGCTATGTATATGCTATTCCCAACTCCAACACCAATGGGCAATATTTACATATTTGTCAGGGGGGGAAATAATGAGCTACATTATGGTTCAATCATCATAAAAAAATGCTAATTTCTTTTAAGTCCACTAACTATTGCCAAACATTCTATAAGCAAAATTCAGGCAGCTAATTCCATTGTAAGCATTTCTACAAAATGCTTCTTTATTTTGAGGCCAATCCAGGAACAACAATGTGAAACAATTTCTCATTTTCCATAGAAATGTTTATCATTAAAAAAAAAAAATCTCATCTAAGGCCTTAAATTGAGACTGCCTTGTTTTTGCATAAACTGCTCCCAATCTTGTCACATATTTTTGTGGCCTTGTGCTGCCAGTGATAGAAGTCTCATAGTCATTTCAACTATAAAACCTTCTCACGAAGTTCGTTTCAAAATCCTTGTAGTGGAGAAGTCACCTATTAAATCACCCCCTCAGCAGATAGGGTGTCGGCCATGTGGTCTGGAATGGAGTACTTAGCAAGGAGTAGCTAACGAGAAGGCAGGTAATTGAAGTAATTAGTGGCACTTGCACATTTGAAAGCATTTTACTACATTTCCTGAGCAAGCAGAGGTTTAAATCTTGCTGATTTAAAAGAAAAAACAAAGTTGGGCATTTGAAAATGTAATACATAGAAAAATGGAAAGGTACAGTTAGGGAGTGTTCGATACTAGAAGAACTGTCGGGAATTGGGACCTGGGGCTTCCAGACACTTGAGGCCCAAAGAAAAATTACTTGTGAAATTTATAGCATTCACTTTCTCCATCTTATTATATCCTTCACTATCCTTTTTCTTTTTTTAACATCTTTATTGGAGTATAATTGCTTTATAATGGTGTGTTAGTTTCTGCTTTATAATAAAGTGAATCAGCTATACATATACATATATCCCCATATCTTCCCCCTCTTGCATCTCCCTCCCACCCTCCCTATCCCACCCCTCTAGGTGGTCACAAAGCACTGAGCTGATCTCCCTGTGCTATGCGGCTGCCTCCCACTAGCTATTTTACATTTGGTAGTGTATATATGTCCATGCCACTCTCTCACTTCGTCCCAGTTTACCCTTCCCCCTCCCCATGTCCTCAAGTCCATTCTCTATGTCTGCGTCTTTATTCTTGTCCTGCCCCTAGGTTCTTCAGAACCTTTTTTTTTTTTAGATTCCATATATATGTGTTAGCATACGGTATTTGTTTTTCTCTTTCTGACTTACTTCACTCTGTATGACAGACTCTAGGTAAATCCACCTCACTATAAATAAATCGGTTTTGTTTCTTTTTATGGCTGAGTAATATTCCACTGTCCTTCACTATTCTTTTCTACCTCCTATTCCTTTCCCTTCTCCTGTCTCCATTATTTTCTCCTCTAAATTTGCAAACCCTCTCTCTCTCTCTTCCATCTTCTCTATTTTTTGTTCTCTCCTCTCCCTCTCTTCCTACAAGAAAATCCCAATTTGGTAAAGGAAGTAGTCAAAAAATCTCTGAGGTTGTAGTGTTTGCATGACATATCATTTCCCATTCTTTTGCTTTCAAACAACCTATGTCTTTATATTTGAAGTGTGTCTCTTGTTAACAGTATATATTTGGGTCATGCATGTGTGAACACAGGTGTGTTTTTTTTTTTTTTTTTTTTTCTTTTTGCGGTATGCGGGCCTCTCACTGTTGTGGCCTCTCCCGTTGCGGAGCACAGGCTCCGGATGCGCAGGCCCAGCGGCCATGGCTCACGGGCCCAGCCGCTCCGCGGCATATGGGATCCTCCCAGACCGGGGCACGAACCCGTATCCCCTGCATCGGCAGGCGGACTCTCAACCACTGCGCCACCAGGGAGGCCCACAGGTGTGTTTTAATCTATTCTAATCATCTCTTTTAATTGGAATGTTTAGACCACTTACAGCAAATGTAATTATTGATAAAGTTGGGATTAGCTCTACAATTTTGTTATCTGTTTTCAAATTATCTAATCTGTCCTTTGGTCTTTTATTCTTCTCTTCCTTACTAAGCAAATATTTTATTATTCATTATATTTCTTCAATTGGCTTTTTAGCTATTTTTTTGTTATTTTTAATGATTACACTGGAGGTTAGAATATGCACACCTAACTGATTATAATTTACCTTGGATATTTTATGATATCACAAATGTTCTTACCACCTGCTCTGCCTTTTGGTGTTGTTGTCATATATATTACTTCTACATGTTATAAACATCATAAAGCATTGTTATTTTGTTGTATATCTTTTTTTTAACTGACTTTTATGTTCACCCACATATGTATCCTTTCTGATACTTTACCTTTCTTGTTAATATAGTTTCAAAATACACAAAGCAAAACCTGATAGATGGCCAAGATAAACAGACAAATCCACAAATGAAATTAGATATTTCAATACCCTCCTTCTCAGTAAATAATACAAGTAGACAGAAAATCAGTAAGAATATAAAAGATTCAACACTATCAACCTGATGAATACTTATAGAACACTCCATTCAACATAAGCAAATATAGTCTTTTCAAGTGTACACAACACATTTAACATTATATACATTATTCTGTGCCACAAAACAACCCTAAATAAATTGAAAAGGATTCAAGATGTACATAATATGTACTTTGGCCACAAAGGAAGTGAATTAGAGATCAATAACAGAAAGCTACCCAGAATACCCAAATATGTACCAACTAAATAACACATTTCTAAATAACCCATGGGTCAAATGAAAAATTAAAAGGGAAGCTAGAAAGTATTTTGAATGGAAAAGAAGGGAGTATATTAAACACAAATAAAGTAGAGAAAATGACATAATATAGATCAGAGCAGAAATCAATGAAATGGAAGAAAAATACTATATCGATTAACTCAAAAGCTGATTCTTTAAAAAAAATCAATAAAATTGCTAACCCTCTAGACTACTAAGCAAGAAAAAAATAAGAGAAAACACATAAACTGCCAATATCAGGAATGAGAAAGTGACATCATTACAAATTCTGCAGATATTAAAAGAATAATAAGGGACAATTATAAAAACTACTTTATGCCAATAAATTTGACAACTATATGAAATGATCAAATTCCCTGAAAGATGCTAAATATCAAGGCACACTCAAAAAGAAATCAAGAATATCAATAGCTATATATCATCTAAAGAAACTTTGTAGGAACTTTCCCACAAAGAAAATTCCTGGCTTATATGGATTCATTAGTGAATTCTACCAAACACTTGAGGAATAAATAACATAAATTTCCATTAACTCTTCCAGAAAAGTGAAGAGAAGTAAATAATTCCAAACTCATTCTATGAAGCCAGAATTACCTGATATCAAAACATGATAGACATTACAAGAAAACAAAACTAGAGATCCGTTCAAGATGGAGGAGTAGAAGGACGTGTGCTCACTCCCTCTTGCGAGAGCCCTGGAATCACAACTAACTGCTAAACAATCATCAACAGGAAGACACTGGAACCCACCAAAAAAGATACCCCACATACAAAGACAAAGGAGAAGCCACAATGAGACGGTAGGAGGGGCGCAATCACAATAAAATCAAATCCCATAACTGCTGGGTGGGTGACTCACAAACTGGAGAACACTTATACCACAGAAGTCCACCCACTGGAGTGAAGGTTCTGAGCCCCAAGTCAGGCTTCTCAACCTGAGGGTCCAGCAATGGGAGGAGAAATTCCTAGAGAATCAGACTTTGAAGGCTAGCGGGATTTGATTGCAGGATTTCAACAGGACTGGGGGAAACAGAGACTCCACTCTTGGAGGGCACACACAAACTAGTGTGTGCATCAGGACCCAGGGGAAGGAGCAGTGACCCCATAGGAGACTGAACCAGACCTACCTGCCAGTGTTGGAGGGTCTCCTGCAGAGGTGGGGGGTGGTTGTGTCTCACGATGAGGACAAGGACACTGGCAGCAAAAGTTCTGGGAAGTACTCTTTGGCATGAGACTTCCCAGAGTCTGCCATTAGCCCCACCAAGGAGCCCCGGTAGGCTCCAGTGCTGGGTTGCCTCAGGCCAAAAAACCAACAGGAAGGGAACCGAGCCCCACCCATCAGCAGACAAGATGATTAAAGTTTGACTGAGCTCTGCCAACCATAGCAACAGGTAGCTCTACCCACCACCAGTCCCTTCCATCAGGAAACATGCACAAGCCTCTTAGATAGCCTCATCCAACAGAGTGGAGACAGCAGAAGAAAGAAGAACTACAATCCTGCAGCCTGTGGAACAAAAACCACATTCACATAAAGATAGACAAGATGAAAAGGCAGAGGGCTATGTACCAGATGAAGGAAAAAGATAAAACCCCAGAAAAACAACTAAATGAAGTGGAGATAGGCAACCTTCCACAAAAAATAATTCAGAATAATGATAGTGAAGATGACCCAGGACCTCAGAAAAAGAATGGAGGCAAAGATCGAGAAGGTGCAAGAAATGTTTAACAAAGACCTAGAAGAATTAAAGAACAAACAAAGAGAGATGAACAATACAATAACTGAAATGAAAAATACACTAGAAGGAATCAATAGCAGAATAACTGAGGCAGAAGAACAGATAATTGACCTGGAAGACAGAATGGTGGAACTCACTACTGGGGAACAGTATAAAGAGAAAAGAATGAAAAGAAATGAAGACAGCCTAAGAGACCTCTGGGACAACATTAAATGCAACAACATTCGCATTACAGGGGTCCCAGAAGGAGAAGAGCAAGAGAAAGGACCAGAGAAAATATTTGAGGAGATTATAGTCAAAAACTTCCTTAAAATGGGAAAGGAATTAGCCACCCAAGTCCAGGAAGTGTCCCATACAGGATAAACCCAAGGAGAAACATGCCAAGACACACAGTAATCAAATTGGCAAAAATTAAGGACAAACAAAAATTATTGAAAGCAGCAAGGGAAAAATGACAAATAACATACAAGGGAACTCCCATAAGGTTAACAGCTGATTTCTCAGCAGAAACTCTACAAGCCAGAAGGGAGTGGCATAACATATTTAAAGTGATGAAAGGGAAGAATGTACAACCAAGATTACTCTACCCAGCAAGGATCTCATTCAGATTCAATGGAGAAATCAAAAGCTTTACAGACAAGCAAAAGCTAAGAGAATTCAGCACCACCAAACCAGCTTTACAACAAATGCTAAAGGAACTTCTCTAAGTGGGAAACACAAGAGAAGTAAAGGACCTACAAAAACAAACCCAAAACAATTAAGAAAATGCTCATACGATCATACATATCAAAAATTTCCTTCAACGTGAATGGATTAAATGCTCCAACCAAGGAAAACAGGCTCGCTGAATGGATACTAAAGCAAGACCCATATATATGCTGTCTACAAGAGACCCACTTCAGACCTAGGGACACACACAGACTGAAAGTGAGGGGATGGAAAAAATATTCCATGCCAATGGAAATCAAAAGAAAGCTGGAGTAGCAATTCTCGTATTAGATAGACTTTAAAATAAGGAGTGTTACAAGTGACAAGGAAGGACACTACATAATGATCAAAGGATCGATCCAAGAAGAAAATATAAAAATTATAAATATATATTCACCTCAATACATAAGGAGCACCTCAATATATAAGGAGCACCTTAATAGATAAGGCAAATGCTAACAGCTATAAAAGCAGAAAATGACAGTAACACACTAATAGTGGGGGACTTTAACACCTCACTTACATCGAAGGACAGATCATCCAAACAGAAAATTAATAAGGCAACACAAGCTTTAAATGACACAATAGGCCAGACAAATTTAATTGATATTTATAGGACATTTCATCCAAAAACAGCAGATTACACTTTCTTCTCAAGTGTGCATGGAACACTCTCCAGTATAGATCACATCTTGGGTCACAAATCAAGCCTCAGTAAATTTAAGAAAATTGAAATCCTATCAAGCATCTTTGCTGACCACAGTGCTATGAGATTAGAAATCAATTACAGGGAAAAAAAAACATAAAAAACACAAACACATGGAGGCAAAACAATATGTTACTAAATAACCAAGAGATCAGTGAAGAAATCAAAGAAGAAATCAAAAAATACCTAGAGAAAAATGACAATGAAAACACGACAATCAGGGCTTCCATGGTGGCGCAGTGGTTGAGAGTCCGCCTGCTGATGCAAGGGACACGGGTTCATGCCCTGGTCTGGGAAGATCCCCAATGCCATGGAGCGCTGGGCCCATGAGCCATGGCCGCTGAGCCTGTGCATCCACAGCCTATGTTCCACAACGGGAGAGGCCACAACAGTGAGAGGCCCGCATACCAAACAAAAAACAAACAAACAAAATAAACCCAAAAAAACCCATGACAATCAAAAATGTATGAAGGCAGCAAAAGCAGTTCTAAGAGGGAAGTTTATAGCAATTCAAGCATACCTCAAGAAACAAGAAACATCTCAAATAAACAATCTAACCTTACACCTAAAGGAACTGGAGAAAGAAGAAAAAACAAAACCCAAAGTTAGTAGAAGGAAAGAAATCATAAAGATCAGAGCAGAAATAAATGAAAGAGAAAAAAAGTAAACAATAGCAAAGATCAATAACACTAAAAGCTGGTTCTTTGAGAAGATAAACAAAATTGATAAACCATTAGCCAGACTCATCAAGAAAATGAGGGAGAAGACTCAAATAAATAAAATTAGAAATGAAAAAGGAGACATTATGACACCACAGAAATACAAAGCATCCTAAGAAACTACTACAAGCAACTCTATGCCAATAAAATGGACAACCTGGAAGAAATGGACAAATTCTTAGAAAGGTATAACCTTCCAAGACTGAACCAGGAAGAAATAGAAAATATGAACAGACCAAACACAAGTAATGAAATTGAAACTGTGATTAAAACTCTTCCAACAAACAAAAGTCCAGGACCAAATGGCTTCACAGGTGAATTCTATCAAACATTTAGAGAGGCTCTAACACCCATCCTTCTCCAACTCTTCCAAAAAATTGCAGAGGAAAGAACACTCCCAAACTCATTCTATGAAGCCACCATCACCCTGATACCAAAACCAGACAAAGACACTACAAAAAAAGAAAATTACAGACCAATATCACTGATGAATATAGATGCAAAAATCCTCAACAAAATACTAGCAAACAGAATCCAACAACACATTAAAAGGATCATACACCATGATCAAGTGGGATTGATTCCAGTGATGCAAGGATTCATCAGTATACATAAATCAATTGACGTGATACACCATATTAACAAATTGAAGAAGAAAAACCATATGATCATCTCAGTAGATGCAGAAAAAGCCTTGACAAAATTCAACACCCATTTATGATAAAAAAACTCTCCACAAAATGGGCATAGAGGGAACCTACCGCAACATAATAAAGGCCATATACAACAAACCCACAGCAAACATCATTTTCAATGGTAAAAAACTGAAGGCGTTTCCTCTAAAATCAGGAACAAGACAAGAATGTCCACTCTCAACATTATTATTCAACACTTTTGGAAGTCTTGGCATGGCATTCAGAAAAGAAAAAGAAATAAAAGGAATACATATTGGAAAAGAAGAAGTAAAACTGTCACTGTTTGCAGATGACATGATACTATACATAGAGAATCCTAAACATGCCACCAGAAAACTACTAAAGCTAATCAATGAATTTGGTAAAGTAGCAGGATACAAAATTAATGCACAGAAATCTCTTGCATTCCTATACACTAATGATGAATAATCTGAAAGAGAAATTAAGGAAACACTCCCATTTACCACTGCAACAAAAAGAACAACAAAAAGAATAAAATACCTAGGAAGAAACCTACCTAGGGAGACAAAAGACCTGTATGCAGAAAACTATAAGACACTGGTGAAAGAAATTAAAGATGATACCAACAGATGGATTGGAAGAATCAATATTGTGAAAATGACTCTACTACCCAAAGCAATCTACAGATTCAATGCAATCCCTATCAAATTACCAATGGCATTTTTCACAGAACTAGAAAAAAATTTTTCAAAATTTGTATGGAGACACAAAAGACCCCGAATAGACAAAGCTGTCTTGAGGGAGAAAATGGAGCTAGAGGAATCAGACTCCCTGACTTCAGACTATACTACAAAGCTACAGTAATCAAGACAATATGGTACTGGCACAAAAACAGAAATATCAATCAATGGAACAGGATAGAAAGTCCAGAGATAAACCCACACACCTATGGTCAACTAATCTATGACAAAGGAGGCAAGGATATACAATGTAGAAAAGACAGTCTCTTCAATGAGTGGTGTTGGGAAAACTGGACAGCTACATATAAAAGAATGAAATTAGAACACTCCGTAACACCATACATAACAATAAACTAAAAATGGATTAGAGACCTAAATGTAAGACTGGGCACTATAAAACTCTTAGAGGAAAACATAGGAAGAACACTCTTTGACATAAATCACAGCAAGATCTTTTTTGATCCACCTCCTAGAGTAATGGAAATAAAAACAAAAAAAAATAAATGGGGCCTAATGAAACTTAAAAGCTTTTGCACAGCAAAGGAAACTCCAAACAAGATGAAAAGACAACCCTCAGAATGGGTGAAAATATTTGCAAATGAATCAACAGACAAAGGTTTAATCTCCAGAATATATAGTATTTATATATTATAAATATAATATGTAAAATATAAATAATATATATTTATATTAAAACATATAAACAGCTCATGAATCTCAATATTAAAAAAACCAACAACCCAATCAATATATGGGCAGAAGACCTAAATAGACATTTCTCCAAAGAAGACATACTGATGGCCAAGAAGCACATGAAAAGCTGCTCAACATCACTAATAATTAGAGAAATGCAAATCAAAACTACAATGAGGTATCATCTCACATCAGTTAGAATGGGCATCATCAGAAAATCTACAAACAACAAATGCTGGTGAGGGTGTGGAGAAAAGGGGACCCTCTTGCACTGTTGGTGGGAATATAAACTGATACAGCCACTATGGAGAACAGTATGGAGGTTCCTTAAAAAACTAAAAATAGAATTACCATATGACCCAGCAATCCCACTACTGGGCATATACGCAGAGAAAACCATAATTCAAAAAGACACATCACCCCAAGTTCATTGCAGCACTATTTAAATAACCAAGACATGGAAGCAACCTAAATGCCCATCAATAGACTAATGGATAAAGAAGATGTGGTACATATATACAATGAAATATTACCCAGCCATATGAAAGAATGAAACAGGGTCATTTGTAGAGATGTGGATGATCTAGAGACTGTCTACAGAGTAAAGTAAGTCAGAAAGAGAAAAACAAATATCGTATAATAACGCATATATGTGGAACCTAGAAAAATGGTACAGATGAACCGGTTTTCAGGGCAGAAATTGAGACACAGATGTAGAGAACAAATGTATGGACACCAAGGGGTAAAAGTGGCATTGGGGAACTGGTGGTGGTGTGATGAATAGGGAGATTGGGATTGATATATATACACTAATATGTATGAAATGGATAACTAATAAGAACCTGCTATATAAAAAAATAAATAAAATTAAATTTTAAAATTAAAACAAGAAAGAAGATAAAACTATAGACCAATATCCCTAATGAGCATAGATGGAAAAATTCTTAAGAAAATTTTAGGTAATTGAATCTAACCATATATAAAAAGGATAATACATAATGACCAAGAAGGGTTGACTCCAGGAATGCAAAGGTAGTTAACATTCAAAAATCAATCAGTTAAACTTCCATTTATAAAATAAGTCATGAAAAGGTAAGGTACAGCAGCGTGACTATAGTTAGTAATACTGTATTGCATGTTTGAAAGTTGCTAAGACAATATATCGTAAATGCCCTCATCACAAGGAAAAAAATTTTTTGTGACTATGTATGGTGACAGATGTTAACTAGACTTGTGGTGATCATTTTGCAATACATACAAGTATCAAATCATTGTTTTATACACCTGAAACTAATGTAATATGTCAATTATACCTCAGTAAAATTTTTTAATCAAGAAAAGTAGTTTATTGTTATAGAAAATCAGAGTCTGGCTATCTTTGTGAGTGAGGAGATGCCTCAGTGGAAGCACAGAGATGATTCTAGGAGAGGCTGATATATGTCTTGACCCAGATGATTATTGAAATACATGAACAAAAGGAAAAAAATGGTTTCATTAATACTATTAATAATAAAAAATATTATTTTTTATTATTGATAGTAGGTATTATTCACTGGTGAGAAACAGTAACAAATATCTTCTGGCTGTTTTCAGAGACCATAAATTTTAAAAAAAGTTTGTATTTGATTTCATAAAAACTTAAACTTCTATATAGAAAAAAATACTCTGAATAATTGAAATGGCAAATGATACACTAGTTTTAAAAATTGCAACATATCTTTAATATATAATGATTTTCCTACAAATAAATACAAAGATGAACATAATAATAGAAAAAATAGACATCAACTATATCTAGACAATTCAGAAAATTAAAAAATACAGTCACTCAACCTATGAAAATTGTTTATTAAAAAAAAGGAAATCATCACAAAACATAACAAGGTGCCATTTTGGCCTATTAAAATGCTAAAGATTTTTAAAATATTTAAGAGTGATAGTATTTAGGAGTGAGAATATAAAATTCTCTTGAGACTCAGATGTCCAAGGCATCTAGATCAGAGCTAGTTTGGTCTTTGAGCTCCCAGGAATAACTGAATTTTTCTACTGCATCATTTATTACTGAAGTATTTGAGACAGAACACTGGCTATCTTATAATGAAACTGGCAAAACTAATCAAATTCTCTGGTTGTGCATTGGTGAGAAAAGCTTGCAATAACTTTCTCATGACACATCCTCAGTTTTAGAACTCATTTGGAACTTGATGACATTCAGATTGAAAGAACCAATTTATTTCTTCTCTAACATTACCCCAATATGTGATGAAATGTGGCTAAGAGAAATGGCTTATCTAACCCATGGATAAATGAAAACAACTTTGTCATGTGATGACTTGAAAGCTGTCTTAAATTTACAGTAGTATTTCAGAGAATAGTGGTTAGAAAAAGATCTACACACACAATAACCCTTTATCTTCTTTCTGTAGATCAGTAGTTTTCAAAATGTGGTCCCTGGAGCAGCAGCACTGTTAGAAATGTAAATTCTTGGGCTGCCCTCTACTACTAAATATGAAACTCTGGGGTTGGAGCACTGAAATCAGTTATTTAACAAACTCTCTAGATGATTCCAATGAATATAAAGTTTGAGAATGACTGTTCCAGGTGGTCTTTGATACAGATCCTTAAAGATCTACTTAAGAGAATAGAATAACACAATAGCTAAAATCTATAGGAAATTTTTTCTTCTATGATGTATTTGTGGAAATTTTACAGCATTTTTTTCATTTATGTCTGAAAGGTAAATATTCCACATTTATCAGAATTCTTGTCATGAATAAACAATATAGTGACATTTCAGAAGAAAAAACCATATGTCAATGTGTTTCTGTTTAACATGGAACATGGGGAAGACAGCAAAATCCTACTAAAAGAACCTTGGTCTTGTTTATCTTCCATTACACATTGTCATGTAATTTTTCTATGTACCCTATGCATGTTCATTAAATTGGACTCATGCTAACACCAAAGCCCTACAATCTTGGCATCCACCAATGCTAATGTAATAAGAATGTTCTGCTATTATTACCATACAGCTCAAAAATTAGAGTTTAATATTACCTCATTTAGCATCTCAGAAATAAGAGGATAGAGGTAAAGAATTTCGGGGTACACATTGCCAAAGATAAAAGAAATCTGCAAATTACCAATTTAGCTCAGTTGAGTCTGCATTCTACAGCAAGGATGTTTTCTAGAAAAGAAAATCACAATATATGCTTTGGTAGAAGGGAGTGAAATTTGACAAGAGCCTCATGCCCATTTCTAACTAGACAGGAAATATATTTCAGCAGGGATGATTAATAAAGCCATTTTTGTTCCATAGTAATCTCTGGGATCTTCAGAAAAATTTTAATACATCCTCTCTCTAATCTTTAAAGCATAATGTTTCAGTTATCTATTGCAGTTATCTATTCTTCTTATAAATCTGCAATGTTTACCAGACCTTGTGGGGATAGCTTGTCTCTGTTCTGCATGGCATCAGCTGGCATGGCTTGAAATCTGGGGGTTGGACTGAGTGAAGTCTCATTTACTCACATGTCTGATGAGTGATCCTAGTTGCTAGTTGAGGATTTTGCCGGGATTGTTAACCAAACACTTACCCATGTCTTCTTTATGTGGACTGGGCTTCTAAGGGTAAGCATTCTGAGAGAGAGCCAGGTGGAAAACCATATTACCTCTTCCAGCCCAGTCTCTAAAGTCAAGGCTGGCAAGACTTCTGCCACACTCGAATAGTCAGAGCGTCCCCCATCCTTCCCAGGATCGAGGGGAAAGAATACAAACCCCACTTCTTGACGAGTAAGTGCCAAGGTCCTGGCATGTAGGACCAGAAATAAAACTATGGCCACTTTTTCAAAATACAATGTAGCCACAGTCCACTGTCCACAACAATTCACATTTCTTCTCTGGACATGAGAGTGAGCAAGCCTGCAGATAATTCCAACCTCTAGCCTTAGCACCAACCCAGCTGATTGTGAGTGGAGGAAAAGAAAGCTATTCCCACTGAGCCCTGCCCAAGTTGCAAACTCATGAGCAAAAAAAATATATTGTTTTGTTTTAAGCCTTTACCTATGGATTGGAATGTTATGTAGCAATAGATAAGCGTAAGACAGATTCTCAACTTTTTTCCCTCATTAAACACAGATAAGAGACACAATGGCACAGGAGGCACTGTTCAACTCAACCGGACTTGAAAAATAAGATAGGCTGGCTCTCAAGCTCTCCCTCATTCTGTTTCTCCAGAAAGCATTTTGGAATATCTAAGGGTTATATCATTATAGTGATAATGCTGAATTCATCTGAATTTATACATAAAAAGTATGTTACAAATTTTGGTGCCTTACCTATCATTTATGATACACCTCTGATTACACTCTGATGTGTTACAACAAGATGCAGGTTGAAAACCACTGTCCTAGATACGCGTGGGGGTAAAAATTTCTTCAAAAAAATTTAACAAATAACTCCAAAATTAACAAATGAATGAAAAACCCTGAGTTCAGTTATGTCTGTCTTTCAGAAAGGTCTGCCTAGGGTAGCTTGTTGCTGGCTAGACAGGAGCATGTACAAATGGAATGAGAAATGAAAAGAATATCAATAAGCAATTTGTTCTGTTCACATTGAGAGATGGTAGAGGAACCATCGGTCACTCTCTCCGTCATTGGGCGAGTTCTTCTTAAGTACAGTGACCACAATTCTCATTGTGCCCTGTAGAGTCTCAACATTCTACCTGATTTTACATTCTCCCCAAATAAAATTCTGAATAATAATTTATGTGGTCATTTTATTCATAAGTCAAGTATTTACAAAAACAACTTGCGGTTTTGTGAGATGTCTTCTGATGTCTCTGGACAAATCTTTGGAACAACTTCTAAGAGAATGGATCTGGATAATGTACTTTACATCCCAATGGATAGTCCCAATCTGGAATCAAGACGTGGGAATCATGTTTGCCATGGATTCATCATGTTACACTCTGTTAGCTGTCCTCCACTTAACAATCTGACTCCCTGGCAGCTATACCACCACATCTGTTGGTTACAACTGAGCAGTAAGTAGAATTTTCACTAAAAGCACTCAACATATTTTTCCAATGGTCTCCATTGGCATTTTAAATTCAGCTTTTAAGTGCTTTGCAAAATTAATTTGCTTGGTCAGGATTTCATACTTCCTTTATCACAGTATGTAAGGAAACTGCGGGAAGAAAGTCTTTGCCCAAGTTTCTGTTGATGGAGGAACTTTGCTTTCTATCCAGCCCAGTCGCCTTGCAAAAGAGCCCTAACCATACCACTTCCATTAAAACACTTTAACTGATTGCCTATTAAGTCATCCCCATAATCAAAGCATTTTGTTGAGTTTTCTAACAGATATTGACACATGGGTTTTGATAATTGTTATCAGACTTGAAGCTCTAAGATCAATCATTAAAATTTTTCTTGGTCTAAAAATAAAGCCCCAAATAGTTTATAATTACTATAAAATGGAAAATCTGAAACATTAAACCAAGTGGCCTAGTACATGCTGTTCTCAAAATGAAGCCAAGGTCTTGGTTTTCACCTGTGAGGAGCACATCATTGCACATATGGGAAAGCACTGGGTCCTCAGTGCTCTGGGCTAGGCTATAAATAAAGGGCTTATCACATGACAGACAGAAGCAGAACCTGATTTCCCTGTCCGTCCTCAAACCCAAAAGATCAGAAGGTCAATTCTTATCTCTGAAGTCCAAAACCATCAATTATGAAAAGTCTTTCACTTAGAGATGACTTTTATTTTCATCAGTCACCATAAACTTGGAAGCACTGAATGTCCAAGTTCATAAGATATACAGTAAGTGCCCTACATACGAACTTTCAGGTTGAGGACTTTCAAAGATGGGAACGTGTGTTCGCATGTCCAATCATGTAAGTTAGTTCACGTGTCTGGCATACATTATCACGTGTGTGCATCCTCTACAAGTGGTTGTGCTTTTGCGTACTTTACTGTACAGTACTGTATAGAGTACAGTAGTACAGTATCTTTATTTCAAGCCCAGGATGTCCAGAAGCAAGTGTAAAGCTATGGAGATACAGCTGGTACTGTTAAGAAGCACCAAGCAATAACGATGGAAGCAAAAGTAAAAATAATTGAAAGAGCGGAGTGAGGTGAAAAGATGCTAGATGTCGCTCGTTCTTATAACATGAATCGTTCAACCATCAGCATTATTCTAAAGAACAAGGACAACTTCATGGAACACATGAAGTCTGCTGTGCCAAGGATGTCGACAATAATATTGAAGAAGTGTGGAAAAGTGATGGAGATGGAGAAACTTCTCAGTGTGTGAATGAAGGATCAGCATCAGCATCAAGTCCTGCTCAGCTTAATGCTGATTCAAGAGAAAGCTAAAAGCCTTTATGAAGACTTGAAAAAGAAACACAGTGAAGAATCAGAAGGTGTGTCTTTTAGTGCCAGCCATGGCTAGTTTTATGCATTCAAGGCTGAGCCAACCTTCACAATGTAAAAGTAAGTGGCGAGGCAGCGAGTGCAGATATGGTAGCAACCCGGAGATTTCCTGAAACACTTCAAGAAATTATTGATGAAAGCATGTATTTACCCGGGCAGGTTTTTAATGTGGATGAGGCAGGACTGTACTGGAAGAGGATGCCAGACCAAAGTTACATCAGTAAAGAGAAAAACTTCATGCCAGGCTATAAAGCAGCAAAGGACAGGCTAATTCTGTTGTCTGGTGGCAATGTTTCCGGCAATATGAAGCTGAAGCCTCTCTTAGTTTATCATTCAGAGAACTCAAGAGCCCTTAAAAACATAGTCAAGGGCTCTCTTCTGGTTGTGTGGAAGAGTAACCCCAAAGCCTGGGTTACACAGGCCATTTTCCAGGACTGTTTTTTTTTTTTCCTAACTACAAATTTTATTTATTTATTTTAACATCTTTATTGGAGTATAATTGCTTTAAAATGGTGTATCAGTTTCTGCCTTATAACAAAGTGAATCAGCTGTACATATACATATATCCCCATATCTCCTCCCTCTTGTGTCTCCCTCCCTCCCTTCCTATCCTATACCTCTAGGTGGTCACAAAGCACCGAACTGATCTCCCTGTGCTATGTGGCTACTTCCCCCAAGCTATCTATTTTACATCTGGTAGTGTAGATATGTCCATGCCACTCTCACACTTCATCCCAGCTTACCCTTCCCCCTCCCCGTATCCTCAAGTCCATTCTCTATGTCTGCGTCTTTATTCCTGTCCTGCCCCTAGGTTCATCCCGGAGGTAGAGAAATATTTCTTGTAGAAGGCCATCCCATTCAACATTCTTTTGCTGCTCGACAGTGCTCCAGGCCACCCCCCATTCATGCACAACTTTCATCCCATTGTCAAAGTAGTGTATCTGCCATCAAATACTACATCGCTCATCCAACTTATGGACCAGGGAATTATAGCAACTTTCAAGAAATATTATTTATGTCACACTTTTTGTCAAGCAGTAAAGGCATGTAACAAATCAGGAATAACCTTGTGACAATTTTGGAAGGGCTATAACATCTATAAGTCCATAAAAAACACTGACTTTGCTTGGCATGAGGTTACAGCCGTCACCATGAATGGGGTTTGCAAGAACCTTTGCCTGCAGTTTGTTCACAATTTTTGTGGATTTGAGAAGGTGAATGAGGAGTCCAAAGAAGTCTTCAGCAATTTAGTGACCCTCAGCAAGAAGCTGGAGCTAGATATGCAAGAGGACGACTTTAGTGAACTCCTTGCTGTGAAACACGAGGAGCTTACTAATGAAGACCTGATGGAATTGGAGGCCCAGAGAAGGGACGAAAAGAGACAAGAGGAAGAAGTAACTGAACCGAAGAGATTCACAATGCAGTAAATAGCAAGGGGATTTCTTTATTTGAGGAGGCATTGTTAGTTTTTTGAGGCACAGGACCTGAATGAAGAACTGTAGATGAAGGTTGCAACAGACGTTCAGAATGCAATCTAGTGCTACTGTGTCATCTATGACGAGAAAAAAAGAACTCCTACCCAGACATCACTGGATCATTTTTTAAAGAGGGTAGATAGAATTGAATCCAGCAAGGGAGCAGAAACTGTGCCATCAACATTAGGCGTGAGTGAAATTTCAGCTTGCCCTCCGTCTCCTATTGCTGACGATCCTTCAGCTCTACCATCTCCCACCTCCTCTCCCTCCTCTAGTCAGTAACTCTTCTTGCCTGTTCACTTGATGCCAGCCCCTGTATGCAAGCTGTTGTACTGTACTACTGTACTTTTCAAGGTACTATACTGTAAGATTAAAAATGCTTTCTTTATTTTTTGTTTTTTATGTATTATTTGTGTGAAAAGTATTATAAACCTATTACAGTACAGTACTATATAGCCGATTGTGATAGTTGGGTACCTAGGCTAACTTTGTTGGACTTACGAACAAATTGGACTTACAAACGCGCCCTTGGAATGGAACTCGTTCGTATGTAGGGGACTTACTGTATGTGTACTGAATATCCAAGTTCGTAAGATATATATCTCTGATTTGCTCACAAATATACAGAGTAGACTAGTATGTGCATTTGTATATGCATAGATATTTGACAATAGCTAATACCACCTCTCAATATTTTGTGAAATAAAAGCAAGCCATCATTTGTATTTATAAAGGAGGCCCTCTCTCTTTTTCACAAAAACAAGGCTTTTAAAATAAAGGTGCAAAATTCTGTGAGGCAGGCCCCTGTTAATCGCCTGCTACATTGGTCATTTTAAGTGTACTTTCAACTGAGGAAGCTGACCGAGTGTTAGTGGGCTAGTCTACAGGCTTCATCATCTATTTGCCCAAATCAAAAGGACTGTAGCTCTGGGGACTGTTGACCATAACTGGTCTCTTCCTCATTACCTAGCATTAATGAAGAGATATAAATTCAGAACATCTAATTTGGTCTAAAAGCCAAAGATGAAAGTTTACAAAAGTTAACTGGGGAAAAGCCTTTTGGGGCTGGGCCACAGGCATCCAGGAAGCTACTATGGCTAGTGTGGCCTGCCTTGTGTACCCCTGACCCCGTGTTCTGTGCTGGGTAGATTCAAACCCGAATAAACTCTCCCTGCCATGTGGGCTGGCCCATGGATTTAACAACAGGTTGCCGGGGATGCTGAGCCTCTTCCCTGGCACCATGACTCTTCCTGGCTCAGCGTGGGGTGTCAACCAGGCAAAGTACATGAGTGTGAGGAAGTTCATAGTGCTGAGGTTCTTCTATGTGTGTCTCTGCAAGAAATCTTGTTCAAGGAGTTCAAGTTCGGGTAGCTTTAAGATGAAATACAAGAATCATAAACTGGCTTTGTTAAGCTGTCAAAAATAGCTATCATGTAGGTGGGCAGGCAGAAAGTAAATGAGACCATATTGAATGGTCCTTTCATGTCTCTTATCAATGAGATATCAACCGCCTGTGTTTAAACATATCTATGTTCTGAGTTTAAACAGTGGCTATTTCTCAAAGGTTTGGAGCTTTGGCAATGAGTCTCCTTTGGGGTCAGAGACTATATTTAATTCACTATTATATCCCTAGAAGTTAGTAGAGTACCTAGCAAAGGTTTTCTGTAAATATTAAGAGAATAAGGCACTATAGGCTCAGTTTAGTGTATATACATGCTTTAAGCCCATTCTAACATTCTAGAGCCTGTTCCTTAAATTTATGTATATGATTCACTAAAGTTCTTTTACATGCTAACTGTTCAACCAATGTTTTTATTGTCATCTGCAGGAAAAAATTACAGTGTGTCAGCACTCCCCTCCCTACTCCTCAATAATCTCTTCTGCTTAGCTTGTACTTAGTACAATAATAAAAACATAGAAAAAAGCTTTTCTCCTGGGATAGCAGGATTAAAATATAAGTTACAGCTCTTGCCTAGCAGCTGTGCAGATTTAGGAAAGATGCTGTTAAAGAGAAAATAGCACAAACACAATGTTAGGTAGATCTGCTGTTCCTAGAGAGAAGTCTTTTTAGAAGCATTTTACAACAGTCCTTCCTCTCTCAAATCACAGTAAGAAATAAATGTCAGTTCCCAGAAGGATCATGAAGACCTTAGAGTCAAGAAAACAGTCCATGAGGTAACATGCAATACAGCATTTCTTCCGCCTTCAATCTCTGCACCTTCTCATGGTACAAATACACACAAGAAATGCTCAGGGACACAGCCATTTCACAGGTTTTCCATTTACACTGCCTTGGAAATTGCATAGTACTGATTTTTGCTCAAGACTCAGGTGCCTTGCTTTGGCCTAAGTTCCTCTCAGGCCCATTTATCCACTTCTATTAGGTTGTGAGCACAACTGGAAGGTAGATCAGGGAATGGCAAAAAAACACTTTCAGTATATTCAAATCAAGTATATTTTATTTAATTAGATCCCTCTATGCATTCCATAAGAATGTTAGGAATACTCTCTAGTCTCAAACACACCTCTTAATCCACTTATTCTCTGAAAGAACTAAATTTACTACCAAAGAATAACTTGAGTCAATGATTCCCAGGGTTTTAAATTTCACAATACTGTAAAAATTAGAAAAAATAATCAGGGAAGCTACATAAATTATTGATTTATTTTTCTAGGTAAGCACATTAAAAATTTTCCAACTATTATCCCCATTTTACTATTTTTCAAAATGATATTTTAAACCCCAAAAAGAATAATATAATTTGAACATTCAAACAAGGAAAAAGTTAATTTAGAATTATCAAAACTTACTACATTTTAATTTACTTAATTTGTTATGTTAGTAAATTTAACTCATGTTGAGACTCACTGGTGTAAACTGAAGTGAGGAGGCTTCCCTCACCAGTAGAGGACAAAAGCACATATCTAGGAAGACACTGGTGTGGGTAAACTATACTATTTCCCTGAAGATTTTGATGAAAAACATATTAGAATGAGAAACAAACATCAACCAGCCTGGACAATTGAGAATCATTACAGAGCTGTGCCTTGTCTTTTCTGCTATTTTGTTTACCAGCATTTACACTGGTCTTTAAAACAAGCACAAACAGAGCGCCTATCTTACCCTGCATGTACTAATTGGACCCAGAAATACTCTCATGAAAGTATGTACACAAGATACTAATATTGGAAAACTAAACCCCTCCCAGATCTGTTTCCATGTTTAAAATGAGACTCTTATTTAGTAAATAAGCTTTTCAGCTCATTAGTAGTTGCCCCAATTTCACATACCCTGTTGCATGTTAGAAGAGAACACTGCATTCTTCACAAGATAGTTTCAGTGAAGCACACACTGAGATGGAGTAATCATGCTGATTTGATTTACTTCTGCAACTCCTGCATCAATCATGCCAAAAGGGTATAATTAGAAGGTAGATGTTCTTAAATGTTAAAAGCATAATCACTGCAAACCAGGTTGAGGAGCAATGACTACCAAGGTTGAACAGCTTCTATCAAGCAGGCATCAGGGTGAATTCCCAAGATGCCAAACCATGAAGCAGACTTTTAGAGAGACCACAACCATTTACTTTCTATACTTCCTGAGAAAAGTACAAAAGGCATAGGTCCCTAAAATGATATCACATTGTCTTCTGAGGTAAGTTACTCCTGGTTATAATAAATTTGTTTTCTCTACTGATACATTTGCTTACTTCAAATAAGCTAATCTGTGTTTGTTTCCAGTTTGTATTAGCCTTGATTTTTGAAAAAAAAAACTTTTTGTGACATGGTTAGCTAGAGTTTTTCCTTTACTTGAGGTCACTGGTTTTCCCCATTTTTATTCAAGAAGAAAATTTACTGGCTACATTCTGTCAGCCACACTTTACAAATCAATCCCCACAAATCTTCAGGAAAGTCCTGGCTCTACTAACCCAGTGCATGAAGATGTAGGGTAAACTCTGTTTAACCATATCACGAGACTGTACAGTGGCCTAGGCTCACAGGGATCAGTAAAATGGAATACCATCACTCTGACCTTTACTTCCAGCTCCTATCTAAAGCCCACAAGAGGACTTCTAGCCAAGATGGGCAGAAAGTCAGTCCCCTGATGCAAACTTTCTGCTCCTAACATATAGCAACAATAGGAGAAATATACAAAGAAAAACCCCCAAGAAAGATATAGGCAGATTAAAATGCCTCTAAATTCTGCTTATAAAAGGCATTCAGAAATGCTGAAAGAAAAGGTATGGAAAAGTTCCATTGGACAAATAGCTGCTGTGGAAAAATAATAGGAGATAAAGTAGAATTTAAGGCAAAACTGATATTCTACCAAAGAGTTCTAACAAGTATGAATGTATTTGCTACAAGTAACAGAATCTCAATATAAATTGAATAAAAACTGATAGAATGATAAGGAGGAATTACTCAATCTACAATATCAGAATAGGATATTTTAACAGTCCTCTATCAGAAAAAAAAAATCCAAAACCTTGAACTACATAAAAATAAGAAGACATATACATATTTATCTTTAGAACAATATACCCAATAAACACAATATTTTTTCCAGTTCATGTGTAAACTTTATAAAAAATGATCACATACTAGGCCACAAAGCAAGTCTCCAAAATGTCAAATAATTTATATAATAAAGACTACACTGCACAATGCAATTTAAATGAAAATCAATAATTAAAAGATAATTTATAAGCATATTTGAAAACCCAAAACACAGTCCTAAATAACTCTTTGGTTAAAGAGGAAACTAAAATGAAAGAGAATGACAATAAACATCTCACTAAAAATGGCAGCTGAAGTAGTATGTAGAAAGAAATTACAGACTTCTTTCTAAGGACAAGGCTTTCATGAGGTAGAATCAATGAAAAAAGAGTTACAAAAATCCACAGATTCTAGGCAATTCTAGTTTTTGTTTTAACCATTTTTAAAAATTGAAGTATAGGTAATTTACAATGTTGTGTTAGTTTCAGGTGTGCAGCAAAGTGATTCAGTTATACATATGTATATGTATAATATATTTATATTCTTTTTCAGATTCTTTTCCATTATAGGTCATTACAATATATTGAATATAGTTCCTTGTGCTATACAGTAGGTCCTTGTTGGTTATCTATTTTATATATAGCAGCTTGTATATGTTAATACCAAACTCCTAATTTATTCCCCCCTCACTATCCCCTTTGGTAACCATAAGTTTGTTTTCTATATCTGTGAGTCTATTTCTGTTTTGTAAATAAGTTCATTTGTATCATTTTTTTTAGATTCCACATATAAGTGATATCACATGATATACATCTTTCTCTATCTGACTTACTTCACTTAATATGATATCTCTAGGTCCATCCATGTTGCTGCAAATGGCCTTATTTCATTCTTTTTTATGGCTGAGTAATATTCTTTATCCGTTCATCAATTGATGAACATTTAGGTTGCTTCCATGTCTTGGCTAGGGTAAATAGTGCTGCTATGCTGCCCATCAATAAAAAGTCTACTAATAATAAATGCTGGAGAGGGTGTGAAGAAAAAGGAACCCTCCTAAACTGCTGGTGGGAATGTAAATTGGTGTAGACATATGGAGAACAGTATGGAAGTTCCTTAAAAAAACTAAAAAATAGAGTTACCATATGATCCTGCAGTCCCACTCCTGAGCATATATCCATCCAGAGAAAACTCTAATTCAAAATGATACATGCACCCCAATGTTTTAGCAACACTATTTACAAAAGGAGACGGTTAATGACAACATCCACTTTGTGGTGTTTCATTAAGCATTTATGTGTTGTACTTTTAGACCATAGCAGGTTTGATGGTTCCAAGGTTTATGCTTAAGGAGTCATTCATGAACACAGAAGTCAGATGGCATGGGGCTAAATTTCTGCTCTTCTAGTTGAATGACTAATGGCAAGATTTTAGCATCTTAAGCCTCAGATTCTTCATCAAACAAAATGTACATAGTAATAATATCTACCATGTAAATTCCTTATGATGTTAAATGATTTAAAACAGCTGAAACATATTATTGGGTTGGCCAAAAGATTTGTTCGGGTTTCTCCACAATATGTTATGGAAAAACCCAAACAAATCTTTTGGCCAACACAATATAACACTGAACAAGTAGTAGCAGTTCAATAACTGTGAACTAGTATTTTGACATGTACAATACACACTTGGTTTCTTGTTCCATCACTCCTACATGATTATATGCTCCTTGAAGAGAGAAATAATGCTTTGTTCATCTTTGACCAATGAAGAGCACATACTAGTGTCAACTACACAGTTGGTTCTAAGTATATTTGTTGTATTAATGAATGAAGTTTAGCTAAACTTATCCAGGCTACTTTGGTGTTAGATATCAAAATTATCTAGCAAAATAAAGCAATAAATATGAAGATATTGCTAGTGATTTGTAATTATGTTTGTCCTATATTTAATTACCACTCCTCATTGAGTATTAACTTGACACTCGAAATAGTTAAATCAGTTTTGCTCCATCAAGTCTGACATTTTCAAATATTCACTAAGAATCAAAACTGTTCAATAGGAAGATATTATTATTGAGTGAGGGTGGAGTTGGAGCCTGGTTTGTTTTTCTAATTTTAGACATATGACGGTGATGGAAAACATCCACTCACAGATGAGACACACAAAGACAAGGGTATAACTGTAAAGGGCACAGAATACATAAAATGTGTTATTAGATAGGAAAAAATACATTTATGTAAAGCAAGGTAAGATCCTTTGTATTCCAGAAGAAAAATTTAAACTCTATAATTTCCAGAATCGACTGTTTCTACAAAATTTGTTAAAATTAAAATGCTAATTTCATCCCAATTGTAGCACATTTCTTTTCTTTTAATCCATTAATTATATCTAGTAATGTTCTGCAAGGCTTGTTTTTTTTTTTAGTCACTTACTTTTTATTAAATTTCATAGTAACTTAATGTGAGATATGGTTGGCTGAGTCCAATAAAAGGCCACAATAGATAACTGGGGGTTAATTTACTTTGCTGCTAGTGCAAACACCTCTGGCATACTTTTCACAAAGCTATTGTTGGGACAGAATGAACATCTCTTTTCTTCTTTTACTAAGTAGATCTTCAAAGACTAGAATGCATCACTCAGGAATGAAAGTTTCTTCTGGAGATTGTTTAAAGGAAAGGAAAGGAAAGGAAAAGGAAAAGGAGAGGGGAGGGGAGGGGAGGGAAGGAGAAGGGGAGGTAGGCAGGAGGGCAATTTCAGCGCAAAAATCAGGTGTCCTGACCTACTGGGAGCTGGGGTAAGAAATTAAATGGAATGACAATGTCTTTCCAGTTCTTGGATTTAATTTTTTTCAGATTGTTGTGGCTTGAATTAAAAGTAAAAATCACGTAAACACTCACACACACACACACACACACACACACACACAGAGATGACCTGAAATGAAAAACTAAATATAGCATTAGTTTCCATGACAGCACATTCCAAGAATGGGGATTCATCACTCACCATGCAATACAAATGTATCCTGGAATCTCATATGCATCAGCTTCAACCCTACCAAGCCTTCTTTCTATCTTCCTGAATCCTGACTTTTTAAATGCAATAGTGTCAGTATGTTTAATTTAGTTCTCAGTGACTGCCTGTTGTGGACCCATTTTCCCCCTTGTAAGTAGTATACGCTTCTTCTTTATTGCTTACTCTTTATGCTACATGAGGTGAAAATAACTCAGTATTTCTTGTTAGAAGTATAGAACATACCCAGTGTTCTATGGAAGCACCTCTTCAACAAGTGAATTAACTAATGAATATTTTGGAAAGGGGGAGGAGCTAGGATACATCTTTAGCTTAGGAGCTACACATGACAACTGGATTTTCAACTCTTCTTAACAATTATGACATCTCTCAGAAAAGCATTTATTTCACTTATAAAATTGCCCCAAGATTTTAATAGTGTGAGCATGTGTGGAAGGGAAAGATTTATATCCACGTCTTCTGAGGAAAATTTTCAAAGACATAAATTCCTCTTTTCTGAAACATCACTACATCCAGATTTATCTATTCAACCCATCTTTATCAAACCTTTGTGTCTCCCAAATGAAAAACATATACTTACATGCTACATATAAAGAGTCTCAGTCACCTAAGTGATCCAACCTGCCTCAATTATCTGCTTTTTGCCCCCCTAAGATCATTTTTTGGTTCCTTATAAATTATTTTCTCATACAAATTAATGCTGTACTCTAGGATACTAAAATAGGTGTAATATTATTAAATTAAATCCTTTTATGGAAAAAAAAGAGAGAATAGAACAGTTAACATATTATAAAGACCTGGGAAAAGAAGCTATGGAAATCTGGAGGGTAAGCTGGGACCACTTGGACTCTTCTTGAGCTAAACTCCCTTTATTAATGGAATGGCGAATTTACTCTAAGAATCAAGTTCAAGCCCATACTTTTGGACAAAGGAAAAGGAAAAACAATTTTACACAGTTCCAATGTTTGCATGTAGAAATGACTATTTTGATAACTAAATGCCATTTAATAGGGAAAAAAAGGAAGGAAAGACATGAAAATTGGGGAAAGAGCATTCACTGCTTAGAAAACCCTCCTATCAGATTTCCAATCTTTGGTTTCTAAAGAACACTCAGTGAGATTTCTCCACTGAGGGCTTGAACTCTTCGGAACAAATTCCCTTTTTGCTTCTTTTCTGGGAACATCCTTCTAGGCTGATTCATGAAATCCCTTTAAAAATCTCTCATGTAGACCAAAAGTAAGTTTACAAGGTTGCAGAATGTGAGGTCAACACACAAAAATCAACTGTATTTCCATATAGAAGTGGTAAAAAATTGGAAACCAAAATTTATATACATTATCATTTGCAATAAAAACAAATATGAAACACAAGTATAAATAATAAAAACATGCACAGGGTCTATATTTAAAACCACAAAATGTTGAGGAAAGAAATCATCAAAGAAGACCTAAGTAAATGGAAAGGCATACCAAGTTTAAGGACTAGAAATCTTAACACAGTAAAACATTGTTTCCAGAATGATCTATCGATTTAATGCAATTCCTACCAAAATCTCAGCAGGATATTATGTAGATATAGACAAGCTGATTCTAAAAAGTGTATGGAAAAGCTAAGAAACAAGAATAATTAAAACAATTTTTAAAAATAAGAACAAAGATGTAGAAATTGCACTATTCAATAGTAAGGCTTATTTTAAAGCAACAATAATCAAGGGAATGTAGTTTTGGTGAAGGAATAGACACATATCAATAGAATAGAATAACAGACAGTCTAGGATTAGATCTACATAAATATGGCCATTTGATTTTGACAAAGGTATAAAACAATTCAATGGAGAAATAATAGTTTTTTCAACAAACGTTAGAACAACTGGTTATCTGTATGCAAAAATTGGACCTAGACCTAAACTTTATACATTATAGACAGATTAACTCAAAATGCACATAAATCTAAGTGTGAAACCATAACACTCATAGACAAAAAATAGGAAAAAAATCTTCCTGACCTGTGATTAGGCAAAGAGTTCTTAAAAGTGACACCCAAAGCACAATCCATAAAAATGGAAGTTGATAAATTGGTCTTCATCACAATTAAAAACTGTTACTCTGCCAAAAATACTGTTGAGAGAATGAAGAGACAAGCTACAGACTGGGATAAAATATTTGCAAATTACATAATTGACAAAGGACTTTTATCCAGAATATAAAGAATTTTCAAAATCCAACATTAAGAAAGCAAACAACCCAATTTAAAAATGGCAAATGACCAAAGAAGACATAAAGATGGCAATTAAGCACACAGAAAAAGATGCAACATCATTGGACATAAGGAGATGCAAATTAAAATTACAAGGTGTCTACATGCTACATATTTATTAGAATGGCTAAAATAAAAGGTACTGATAATACCAAGTGCTAGCAAGGATTCAGGACAACTGGAACTCTCATACATTGCTCATATATATTGGTATACCCACTCTAGAAAAGAGTTTGTCAGTGAAACATACACTTAGTGTATTACATAGCATTCCCACTCCTGGATGTTTACCTAGAAAAATAAAAACTACGTTCACACAAAAACCTGCACGTGATTGTTCATAGCAGCCTTATATGTAAAAGCCCAAACTAAACAACTCAAATGTCCTTGTATAAGAGAATGGATACAAAATGTAGTACATCCGTACAAGAGAATACTACTCACAATTAAAAGGAATGAACTACTGATACATGCAATAAAATGGATGAATCTCCAACACATTATTCTGAGTGAAGAAATCAGTTTCAAAAGATTATATACTGTTTGGTTTTATTTATATAACATTCTAGAAAAAACAAAACTATACTGATGGAAATTAGTGGCTGCCAGAGATCATGGGTGGAGGGAGGTGTGATGACAAAGAAATAGGATTGGGGGCATTCTGGGGAGGTTGATGGAACTATTCTGTATCCTCCTTGTTTTAGTGGTGACAGTGCAAACATACACATGTGTTAAAATTCACAACAATGTACACCAAAAAGGTCAATTTTACTGTATGATAAGTTGAAAAATAAAATTGAAAAGCCCTGCATTTGACATTGAAAACTCAGAAAATGTTTCAGCAATGCCTGGATTTAACAGTGTGCCCTATTATTCAAAATCTAAGTTTTAATCTGTAACTCAGGAGGGAGCCAGCTCCACTATACACCCTCAGAGAATGGGGGGAGTTCTCCAGCACCACGCCCCTGGCAGTTAGCAGTCACTCTAGCTACAGCTACTGTGCAAGATATTTTCTGGTATTGCTTCATTCTCTTCTTGGGCAGTCCCTGGACCAGTAGTCACACTGGCTACACCAGTGATAACAGAAGAGAGGACTGCTACTATTGCCATTATCAAGACTGGAAGAAGAGAGAAGATGCCATTGTATAGACCATGATAACATTGCTTAAGGCAAGAGTTAGGGGAGGGTGTCCATGGTTGTAAAGTATTGGATTGGCCAAAAAGTTTGTTCAGGTTTTCCATGCTATTAGGCCAACCTAATGGTGTAAGTTAAGAGAGAAGGAAGAAACAGGACCTTCTCTAGTTCTCACGTCTTCATAAAACCTTATATACACACAATCCTCGCTGAGTCCTTCTAGTTTTTGTTTCTTATGTTCTTTTCTTTCCTTTTGTATATATTCTGCATTCTACTGCTATAAAAAAAAGAGACAAGTGAATAGCTAATATCAGAGATTAATTTTTAAATAATTGCTAGGGATGTATCCTAGGCTTAGTATAGGCTCAGCACCACTTCCCAGAGCTTCCACATATGTAGTCCTGCATAATAATTTCTGGGTTGATCCTAGCAGTTTTTGTTCCTGTGTTTTAGTTTGGAAATTCCTAAACTAACTACAGATACAAATCAGATTAAATCATTTCGGGATAGTGTTATTACTAAGCGTACTGTATTAAATTCAATTTCATATATCAAAATGCTCGGTTAATCAGAATATTCATTTAACTGAAAGTAAGACCCACTAAAAATAAACAATCTTTTGCAAAATGAGCAAAGTCCACTAGTTCTAAACCATAAAGAATAGGCTATGAAGTCATCATTACCTTGTCAGCACATGATTGAAAAATATTTAATTGGTATTTATGAACCACAAAGGAGTAAGGCTGATAGTTGCAACTCTGAAAGTCCTACACTTAGTTTCATTCCTCAAAGGACATTTTTAAACCTTCTAGGAAAAAAGACTCAAATAGCTAGTGCTCCCAATGACCTAACTACAATTTATCATCCACATTCCCTAGAAGGTCCTACATAATGAATATTCTTTATATTTTATCTTCCCAAATATAACTAACTGTCTTGACCCTTTGGACAGTGACTATGACTTTTTTTAAAATATGATTTATTTTCCAGCATTTTGTGTGTAGAAATTAATTATCAAATAATTGTTGAGTGAATTAATTAATGAAGGAATGAATGCAAGAACAAAGCACTGTGGGGGAAAAAAGAAGGAGTAAAACAATTCTATCCAGTTATGCCAACAAAGATGCTAATCACAGGTAGCATGCCACAGCACTAAGGGTGTGTACGCTGCACCTTTCTTCTGGGATGAATAGATGGGTCTGTGGTCACTAAGCCCTCTCACAGACCCATTATCTTGCACTGTACCCCGTTTCTCTGCCTAATTAAAGTATTCTTTCCAGAAGGCATGACTAAGTCAAAGATGCTTCAAACCAGATGTGTGTGGCATGCGGAAACATTCTGGCCCGAGCAAACTGCAGTCTTCTCATCTGGGTGACATAAGCACTGGCCTGGGCTGTACCCAATTTTGACATCAGAAACTTGTCCATTTGTTCTATGCTGTTTACCCATTATACTCATTCAATTTTCCCACATACCTTGCCCAATTATCTACCAATTTAATCCATTTAGTCTATCTCTACCACAGTAAATATGTTCCCCTTTAGCATTTACTAGCACTTGGGCTGGACTTTCAAGGGCCTCTAACAGGCCTTGTGATTCATTTATTTTTCCTCTTTCTGTTCAATTTTATACTTCTGACTCATCACTAGAGTGGATGCTGCTGCTACAGACAAATGCACCGGCAAGAACCTAACTACACAATGGATCATTTAGTCCTGAAACTAAATGAAACAGAATAGTGGCTGCAAAATTGATCTGGGCCATGGGGCAGAAGCTATGCTTAAACTTCATTCAGCATAGCACCTGCCACACAGCTGATGCAGTGAAAATTGTATCATGATGAGATGCCCTAGGTCTGGGTGCCATTTGCTGTCTTTTCCATTATTGTTGATAATAGCAGTGCTTGCAAATGGAACAACATTCCTCCTGCTGCAGATCAAAAGGATTTAGAAAAATATCCTATCATCTTATTTGAGAGACCAATAAAGTAATCATTCAATTTTCTCGGTTTTGGGCAGCTAATATTCATTATTATCTCTAGCCATTGGGCACCAGTGAAACTAGTACTTATAAATTAAAATAAAGTGCATTTGTCTATTTTTGTTTTGTAGGAGAATTAGCCCATTCTGACTTTTCGAAAGAAAAAAGTTCGGCTCACCTGACACTTGGGTACTTCAAAGCACCCCTAAGTTTCTCCTTCAACACTGACCACTTGGCATAAAGATCTGGAAGGCTAATTTGTCATCAGTTTACCTTTGCATCACCCATAATATCCCACATGCCATCTCTTTATTAAGAAGGCTTCTCTGTCTTCATATGTTTCTTTGCTCTTCATGAAAGCTACTTCTCCTACGTGCCAAGAAAAATACCTCAACATTATGAAAGAAAAGTACACGCACAACCCCAAGAACCATGAGGATGAATCAACAATTTCCCCCACTGGAATTAGAAAAACAGAAAAATATAACCACCTAGTTGGCAGTAGCCACATTACCCTTCACAAGCTTGAGATTACTGAAAAATAGATCATGGCAAGGATGGCTGTTAGACCACCTGGTTTGCATTTTCCCCTTCTTCCTCACCTACAGAATCTGATCTTATTCAAGGAGGTGATATGCCCAGCTGAAAGTTTATATTTCCTAGTCTTTCTACAACTGGTCATGAAGAGTGAAACGTAAGTGGAAGTAATTGGGTGGGGATTCTGGGGAAGCTCTTTAAAGGGAGCAGATTCCCCAGGGGGTGTGCATATATAGCCCTCTCCACCTCTACAAACCACTTCTTTCTGACTGGCACACAAACATGATGGACAGCAGCACTCTAGCAGTCATTTTGGACCATTTTAAAGATGAATATGAGGCACAAAGGGTGATGAAGCAGAAAGAAGAGGAACCTGGGTTCCTGATAACTGTGGCCCTGATCTGCCAGCCCCAGACCTCCTACCTCTTATAGAAGAGAGAAAAGAAAACCTGTGTCATTTTAATGTCGCAGATTCCTGGGTTTTCCATTTAGGGGATTCTGCAAAGCCTAATACTAACTAACAAACTGATCAAGTAATCATCTAAGTTGATGGAGTTCCATGTTCTTAACATTGGGTTAGTGCTTCCATTAATATAGCAGACATTCAAGAGGTTGTACTTGGCCTCTTACTTCAAACTTAAGGAAATTAAACCAACATCGAGCACAATGAAGTGTCAACAACACTTCTGTCAGTAATACACATGAATTCACATAGCACTCTATACTTCTGTTAGGATGCCACTTCCCATATGATTTTTCCTTCTTAATAAGACCAGATTAATCTTGAAAGAGAAGCTGAGTCTAACTCATAAACTGAGTAATCAGTAAGAATAATACAACTATGACACAACAATAATGACAGTATATGAGTTCTCCTGGCCTTCTTCTTACCTCTTACAGGTAGAGATAATGCCAGCTTGGTCTACCCTGTGTCTTGCCCACTCCTTGCATGTAAGAAGCTCCTGCTTAACCATGTAAGTGCTTGGACTTATTTAATTAAACAAGGAGGCCATTAGACTGAGGGGGCTCTACTGCCAATGGCTGCCTGCATAAGCAAATCAAAATCTAAGCCAGTAAATGTCTCAAGATTAAGAGACTGAAACCTAAGGACAACCAATCACAAAGAGCCAACTAGGCTTTAAGCTACAGCGAATCAATAATTTCCTTATTTTTCTTCCACCTTTTCTCTATAAAAGTCTTTCCCCAGCTCCTGTCCCCACAGTACTTCTAACCACATTCGGTTTGGCGCTGCTCAATTTGAATCAGTTTTTGCTCGGATAAAGTCTGAAAATTTTAATTATACCTTACTTTATATTTTAACAGACTTTTGCAACTTAGATTCAGGAAGAAATGGGAGAATAGGGGTTCCTTTAGGCAAGGGACACACAGTGGCAAAGGCTGAAGGAATATTTTCTTCTTAATATTCAATACCTTTTTTTAAAAGTTTAAGATCTACTTCTCTCAGTCATCCGGTAAGTGTATTTTAATCTTTTCAGAAACTGCCAGACTATTTTCCAAAGTGGCTATTCCATTTTATAGAACGAGCAGCGATGAATGAGAACTCCAGTTATTCCATTCTCAGACACACTTGTTACTGTCAGCTTGTTTATTTTAGCCATTCTGATGATATACAGTGGTCTCTCACTGTGGTTTTAATTTACATTTTTCTGATGACTAACCATAGTATCTTTTCATGTCTAATTGGCCATTTGTAGATCTTCCTTTGTGAAATGTCTGTTCAAATTTTTGCTCATTTTTAATTGGTTCGCTTAACTATTAGGGAATTATGAGTTATTTCTATATTCTGGGTGCAAGTGCTTCACTCAAAAGTTCCACACGGTTCTTTTTTATATATCTTCCATTCCTGCGTTATGTTTATGTTTTATTTTAAATTGTGGAATATTTAAAGTTTCTTTTGAAGTCTTTGTCTTCTAATGCCATCACCTCTCTCATTGCTGGGTCTATTTATAATGCCTGAATTTTCTCTTGGTTATTGGTTACATGTTTTTGCTTCCTTTGATCTCTGGCACTTTTTGATTAGATGCTGCATTATGAATGCTATGTTGTTGTTTATCTAAATTGCATTGTCCTCCTTTAAAAAATGTTGCATTTCAATTTGTTAGGCAGTTAAATTGAAAGGATCAATTTGATACTTTTAAGGTTTGTTTCTAGGCTTTGTTAGGCCAGGTTTAATTTGGCCATATTTATGAAGTTTGACCTTTCAGGAGTCTCTATTGAATGCCTTAGGTGTCCACTGAGTCTCTTCATTCTGGCTGATTAAAACTAGAATGTTGTTCTTCCCAATATGACCTTGTCTGGCTTACAGCCCCTTGGTCATTCTTTGTCCTCCTAGAGTTTCACCCTGTATATACAGTTTGGTTTTATTTCAAAAACTCAAGAGCCACCCACCCATGAAGAGCCCTGAAGCTCTTTCTCTGAGAAGCTTCCCCTCTTCTGGTACTTTGCCCCGCCACTTCTAGCTGCCTCTGTTTCCATGAACTCTGGTATCTGTCACCTCAATTTGGTGAAGCCACCAATACTTTCCTTGAGTTTCCTCTCTTCGGGCCAGGGTCCATTGAACATCTACAGGCAGAAATTTGGGTCAGTCTAGGGCTCACCTTGTTTGCTTCTCTTCTCTCATGGGACACAGTCTTGTCTGTCTATATTCTGATGTCTGAAACCTGTTGCTGTGTATTTCTTCCAAATCCCTAGTTGTTTACAGTGGAAGGGAAAGTTCATTGCTAGCTACTCTGGCATGACTGGAAGCACACTTATCCTAGATGAATATTTCTCTGTGTGGATGTGTAATGGAGGGTTATTGAGAAAAGAGATTGGAGTAACTGTGGTGTGTGAGGGCAGTAGATGCAAGAAAACAGAGAATTTGAAGGAGCTGATGAGTATACGCTCCTTTCAAATAAAGGACTTTTATGAACTACACATTTGCCTGTGACATCCCTCTGGAACGGGCCATGTGAATCATGACTTTATAAGCATTATATATATTGGCAATATAAATGTAAGTGTAAAAGTAATGAGATACTGACTACAAATGCTTTAGAAGACCAAAAATGAGAGAAATGAATGGACTGGAAAAAAACAGGGATATCTGTTTAGAGATGGTTAGGCTTGAACTGAACCCTGAAAGAGTAATAGGATTGAGAATAAAAGTGAAAACAGGCTTTTGAAGAAAGCGTCTCAAGTCTTCCAGCTGCTTCCAATAAAGAGAAGAATTACATATCCACCCAGTTTATGGGATATCTGTTAAAGTCCTTTGAAACCAATAGTACAAATAGCTATCAATATCATTATTAATCCATTTATGCGGGATGGAGGTCCAGTAGTATTCCTCCCCAAATACTCAACAGCTGTTATCAGAATAACTCTGCTATGGAATTGAGGAGAATCCAACCTTCAAAGGCAGTGAGTGTCACATGTTTCCAACATAACCTTTACCCAATTATACTTTCCTGACCAGCCCAAGGGTGATGTTCAATGATACCACTTTATACTTAGATCTGCTATTTTAATAATAAGACACCAACAGGCTTAGCAGATGTTGCAATGAAGAAGTAAATACGTTCCAGGCAATAAATCTGCAAATAGACATTCTCAGGATAGCACTAAAAATGTGCTTCATTCTTTCCAATGTAATCACAACAAGTAATATTTTATGACTAATTACAGATGTATACAAATATTCATGATCTATTGAAAGTAGAATCTCCATGTGGTATGATTTGCAAAGACCCTACACATTTCATGCATTATTATATAATTGAGAGAACATTTCAGCATTGTGAATATTCTTTATTTCACATATCAGATGGTTATGTGACTTGGTGAAAAAAATCACTACCTATTCTGGTCACATCTGGGTTACGAATTGAATATCATAGCTTGAGAATATCATTTTATACCTCTCTATGCCTGAGTTTCTCCATTTCTAAATTGAAATAATTAGCTAAACTGCCAAACAACTTGGTGGAATGAAGAAAGGACAGAAAGTTGTTCTGACAAAGAAAACATTCTATTTACATTAAAAAATTATAATATAATATGGAATTATTGCTGCACAAATTTCCCCCTTGGACGCTAGAATGAAAAATTAAGGCTGAAGACAGAAGCAAATATGGCATTAAATTATTTCAATGCTTAAGATAAATAGGAGTCATCAATCATTCTCACTTTTATCCTTTCCTCTAACAAAATAAAATCTTATGGCTTATAAGATAGCAATAAAATTATGTAGAGAAACTGTACTTAGTGAGATAATTGCGTCTAATATTAAAGATCAGGATTATTAAAAAAACACAGCTAAAGAAAGATATTTATTGCAAAATTTTAAAAAAGATTCATTCTTTGGACCCAGAAAAATTTTGGACAAATGTTTTCCACATTTTTAGTTCACCAAATAACTACTATTTGGCTTTATTTCTTCATAGCGGTTAAGCCAATCCATCTAATGAGACTATTTGCCTAATAGTTATAAGGTAAAGCAGTAATTAATTGGATATCAAAGAAAAGTTAACATGTTATATAATACTTTTAGTTTTTATTTTGAGCAATATCATCATTGTTTCCGTAGACCTCCTACGCAGTGGTGGCACATAATAGGTACTCAAGAAATAGTGGATGAATAAATAAATGCACAGTAGTGGGAAATTCTTGTAAGAGTATAGAAAAATAAGAAAATCCAAGAAATTTTTAACCCACATTGGCAAAACATATAACTTGGTAAAAAACTTATTTTCAGGTACTCCAACATAATCACAGTTTTAGCCCTATATAGTAATGTTCTTTGTCCCCAGCTACCAAAAACCAAAAAAGGAAAGTAAGGCTTTCCTTTGTAGGGTTCAATTTAATTCAAAAACTGAGGAAACAATTTATATAATGAGACCAAGGGTTCCAAGATTATTTTTTTTGTGGTCCTATAGGTAGTTACTGTATATACCATCCCGTATTTCACACACTAGCAATGTTAGGCAGAGTTAGTATGTGAAGTAACCTGCTTCTTCTTCTCCATACATTTTCATTACTCCCAGCCCTGAGCACTACTATTCTAAGGTATAGCCAATCTGCTTGAGTATTCAGTTTCACATCTGTCCTTAAAACAATGCCCTAAAACAATCTAGATTAATCTTAAAACGTCTAAATAATCTTTAGCCTATATTGGCAAGGTTATTCTCAGATCATACTGGAAATGTTTTCTCTGATGCCAAGTGGAACCATGAAGCAGCACTGGGCTCATCTACTTATGGGTTGGCATCCATTTAAAGAGAGGTTGGGGCAGTTATTCAGCTGCTTAACTGTGTGCACTATCCTCTTTCATCACCACAAATCAGCCACTTCTCTTGGTGCTGTAGTCTCCATGGCGGCAAGATAGAATCAATAATAATGAGTTCAGCATAAGAATTATTCACAATAAAGAAAAAAATAGTCTACCAAGTGCTTTGAGTTCCTGGGAAACTGCATAAACACAGTTCATCATTTGTCTTCTGAGACCCTGTCCTTGTTGGAATCATGTGACTCCCAGCGCCATGTTCTTGTGCATTCTTTCCACATGGGTTACTTTTTCTGTTTGATGTTTGGACATGCCAGTGCAAGGCTTCACAATTTCCACCCACACCTTTTTTTTTGGTTTAAGAGAAAATTTTCCTATGCCCATAATCATGCATTTATTTTCCTTTTTAAAAAAGTGAGGTTCTTGGTTGTCATTTCAATACTAAGTGTTAATTTGAAAGTCAGGAGACAACTTCCAGACACTGTGTGATTTTTAGATGGCATTTAATCACTGGTCTGGGTTCGGTGTCCATTACCATCAAAATGAAGATGGCAGACTATGCAATCTTGGGGCACATTTCTCCAAATGTAGCCTATGGGCAAGACCATCTGCAACAGAAAACTTAGAGGGCTCAGTGAGAATGAAGTAGATACCATCCCAGGCCTCATTAAATAGAAATATTTAGTTTGAGACATTTTTAATATACACCTTTGCCACAGTTATCCGTGATAAAATTTGAGAGCCACAGCTCCAAGATCAGCAATTGATGACCTCCAGGATTCAGGGACTTCAAAGAAGAGATTCGAGCTTTGTCACTTTTCTTAACTAATAACTCTGAGGGAGACGTCCTTAGTGGGGCCAGCTCTACCTTATATAACACTTTCCCTCTGAATATATTAGGTAGAGCCAGGACAAGCATCCCTCTGCAGTGCAGTGTGGCACAGTGTAGGGAGGCATCCACGATGGCAAGTAGGGTCTCATCTACCAAACTCTAATCCTGAAGAAACAAGGCTTGGGTGTCTTCCTAGTCTATCCTTGTAATGGTTTTCCCCAGGTGCAGACTACAAGAAGCATAACAAGAATGCGTGGTCTCAGATAGACCCAAACCCTATCAACTGGAAGCTAATATACTTAATTATTAGGATACAGTGATTTGTTCTTATATCTTGGGAGTTTAAAGAAGCATTTCTGATGGCAACTCAACACAAAGGTTTTTATTAAATCCCTGCTCTAAAGACCATCTGCTTTTTAACTTTTAAGCTTCAGGTAAAAAACTTCCAAAAATGTCTTTTTCTTTTGTCTTGAAAGAAGAATGCACCTTTAAGACACTTTTCAGTCTATCCAAGATATCAATACACAGTAAGAAGGGTAGAATGTTAGAACATCAATTCCAATTCTATAAACAGGAAAAAGATTGCATGATTTGGTCAAAATCCTCATTCAATAAGGCCAGAAAGAGCAGCTTCCACTAAATTTGACAACGTATCTTTTCATTCCATTACAAACCTATCATTCACATCTGTAAACAGTGGGGCTTTATACCTGTCGAAGAGTTTCTTTGACATTGTTCAAGAACTATATTAGGGATTTGAACCGTATTTTATATACACACACATATATATATGTATATCACCTATGTAATATAATTTTATAGAACATTTCATCTCAATTTTTTACAATATTCATTAAAAACAAAAGAATTCTTATAATTTTCCCCAGAAGAAAAATGTTTCCCATCTAATGAAGAACAATTAAGAAAAAGGGCTGTATGAAACATTCAGTCATATATAAAGTCAATGGAAAGTAACTACAGAGGAGCAGTATGAAGGAGTTCCACCGTAGTGACAGAACAGTTCTGTATCTTGGTTGTGATAGTGGTTACACGAATCTATACACAGGATAAAATTTCTTAGAAGTACACACATACAAAATGCGTACTTGTTAAATACTGGTGAAATTTTGAATAAGATTTGTAGTCTACTTAACTGTATTATGCTAATATAAATGTCCTGATTTTGATAATGGACTAGAGTTATATAAGATGTTACTGTAAGGCGGGTGGCAGGTGGAAGGTAGCTGAGTGAAGAGCACATGAGACCTCTCTGCATTATTTTTTGCAACTTCTTATGCATCTATAACTAGTTTAAAATAAAAAGTTAATGGAAAGGTTGAGAGTTCATCCCATTGTTTATTCCTCTTCAAATATACTGATGGCTGACACTTTACCTACACACACATTATCTGTGCAAAATACAATTTATTTAATTTGAAAAATTCAATAGGGATCAGGGTCAGCTTCACTAATCACTCATCACCCTTTAAAATTCAAGCTAAATTCTACAGAACATAAGCAACCCAAAAGTGAAATTCAAGCAGGTGTTTTAGCTGACTTCTAAACACAGATTTCTCAGACTTTGAAAAACTGTCGAGAGATTTATTGCCCCGACCTCAGCCATTTGGTCACTTGAGGGAGTTGCCTCTCTTTTAACCCTTCTCTATACACACTTGTTCTTTCTTCTCTACATCTTCCTATCTCCTCTCACCTCTTTACTTGCTAAAAACAATCTAATTCTTCTTGGAAGTTCCTGGATTTTTCCCCAGAATTTGGATCTTGGACAGCCTTCATTGAGCACCATGGATGGTCTCATGGATTTGAGACGTAATTTCTTGTAAATCTGCCCTCCTATGCTCGCGGGAGCTTGAGGAGCACGTGCTTGGTCTGTTCCCTCTCTTCTGAAATAACTGCAGAGAAACTGATTTGAGTTTTAATTGCTTAATCACTACTTAAGGATACTCCAGGAACCCCAGCTTTACACTCAGCCTACTACTGCCAGTGAACCCTGAACAAAACCAGAGTTGGTAACATGGAAGTGTTTGGAGGACAGGGAGTAGGCAAGGGATGTGAATGTGTGTTAAAAAGAATAAGGCATCAGTGGGAAAGAAGAAAGCCTGTATATTAAGAAAAGAAGATCTATTTCTCTTGGCCTCAGTGTCTTCATCTATAAAATGGGAGTTTTGACTGGAAAGCCCAATACTATAATATTCTGTTATTTGGACCACTCTAATAAATTAAGCAAATAATCCAAAAAGCAGAGAAAATCACTTCTCCACATGTAGCTCATTTTGTAGATCAAAAATCAACATTTTCTTGTATTTTATCTTAGAGAATTCAAATACAGGGAGCAAGGAGGGATTTCAGAAATAACTTTCTCCCTGGTTCTGTTCATAATTAAACTGTACTCATCAGATCATGTGTGATTCTATTCCTATCCACAGTCTCCAATCTGTTTCCTAGAGCTTGTTCTGAGTGAGAATTGGAATAAAGAGAAATGGTCTGCTGCTCTTGGTCCTTCCTTGTGAACAATCCACACAGGGAATTGAAAAAAAACATTAAAAACCATACTGCAGGCTCCAGAACTGCCTTGTCCATTGAGCTGGGGAAAAAATGTTTTCCTATCTCGGTCTGCCTTTGCCCTGCAGGATTTATTGCCTGTGGAGGCCTCTGGATCACCCCAGCTCATATAAACAGGAAACACAATTCCAAGCAGAGAAGAAAAGGAAGAGAAAGCTGGAGCAAAGTAAGCACTATAAGTACAATGCACAATGAAAAATTAGCATATTGCTAAATTTCCTTCCCTCAAGATTACACGATTCTGGACTTCCAAAGAGCTTGAGATTGTATATAGTTGATGCAAATCAGGTGCCTCAGAGTCTCAGATGGGAAGTTCATAAGTCCAAAGTTAAACATGGTGGAGGTGCCCTGTTGCAGACACTAGAAACAAAATTTCAATCTGCCTGGGTCACATCCTCCCATGATAGGTAGGCCCTGTAAATACTGAAGTGCTGGGGAAATGGAAGTATCATCTGACACCAGCCAAAATGCATTTAGGAAGTGAGAAATGGAACAGAATTTAATGATACGGTAAATTGTGATACTGCTAGAGTTTGTACAGTAATTGTGCAGAAAGTCAAGCTAAGCTTCCATAGAGAAAAATTTCCAAAATAATAAAAACTTGTGGTTAAGTACGACATTATATCTCTCTATATGTACTGTTACATTTTATATTTCTACATATAATGCATAACTAAAATTTTAATTTACATACTTTTAGTATTCTCAAACTTCAATTTACCTGCTGTTGTAAATAGATACATCAAAGGGTCATAAATCATACAGGTATTCTAATAGTGCGTTGGTGGCAAAAGCTACACAGATGTGGCCCTTTCACACTCTGGGGCTTCCTGTGTACATTTATGAATAGTAGCAGTGACACACTATTGTCTTAAAATTGTGGGGTGGGTTTATTTTTCCTTTTTGGGATACAATTTAGGCTGGTCTCTGGAATTGATTTACTGAGTAGAAAATGTTATTTATGAAAACTCTGATAAGTGGGGACAGGAGGTAGGGATGGCACAGCGATAACAAATAAGAGAGAAGTAATTCCTACTTGAGGTGCCACAGTTTTGTAGTGGACAGAGAAATAAGCAGAATCTAAAGATATGTGCTTAAGGTGCTATGGGGCCTGACATGTTAGGCAGAGCTTAGGAAAAGCTGCCTGGAAAGAGTGATCTGAGTCACAGAGTAGGTTGGGCAGAGGAGCAGTTTATACCAGATCATAAAGTAAAGAGCATGGGGCACCCTGAGGGAAACAGCCAGTGCATAATATTGCTATGGTTGAGTGATGATGCTACAAAGTGGGTAGTGGTCACATCAACATGGGCCTTGTGTGCCCTATTAAGAATTTGATCCTGAAAGTTATAGGAGACATGGAAGGATTTTAAGCAAGGGAATAATGTGTTCAAATATTCCTTTTAGAAAAATCATTCTGCCAATTATATGACAGATGAATTTAAGTGCCAGTGAGACCAGTTAGGAACCTGTTGCAGGGAAGTGATGAGAGCCTGAACTAAGACAATGACAAAAGAAATGGAAGAGCGAGCATGAAATTGTCAGATAATGAGGAAGCAGAGTCAACAGAACTTGGAGATGGACTAGATGCAGCGAGGAGAGAGAAAAGAGGGACTTGGGTGTTCCCAGGCTTAAAGAGAAGATGGACAGTGGCATCAAATACAAATAATAAATACGAGAAGGATTTAGAGGGTGATGAGTTAGCTTAAGACATGTTTGATTGGGAGGTATCCATGGATCGTGCAAAAATGAATAATTTGTAGCAATCAGGGACTCCAATAAAGAAGTCTTAATTAGAGACGCAGCCTTGGAATCATCACAATGTCCATGATCAAAGCTATGAGTATAGCTGAGATCACCAAAGGACAGGGTATAGTGTGAGGAAGCAGAGGAAAGACAATTTAACTCTGCGAAACACATTCATTAGAAGAGTGGATAAATGGGGGGAGGTATCCATAAAGGCATCTGAGAAGAAGCAGCAAGACACAGGATCAAAGTGTCATACAACCCAAGGCAGGATAGCATTGAGAAGGAGGGAATCATCAACAGAGAAGATGGAGGCAACGCTATGGAAGAGTTCCCATTAAATTCAACAACTTTGGTATATTGGCAAGAGTAATTTCAAAAGGTAACAAAGAGAGGGAGTTTAGGTTGAAACTATGAAAGCCTTGGAGAAACTTATATACTGAGAGTGAAGATCATTAGAAATGAAATAACTGAAGATCTAAAAGAGAGAAGGGACCACTTATAGAGTTCACAGAATGAGTGTGCATTGGGGGGAGTTGGGGAGGATAGTCAGCAAAGGGGTTGAGAACACAGTTGAAGAGATAGGTCCTGAACAAAGGAATGAAAACCTCTTTCACTGAGTTAGTGATGAAGAAGAGGAGAGTTACAGAAGTTTGAGACATATATCCTTAGGATGGCTTCTATTTTCTCCCATAAAAAAAAAAAAGGCAAGGTTATCAGTTGCCAGTGAGTAGGAAGGAGGTGAGATGAGGAAAAGGAGGCTAGTATGAAGGTTTCATTCATTCAATGAACATTTATTCAATACCAATGTTCCAGTCAGGACCAGATACTGAATTCAAGTTGCTCGCAAGTGAATGGCAGGAGAAAAATCTAGAACAGTCAGCAGAAGCAACCTAAGCAAGAGCTGGCTGGTTACAGACTGAAGGATCACCCCAACCAGACTGGAGACTGTGCAGTGCTAACAGCATCAATGTGAACACTTCAATGGGGTGAGACTTTCTCTAGCAGTGCCAAGAAGTCTAAGTATAGGAGTAAAATGCATATGCTTACATAGATCCAGAGTTGGAGATTGTGAGGAGAGTGTAGCAGAGAGAAAAAGGGAGAGTGTTGGTAGGAGAATTAGAGAGTGAGGTATTGGTAAGATGGGGAGATATTTAAATAGAGGAGGAAACAGCCCCTAAAATGCTAATAGACCTGGATACAACAGAGCAGTCAAAACACTGAAGGTCTCAGTGAGCTTAAAGGGAAGGTTTGGGGAGGCAAAGAGATAAGACTGATGGATAAATATAAGGTTTTTCCAGAGCATATGGCAGCTATGAATTCAAAAGATATATTCTTCTGAAACATGGCCATGGGAGCGAGTTGCTTCGGTTCCTTAGCCTCCAAATTTCTAACCTCCTAATCGTCTCTGCCTCCACTTGAGCAACTCACTCCCATACATTTGGAGTAATAACTATATCCCAGGTTTCATCCTACTTTTACTAACCTTATTAGTTTTCCTCACTTAATTTTTTTCTTGTTAGGCCTATTTTTATAAGACAGCTCTACTCTGTTTAAAATGAGAAGGGGTATAAATACTAGGCATTTTAGTCTGTGATTAATTCAAGCTTTGCACATAGGACATAATTAAATACTCAGCTATTAGACACCTAAGAGAGAACATTTATTACCACAGAACTTTTAAGAACAGTATTGATTCTGCAAGTCACACTTGTTGCTAGGTTTACATCTTGCATATATACACTAATATTGATATTAAGATTTCATAGGCAGAGCTCAGGCTCCTAATTCCCATGAGCCTCACTATTAGAGTGACTGAAAAATTACTGTCCAAACCCAGGCAATTTTGAGAGTCATAAAAAGCACTACTAACAATTCTGCCATTACAATAAGTATATACTGAGACATGAAGATGTGGTATGTATGTGTGTGTGTGTGTGTGTGTGTACGTACACATACACACACAATGGAGTACTACTTAGCCATAGAAAAGAACGAAATTTTGCCATTTACAGCAACGTGGATGGGCTTGGAGGGCATTATGCTAAGTGAAATAAGTCAGAGAAAGATAAATACTGTATGTTATTGCTTATATGTGGAATCTAAAAAATACAATAAACTGGTGAATATAACATAAAAGAAGCTGACTCACAGATATAGAGAACAAATTAGTGGTTACCAGTGGGGGGGGGCACTATAGGAGTGGGGAGTAGAAGGTCCAAACGATTGGGTGTAAGATAGCTCAAGGATGTATTGTACAACACAAGGAATATAACCAATATTTTGTAATAGCTGTAAATGGAAAGGAACCTTTAAAAATTATATAAGAAGAAAAAAATTAAAAATAAAAATAAAATAAAATATGGAGTTATGTTCAAAATTACCCTCATTCTTTAAGAAAAATCCTTAATTTTGTTATATTACTCTAGTCATTTTCTACAAGAAAACAGCTTTGTATATGAGTTTGTTCAGTTCCAGAGATATTTGGAGTGGCCACCGGGCTCTGCTGACTTTTGACAAAGGATTATAGAGCTATCAGTCATGATGGGTAGGAACTTTCCAGCCAGTCAGTCAAACAACTGGTTAGCCCATTATGCTCATGGTGAAAACGTCCAGGAGGATGGAAATGGGGGAGGGTGATGGAATTTAGACAGCAGTTCTGTTACCTTCACTGTACCACTGAAATTTGTTTCATTTGATTACACCTATTCAATGTGAAAATAAGTCCCATGCATTTGAAATGCACAATGAAAAATATCACATGTACCCTGTGGACCAAATATGAATTGAAATCATTTGTGTTGGATCACGGTTCCATGTGAGCTGTCAGACAATGATAATCATGGCCATTTTGGTAGATACGTTTTTAAAAAGTTCTTAAAAGATTTATCCTTTTTTTTTTTTTTTTAACAGTAAACGTTAGTAAACCCATGTCCACATCTCAGATGGCCCTTTGGTCTCAGGCCTGTCTTCTCACTGAAATGTCAGAGAGAAAAATGCAGGGCACAGTTCCAAGCAGATGAGAGTGAGGAAACAGAAGGAAATTTCTGATGGAAATATGGACTGATAATTTCCCATCCTAGAGTGGAACCCCCAAGACCACCCACATGGCAGGGTTTTTCCAACTCTGCAAGAAGGGCCCACCCTGAATCTGAACATTTATGTTAAGTATCTAAAAATAACATGTAGGGGCTGAGTTATTTAACCTTCCTACTCTGATAGCTTCTTTTTCAGATCATTATTAAGCAATGCACCCTTTAGGAGGAGATGGTTCCAGAGACTCTGAATGCTTTAGCTGTTTCTGACCATAATTGTGATCTCCCGTCTCCTGGCAAGGCAGGTACCTCAAGGTTACAGTGGTCCAAGGGGAGAAAACCTCTTACTCCAGCTGCAAGTTTTGAAAACTGAAGGGCATTCAGTCCCAGAGAGGTTCTGAGGGTGAGTCCAGGTCTAGGCCTCCAAGAGTGAAATAAAACCCCAGCTAAAGTCTGGAGCTGAAGCAGAGAGAAAGGCATTGAGAAGTACCACAGCAAAGCAAAGCACACAGGAGCCGGCCTGGAGAGATTCCGAAGAGGCTGGCCCTACTCACAGGTTCTTTTTATCTACTCCCAGCCCTCTTCCTCCTTGGACATTAGTTCACTTTGGCATCCCATTATAACCTGAGAACCTTTTGGATGAGACACTATACCATACCGTACACAGTTCAGATTCCATCAGTTTGGTGTTGCTTCCCTTCATAAAGAATGGTCTAGGGCTTCCCTGGTGGCGCAGTGGTTGAGAGTCCGCCTGCCGATGCAGGGGACACGGGTTCGTGCCCCTATCCCGGAAGATCCCACATGCCGCGCAGCGGCTGGGCCCGCGAGCCATGGCCGCGGAGCCTGTGTGTCCGGAGCCTGTGCTCCGCAACGGGAGAGGCCACAGCAGTGAGAGGCCCGCGTACAGCAAAAAAAAAAAAAAAAAAAAAAAAGAATGGTCTAATTCTCTGTACACAGCTGAAAGTATAACATATCTTAGGCCAATATTTATATAATAAAAATTAAACTTCCAACAGAATGGATCAATGCTGATAAAAGAAGATGTGCTATCTTTATTTTATTCTATTTTATTTATTTATTTTTTATATTTTCTTGGCCACACCATGTGGCATGTGGGATCCTAGTTCCCCGATCTGTGCCCCTGGCATTGGAAGCACAGAGTCTTAACCACTGGACCGTCAGGGAAGTTGCGCTATCTTTTTTTTAAAAAGTACCGGTTCCTACATATGCAACTTGTGTGCATTAGCTTGTAACTTCCACAGCTATCCTGTGAGGGAAATTCTGCTATTCAGTCCATTACACAGATAAGAAAAACTGAAGACAGATAAGTGAAAAAGTAAGTTAAGCAATTTGCTTAAAAACATATGACTTATGACAAAGCTACAATTTAAACCAGGTACTTTTGACTCCAAAATCTTAAACCTTCTAAATTTATTAATGAAATTTCCAAAGGGGATCAATACAAAAACTTCTAATTGTACAGCACATGTAGGCTAGATTAGTGATACAGAGGCGCCCACTGAGTATCTTTCCACCTTATTTACACATTTCCAAAAATGGTCTAATCAACATGTGGTTAGTTTTGAGCACCCAAACCTTTTGCCATGACGTTTACCAGCAAGAAATTTTCAACACTTTGTGCTTATGGTTTGTGGGTACGTTAATGCCCTCTATTCTAGGAGTATTCAGAGAAACAAAATAGATTCCAAATGTTTCTACATGGGAAAAGGATGGCATGGTACATTAAAAGAAGGCAAAGTAACACCATGTTTTTTACATATGGTAGATAATGTGACAAAGCACTGGCTTATTCTCCCATGGTTTTACAAGTCATTTACTGAGCCTGTTCAGAAAATGTGTAAATTACCAGAATTTTTGCAAAGAAAAACTCTTTTCTTTGTTAGTGTGTAAATAATCTCAGTAGATATTTACTAAGGATAGAATGAAATGACATTAGGCAATTAATCAGAAAAACTCTCCTAATGTGGAACTTTTTTGCTATAATCAATCAAATGGATATCTTGCCCCGAACTGAATCAATCTGAAATCATTAGTCAATGTGGCCTCCATAATTCTCTCACCTTCTTTCCCACTTAAAGATCCCATTGTTCTCCTCCAGTGCCACCAGACTCTATCCTAGTAGTCCCGTAAAACTCCATATGAGAATTAAACATGATTTTCAAAATTTTATAGCACAAAAATCTGGCTTTTTAGAGCTATTACATTATAGACTGCAGCTACCCCACTGACAACATAAGCAGAGTGCTCAACCAAAATCTTGGCTTTCCTTAAGCCCCAAGTGTTGAAATAAACAGAATGTTGAAACAGCACTGCTGTTTCACCACTCTACATTTATATCATCACATTTGGTACTCTCAGCTATCTCACACTAACTGCTATCCCAAACTGGAGATTTCTGCCTGTCTTCTACTTTCATCTTAGTGAGGGGGGAAATTTGATTGGGTCTCACTGGGATATAAAGTAAAAACAGTTTAATCATTTAAGAATCTATAATAAAAGAAAGTGGTAAATTCCAGTTTGTTCAAGAAAAAGAAATGTATTTAAGACAGGTTTACAAAGAACACTTCATCCTTCCTGAAAGAGCCGGGCTTAGTTAATGGCTTTGCCAGGAAAGGAAGCAAGGAAGAGAAACCTATGTCCCACAGGTTAAGACGGCACCCACTATGGGAAGCTCTCAGCTTCTTCAAAGGTGAGTTTTCCTCCAGGTGAGCAATATGCTTGAGGGCAGGATCTATAGTCTGAAAGAAATGTACTCAAATTCTGGCTTTATCTAGAGCGTAACTTAAGCAAGTTACCTTATTTCCCTAACCAGAGCCCCAAATATGTAAATGAGGATGATAATAGTAATATCTATTGCACTAAGTTGTCCGCAGAATAAAGTGAGGTAACACAGGTAGGTGTTTAAGATGGTACCAGGCGTGCAGTAAGCATTATTTATAAAGCATTATTACTTTATTATTATTTTCCACACAAAGCCCTAAGGCTAAGAAATGTTTCTAAAGCCTAGTAAATGTGGAATGCTTACAGGTAGAACTAATGGCAAGGCCATCCCAAGGTACTCAGACAAATGTATTTACATTTTATGTAAATACGGGGTTTTATTACTCTCTGTCACATCTTCTCTAGTTCTGCCAACCTTTTTTTTTGTTAATTTTCTTCACTGAAGTAAAATTATACACCCTTCCTATTACATCTGAATGAATATGATGTTCTGTGAAACATATTTGCCAAGGTCTTTGCTTAAATGAGAAATTTCAAATCCTACCGTTTAACTTACATATCATCAGTAAAAAAAACATAATTTCCACTTGTTGAAAAGTGAGCAGAGAAGAAATTCATGAATTTGAATAAAAGATTCCATACCTCATTACAGTCATGAATACTACAGAAGTTCTACAGAGCATGTGATAGAAAACAACATGGGACTGTATCAAACATTTAGGGGATTTTTTTTTTTTTTTTTTTTTTTTTGCGGTACGTGGGCCTCTCACTGTCGTGGCCTCTCCCGTTGCAGAGTACAGGCTCTGGACGCACAGGCTCAGCGGCCATGGCTCACGGGCCCAGCCACTCCACGGCATGTGGGATCCTCCCGGACCGGGGCACGAACCCGTGTCCCCTGCATCGGCAGGCGGACTCTCAACCACTGAGCCACCAGGGAAGCCCTTTAGGGGATTTTTGATAGTTCAGACTGTAGCACTGGTGGGTCAAGAATCACTTAAATTTACCAGAACAGTCATGTCAAAAACACAGTTTCATTCATCACAGCCATATGCTGTATTGACTCTCCATTAATGGTTTGTGCTTACAAAGTTCAAATACTTAGCCATTTTCCATTTATGATGTGCAAGATGTTGAAGGTTATAAACACTCGAGAGGGAGAAATTATTCTAGGTGGTCTTGGTAAGGGGGAAGAGGACATAATTAGGAATAACATAATTAAGGGGAAGAAAGGCTTTAATCCGAGCAAACAACTTTTCTAACTACACCAAAAGCTAAAATGATATTATCCAAAGAAAAGTGAAGGAAACCAATGACACAAAATGATTTGATGAGGTCAAATGAAGAATTTTTATTCCTTAAAAATCATTAATGCAATTTTCAGCAGAAAGCAAAAGCACTGTGAAATAAATAATAGCGTGTTTACTTTACCGTGAATGTGAAAGGAACAGAATAACCAAAAGGGAGCATGTGTATTTGAGATCATGTCTTTCATGGCAGGCTTGGAGACCTCAGTTAACATGACAGCCCACGAGGGAACCAGGGCAAGGGCCTGCAAGAATCTCAAATTTTCTCCTGCCCATTCATTCTCTGGCTTGGGACAGTGAACACCTCAGCCAAATGAGACCGGGAAACCAGGAAGATCTTCTTCTAGAACTAATATTTTGAACGCAGAAATCATGAATCATTCCCAAACTGGCAGCAGAAGTGTGAAGAATTTGGAAAGGCACAAGGAGAGTCGAGAAGTCAGCACAGACACCTCAAAGAGAAGGGAACAGAGAAAGCTGAAGGACGGCCAGAGGACAGCCAGAAACCTATGGGGGATGGGGAAGCCAGAATTGCTCTGAGAGAAAAGCGCAGGGCAAGGCATGATGAGAAAGAGTTCTTCCCAAGCGGTCAAGAGCAGACAGCCTGCCCTTATTTAAAAGAGAAAATTGTTTATTCTAACAAAATGGTAGAACTCTGATATTAGGCTCATCCCTCCCTCCCCATGTCCGCCAACCTCTATCTTCCCCAGATAAAGCTTGCTTGGTGCTGGAAGAAAAGAAGGTAGAATTAGAGTTGCTGATCTTAATTCTCAATGCTTTTGGATGTGCATAATTAAAACTCAGCAAATGAGGAAGAGGAGGGAGGACTTGGGAGATGGGGGCAGGGAGAATGTGAGCAAGAATACTGAATAAGAGAAAGAGATGGTTGGGAGCCTGGAGGAGCTTTAAAGAGAAGGGGCAGATGAGAGTGAACTTCAAGAGTATAAGGGGAATCTCTGCCAGCGAGGACACAGTGAGAAGGTGGCTATCTGCAAGCCAGGAAGAAGGCCTTCACCAAGAACCAAATCACTGTCCCTCTAACCCTGGAATGCCCAGCCTCCAGAACTGGGAGAAATAACGTGTGTTATTTAAGCCACCTAGTCTATGGTACTTTGCTATAGCAGCCTGAGCAGACCAAAAGCCACTGTGGCCAGTGCACCATCCCTTCTCAACCACAGCCTGTCAGCTATAGAAATGCTTTGTTTACAAGGAGTTTCAACTGATCTCTTGTTTAAGTATCTACCTCCCTCTTTACTCACTTTGTATTTGGTAAGATACAAACTTCCTTCTTATCATTTTGTCCTCTTCAAACCCCTCATAAATTCCATCCTTTCCCAAAACCTAATGCTGACCAGAAAGGCTACACTCCCTCTCCATCTTCTGTGGTTCCCTATTGCCTAATGGATGGAACTAAGAGATCATTCTCAACCTGGCTCCCTTCCCCACCCCTATCATGGGAGAATCAGCATGAAGGAGCAATGGACAGCACAGGGTTCCAGACCAGAAGAAGCCATGTCTCCCCAGAACCTAGCAGAGAGCCTGGCACCCAGCTGGTTGGCCATCAATACTATGCATTGAATTAATGAATTAAGGAATCCTTACTCTACCACTCACTTCCTGATTGACCCTGAACTATTTATTGGTCTCTCTTCATTAGAATTTGATCATTTGCAAAAGAGAGTATTAACATCTACTACATAGCTGTTCTAATTGAATGGAATAAAGTATAACCTGTTGTCTGAAAAAAAAAAAAATAGAGTATAAGGGGAAGGGGTCAGGATGACCCGCTGAGCTTGAGGATCTTGGGACATTTCCAGACACAAAACATATGGATGAGGAAATAAACAATACCAATTCCTATGGCTAAAATGAAAAAGAGTTCTCCATTTCCTGTGAAAAATTGGAGTCTGCTCAAAACACTGGGGGTGATTGTGTTTGGTTTTCTTTGCAAATGCTCTACTATCAAATGCTAGTACTAAATAATCTTGAAGTTTTAATTTGTAGGCTCAGTTAAGCTCCAGAACTTCCCCTGTTTTAATTTTCGAATTCTAAATTCTTACAGTTGGGACCATGGAGGTCAACTAGGCCAGCTCTTATCAGCTTCATAGAAACCATGTCTCTCAATGAGCCAACACCTCCCATAGGAATCAGTTAAGCAATGTGGTCTAAGCTCCATGTATTTCCAATGGGGTGATATCTTAAATGATTGGTCAAGGTCTGGGATTGAGAAATGTGGATTTCATATCCCAGCTCTCTTGGCACGTTAATGAACAATCACATGAAATCCTGGAACTCTCTTGACACTAACGATGACCTTTGCATATATATAGCATTTGCAAGTTTGCCAAAAACCATTTTCATCAATGTTCTCATCTTATTCTCACTGTAGACACACGAGGGATTATATTTCCTACTTTTCAGGTTCAAACACTAGCAGGACTCAAAGAATTTATGTGACTTGCCTAAAATCACACAATTAATAAGGTCTTCTAACACCAATTTACTTCTGCAAATGTACAAAAGCACTTACTAATTTTATTTCAAATCATTAAATTATATAGTACTTAAGAAACTTCCAATAAAATGGATAATTAAGAGTATGCTGATTCAAGTATAGTATGGGAAATTAATCTGATCAAATACATTTTGCTTCTCTCAGTTTGTGTTTGTAAGTATTTGAAAATCTGTGAACTTACTGCATCTTATTACTTCACAAAAATTATGTTATTAATAAGCCATTATTTTAGGGAAAAAAAGTTTCTGCAAGAAGTTTCTGCAGAAATCAAGGTATCCTGCATGTGAGAAAGGAATATATGTTCCATAAATCCAAACCAAAACCTTGTATTCCTTAATAGAAAAGACCCTTCCTGTTGAGAGATAGGTTGGTGTGATAGCTAAGCACATAGAATTTGGTATCAGTCTGCCCTAAATTTTTTTTTTTTTTTTTTTTTTTTTTTTTTTTTTTTTTTATTTTGCTGTACGCGGGCCTCTCACTACTGTGGCCTCTCCCGTTGCGGAGCACAGGCTCCGGACACACAGGCTCCGCGGCCATGGCTCGCGGGCCCAGCCGCTGCGCGGCATGTGGGATCTTCCGGGATAGGGGCACGAACCCGTGTCCCCTGCATCGGCAGGCGGACTCTCAACCACTGCGCCACCAGGGAAGCCCCTAGTCTGCCCTAAATTTAAAACTTGGTTCCAACACAGAGTAGATGTCTGATGCTGAGCAAGTTACTTGATCTCCTGTGCCTCTGTTTTCTCATCTGTAAAATGGGAATAACATATTACTGACCCATTGAGATATTGTGAGAATCCAGTGGGTTAATATCTTTAAGGTGTTTAGAACTATGCCTGATATATAGTAAGTCCTGTGTGTATAAGTTATTCCTACTTCTATCTGTCAAGGACTATTATGCTAGGTGCACTGGGGTCTCATCCAATCTACAAAATAACTGTGAGATGGGTATTACTACACTGTCTAGAAGAGGGGGGAAAGAGCCTCAGAGAAGTCCAGGAATTAGCACCATGTCATACAGACCATTTGCCTTTGAAGCCCCGCGGGGCTTGATCTCAGGAACTCCGTAGGACTGGGGAAAATAGAAACTCTCCTCTTGGAGAGTGCACACAAGGTCTCGTGGGCACCAGGACCCAGGGAAAAAGCAGTGACTTCATAGAAGCCTGGACTAGACCTACCTGCTAGTCTTGCAGGGTCTCGGGGGAGGCAGGGAGCAGCTGTGGCTCACTATGGGGATAAGGACGCTGGAGGTAGAGGTATCGGAGAATATTCATGAAGAGACTTTTTTAAAATAAGCTTTCTTCTGTGTGACTAAAAATTGCACTTCTCCACCTATAGCCACTAAAAATGTGGTCATGTTCCACCCTGACTCAAACTGAAAAAGGTGGTAGGAAATGAATGCATATAAAGTGTTTTTCAAGGTCTTCATATAAAAACTTTCAGGAACATCAATGTGGAATTAGGGTGTTTTGATATTTATCTGGCAAAGGGATTGTGCAACCAGCCATGTTTTTCCCTTCTGATCACCCTATTCCAGGAAAAAGATCCAAAGGAGCTTCTCTGAAATTTTACTTTGACAAAATTTCAAAAGTACCCTCTCTAAAATTGCTACTCAGCAGAAAGAAATCCCTAGTTTCAGTCCACTTGGGAGCTATAAACTCAGAAATCAGGAGAAAAAGCTTTGCTTACACTGTTTTGAGTTGGTTGGTGCAATTAAACAATTTCATTGGAATATTTCAGAGCTGCAGTTCTAAGTAGAAGGTGAAAAATAAATAAGATACCATGGTATTTATCACTTCTCTAAGAATTTTAGACCCTCTGTCAGATTTTTATACCCTCTGGGGAACAAATGTCTATTTTGGAGCTCATTCCAATATCTTCTAAGAACAAAGTGTTTCCGGGACTAACTTCAAAGGGAATCATGTAATCAGGGCTTTTAATGCTTTATACCAAAAACATTTCAAATCAGTAGGTATCTTAAATCAGTTATTCCAACCAATATCACTAGCTAGGCAATGAAAGTGAAAATAATCCAGTTTTTTCAGGTCCATTATTCTTCCTTTCACAAACTGGAAAACATTATATTACTAACTGTGACTCTAACTATTGAGATTGGAACCCTCAGAAGTATTCAATAAGATTTAAATTGTGTGTATTTTACATGGGCCAAAATGGGAGCAGTGCGGGGGAAGGGTTCTCTTGAGCTGAGTCCATTCAAGTTACTCACTTTAGCGTTTAATTAATGACCTGGTGACATGTTTTGAAAACAGCAATGCTTCTAAGTCCCTTAGCAATGTTAAGTCCAGGACTTCCTTCTCACTGCAGCCAAGGTTGAGCTTAACCTCCAGCTCCATGGATAATAAGGAAACAAGCTTTCTGTTATGGTGGCTAAAAAATGTATGTCCACCCCAGTGACTATGTCATGAAACAAAGAAACAAAATATAGGAAAGGTGGGATAGGAAGAGGGCTAAGCCTGAATAAGTAGGCAAGCTTATCTCAGCCACAATAAGCAGATTATTTGAAACCATTCTTGCAAGGCTTCTTACATCCCTCATAAGAGGGAATAACTAGACATAAAAGAAGAGGCCCTGCAGAGGTACATTAACAGTGCCATGAAAAATAGAGAATATATATATATATATATTTATATATATATATATATATATATATACACACACAGTACATTCACTTTTGTGTTCTAAGAACACAAGATTTCTAAAGTCATTTTCTCAAAAGCATGCCTAATCCATTTTCAACCTAAAAGAATACACTTTACATCAGAGAAATACAAAGTATTTGTTAAATTACAAACGTTCTTTGGTAGCATGAGCTCCTAGCTGGTTGCAGTTTCCTCCTCCATCCATTATGTTGGTTTGAGTCAATGATGCTACTGTTGACTGACAGAAGGAAATACATCACTCAAAATCTTTTCCTCACAATCATTTTCCCACTTGGAAGACATGTACATACACTGCCAACTGTACGTCTATTCTTTAAACTAATTGCAGCTCAAATGATCTCTATTTACAAAACTAGTATGTATATTCTCTGTAACTCTTTTCCCTCCTCTTTTCTAACTCTTGCCTAATTACTTCAGCAAAATCTCTCATCTTCTCTTGGTTATATATGCAAACAACAAGTTCTTGTTGGTTTGGAGTCTGAGAAGTATAAAAACACAACTACTAGACAACCGTATCAAATAAAAAGAAAGCCTTTAGATATTAAATGAAATTAGATATAATAAATATTTATCTCCAAAACCCTTAAAAGTACTCACATATCTAAAATCATCCCCAAAGTTTCTATCTACTTCCTCATCCTCCTTTCCCTTAAGCACAACTATCTAAGAGTGAAATATAACAACTTTGACCTTCTCTTTTTACTAATATTGTAACAGCGCTGCTCTTTTTATCTTATTTTATTGCAAATGAGCGTATTTAGCTATTCATGGCTTAACTAGATTATAGATTTGTCTGGAAGTTTAACTTCTTATAAAAGTGTTCCTATGGAGAAATATGTTAGTATTCCAGATTCTTCAATTTCAAAATAATTGCCAAACAGAACCCATTCAAAAGATGCAAAATACGGAATTCTGAAGAATCTGACAGATTACACTATGTATTAAGGACTAGCAAAAATAGAAGCCCCCAAATGGGCTTGCTCTTTCATTCATTGTCATCAAAGGCAGGGTGGCATAGTGGTAAATAATGTGGGCTTTGGAGCCAGATGGCCCAGGTCCAAACCTTACCTCTGCCACATACTAGTTGGGAAAACTTAAGCAAGTCATTTAGTCTTAGTGCCTAAGCTTCTTCATCCTTAAAGTAGGGATAATTATAATATCTATGTCATAGAGAAGCTATGAGACTTTAATAAATTAATTCATATAAAGTTCATAGAACAATTCTTGGCAGAGAGTGAAACTTCAATAAATGTTTGGGACGATTATCGCGATTATTATTATGTCAGACACCAGAATCTCCTCCTCTCTTGTATCTTCTTACCAAAACTCACATGGAAACAGACACACATCAGAAGAGATGTGATGACATCCTGCCATCGAAACATGCATTGTGCATGGTAATAGCTAAGTTGTGAGGAGGGGAGGCCTATAGAGTGGCTACTGCTATCACCCAGAGCTAAGGAGGGCTTGAATTAGCCCAGCTGCAGTGGGAATAAAGATGGGTAAATAGGATCTAAAAATCAAAATGGGAATGTTACTATCTTTCTCACACTCATGCAAATACTCCTGGTATAGCACAGAAGCCAATCAATAATAAAAAAAAAACAAGTATTTTTGGGTGACCAACTCTGCTGTGTTCCCAGAACCCTGCCTGCTTTCTAGAACCTTTAGGACTCAGCTTCAAAGGAGTTTGGAGTATAGGATCCCTGAGTTCCCATGCAGTTCTTATGTAACACTACTTTTGACACGGCAAATATCAATATTACTGAACTATTTTCCTTAGCAAACATCAAGATGCCAGAGGCAAGATGGGGGTAGGCACTGACAGTCTCTGTAACATTTTATTTCTTCAAAAATGAGAACGATCTGGAGCTAATAGGGTAAAATATTAACATTTATTAAAGATGGAAGATGGAAATATGGGTGTCAATTCATTTCCTGAATTGTCTGTATGTTTCAAATATTTGATAATTAAATTAATAACTTAAAAATGTAAATACAATCCAGAATGGGCAGACTCAACATACAGTAAAGATGAATAAAAATACACCAATGTTTCTGATAAAATTTCTGTTTTAGTTTCTAGTTATTGACTTTCACTTGAAGGGACTGGATCTAGATAGACAGAAGCAGAAGTAAGGAGGCAGGTCAGGATGGGGTGGAGTGAGGTGAGGGAGGCCGTTGCTGTCACTGTCCATGGAATGGAATCCTGGTCAGACGGGGGCTGATGAGCTGTTCACTGAATGGTTGTAATGTCTTCCAAAATAAACCTCTTTATGTTCAGGCTCTATAATGCACCACTTAGATTTGGGTCCAAATAAGGACCCTACATGTAATGGCTTCTGTCTAAAGGTCACCTGGTCTGAGAAATCTTCTTTCACTCCCCATGCCTAGCTAGCTGCCTCCCCTCTGGGCTCACCATGCTACAACAGCATGACTAACACATGGAAGGTGTTGAGAAGGTTCCAATCATGCAACACTGGGGAGCTATTCAATATACTTTGCTTAAGCATAGGGGTTTAAGAGTAAACCTGCCCTAGATCCTGATTCTTCCATTTTACCCTCCAGGATTAGGCTGTTAAAGAACCTTATTGCCTTATCTAATGAACATAAACATTCAGTGATGATTCACTGTCCTTTTTCCCTAGAATATTTTACTTTCCCCATGCTCTAGTTTAGGGATTACCAAACCTGGGGAGAGTGTCAGAATTCCTTGGGGAAAATTTTTAAATATATAGTTACAAGGTTCCATACCTGACCCACTGGATCAGAATCTCCTCCCTTGTGGCCAGGTATCTGTAGCTGAACTGGAAATCAAACCAAAGTTTCCCTGCTCCCACATGGGCATTCTTTTACAAATTGTTGCTTTACTGGTCATCCCCAAAGTTCGGAGCCATTACACCTGCCTAAAGTTAGACTTGTTTCTAAATCTCTACCCACAGTCCCAGCAAATATTTGATTAGGAGGAAGATGACTCTATGTGGCAGGAAAGCATGGAGATAGCAGGCTGAGACCGCTGGTACGGGGAACAGAAAGTGAGGAACGTACATTATCCAGAAGGCCTGGCTGGCTCTTGACTCATGTCTAGATCCTGCACAGATGGCTGAACATTGACGAGCAGAGAGGCAATAGTCAGCTGGTTATGAGCCAGGGCTTTAGAGTCAGACTTTTCTGAGTTCAAATTCTAACTCTGCCACTTAGCAGTCATGTGACCTTGGGCAAGTTACTCATCCTCTGTTTCCTCCTCAGATGGAGACAACAATGGCACCTTGGCTCATAAGGTTGTTATGAGGATTAAATAAGTTAAAACCTTTAAAATTTTTAGAAAAATGTCTAGAATATAGGAAGTGCTCACTAAGTATCAGCCACTATTATCATCATCATTAACATTATTATTTGTCCTGCTATCTACCCCCTGGACTGGAGTATAAACTGCAGGGAACCATCTTTCTTACAGATACACAAACCAAGTCATTCTGAAATTCCATTCATCCTTTTGCTTCATGGTTTATAATAACTTCTGTACTTTTAATAGGTGAAAATCCATCTATATCAGCAGTGATGAAACCGACTGAACAAATAAAACAAAGAGAGTAAGCCTCAAAAGTCTAAAAGGATTTCATCAAGGTTGTACCAGGATGTTCTTTCAACCATGTTAGGAAAGTCACTATTTGCTTGGATTATGAGTTAAGAACACATCCTCCAGCAACAAGACTCTTCCTGTGTAATCCCAGCCAATGTTACCCTGGAAGCAGCAGTACCACTGTTTCCATTCATGGCCAATCATTTTGTAGGTGGACGAAAAAAGGATTTATTTAAAAACACATTGCTGAACTTTAAAATATCTTTGGTTCTCAGAGTTGGAAAAACAGAAGTAGAGTGGTGTTATATGCAGGGGAAAAAAATACAGTTATACTACAGAGTCACAAATGTCACAAAATCTCACTCTCATGTGTAATGTTGCTTATGTTAAAATTCTTTTTTCTCATGTGCTGCTAGACTCCCTGAGGATACAGTGTCTAAAACCACTGCCACTACATCCTTTTACAGAAGAGAGAGGCAGAGAGACACCAGGGAAGGTACACAGCCAGAAAAGATATTGCAAGAGTATTTTAGAGGCATAAAGTGCCAGACTGCATCGGTTGGCCCAAACTTTTCAGTATCATGGGTAGGCAAACTGAAGCAGAGGGAGGAACCTGTGTCACTCAAGGTCACCTAGATGGCTGGGGGCAAGTGTGGAACTGAGGTTTCAGTTGCCTGACTCTAGTCTAATACTGTGCTCCATGGTGCTTTATACAAAAGAAAGAGTGGTGAAATTACATTTTATACCTAGCATTTTAATTAAATATATATATATTTTTTCAAATTAAAGTAACTAAAAAGCAAGGAATGTTGCTTATAAACTCCCTTTATTTAAATTTATTTATTTATTTTTGGCTGTGTTGGGTCTTCGTTTCTGTGCGAGGGCTCTCTCTAGTTGCGGCGAGCGGGGGCCACTCTTCATCGCGGTGCGTGGGCCTCTCACTATCGCGGCCTCTCTTGTTGCGGAGCACAGGCTCCAGACGCGCAGGCTCAGTAGTTGTGGCTCACGGGCCCAGTTGCTCCGCGGCATGTGGGATCCTCCCAGACCAGGGCTCGAACCCGTGCCCCCTGCATCAGCAGGCAGACTCTCAACCACTGCGCCACCAGGGAAGCCCCTAAACTCCCTTTTTGATCTATATTAGCTTTTTTTTTACAACCCAAGTCCTTAATAAAAAGGAAAAGAAGGAACACCATTTTAGTGAAGTATGTTGTACATATTCTATTCTAAAACTGAAACACATGCATTTGAGCAAAATTAGACGATATCCGGCTAGAAACAACAATATCAAAATAAGCCTTAGACCCACCATCCAAACGCAATCACTCTTAATTGGTTGGTATATTTCCTTCCAGTTTTATTTCTCTGCCATAATTTTTATATATTTGTAGCTAGATTGTATACATAATACTGAATTTTCATTTTCACTTAGTATAACGTAAGCATTTTTTTCTGTTTTAAAAATGCATGCTCTGGGGCTTCCCTGGTGGCGCAGTGGTTGAGAATCTGCCTGCTAATGCAGGGGACACGGGTTCGAGCCCTGGTCTGGGAGGATCCCACATGCCGCGGAGCAACTAGGCCCGTGAGCCACAACTACTGAGCCTGCGCGTCTGGAGCCTGTGCTCCACAACAAGAGAAGCCGCAATAGTGAGAGGCCCGCGCACCGCGAGGAAGAGTGGCCCCCGCTCGCCACAACTAGAGGAAGCCCTCGCAAGAAACGAAGACGCAGCACAGCCAAAAAATAATAATAATAAATTAATTAATTAATTAATTTAAAAAAAATGCATGCTCTGAGGAAAAACTGGAAAATAGAAAAATAAAATTTATTTTCACTAAATTTAACAATTAAAATTAATATTAGTTTAAATAATTAAATACAATTTAATACACCTATATCACACCACTGGTATATGATCTTTCCTATCATTGTTAAGTATAGTTTCCTGTCCCCTCCATTTTCCCTGCAGGAGCACCTACTCTGCTCTGCGTAAGTTCCAGGGACTGGCTTTGGAGCCTCAGAATACATCATGTAAACAGAGGAGAGAAGAGGAATTAGCAAGAGAGGCTGACCCCATGAGCTCTTCATTGTGTCCTGCTCAAGGCCCACCCAGGCCTAAACTCTCTTCATTTAGGACTGTATCATTCTCGTGTTCAGCTAGAGGAGATTCTGAGAGGATAAGGAGGGAACAGAATGATCCAAGGAGGGGCAGACAGTCAAAGGTGAGGCTCTGACCACCAGTGGGTAGTAAGTCTCAAAGAGAAAGCCTCCAAGGACTCTGGGACCAAGCTGGTGAAATCCGAAGTGGGAGATGGAAGAAAGAATAATGGGAAAAAAGAGAGAAAAACTAAGAAATAGAAAAGAAAAAAAAGAGATTGACAGAGAGAAACTGCTATTCCCTTCTTTTCTACCAGCTTTTCTGTAACCTAGACTCATAATAACATGACTGTCCAAAGCACATGGTGGATCTGGTGATAAATTTTCTTCCCCTGATGTTCAGCTTAGCTCTCCATGTTATTTTCCTTTTGATTTATGACTTGACCTCTGCCCAACACCCCTCAAATGGTGGAGAACTGTGATAACTTACTTCTCTTACTCATTCTCCTGCCAGTTGGAACAAAAACTTGAGAGAGCCCATGGTTGAAACAATGGCATATTTATAGATATATGTGAGAGAAGCTTCTGAGGTTTCATATCCCTCAGTTTTTACAACGATGTTTTTACCTTCTTCCATAAAATGGGTTTTGAATTAAGGAAAGATTACCCATCATGTCAACTGATTGGCCATAGTAGAATTTATTCAGTTAGGATTTGCACTATTGTCCTTGATATCTTTCCTATGGTGGAGTACACAATTTGTTTACTCTTCCAATGGGTGTTTGTGGACATAACTATTGAGTTTAGAGTTCTATATTTAAAATATTTCTCTATGCAAGAAAAGATACAAAAAAAGGGGGATTAGTAATTTACAACTATTAAAACAACAGTTCCTCAGTAATGTTTTCTAGTGTGACTTTAATAGATTTATAAGAACTTTTATAATTGGATCATTTATATAAAATAATTGCCCATGTGTTTAGTCTATATATTTCTAATATGATTGCCTTTATTTGTAAGTGAGCTACCCAAGATACCATGAGAAGCAAAGGTAAGCTCATTCGGCTCCCTCATTCCACCTGGCAGCTGGCTACTCCACAGCTTCAAAGAGTAACCCCACCATCCTGAACTAGTATGAAAAGTATAAATTATTCTAAACTGGACAAGTGTCTAGTAACTTCTGCAGAATTCCTAACCTAGGTTTGGGCCAGGTCTCTCACCTTTTCTGAACCCTTACAGGTTCATTCACGGTGCAGTCTGACGCTTGAAGAACAAGTAAACCTCTTCCCTCTAGCTTATCTTTAACCATTTCCTATCCCTCATACAAGCACCTAGGCCAGTATTATACTGATAGAGCACATACACAGTTAAGTATCGATGTTCTGTCTTTGCAATACAACCCTGTGTGTGTACGCACATGTAAATAGATACATACTTCCAGTCAGGAAATAATTGCAACTGTACTGTCACATATCACTGGAAGGGTTCTTTGAAAATGAACAAAGAGAACAGAATCTAGTTGAGGGATCAATCACGGCCAAATATGTCAGGCTACAGACTTCATGACTTGGGTGCTTGTGAAGCACCAGACTGTACTGATGTATTTCCACCTATATAAAATGGGAAAAGAGCATAAAAAATCAGCCAAAAAAAGAGTAGGAATATACTGTTTTTTGAAAATAAGTAAACCTATGTGGGAAAGAATATACACACATTTTCTTACATACAAGTAAACAAACATTAAAAGTCAAAATGTCCCTTTAGCTTTGCTTGCCTCTTGTTCTACTTTGGATCTGTAGTGTTTTCTTATTTCTAAGAAATTATCCCTTTATTGACTCTAGCCTTCAATTCTTACATTTCCAATAGAAACATTAAACAACCCACCATACCCCCATTTTCCTATGTGGAAATGGCTTAAGTAGCAGATCAGACCAAGCAAAGAGGGTATCTACTAAATTTTCACACCAAATCTTCTTTCCAAAGTTGAATGAAAGAAAGAGAAGGCCCATTGAGCCAGGGCCAGAATGCCACAAAAGCATATTTTATATTAAAGCGAGCTTGGCCAAGAATCTATTCTTTCGGAGTTTCCAGGCAGATGCCAGCACACGGCCTAATCATTGGACTAGCAGCTTAGCTGGTCCCTGGGCCCAAGACGCCACCAGTGGAACCTGCCAATGTGCCTGAGATTCCATTAAAAACACATTCCCTCAGGTTAAGACACTGCCTATTCCTAGATAAACTCTTTACAAATTAATCCTCTTTTAAATTAAATTCCTAATGTTAGGAAGGATAATATATTAATATATTATTTATCCACAAGGGCATTTTGTAAATACTGTCCTGGCTCTTTTCTATCCTGACTAGAAAAGCTTACTGGGGTCTGTATTTGTTTCCACCTTTTAGTAGCTGTGTGAGTGTTCACAAATTACTTTATCTTTCTGAGCACTGTTGACTTCATCCATAAAATAAAATATTTACCTTCCCAGATTATTGTACAGTTTCATTCATTCATTTCAAAACATTTATTGAGAGTACCTTTGTGTCAGGTACTCTTCCAGGAACTGGGGACACAGCAGTGCACAAAACAGATAATATCCATGCCCTCTTATCCATGTGTGGGTGTGATGCGGGAGCAGGGTTCAAGTAAATAGATAGACAAACAGTTGCCTGGTGGTAAGTGCTATAGACAGTTCCATTTTTATATAAGATGATTAGCAATTGCCCCCAGCTGGCAATGCAGATATTTGATGGAACAGTCGTTCTGGCAGAGGTCATAGCAGGTGCAAAGGCTTTGATGCAGGAATGTGATGCAGGAACTGTGAAGACACCGGGGTGGCTGGAGCAGAGCCAGTGAGGTAAGGAGTGGCAGGGGATGAGGTCAGAGAAACAGGAGGGCTGAGGATCATGTAGGGCTTTCTGTTATGGATCTTCATCACAAAGGCTGTGTGTGGTGGATGATACACAATGATTCCACTAACTAGAAACTGGCAATGGTCTATGACATAGGCTGGAGGGTTCTGTCAGTTTTACTAAAAACAAACAAAATGAGAAAGCATACTAGAGAGATTCAGAGAAGGAGTTTTTCTTAACAGTCGGTGAAACTATACCAGAGAAGAACAAACCTGACTCCATATTGGATCTACATTTGTGCTCCTTTGCCTGTGCCTTGTCTCCTCAATCAGTAAAATAATGTTGCCTATACCCTGAAATATACATAAAAGCCCTTTCTTAAGGCTCTGGCTCCCACGTTTGACCTTTAAAGGTATAATACTTTTCATTCATATAAAGATAAAAAGTTTCAGAAGAGAATAACACTTGTCTTGTTGGAGGTTTACAGGAACTTGGTGACCAGCCTGACAAGGATTATCACATACCCTCTGGGGTCTGGCTGGCACCAAGAAGTTTGTAACAACCAGTTACACTCCCTTCCCTTTTAGTACAAAAGGAGTCTGAATTCTAACTCGGGTAAGATGGTTCTTTGGGACACTAGCCCACCGTCTTCCTGGTCTGCTGGCTTTCTGAATCAAGTCACTACACCATGCTCCACCACCTCATCTCCCCACTTACTGGGCTGTCATGAGGCAAGCAATACAAGCTTGGACTCAGTAACAACATGAGCAGACACTTACATGACATCTTCTTAGCCCTAAAAAAACAGGTGCATCCTGAATTGCTCCTCAAGTAACATTGTCATTACACCTTGGATATTGTGGGTTAGTCAGAAATGAAAAGTCCTAATGGGGTGGTAGTTTTCAAAGCAAGGTGAGAAGGGCTCCTCTCTGGGACAGCTTCTTGCCTGTCAGCGAGGATTTCTAGGTGGTCTACTGCACGCAGTGGGCTGGACCAAAGGACTCGAGTTATTTTCTGCTCTATCTCTATAGACAGGAAAAATAGCAAAATCCCCTATAACCTAAATGACACATTTTATCAGTTGGGCTTCACAGGTAGTTTCAAGTACAGTGACCTGGAACAGAGATTCTCACCCGTGATATTTTGGAAGTTCAAAGTTCCCAAGTGTTTTCAATACATGTCATGTAACTCTCAAACCAAAATCATTTTTAACTCACTTTAAGTTTTTAATGTCAAAAAATATATGCACCATGCAGTTTTTTTAGGAGGTTGTGCGTCTGCATATGTGTGAATAGACTATGTGTCAATTCACACCCAGGTGTATGAGCATGCATGCACACACACACACACATGCACACACACATACACAGGAGTTGCTGAACATAGTAGTAGGCATTTCATCACCATCTGAGGCAGATTCTATAAGAACCTACTAACATTTAAGCTTCAAGAAGCTTCCCTTGGGCTTCCCTGGTGGCGCAGTGATTGAGAGTCCGCCTGCCGGTGCAGGGGATGTGGTTTCGTGCCCCGGTCCGGGAGGATCCCACATGCCACGGAGCAGCTGGGCCCGTGAGCCATGGCTGCTGAGCCTGTGCGTCTGGAGCCTGTGCTCCGCAACGGGAGAGGCCACAGCAGTGAGAGGCCCGTGTACCGCAAAAAAAAAAAAAAAAAAGAAGAAGCTTCCCTTGTATAGATCCCTTCCAAGGCCTTGAGTTGTCCTAGTAATCTGATCAACTGACCATATGTTTTAATAAAATGTGTAAAAGAAGATGTTTCATTTTTCTACACAAAGAGGTGGTCCAATGTTGTGCAAGCTTTTGGCCTCACAAACCTGGATGTATCACTGAGTAGCATTAATAAGGTCAGTATATGGCTGGAAGGAGAGGAGCCAGGAAGAGGGAATGATACATATAGCATTTATTGAGTGCTTAATATGTCCTAGGCCCAGTGAAAGGTATTTTGTGCAAACTAAAGCTTCAACAGGATTCTAGAGCTTTGATTTCCTGCTTTGGAAACTTCCCTTCACTTCCTGGCTCAGCGTGAAGTCAGTTCCGCTGAATTGTGAGGGCCTACAAAGGCAGTTGGTCCACAGCTACCCCCATAGGGATGAGTGTAATGGGAAAGAGAAGGGGGATGTTTATCCCTGCCTCAAGTCTTCACTGTCTGTCACTTCTCTTCTTTCCTTGTTTGATAACATTGCATTTTATTTATAATCACTCTGGTTTTAAAGTGCTTTTTATCATATTTTATCTGACCCTTCAACCACCCTAGAAGTTAGGCAGGTGTTATTAAAGCCATTTTACAGACCCAAAAAACTAAAATTTAGAGATGTTGGAGAGTTTGGTGAAGGTCATAGGCAAATAACAGAATGATCACCAGTGAGCTCCCACTACTCCATCCCTTGAAGAAGTGTAAGAAGTAAATGGTAAACAGGCCAACCTTCCTCAACAAAATAACAGTTTCTAAATACAAAAAACGCCCCCGGGCCCATCCCAGGCTAAATGAGAGACACACACAGCCACAGGAACTCAGAAGGAGCAAAACCACTAACACAATAATCTTCTCTCATGACTTTCATTGTGAGAGCATCCACAAATGAGCCCATCCATCTAGCCCAAGGCCAACACCAAACACTGAACCCTTGAATCTCTGCCTCTAAAATAAATGCTTTGCCCTCGGCCTCCACCACCACATTCCCCCAATATTAGTCTTCTCAACTGTCTTCCACTAGCTTCCTCCTCTCCATCCCTCCCCACTGTCACTTTGATATTTCAACAAATTTGCCCTTTTAGGAACTCAGATCTCATTTTATTGCATGTGGAAACCATGAAAGTAGTTCTAATGTCAAAACAGAACGACTCATCATTATCCAATGTTATTAAACTAGAGAAAGAAGTTGAATGTGAAGATGGCCAAAGAGGTGACCTTGCCAATTCTGCCCAAATTCTGCAGCTACAGGAAATTCTTTTCCCTTCCTGACTCAAATGAAAAGTTTTTATAACTCAAAATAAGCCAACAGAATGGAAAAGTAAAGGTAACAGACATGAAAACTGATGTCCAGAGAACATGGCCACGTTTCTAGAATGAGCAGGTTATTGTCATTGCTTCCATTTTTTCACCACTTGTATCTTATTACCTCTTTGCAATCAGCTTCCCTCCTTACCATTCTACTGAAATGGCACACTTTGGGGTCTCCCAACAGCCCCTTCATGACAAGTCAAATTCCTTCTTTATTCATTCCTTGTTTTCTGCATTCTCTAGGTGGCCCTTTACTCTGTTAATGAAACCAAGCAGGGCCCTATGGGGCCTTCCCTGTGGGGCACACCCTTCCCTCATATCCTCTGCTTTAGCTCTTCTATGAAGTACCTAGGTAACAGTGTCTGATGCACATCCCCTGAGTTGTTTTACAGTTGCCAAAACCCCCACCAATGGAAGATGTTAACTACTTGATGATCACATGCACATAGTCCTCAATCCTCCTGGAGCCTGAGGATTGATCATGTTAACCCCTGTGACATTGCCCTGTTACCTCACCATCAACCAATCAAAGAAGTGTGCATGAGCTGATAACATACCCTGAGACTCCCCTCCCTCACCTGGTCTTTAAAAATGCTTTCTGGGAGTTTGGGCTTTTTGAGCAGTAGGTGTCCAGAACTCCTTATAGGGTGCCTTACAATAAATGCTGCACTTTCCTTCACTGCAACGAGGTGTCAGTAGATTGGCTTTACTGTGCATGGGCAAGTGACCCAAGGTTGGTTCGGTAACATTAACTTCCCCTTCTTGAAACTCTCCATGCCTTTGGCCATTGGGGCATCCCAGGGTTCAGATTCTTCCCTGTTTCTCCACTTGCTACTTTTCTCTTGTGTTCTCTGGGTCTACCTATAGAACATCCTGCTAATCTCTGTCCCCAGGTCTGTTTTGCTATTTTTCCCATTCCCATTCCCACAATAAAAAGGATTCAAAATCTATGGGTCACCCTCTCAGTCTATCTGATAGCACTGGTTCCTACTTGCAAATATAAAGTGTTTTCAGAGTTTAGCTTAGAAAAGACTATGGAGGAAGGCAAGGGACACTGCATTTTCCTTAGGTTGAGACATTCATAATCTCATGCTGAATGAAGTTATCTAAAGATTCAGAGACCTCTCTGCCAAAGTCTTCCCCAAGCTGGTAGCAAACAGTGAACCTTTTTAGCTCCATCATTATAGGCCAGTTGCCAAGGATTCAAAGTTTATAGCACAAGGGCCACACACTTAATTTGATTCTCTAATAACCAGAATTTTGCTGCTGATCAGTCACAAGCTAAACTGATATATAATTAAAAGGCTCTTTTGCCTGTAAGCACTCCGTGAGAATCAGCACGTTTGTCTAATAAGAAGGCAATGTAATTAAAGAAGTTCTGCATAATGGAATTAGGAACTCACAAAGGGATGCACTTGCCCACAGTGTCTCCTACTTAAACAAGGAATCCTCCAGAGCCTCTACCAGTCACATGCCCAGGGAAAAAAGCACTGGTCACTGACTAAAAGCTTGATTGATCTGATACAAATAGAGGTAAAATTCCTTGCTGTCCCAATAAAATAGTCATTGAATGTTAATATCACTTTAAGTTTTACAGGGCTCCTTGTAATTCAGTAATTCGACTAGTCACCTAATTGACTGCTGGGCATGTGTAGGCACTGTAGGAAATAGTTCCTCTGGACAAGAAATTGACAATCTAGTAGTATGACTAAATATGCATTTAAATAACTACAATATAAGCGGAAAATAAGTGATGTAAGAATTGTCCAGTAAAAATACTACATGTTTAGCTTTTTTAATATCAGGACAGAGAGATTACTTTTAAGTAGTATTTGATCCGTATTGCATATTCCAATTCATTCATTCAACAACTACTTATCACTTGCCCACAAAGTGTAAGGGTGTGGGGGGATACAGAGTGACAAGATACAGTGACCCAATCACTATGTAGCTCAGTCACATAAGGAAAGCATACATTTTATATACATATGTGTATATATATATAATATATATATGTATATATAATTGCAATAACATATATATAATATATATGTATATGTAATTGCATGTATATATAATATATATATTATAGTATAAATATAATATATATATGTATATGTAATTGCAATAACACTGAGAATCACCAAACTAATATGCTGGGTCTTATAACTTGGCAATATCCAGGCAGTCTTGCCTCCTCCTCCCCACCCCCCATAAGATATCCTTGTACTTTCCATTTCCCAGTCAGGAAGCCCTAAAATGTGGTCATGGGGTTGAAAATGTCCACCTATGGTACAAAAGGTCCATTTATGAGTAACAGACAATATTGCTGTTTTATCTCCCAAGAACCCCATTTCTGCTGAGAAATAAAATTAGGGCAGTCAAACATATGTTGGCTATTGAGCTGACCATGAATGTAGCCTGACTAAATACTAGGTAATGTTCCTCAATTAGACATGATAATCTTCACAAAAGCCAGATAAGCATATTATGCGTTTATACCAAATCCCTCAGCTTGTTGGTGAAAATGACCTTATGTTAGGCAGCTGAGACAACTCAGCTGGGACACAGACCCAAGACAGCAAGTGAAAAAAGGTGACTCCTTTTACGCCACATAAGCAAAAGTACTCATATCCATCCTTGGTAATTCATTCACTACAGATATAAAAAACTGATTAATAGATAGTTCTAAATATACTATGGCTCTGTGTAAAATGGAGGTTCCTTTATAAAATGCTCATGGTGTATTTTCTTAAAAAACAAAACAAAACAATTCTTATCTTTTTCTGAAAGCTAAATGAACTTTAAGAAGTTACAAGCTTATTTCATTTATTTACTGATTTATTATTTTACTTGCTCGTGTACTCAGCTCACATTTAGCATGGTGTACTAGACACTACACTTGGAATTAAAGACAAATAAAGTACAGCCCCGGCCCTCAAAGTGCCCACAGTCCAGTTATCAAAGCGCAGAAGAAGGAGCGATCAACACTCAAAGCTTAACCAGGGCTTTAACGGAGGTGGGTCTTAAAAGAATAACACAGCCATTATTCACAAAATGTGGTCATGGGCATGCCAGGCCAAGACAACAGTTGATGGGGAAAAGCCCAGAGGCTTAAGAGAGAGCAGTGAAGAAACTTTTATATTTAGAGCTTGGTTTAATTAAATATTAAGTTAATATTTAAATATAAATTTTTATCCTGAGAGTCTTGGAAGTATCTAAAATTTTTTAAAAACACATTGACTATGGACTTTAAGTGTTTCTCTCTAAATAAAACCCTCCTAGAAGTCCCATTTCAATCTGAGCTTCAAGTTTTATGTAAGTTCTGTTTATTAAAAGCATGTCTTCTCCAGAAGGGAAGATAAACTCTAAGTCCTGAGAACAAATATGGAGTAAAAGTCAGAGTATATTGAGTGCTTTAACAGTTACATAGTTACTTGAGCAAATGCACCCAGAATTGCCAACAAAACAGATATTTACATTAGGGCAAACAATATGAATCAGTTACTTTAACAGCCCAGTTTCACTGAGAGAGAACACTTTCACAGCCATGAAATAAAGACTAGTATTTTCCTCACCAGTTTTTCATTCCTACTTCCTAACGTTCCTGACAAGTATCATCTGATGGAATTTATATTATTCCACGGCTGAAGTCTACAGGGGTTAAGAATTTGACACAAATACATTAACTCAGGATAGCAGAGATGATGCTCGATTTCAGGCCCAGAGCTCAATCTACCATTCTACTTCCAAAATAATTCTGGACAACACTTTCAAAAATGAGCTATAAATCAGAAAGGAAATGAACTCTGAGTCACCTCGTAACTGATCCAAAACACCTCAATTCAGAGCCACCACACCCTCCAACTTAGAGTGACCAAGGGCCAAGAAATCTCATAGATCTTTCATCTTTCATGCTGAAACAGTGAATTTCTGCTTGGAACTGCAGAGTATTTCCCCACCCCTCTCTTCTCATCCCTCAAAATACAGGAAGTGCCCTTTTCTTCTGCTATACTCTCCAGGGAGAGAGTAAACTCTTCTTTTGTGTCCATTACTTTTTTTCTATTACTTGCTCATATTAATTTATTTTTTATTTTAATTGTACAGCTTGATAAATTTTGACAAATGTATAATTTGGTATGACCACTACCCCTGTCAAGATATACAACATTTTCATCACCTAAGAACTTTCCCTAATGCCTTTCCCAGTCAATTCCTGTCTATCCCCAAAAGAGGCAACAACAGCACTGATTTCTATCTCCATAGAATAGTTTTGCCTGTACTAAAATTTCATAAAAATGTTATGTTATGCAATATGAACTTTTTTTGTGTCTGGCTCCTTTCACGCAGCATGTTTTTGAGATTCATACATGTTATTGGGTGTATCAGTACTTTGTTCCTTTTCACTGCTGAGTAGTATTATGTCACATGAACATACCACAATTATTTGTCCATTATCCTATTGATGGACATTTGGATTATTTTCATTAATAGGCTGTTATAATAAATCTGCCATATATATACCTTAAGAAGTCTTTTTGGGAACAGCTGCTTTCATTCTTCTTGGATAAATACTAAAAAGAATCATAGATCAGGTATATGTTTAACTTTGTAAAAAAACAATTTTTGTTAACCTGAAAAACCTTTTTTCTTTGGGGTTTGCAATATTTTACCCTCCCACCAGTAATGGACTGTTGTTCCACAACCTCAGCAAAAGTTGTTGTAATCAGTCTTTTTCATTTTAGCCAATTTAGTAGGTATGTAGTGGTATCTCATTGTGATTTTACTCTGCATTTCTCTAATTGCATTGATCACTTTTTCATATTTATGTAGGCTATTAATAAATTTTCCTTTGTGAAGTGTCTGTTCAAGTCTTTTGTCCAATTTTCAATTGGGATATTTGTCTTTTTTATCAAGTCATAGGAATTCTTTATAGATTCTTAATACAAGAACTTGTCATATTTATGTTTTGTGCCTATTTTCTGCCAGCCTATTTATTTTTTATTGATATCTTCTGTTTATGATGTGAGATAGGAGTTTGGTTTCTCTATTTTTTTCCATAGAGGTATCTAATTGTTCTAGCACCATTTGTTGAGACCTTTCCTTTCTTCACTGAATTGCTTTGGAACATTTGTCAAAAATCAATTGTATACCTCTGAGTCTATTTCTGGACTCTGATTTGTACCATTCGTCCATTTGTCTAACCCTACTTCAGCCCACACTGTCTTATTTACTGTAGCTTTATGGTCCATTTTGAAATCTGGTAATGTAAGTTCTTCAACTTTGTTCTATTCTAGATACTCTACTTTCCCCATAAACATTAGAATTAGCTTGTCAATTTCAACAACAACAACAAAAACCTGCTGGGATTTTTATTGGGATTGCATTGAATCTACACCTCAATTTGAGGAAAGTTGACATTTTTAACAATATGGATGTTTTTATCCTACATTTTTGCTTTCTGTATTGAAGGTTATTTACCTCATTGTGATTATTGGGAATACCGATCAGCCAAAGAAGAAAAGGAAGGAAAGATCATGAAGGGACTAAAATAAATAGTCTGTTAAAGGGATCAGCTTTATCATGGTCTGTGAAAAAATATTCTATCCATATCCTTTTTTAAAAGCTTTGCAGTATAAAGCATTCTCAGCCCTCTTCTGTTTAGTCCCTTGATTCTACTTACCAGTCGTTCCAAACATTTTACAGCTTGGTTTCCATTGATTTCTTTAACTGTGCTCAGAAAATATGACCACAGAATGTTCTCATGCCATTGGGGTATTAAGAAGAAAGTATAAAAATGTTCCTACAAAAATAAAAACTGTGTCCTATAGTCATGGTCAGATAGAAAGCATTTTTAAAAGAGAAATGAACAAACATCTTCTCTAATGTTTCTTCTTGATTAAACGGATGTGAAATAGGTAATATTCTTGGGATGGGTAATCGAAGTAAATGACGATGTATAATTGGCAGATTTCTCACAGTGGCTTGATTGTTCTGATGTCATCCATGCATAAGTGAGCAGGAGATACTTAAATTGGAAAAAAAAAACCTGCTGATGCAGGGAAGCATTTAATACAGCAACATTGATGCACTGCAATGATAAGAAGAGGCAGTCCTCTAAAATTTCCAGAGTTCTGCAGCAGACATTTGTTGGCAGTGCAGATATTAGTGAGCTGCATCTCCTTAAATTCTGTACTATATGGATGCATGAATACTAATCAAAACATAAATCATCATAGCTTTATTAAGACAGATTATGAGGATTCTGAACTTAAAATGTGAACTTTCAGCAATTAAAAAGTGATAAAAAAATTTTCTTCAGTAAGTCTAATAATCATGATATGAGAAGCTTGTTCATTTGATATAAAGCAGATACAAACTGCTTTAGAAGAAGCTTGAGGACTGCTCAGAACCAGGAGATGAAAGAGGAAAGACAATCAAGACTAGGATCAGTACCTGCCTAGGATCAGTACCTGCCTTAGCCCCTTCTAGATAAATTTTCAACTGTACCTTGTTGCAGAGAATTGGTATGAAATACAAATTATCATCACAGGTGATGGCAACGTCATCCTTCTAATTGACTGGGCCAAAAACCATGGAATCATCATTGACTCTTTCATCTTATATCCAATCCACCAGGAAATCCTGTTTGCTCTACCTTCAAATATATGAAGAATCTGAACAATTCTTACTACCACCACTGTTACTATCCTACCCAAGCTACCGCCATTTCTCAACTACATTACTGCAATAGCCTCCTAAGTGATCTTTCTGTTTCCAATCCTCACTTTCCTACAGTCTAGTTTCAAACCAATAGCCAGAGCAATCATTTTACAACGAAGATACACCTTGTCAGTAATTTGCTCAGAACTCTGACATGGCTCCTCATTTCATTGAAAAACAAACAAACATCAATGACCACAAAACACTAAAGGTCTTTATGTGGTCTACACATACTGGTGCAGAACCATCAGCAACAATCAGTCAATAATGCTACCATATGGTCCAGTAACCAGGTCCATATTTATGTACAAGGCAGAATAGACCACTTCCAACATCTCATGATATGACTTTATGGAGCCAGAAAGTCTGCCTCACTTAAAAACCCTCCTCTTGCTGATGAAAATTAGAAATTCAAGCAAGGGGATCTTTATGTCTGATCTTATGACTTTGATCTTTGTTGAATAACAAATATATATTCAAGGGCAAAAATGTATGCGCTTAGAAATTATTTATATTTAAGAGTATATGCATTTCTCATACTCTTCTAGGCAGTAAATTTTGATAAAAAAATAACATGGGTGCTGCAATAGGAGAGACGGAAATGGAATCAAATCTTATAGAATAAGGAGGCAGAAGTTACAGACCACAAACTTTAACTGCATAATAATTTTACCAAGGGTCAAAACTGAAAGTAATTTACTAAAAATGTAATTTCCTTTGAAAAATTCACTATTAAAAATAATAGTACATGCTTGTTGCAGCAATTCAAGTAATATAAAAATACATATAGAAAAGTCTCTACTGCTGTCTCTAATGCTATACCCAACACAATCAAGATACATTATTTTAAGAGTTTAGTATATATCTATATTTAAAGTATACCTCTAATGCTGAGCTTAAATTTTTACAATTAGTTCCATTATAGTTTCCTTGGATTAAGCTTATTTTTCAAAAAATTATCTTAGGTTTCTCTAGAATATTTGAAGGTAATTATTTTATTAAAAAGAAAGAAAAGATTATCCAAATGTAAAAGAACTTTTATTACATCTCTCACTAAGTCTGGCAAACTAGCACATTAAGCAATTTTTTGCTTAAGTTTGAGATCTTTGTCAAAGGTCATGCATTCTTTCAGAAGAAGGAAATGAGATGCTATTTTCCCAGTGGAAAATTTACAGAATTACTGTCCTTGTTTTTTACATTGAAAATACATTTGGATAAATTAATAATTTCTGTGATTGAATCCCTATTCAGTGACAGTCTCTGTTCAGTGAGCACTCTCCATTAATTATCTTAAGTCCTCATAACAAGCAGAGAGGTTTATTCTGGTTTTACAGATCACACAGTTAAGGACTAGAAATTACTCAAGGATTTTCCAAAATCCAGAAACAGAATATGTTCAAACTAGGGTTTCTCTGATTTATAGAGAGGTGTCTATCTAATATTACATTCAATTCTAATTTTTTTTCAGTCTGGTCTTCGAACTTTCAAAAAATATGTTCTAGACTAAAATCTTTCATATTTTTTGCTAAAATAAATGGGAAATACATTTTTCTTTTGATAAAGTATAATAATAACCAAAGTAACAAAGTATTACAATCAACTCAGGATAGTATAACTGTATATCCAAGCCCTAGTAAACCATACCTTTGGCTTCTTGGAACCATTTTAGAATACAGGAAAAGAAACAGAAATCAAGGGAGAATATGTGTAGAACCTGTTCTAAAACAAGTCAGAAGGCAAAGTGCTAGACTGAGATGGGGTGGGAACTAAGCAGACAGATGTAGCTGAACCATATATAGAAATGGAAAAAAATCATCTCTCATTTATCCACCACAAGATGACAAATAACTCTTATCTCATGTGTGAATTTTATCTGATTGATAGTAGCAGCCTGGAGTGAGGGCTGAAAGGGATTCTAAGGCTCTCCTTGGGCTCAGCCAGAACGTAGTAGGAAGATTTTGACATGTCTAATTTGGGCATAAAATAGGGAATGGCAACATATATTCTATGTATCTGCTATCTCTAGGATAGGGGACAAAGAAGAGATGGGGACTCATAGTAACTAAGTACTTGCTTTGCATCAGGTGCTTCACACACATTCTGTAAATTTTCCTGGATCCAATGAGTTTAACATTATAATCTACATTTTACAGATGAGGAAAATCATCCTCTGAGTGAAATTTGAAGAAAGAGGGGGGCTTCCCTGGTGGCGCAGTGGCTGGGAGTCCACCTGCCACGGGTTCGTGCCCTGGTCTGGGAGGATCCCATATGCCGCAGAGCGGCTGGGCCCGTGAGCCATGGCCGCTGGGCCTGAGCGTCCGGAGCCTGTGCTCCGCAGCAGGAGAGGCCGCAGCAGTGAGAGGTCCACATGCTGCAGAAAAAAAAAAAAACAACAAAAGAAAGAGGGAAAAAACCAATCACTTTGTAATAGAGGGAAGGAAAGGCAATGTGCAAATGACCAGTCCTACATAAAAAGTTTATGAGCCAGCTATTGTCATCACAAATAACCTATGTACACTAATGTCTTCCTATTCCATTCCTTCTAGTGTTTCCAATGTTTCTTATATTTAAGTATCACAAATATTCAGCAGTCTAAATTGTCTCATTCGTCAAGATGTGCCATTATGCTAATTATAACCTCTTCATAAATGATGAATAATTTTTCCATTTGGAAATTATTTTAGAGTCTGAAAGAAACTTTATTTGAACTCTCTGATTACTACTCCTAGACCACAAAGAGATTATTTTAGAATGATCAAAAAGAAAACATGCTAGTCCAAGAGTACAGAAATTAATAGCAGTCTCAGCTACAGAGATACTTAGCTACTTACAACTTGGTCTGCATCTGGATTAGTCACTGTCTTCCTCTGGGCCTTAGTTTTCCCATAGGGGGTTGGACCCCTCCCTCTAAGCTTAATGTTGACTCCCACATGCTATGGTTTCTATAAGTTCAAATGCAACTCTTACTAGAAAGAGTCAGAGAGCCTTTACCACGAATAATAAATAATGTTGGCTGGGAATAAAAAAATAAATCTTTTCTTTCTTTCTTTTTTCAAGTCACGTAAGATATTTTTAAAATATATTGAGCATCTACTAGCCCACAGGCCCAGGGACTGGGTACTAACCAGTGGCTATAAGTAAAGCACTGTGTAGATGTGAGAGGAATTTAAAGTTGTATCAAGTATAAATTTGCTTTGAACTTATGAATAATAAAGGTAAGTAACTAAAATATATAGCAGAAAGTTAAAAAGAATTATCAGAGTTACATGGATAAGTTTCTATGGAAGGTAAAAGGGGGGCATATTACCTCCTGTGGGACCATGGACGTGGTAAAAGAAGTCTCACGGATAGAGTCTTCTGAGCAGGCCTTCAAAGATAAGGAAGACTTGGCCACATACGGAAGAGTGTGAAGAGGAAGGTGATCCAGCAGATGGTCCACCATGAGCAAAGGCAAGGTGGTGGGCAAGTGCAAAACATAAACAGAGAAAAGTAAAACTTTCATCATGGCTGGGCTGAAAGGCCCCTACAAGAGAGTAGTGGTAACTAACAGTGGAAAATAGTAGGGAATCTGCAATGCCAAGCAAAGGAGTTAAAGACTTTATTTTCTAAATTAAATCTTTTTGAGCAGGAGAATAAAAATGTTTGCCATCTCTCAGATTAATCTGGTGAATAGAAGCAGAATGTAAGGTGAATTGGACTGAGAAGATCCTGGGGATGAGGTCAATTAAGAACTACTTCAGTGCCCAAACAAGAACCAAAAGTGCCTCGATTAGCATTGTTACAGGAAGAGGAGAGGGAGAGGGTGAGACACATGCAAAAACTAGTAATAATCATAACAGCTCATATCTATTGGGTATTTACTGTGTACCCTGCACTGTTCTGAGAATAAGTAAATAACTCATTTAATCCTCACAACAGGGCTATGAGGTAAGTTCTATTCTTTCACTTTTATAGATGCAGAAACTGAAGCACAGAAAGGTTCAAATTTGCCTATGGTCACTCATTAAGGGATTCAGTTTCTGGTTCCAGAACCCTGTTTCATAACCAATCTGGTACACTGCTTCCCTGAAGAATAAGAATGAAATAACATGGTCATTGATTGATGATGAGAGGCAAGGAAGAAGGAAAACTCAGAGCTGATGGAGAGTTTCCAAGCCTGGTTGCCAGGAAGATGGAGAAGCAACTGTCAAAAGATGGAGGAAGAAAGAGGCAGGGCAGTTTCGGAAGAAAGAGTATGAGTTTAGGGCTTGTTACTTTCAAATGGAAGCCATGAATTAAGGTATTGTTTGTAATAACAAACAAACAGAGGCAAGGAATTTGAGGGAGAGTTGAGGTCAGTGACACTGACTCACAGAGGTGAAAGTCGGTGCCATGACATTCCCCAAGTGGAGAGTGTGATAGTTCAGGTCCTGGTGGAACATTTAAATGGAAAAGAAGAGGAATTGAACAAGAGAATGGGTTAAAAACCAACACTGCCCATAGACAAAGGGAAAAAGCCTGGAGACCACATGCTATGAAATCTAAAGAAAAAGTGGCTCCAGGAAAGAAAAAAGGAAGATGTCAATGGAATTAGGGAGAACAGATCAATGTGTGAAGCCAGCTAGGAAGGCCCTTTCCAGTGAGTTTGATATTTCATAGTGATCCCAAAAGGCAACCTCCTTTCTACAGGGACTTAACCTATGATCAAGGACACGGAGAGAGTCTGATTTGTCACTGAATGTAACTCATTCTAAAAAGCGGAAATGTACAAATTGTTACCTAGATTCTGATTCTTTCAGGAAGCCACTGCTTGTACATATAAAAAAGTAGATAAATAAAATATGTAATAAGTAAAATAAACATTCCCAACTTACCTATAGCATTTGCTCAACTCTTCAAAAATACGTACATTACTGAATGATCAAATCCACCATCAAATGGTAATTCCATGACCTCACTAACTGAAACAGGCTGTGGACCTCTCAGCCCTGCCTGCCACTGCATGCACTCTTGGCTCCCCAGATGAAATATGTGTGAAATTAACTTTTGAATTTAGTAAGGGAAAAGAGTTCCCAACCCCAGCCCCATTGTGTGACAGCTAATTTTGTCATGGGAAGGTGTGTGGCTTTATGCCAGGTGAGCCAAGGGTGTGGACTCAATAACTGACTCTTCCCCAGTTTCCCTGACCAGTTAAGCTGACTCAGCCCTAGTCCTCTCAGCTTTCTGCCGCAAGACCCGACTCAAGCTGAACCAGTGATTAGGAATGATGTATCCTCAGAGAAGGACGCAGGACTGGAGTCTATTTTAAAGGAATGTATAACAATATTTACAACTCCAATTTTCCCTAATTCTCAGCGGTAATCCTAATATTTGCTAGAACAGGCAGTGACACCCCATAACAACCTATCCGCAGTCTGTATTTATGCGGCTACCACACCATTTTTGCTTATTTTATTGCTTTTTGTTTGGGTGTCAATAAAAATGCTTAGGAAGACAATGACATAAGTGACATAAAATCCTGGAAGGAAGGAGAAATGTCAGTGATTAAAAGTCAAAGAGATTCATATTTAGAAGCCGAAACAACTGCCAGTTACATAATTCCAAAGAATGCGCCCTTGCTTTGGAGGCAGCCCACTTCACGTTCAGTGCTTCTATTCCCCTGCAGCCCTCTTGTGTCGGTCTTCTAGCTGGCAGAATTCAGTGCAGGGAAGAGCATAGTTACCATTTGACAAAACATATTTAATTTCCAGTGGGGAAAATTAACAGTCTTTACAACACTGCTCTTGATGTAAATATGTTGTATATTTAATACCAAACCATGTACTAATTTGCTTTAAATTTGCCTAATAATAATTATTGCTTAAACTTACAGCAGTGAAACAGCTTCTGCTTTTTGAAAAGCTAATTTTGACAGCAGGTGCTTTTCATGCCACTGTAATTTTTCCTATAAAGATCATTATCACTTAATTGTAAATGGCAGCTGTTTTGAGGGTATTTCATGGTTTGATTGATGGATGGAACTCCAATTTCACCATGATACCTTCTCTAGTCTGTTGGATTTTCGAAAGGCATCATCAAAATTCTTAATACCAGTTCACACTGGTTCACTCTGTCACAAACTGTCAGCCATGAGGTAATGAGTTTACTTTGTAAAACACAAAGACAATTATCTTTTCCTGGTCAAGAAATTTAAAAAATAAATAAAACACTTGTGTGTGGCTTAAAATAATATGTTTCTTTAGCTTCTAACTCAACTAGATATGCTTTGAAGAAAACTAATTTAGATAAAGTGTTTTGTTTGAAGGACATTATTATATTTAAAGAGGAACAGGAGTTCTCTAGATTTTAAGGAAACACATATGATGAAGGCAATGCCTAAGACTTTTCATGTTTTAAAAATACCTATCTTCTTAGAAACCCAATTTTGTTATTTTCTCCAAACTGTATGATAAACATAAAAGTGAGCCAATGTGGTTACTTATCCTTGAAACTCATGCAAACCTTAGGCGAAGATTCTGTAAATATGTGTCAATCTACATTTGTCTTCCATCAGAGAGAGGGATGTTGAATATGTCAATCTCCGGGACACTCTCTCTTCTTTTGGAGCCTAACCCAACAGAGGAAGAACATATACAATTGCCTCTGTCCCAGTCCTACTTCTTTTCTAATTTCTTAAAGACATGCAGCTGCATGATCTTTGGCAAGTCCCTCAGCATCTCCATGCCATGACTGTCTCATCAGTAAAATGGTGCTGACAATATGATCTGGTTTTGTGCAAACCAAATGATAGAAACTACGTTAAATTCGTAGGAGAGTTACTGTCACGTACGAAGCATTAAAATATTATAGGATATTTTATGTTCATTATTAAAGAGCTGCACATTTTTACTGAGCTCCTTCTCAGGGTCAGGCACTCTTCTGAGTGACAGAATGAAATATAATCTCCCTCCTCTAAGGCTGACGTCAGCAGCCTGCAGCCTGCAGCAGCATGTTTTTGCTTGGCCTCCAACCCAAGAATCAATTTTATATTTTCAAAGGGTTAAAAAGAAAAACAAATAATAATATGCAACAAAGACTTGTAAGGCCCTTGAATTCTAAAATATTTGTTACCTGGCCCTTTAGAGAATAAATTTGCCAAGTGCTGCTCTGGAAGGGCTCTCAGTCTAATGAGGGTGAATACTATTCTAGTGAATACTATGGTAAGAGTCCCACAAGGAATAGAAAGGTGCTGGTGAGGAAACACCAGGGTATTAATCTTGCCAGGGATAATGGAGAGAACAACACAGAAGGCTTTACAGAAGAGATTATATATGAACCAGGACGTATGGACTTGCAGAGTAGGTAAGATCTCATCAGCCTGAGAAGGGAAAGGATTATGCACAAAAACATGATCAAAACACTAGGATTGTGTATTCAGGAATTGTGGCTAATTGAGTGTGGTTAATTATAGGGTGTCTATATGTGTAGAAGGTGGGGTGGGGAAAGGAAGAATTAACAGCAAAAAATGATTGTGGAAAGAGTTATAATATGAAGGGCCTTAGATGCTCTACTAAAGGTTAGAACTTTGATTTGAAGGTAAAAAGTTATCACCAAAGGTTTTTTTTGTTTGTTTTTTTAGCGGTATGCGGGCCTCTCACTGTTGTGGCCTCTCCCATTGTGGAGCACAGGCTCCGGACGTGCAGGCTCAGCGTCCATGGCTCACGGGCCTAGCCGCTCGGCGGCATGTGGGATCTTCCCAGACCAGGGCGCGAACCCGTGTCCCCTGCATCGGCAGGCGGACTCTCAACCACTGCGCCACCAGGGAAGCCCTCACCAAAGGTTTTTAAGCAGGAGAATGACAAAAATTAGACCAGAGATTCAGAACAATAATTCATGCAATAGTTTACAAAATTAATTATAAAGAAACTCTGGCTTTGGGCCCAGATGAAATAACAGGAACCAGATTTAACCTTCTGCCTGAAACAACTGAAAAAACTAGACAAGATATATGAAACAAGGTTTTCAGACATTGGCAACAAGTAGTGCCAGACACTGACTCTTGAGAAGGGGGAGAAATTAACAGCCCTATGATTTCCCAGATTCCTGTGTGGAGAGAGGTTTTTGGCTTCAGCATCGGAGCGGGAAAATATAGTCCATAATGAATAGAAAAAACAATCAACAGAAACAAAGTGAGAAATGACAAAGATTAAAGAATTGGCACACAAGTACATTAAAATTTATAACTATATTCCAAATGTACAAATGTCAAACTAATGTTTGAGCATGTTAAGTAGAGACTTAAAAGATATTTTTAAAACATCAAAATTGAACTCTAGAGACAAAACAAGTCTAAGATGAAAAATAAACTGGATAGGATTAACAGAAGATTAGATACTACGGAAAAAAGTATCAATGAACCTGAAACATAGTAATAGAAACTATCCAAAATAACAGAAAGAAAAAAAAGCACCCCCATGCCCAAACTTAAGTGAGTATTAGTGAGCCGTGGAGAACTCCAAGCTTCCTAATATGCGTGCATTGAGTCCCTGAAGGAAAGAAAAAAGAAGTTGTACAGAAAAAAATTTTTGAAGAAATAATGGACCAAATTTCCCCAAATGGAAATAAACTATAAACCCACAGATTCAAGGAGATAAATGAACCCCAAGAATAAGAAACATGAATGTAATAACACCAAGGCTCACCATAGTCCAGTTGGTTAAAAAACAGTGATAAATAGAAAATCATAAATGAAGTTGGGGTTGAGGGGAGACATTACATACAGAGAAATAAAGATAACAACAAAAGCAGGGTTTTTATTGGAGGTAATGTAAGGCAGAAGTCATTGAGCAACATCTTTAAAACACTAAAAGAGAGTGTTCTAATTTCACACTTTTACATGTACCTGTCCAGTTTTCCCAACACCACTTATTGAAGAGGTTGTCTATTCTCCACTGTATATTCTTGCCTCCTTTATCAAAGATAAGGTGACCATATGTGCGTGGGTTTATCTCTGGGCTTTCTATCCTGTTCCATTGATCTATATTTCTGTTTTTGTGCCAGTACCATACTGTCTTGATTACTGTAGCTTTGTAGTATAGTCTGAAGTCAGGGAGCCTGATTCCTCCAGCTCCATTTTTCGTTCTCAATATTGCTTTGGCTATTCGGGATCTTTTGTGTTTCCATACAAATTGTGAAATGTTTTGTTCTAGTTCTATGAAAAATGCCAGTGGTAGTTTGATAGGGATTGCATTGAATCTGTAGATTGCTTTGGGTAGTAGAGTCATTTTCACAATGTTGATTCTTCCAATCCAAGAACACGGTATATCTCTCCATCTATTTGTATCATCTTTAATTTCTTTCATCAGTGTCTTATAATTTTCTGCATACAGGTCTTTTGTCTCCTTGGGTAGGTTTATTCCTAGACATTTTATTCATTTTTTTGTTGCAATGGTAAATGGGAGTGTTTTCTTAATTTCACTTTCAGATTTTTCATCATTAGTGTTTAGGAATGCCAGAGATTTCTGTGCATTAATTTTGTATCCTGCTACTTTACCAAATTCATTGATTAGCTCTAGTAGTTTTCTGGTAGCATCTTTAGGATTCTCTATGTATAGTATCATGTCATCTGCAAACAGTGACAGCTTTACTTCTTCTTTTCCGATTTGGATTCCTTTTATTTCTTTTTCTTCTCTGATTGCTGTGGCTAAAACTTCCAAAACTATGTTGAATAATAGAAAAGACAAGCTGTCAACTTAGAATTTTATACCCAGATGAAATTTCTTTTCAAAACCAGATTAAATACAGACTTATTTATAACAGAAAAGCTGAAGGATTCATAGACCTGTACTACAAAAAAAAAAAAAAAATTAAAAGAAGGTCCTTTGGGCAGAAGAAAAGTAATACCAGATGGAAATCTGGATCTACCAAAAGAATGAAGAGCACTAGAAATATTTTTTTTTCAATTTTAAAAATGTATTTAGGGACTTCCCTGGTGGTGCAGTGGTTAAAAATCTGCCTGTGTCAGAAAGAGAAAGACAAATATGGTATGCTAACACATATATATGGAATTTAAGAAGAAAAAAATGTCATGAAGAACCTAGGGGTAAGACAGGAATAAAGACACAGACCTACTAGAGAATGGATTTGCGGATATGGGGAGGGGGAAGGGTAAGCTGTGACAAAGCGAAAGAGAGGCATGGACATATATACACGACCAAACGTAAGGTAGAGAGCTAGTGGGAAGTAGCCGCATAGCACAGGGAGATCAGCTCGGTGCTTTGTGACCGCCTGGAGGGGTGGGATAGGGAAGGTGGGAAGGAGACGCAAGAGGGAGGGGATATGGGAACATATGTATATGTATAACTGATTCACTTTGTTATAAATCAGAAACTAACACACCATTGTTAAGCAATTATACTCCAATAAAGATGTAAAAAAAAAATTAAGATCAAAATTTCCCAAATCTTCTTTCACCACATCTGTCTACCTATAGCATCAGTACCACATACTCTGCCTTGACGAACTGTCTATGCTCTAGCTAAGGCCAGCCTCCACTTGTGAACCAGATTACTTCCTCTGGCATTCTCAAGGATAGCAGTTTTTCCCTTCTAGTGAAATGTTCCCCTCAGCATATAACCATGCCATCACTTTCCCATCTTCAAAACTCCCTCTTTTGATCCCATTCCCGGTATTAACATTATTTCTGTGCTAAAAAAAAAAAAAAAGAATCTGCCTGCCAATGCAGGGGACATGGGTTCGAGCCCTGGTCTGGGAAGATCCCACATGCCACGGAGCAACTAAGCCCATGCACCACAACTACTGAGCCTGCACTCTAGAGCCCATGAGCCACAACTACTGAGCCTGCATGCTGCAACTACTGAAGCCCGCGAGCCTAGAGCCCATGTTCCACAACAAGAGAAGCCACCACAGGGAGAAGCCAGCACACCGCAATGAAGAGTAGTCCCAGCTAGCCACAACCAGAGAAAGCCTCTGCGCACCAATGGAGACCCAATGCAGCCAAAAATAAAATAAATAAATTTATTTCAAAAAAAATGTGTTTAAAAGAAAATTGACTAAGGCAAAAGCAATGACAATGTATTGTAGGGTTTACAACATACACAGAAATAAAATGTATGAAAACAATAGCAAATTAGAAATAGAGAATTCTTTGACCTGAATAAAGACAGCTATGCAAAACCTACAGCTAACATTGTATTTTTTTTAACATCTTTATTGGAGTATAATTGCTTTACAATGGTGTGCTAACATTGAATTTAACAATCAAAGACTGGCATCAAGAACAAGGCAAAGATGTCCTTTCTCACCCCTTGTATTCAACACTGTACTGGAACTTCTAGCAAGGGCAATAAAGCAAGATAAAGAAACAAAAGGCCCACTACTGGGCATATACCCAGAGAAAACCATAATTCAAAAAGACACATGCACCCCAATGTTCATTGCAGCAGTATTTATAATAGCCAGGTCATGGAAGCAACCTAAATGCCCATCCACAAACGAATGGATAAAGAAGATGTGGTACATATATACAATGGAATATTACTCAGCCATAAAAAGGAACGAAATTGGGTCATTTGTTGAGACGTGGATGAATCTAGAGACTGTCACACAGAGTGAAGTAAGTCAGAAAGAGAAAAACAAATATCGTATATTAACCCATATATGTGGAACCTAGAAAAATGGTACAGGTGAACCTGTTTGCGGGGCAGAAATAGAGACACAGATGCAGAGAACAAACGTATGGACACCAAGAGGGAAAGTGGCAGGGGGGTGGTGGGATGAATTGGGAGATTCGGATTGACATGTATACACTGATGTGTATAAAATGGATGACTAATAAGAACCTGCTGTATAAAAAAATAAATAAAATAAAATTCAAAATAAAATCTGTGGGGGGAAAAGAAAAGAAACAAAAGGAATCCTAATTAGAACGGAAGAAATAATTATGCTGAGTGAAAGAAGTTAGAAAAAGAGGACATTCCACTTATATCAAACTCTAGGAAATGTAAACATCTATAATAACAGAAAGCAGATCAATGACTTACTGGAAATATATTTATGTGGGGAGGGGAGGGAGGGGTAGATTACAGGGAAACACATGGAATGTTTTGAGGATGAATGTATGTTCATTATCTTTAAGCAGTGGTGGTTTCAAAAGTCCTCAAATTGTATATTTTATTTTATTTATTTATTTATTTGCAGTACGCAGGCCTCTCACTGCTGTGGCCTCTCCCATTGCAGAGCACAGGCTCTGGACGCGCAGGCCCAGCGGCTATGGCTCACGGGCCCAGCCGCTCCGCGGCATGTGGGATCTTCCCAGACTGGGGCACGAACCTGTGTCCCCTGCATCAGCAGGCGGACTCTCAACCACTGCGCCACCAGGGAAGCCCTGTATATTTTAAATATGTGCATATATTGTCTGTCAATAATATCTCAGTAAATCTGAAAAAAAAATAATAATGAGATACAGAGGCAAGGATTTATCTAGGAGATAATGACAATAGACAAGGGGAGAAATGACTAAGCTCAGAGCTAGAGAGGTGACTTTGGGAGGGAAGAGAATAAATGAATATGAGGTATCCTTCTGAGGTTGAATGGACAATTGAGTAACTTGGTGTATGGTGTAACTATAAACAGCATTAAGGAAGACAGAAGGAGCATCTGGTTTAAAGGCAAAGGTAATGATTTGAGTCCTAAACATCTCCTATGGGGGATCGAATTACAAACTGAAGAAACAGTTGCATATATAGTACTTGGTTTCAGGAAAGAGGTCTTGGTTAGAGATATAGATTTGGGAATCATAAGCATATACAGTAGAAAATTGAGGCCATGGGAGTGGGTGAGAATGCCCAAGGAGAGTCCTTAGGTTAAGAAAGAAGTGACAGGGCTTCCCTGGTGGCGCAGTGGTTGGGAGTCTGCCTGCCGATGCAGGGGACACGGGTTCGTGCCCCGGTCCGGGAAGATCCCATATGCCTCGGAGCGGCTGGGCCCGTGAGCCATGGCCGCTGAGCCTGCGCGCCCGGAGCCTGTGCTCCGCAATGGGAGAGGCCACAACAGTGAGAGGCCCGCGTACCGCAAAAAAAAAAAAAAAAAGAAAAGAAAAAAGAAAGAAGTGACAAAGTGGAGCCTTGTGGAATACCAATATTAAGGGAGGAATACAGGCTTTGTTCTCTGAGAGTCTCAGTCCTCTTTGTATTATCTTATACTCTAGAGTGAATTTATTAATCAGGTCAGTTGAAAATAAACCATCATCTTCAGCAATGAGAGATGCATTTCTCTCCAGGAACTAAGATGTTTGCTTACGATTTCAACTCAATCTTAGGTCAAATCAAAAACTGTTTCTTCAGGTTTTCAAGTGCCATACAAAATACATCCCTAACTCTTCTCAGGGTACACATCATACTTATATTTTTCTATGCTTGGTAAGAGACAGTAGAGAACTGGGATATGCAGGAATGAAAAAAAGACGAGAGTCTTAGAAGACAGTCTTCCTCTTCCTGGCAAGTATATTTCTAATTCCCATCTCAGGTACTGAAATAAGATTTCAACAAATATGAAAAAAAATATTATGCTTCATTCTCCTTAAGATAAAGAAAAAGAAAATTCCACTCTAAATTCCTCTGTGATTACCAGGAAGAAAATAAAAGGGGTTGAATTGAAAGGTGCTCTTTATTGACCAAGCAGATAGAGATTATCTCCCTTCCCATAAAATACAAGCTTTGGACTACCACCACTTCCTTCCCCTTCCCATCCCAACCTCAGCTGTTGTACGTGCTTAGGGAAGACAACACTGTTCACATAACCACCACCTCTAATAACAAAAATTCATATTTTGATTTCCAAGAAAAAATTTCAAAGAGCCAAAGCCTCTTTATTCTTTGCTCAGTTCAATTAAAACCATTCAGCCCTGTACACATCAAAAATGAAATGTCCATAGCAGCACTATTTACAACTGCCAAGATATGGAAGCAACCTAAGTGTCCACCAACAGGTGAATGGATAAAGATATGGTACACGTACACACACACACACACACACACACACACACAAAGGAATGCTACTCAGTCATAAAAACGAACAAAATTTTGCCATTTGCCACAATGTAGATGGACTTGGAGGGCATTATGCTAAGTGAAATAAGTCAGAGAAAGACAAATACTGTATGATATCACTTATATGTGGAATCTAAAAAATACAACTAGTGAATATAACAAAAAAAGAGGTAGGGCTTCCCTGGTGGCGCAGTGGTTGCAAGTCTGCCTGCCGATGCAGGGGACACGGGTTCGTGCCCCGGTCCAGGAAGATCCCATATGCCTCGGAGCGGCTGGGCCCGTGAGCCATGGCCGCTGAGCCTGCGCATCCGGAGCCTGTGCTCCGCAACAGGAGAGGCCACAACAGTGAGAGGCCCGCGTACCGCAAAAAAAAAAAAAAAAAAAGGTAGACTTACAGATATAGAGAACAACCTTGTGGTTACCAATGGTGGGGGTGGGAGCAAATAAGCGTGAGGGAGTAGAAGGTATAAACTGCTAGGCATAAGAGAGGTTACAAGGATGTATTGTATGACGTGGAATATAGCCAATATTTTGTAATAACTGTAAATGGAGTATAACCTTTAAAAATTGTAAAAAAAAATTGTTTTTAAGAGTAAATTAGGACACAGAGCCACACGCACAAGAAGAATGAGATGTGAAGATGAAGGCAGAGATCAGGGAACACCAAGGATTGCCAGCAAACTACCAGAAGCTAGGAGAAAGCCCTGGAACAGATCCCTCTTACAGCACTCAGAGGAAACCAGCACCACTGACACCTTGATCTCAGACTCCCAGTCTCCAGGACTGTGAGACAATAAATTTCTGTTATTTAAGCCAACAAACAAACAAAGACAATTGGGGGCTTCCCTGGTGGTGCAGTGGTTGAGAGTCCGCCTGCCGGTGCAGGGGATGCAGGTTCGTGCCCCGGTCTGGGAGGATCCCACATGCCGCGGAGCGGCTGGGCCTGTGAGCCATGGCCGCTGAGCCTGCACGTCCGGAGCCTGTGCTCCTCAACGGGAGAGGCCACAACAGTGAGAGGCCTGCATACCACAAAACAAAACAAAAACAATTGGAACACAACAAAGGAGCTACAGCAGAAGCATTCTTTCTTGAATATCCTTACAAGCTAGGGAGCATTTAGGCAGTGATTTTACTTTGAAAGAGAAAAAAGATTGTAAGCAGAGAAGGCTACCTCTTGCTCTCTGACATTTAACTTGGTGCTCTTTCTTTTTTTCTACCTTCCATATGCAGGCCAAATTCAAACTCATTAAACTCTCAATTCATCAGACTCCTGTGTAGATTTAAGTATGGAGTCAGGTATTGGATAACACTTGAAGTTTTATTTTTGTGTTTGTATTCTTGATTCATACCCTGGACTGCAAATTATCCTTTCTATCAGGTCAACTCAGAAATCTAAGTGTTTCTAGAGTGGATATAAGCAGAGTTGACAAGAAGAAAGCTTCAGATATATAAAATAGAAAAAAAAATCCAAATTTCACTGCATGGGACTCCCACTAGGACTTCCTTCCATCGGAAGATAAGCTAGTGATTCTCAAGGAATTCCTCCTGTGTTTGCTGTGGCTGGTCTTACAGTAACTGTTGACTGTCACAGTTTACAGGTCACAGACAGAAGACATGGCATGGTAAAATCATCATCCTCAGAAAAGGATATGTTACTTGCTAACACAAGCAGATACCAATAGCATTTACTTTGTTTTTAATCATCTGAGATACACTGTATCTGAGAAAAACAACTTAACTGATTATCTTGGTAACAAAGGTAGATGAAAAGAGCAGAACAAGGGCAATTAAAGCCCCGGGTTGAACCCTGAGTGCAGAAGGAATAAGTGAGTTAACCTCAAGTCTCTTAAAGATTTGTTGGTGAAGCTCTTAACTTAATATGTTCATCAGACCTTTCATTCAAGCAGGTTTTTTTGAGTTTTGAAAGTTTTAATAGCTTTTCTTTCACTGTCTCTAGCATCAAGTTTTCTTTCTTATGTGTTGTCTTTCATTACTTCTAGTCTTTTATCTACTTCAAAAGAACTAAAAGTACTTGGATCTCCTACACAATAATCCTCAAACAGATTCTGCACACAGTTTGGTTAAAAATACAATATGAAGGGCGAGAAATGTAATTGTTGAATAACTACTATTTTATATATGTTTATAAAATATTATTTGTATATTTATATATATATATATATATATTTCAACATGTAATCCAAAAAATGGAAATATCTAAAGACACAGTCCCTTGAGGAAATAAATGATAATAACCCATAAAGAGTAAATAGAACATTCCTGGTGTACTCCAAAGTGGCCAGAGAACTTAATTACAAACTTCATAGTTACATTATGAAGATTTACACCAAGGCTAGAAACAAGAGCATCTTAGTCATGTTCCTCTCAGATTACCAATGGTCTCCTCTCTCACAGAAACATTTTTCACCATTTCTGAATAGCATTTACATAAACTTTTTCAAATGCCCTGTAAAGCTCACCAGTCACACGATGGGGAATGGTAAAGATGTCATATTTATATCTTTCCTGAGAAAAGGTGATAGGAGCAGCCACATCCAGAATGGTCAGCAGTCATCACAATACCATTCAAAGTGTACATCCAGCAAAACACACTCTACCTGGTTCCATGAGCAAGGCAGGTAACTTTGAACATAATAACATATAGGAGTCTCCATAAGGCCTCATTTGACCTAGAATAACTAACCTCCTACCAACTTAGAGCTCTGCTTACCTCTGATCAAGCCTAAGACTTGAGTCATTAGAAATAAGAATAGATTAGACAACAAAGACAATGATATTGTTTCCAGAAGGCTTCTTTTGCAGTACAGATACTACTTAGGAGCAGAGATGGGTCTTATCCTATAATCCAAGGTCAAGATTCTGAGGCTGCTTTTGGCCACAAGTAACAAAAAAGCACAGATACAACTGCCTTAATCAACTGGAAAATTTATGGTCTCACATACAAAGAAGTACAAACATAGGGGAGATCTAGACACATATTGTGATATAATAAGAAATATATTTGGTCTTTGTCCCTAGTTCCTGACACAGAGCCCCTAAAACTCTGAGAATTTCCTGACTGATAGGAGTATCTGTTGCTGTTCATAAGAAGCCCCTTTCTATCACACTTGAGTTAATGAGGTGACTGATAGTAGGGCCCCTAGATAAGCTCATGATGGCACTGGTCACCAGAAAGACCAAGTGGCTAGAAGGTTGGAAGTTTCAGCCCTAGCCACCAACCTCCAGAACAGGATGTGGGGCTGGACACCAAGCTCCATAAGAACTCCTGAATGATGAGATTTGATGAACTTCTGAGTTGGTGAATACAGCAAGGGGCTGGAAGGGTAGTATGCCCAGAAGGGGAAGGAAGCTCTGTGAACCTCTCCTACCATACCTTGACCTATGTTTCTCTTCTACTTGTCTGTTCCTGAATTGTACCCTTTATAACCAACCCATAAAAGTAAGTAAATCACTTTCCAGAGTTCTGTTAGCCATTTTAGCAGATTATTGAACCTGAGGAGAGGGTTGTGGGAACCCCGATTTATAGCCATTTGGTCAAGGGCTTGCCCTTGCCACCTAAAGTAGAGGCAGTCCTGTGGTACTGAGCCTTTAACCTGTGCGGGGCGTCTGTGCTAAACCCCAGTAGTTTGTGTCAGAATTGAGCTGAATTGTAAGACGCCCAGCTGGCATCTGGGGCTTTGGAGAATTCTTTGGTTTCAGGAAAGAACCCCCCCACACGTTTGGTATCAGCGGTGTTGTGAGTAGAAACAGATCATGATACACACCAAGCTAGATCCTCCGTCAGGGCTTGGCAACTACAGCCCGAAGGCCAAATCTGGTCTATGGCATTTTTGTTGTTGTTGCTGTTAAATTAAGCTGTATTGGAATATAGCTTTGAGCAATCACGTATGTATTGTCAATAGCTGTTTTTGTTCTGCAACAGTAGAGGTGAGTACTTGCGGCAAAGATCATATGGCCATAAATCCTAAAATATTTATCATCTGGCCCGTTACATAAAAAAGTGTTTCTGATCCTGCTCTACCTTTGTCTTCCTATAACTCTCTAGGTTTTGCTCTCTTCCATGTATTGACTCCATGCTCAGACCCTGACTCTTGGACCTGGGGGTCAAAAGGTAGATATTCCAGGTATCACATCCAAGTCTGACAATATTCTCAGGCAGAAAGAAAGCCATAGTTTTCTTATATCTTTATTATGAACAAGGAAGCTTTTCCTGGAAGTCCATAGAATACGATTATTCATGTGGTATTGCCCTAAAACATATCACAAGCCAATATCTGAATCAATCACTGGTAAGCAGACTAGAACTGCCACCATTGGATTAGACCAATCAGAATCCACTCTCTGGGACTGGGGATGGGTCAGCATATGACTATAGAGAAGAGGGTGAATGTCTAAACTAAATCAGGACTCATTTAGGACAGAGGATGGCAAGGAGAATGACTGTTGGCTACTGCCAAGGGGATGAGTAATAGGCAAAGTAAAGGAACTGAGCTTGATCTGGGTATCCACAGGGGGAAATACTAACAAGAAAGATATAGGAGCACATGAAGAAGATTCCAGAGAGGAACTAGTGAGGGAACACATGCCACCCGTTTTGAGTTTTCTACAACTAGCCCTGCCAATATCCAAAGCAATAAATGCCTTATTGTTCGATGGCTCTACTATTAAAAAAAAAAAGTAAGTTATATATTTTGTTGAAGAAGGAAAGAAGAAAAAAACCAAGAATGCAGTTCTTCTGAGGAACACTCTCTGGAGTAAGTCTGACAATTTGATCTTAATAACTATGTGACACATATTTAATGCAGTCATCAATGCAGATCCAAATGACTTCTGAAGACTATTGTTAGAAAAGGATTCATAAGGTATGCTTCCCAACCACCACTAATCAATAAATAATTGTTACATACAATACATTAAAACATGAAATTATAATAGCACAAACAATTAAGATATGTAGCTCATGCTTTCACTTCCACAGGAAGACTTTTCATCATTTTAATATAGGAAGATAGTTTTTAAACATTTCCTATGTATAGCTCCTCTCTGATACATGAGAGTACATGGCAAGTGGTTTAAGTCAGGGGTCCCCAACATTTTTGGCACCAGGGACTGGTTTCATGCAAGACAATTTTTCCATGGACCAGGAGTGGGGTGAGGGGTTGGTTTCCGGATGACTCAAACGCATTACATTTATTGTGCATTTCTTTCTATTATTGTTACATTGTAATAGATAATGAAAGAATTCTACAACTCACCATAACGCTGACAGGAGGCGGAGCTCAGGCGGTAATGCGAGCGATGCGGAGCAGCTATAAATACAGATGAAGCTTCACTCGCTCGCCCACCACCTACCTCCTGCTGTGCGGCCCGGCTCCTAACAGGCCACGGATCGGTACCCGTCCCTGGCCCAGGGATTGGGGACTCCTGGTTTAAGTAAAGGCAAGTAGGGACAGACTGCAGTATATTCTTTCAGCTGAACAATTTTATGGGTTCTGACTTTCAATAACATGTACATTTCATACGACCCATTAAGCACTCAAACATACATTGTTATATCTTATAAATGGTTTCACTAAATTACAAGTTTCATTACAAAATGTATCGCCTCACCGCCCCTTGCCCAGGATAGCTATTTTATTTCCTCCTGATAAACCTTGCCAATAATCGGTGCTCAGCATAAAGCAGTCTACTTTTTCAGTAATCCACAGTTTTTAAAATATTTGCATTCAAAAATTTCATTTGTAAACTTGAACTTGAAAGTCGAGTCAACTTTTTCCCCTTAAAGAAATGTGAAAAATAGTAGTTAGGTATCTAGAGTAGTCCATGAAAGATTATTTAACAAATAATGCAGCTAATACCATTTAGCTTTACAACGAAAAGCAGTAGAAAACCACACTAATAGAAGGCTGCAATGATTGCTTCAGAAGATCATGATTTCAAATCATAAAGAGTGCCCTTGAAAAGTAAAAGTATTCAGTAGTCATCATGGCAGGGACTACCTCCACAATTAAAAGCATTACAACTAGAAAACATTGACCCCAGCCCAAAATGCCACCCCATTTCACAGTCACTAGCGTCCAAAAACTTCTTTATCTGTTTTTTTTGTGTGTCAGCACATGCTAAAAAATTACACCAACACACCAGCAGTTTTCTAAAAAACAGTGATACAGTAATACCAGTTTAAATAAACAATATTTTCATTCTGTTTGACTCATTTGCCACCAAAAAAAAAAAAACAAACTTCACATGCCAGTTGCATTGGAGAAAGGGAAAGACGGCATGGTGGGGAATGGAGCAAGATTCAGAACATCATACAATTCATCAGTCAGTGAGGACAATATTTTTCAAAGTATTGGTACACCACTTAAAATATTCTAGTATAAATACTTGAGTTTACACTGGTCTTATTTCTAAAATCTTTTGTTAAAAGGAATTTCTCTAAAACTTAGGATCCAGCCCCATAACCATCCAAATAATTTTTCTCTTCTCTTTGCATAGATACCTATTACAGTTACAGAAATGGTTTTAATAGTCCATCCTGTGCCTCTGTTTAGCAACTCAAACCTAATTCTTAGAGTAAAATTCAAGTCATCATGCTTGCTGGCTCCCTACAGCTTGTTTTATAATTAGCGTAATTAGTCAAAGGTAGCTAAGTGGGGAAATCATATCATTTGTTTCCCAGGAACATAACCTGGGATGCCTCACCAATGTTTTTCATTAATGGAGAGAGCAGAGATTGTGCAAATGATAAGCAATGTTTCTTTTGCAGGCCTATCTTTACCAAGTTATTCTCTCAACTGTATAAAAATATTTAATATTTATTAAGTGCCAAACATGCTGCACATACACTACATGTGATGAGAATCTGGCAATTCCAAAGTTATTTGGAAAATAACTAAAATGAGGATAAAATAATATCTACAATGTAATTATTATATTAAGTGAGAAAAATCTTAAAAGAGGAAGCTGACTAACACAAGTGGTCAGTAAAAATTACATGTATGTATACATGTGTGCAGTAGGTTGGTGATAAACGTTTAACAACTAGCTGGGGAGAGGGCCGCCTGATTTGTAACATGTGCTCATTTCCACGGTGTACATACTCTCTCATCACAGCTGATTTCAAGCTACCAACATGATTTCACTAACCAGGGAGCTTGGAAGAGATGGGCACAACCAGAGCACCATTGTGTTTATGTGGACATTAGGAAAAGAGAAAACAAAAACTAGAGTGAGTGAAAGAAAAAATGTCAGGGCTTCAAGTTTCCTAAGAAGTGTGGTATGAGAGAGGTAACCTCTCAAATAAATGTAGGATAAGTCCTATGAGTGAAAAATAAAGGGATTAACAAGAGACTGTAACAGGGAGACCTGGTTAAAGAAAAATTTTGAAGTGGTGACTTTTAGGCTGATTACTAAAGAATTAGTAGGTATTGCCAGGCAAAGTTGGGGAATGGTGCTCCAGGAAATGGAATTCAAGGTCAATGAGATGGGGAAAGCCTGTTTCAAGAACTAGGAAGGGATTTTCCTGTGATATTCACTGTGGGAATCTGGTCGAGATCCCGGAGCCACATGGGTGAATGCTGACAGCCAGAGCCTTTTCAGCTGTCTATGGGCCCTGGATCTGTCCTTGACTCCTGTCACTGGCCTGCCCTGCTGGGCTTAACTGCAGCTAGCTCCTCCAGCTGTGCACCTGCACCTGGCTGGCCTAACTCTCCTCACCAGCCTTCAGTGCTGTGCAAACAACAGTGGTGAGACCTACAGCCACAGAAGTGCACACTGACAACTAGGGCTCCTGCAGCTGCGAGTCCACCTGGAGTTGGCCCCAGCCCTTGCTGCTGGCCCTGGCCCTCGCCACCATATGTATATCTGCAACTGGCCCCTGCCACTACTCAGGCACTGTTTTCCCTCTAAGATCAGGAACAGGAGAAGAGAGCCCAATCTCAACACTCCTTTTCAATACAGTCCTGGAAGTCCTAGCCAGAGCAATCAGAAACAGAAATAAAAGGCTTCCAAATTGGAAAGGAAGAAGTAAAATTGTGTCTGTTTGCTGATGATGTTGCATATAGAAAATTATAAAGATCCACAAAAAATGTTAGAAATAATAAACAAATTCAGTGAAGTTTCAGGATACAAAATTAACATACAAAAATCAGTTGTGTTTCTATACACTAACAATGAACTATCCGAAAAAGAAATTTAAAAACCAATACTATTTACAATAGCATCAAAAACAATAAAATAATTAGGAATAAATTTAACCAAGAAAATTAATGATATATATAACAAATCTATAAGACACTGATGAAAGAAACTAAAGAAGACACAAATAAATGGAAAGATATGCAGTGTTAATGGATAGGAGTTAGTATTGTTAAAATTGCCACACTACCCGAAGTCATCAATGCAGTCTCTATTAAAATTCCATTGACATTTTTTGCAGAAATACAAAAAACAATCCTAAAATTTGTATGGACCACAAAAGACCCCAAATAGTCAAAGCAATCTTGAAAAAGAAGAACAAAACTGGAGGCATCACATTTCCTGATCTCAAACTGTATTATGAAGATATAGTATGGCACTGGCATAAAAACAGACACATAGATCAATGGAACAGAATTGAGAGCCCAGAAATAAACTTATGCATATATGATCAACTAATATTTGACAAGGGAGCCAAGAATACTCAATGGGGAAAAGATAGTCTCTTCAATAAATGGTGCTGAGAAAATGGATATTCAACATGCAAAAGAATGAAAATGAACCACTATCTTACACCATTCACAAAAATAATCTCAAAATGGATTATGGACCTACACATAAGACCTGAAACCATAAAGCTCCTAGAAGAAAACATACAGGGAAAGCTCCCAGACATTGGTATTGACAATGATTTTTTGGTTATGATACCAAAAGCACAAGCAGCAAAACCAAAAATCAACAAATGGGATGAAGAAAACCAGAAAGCTCTGCTCAGCAAAAAAACAATCAACAAAATGAAAAAGCAACTTAGGGAATGGTAGTAAATATCTGAAAACCATATAGCTGATAAGGTGTTAATATCCAAAATATATAAAGAACTCATACAATTCAATAGGAAAAAAAAATCTGATTTAAAAATGGACAAAGGACATTTTTCCAAAGAAGACATACAGATGGTCAACAAGTACATGGAAAGGTACTCAACATCACTAATGATCAGGGAAATGCACAAAACCACAATGATATGTCACCTCACAGCTGTAAGAATGGCCATCCTCAAAAATACAAGAAAAATGACTATTGTCATTATTTGCCATTAAATAAAATTATCTTTTAAATATTCACAAATGCTGGTGAGAATGTGGAGAAAAGGGAAACCTAATGCACTGCTGGTGGGAATGTAAATTTGTACAGCCACTATGGAAAACAGTATGTAGGTTCCTCAGTTAAAAATAGGACTATCATAAAACAGCAAACCCACTTCTGGGTATATAACCAATGGAAATTAAATCATTATCTCAAAAAGATATCTGCTCTCCAGTGTTCATTGCAGCATTATTCACAACAGCCAAGGCAAACTTAAGTATCCATAGACAGAAGAATGGATAAAGAAAATGTGAGAGATATATATCTCACTTTTATGTTTGTATGTATACAATACATATTATTCAGCCATAAAAAAAGGAAATCCTACCATTTGTATCAACATGAATGGACCTTGAAGGCATTATGCTAAGTAAAGTAAGTCAAACAGAGGAAAACAAATACTGCACAATCTCATTTAAATGTGGAATCTTAAAACATTAAATTCATAGAAACAGAAAGTAGATTGAGAGTTACCAGGGACTGGGGGGGTGGGCGGGGAATATGGGGAGATGTTAGTCATAGGGTACAGACTTTCAGTTATAAGATGAATAAGTCCCAGGGATTTATTTAATGTATAGCATGGTGACTATAGTTAACAATACTGTATTGTATACTTCAAAGCTGCTGTGAGGGAAGATCTTAAGTGTTCTAACTATAACAACCAACAAAAAAAAATAATAATTACATGATGTGAAGGATGTGTTAACTAACCTTATTGTGGAAAACATTTCACAATATATATAATTACCAAATCACCACATTGTACAACTTAAATGTACACATTATATGTCAATTATATCTCAAGTAAGCTGGGGGGAAACTTTAACAACAATAACAAAAAAAGAAAAAGAACTTATTCTGAACAAAGAAGAAGCACAACATGAGGCCAGAGAAGTGGGCAGGGGTCAGATCACACACTTCCCTGTGCACCAGTCATGTTGAAGAATTGGTGTTTTATTCTAAGTTTAACAAAAAGTCATTGCAAGCTTCAAACAAGGGAGTAAAATGCAATTTAAAGTGTAAAACGTCAATCTGGATGCAGTATGGAAAAAGGATTGTAAGAGGACAAAAGTATGAAAGTTGAAGAGCTATTAGGAAGATGAAGAAAAATTAGGAAGTTCAACGCAGGAAGCTGTGAATGTACTTTCAGGAGAAATATGACTTTGAGTTGATACAGGATAGGGAAGGCAAAGATGGAGAGTTAGAGATTCAAAACACACTGGAAGAAGAAGTCATCAAGATGTGTGGGTAGTGAAACAGACGCAGAAGTCAAAGATGACTTCTAGTTTCTAGTTCATACTAGTGGGTTGATAGAAGCACCATACACTGAGAGGAGAAAAACTGAGGAAGAACACGTTTGGGAAAAAGACTGTTTGAGATGTCAATGGTATATCAAAGTGAACTGTAGAATATCCTTTCGAATATGGGGTTCTGGTCTTCATGTGAGTTTGAGATTGAAATTTTGGCTTTGTCTGTATATAGCTGGAATTTAAACCCACAGATGAAGATGCCTAGAAGAAGAGGGTAGAGTAAGACCAGGAAAAAGCCCAGGACAATTACTGGCTGGTAAGGGAAAGAGACATCTTCAAAGGAATCTGAGAAAGAGCCATCAGAGGAGAAGGAAAAATTTAAAAGAACATGGTGTCATGAAAACCAAGAGAGAAAATTTTTCAAAGAGAGGGAATAGTTAACCACTAAGAGGTCATATAAGATGAGTAAAATATGAGTCCATTGGATTTAGCAATTTGGGAAGTCATTGGTAATGTTAATGAAAATTATTTCTGGGGAGGGACTGAGGTAAAATCCAGGCATCAGTGGCTCAGGCAGAAAATGATTCTACCACATGATTCCTCTGATTTTGAATGTAAATTTATGCCACTACGATGGCCTGGATTGCTTAAGGATTTACTCAGTTACATGATTCAAAGGCCCGTGTGTGATATCCATTATAAAGACATAGGAATTCACCTTCTTGGAGCAAGCTGAAAAATTCACAAATTCTGCAGAGAAGAAGCAACTAAAAATTTCCACAGAGTGCAAAAGTAAATAATGAATGATTTTTGAAAGCATGTCCTGTAGCCTTCTCAGGGCTCCTTTCACAATGGGCGATACGTGCATGTAAGAGTTCGATGGAGGAAAGAAGTCAGCTAAAAAATAAGACGGAATTGACTTCCCTGTCAAGTGCAGCAGTGCTAGAAAACACTGGATCTAAATTAGTGTAAGAAAGATACAGGGTTTCTTGTTGGCGGGATTGGGGGTGGTGATGATGGGTTTTGATGTTTTGTTATTATTCTCATTATTCGCTATTAAATAAAATGATGTTTGAGACTAAGTCCATCTATAACTGTGGCATAGAAACATGTACTGTTTTCATTTCAAAGCATAAGTGTCAAAGTTCTAGGCAAACATTTTAAAAGAGACATGTGCTATATTCCCAAATTCTTCACTCTGAAAAGAGAAAAGTTAAATAAATCGTGATTCTTTCCTCAGAGTAAATGATTTGAATTCTACCATGAGTAAGAACCACGATTGGTCAACTTCAGGCATTCCTGCTCTGGTTTCTTTAAAAGACCATTTGGCACACTGAATTATTTCTTCTTGAGTTTAAATATTTGCTTAAAATAGATATTTCATAAGTTTATTCTCTTTACAGCTGAATGTACAACTGTAAATTAAAAATCTTTAAGCAACTAGGAAGATAAAAGATTCTCTTATTCAATTTAAATAAACCTTTTTCAAATGAAAAAGTGTATTAGCAGCCCAAATTATACATTTTTTCACATTGTGCAGTACGTGTAGAACCTACTTATACTACCATTATCAGGGAAATTTAGAGTTGAAATTTAGAAGTTGAGAAAAAACTTAAGAGTCCTTCTTAGTCAACTAATAATCACAGAAGATGAACACATCTGCATAACATTTTTAATGAAATCTGCACAATGTTGAATTTCATATTTCTAACCAGACACATATGACAAATATCAGAAATGACCTTTTGTCATTTTGGAAAAAAAACAGAATTTGAATGTTGCATTGTGGAAATTTCTCTTCTGGGAATACAAGAGTTCTAAGGTATAGTCCCATCTTTAATGTACATATTAACCAGATGTGAAAAGAGAATAGGTAAGTGAGTGGGGGCAAAAGGGAAGATCAGTCAAGCAATCTTTGCTACAATCCAGGCATGAGGGGAGTAGGGTTAAGTTCTGGGGTACTGGTGGTGGGAAATAACAAATGAGAAGCGGGGAAGGATGTAGAGTGAAAGAGCCAATGGGATAGTCCCAGGTGACTGCTACATATGTTAGGGATGGGAGGGAAAGGAAGACATAAAGGCAGACTGAAGTTTTCAGCTGCAGTGAGAATAGGGGTGCACTGAAAGAAACATGGAAACCTAGAGTGGGACGTAAGAGAAAGTAGAGCTTTCTCTTAAGCAGAGCTCAGTTTTATAGGTACTGACTGAAGTAAGGGTAGGACCACCACATTATCAGGGAGAGAGAGAAATGGGACTGGAGCTCAGGAGAGAAGTCAGGCACAGAGAAGCAGATTTGTAAGTCATCTACGTAAACGTGATGGTCACATCAGAAATAGGTGAGCAGTGTGAGGGCAGGAATGAAGAGGAAGGAGAGCAAAGGTGTCCTCCCGATGCTCCTGAGGAAACCCTAATTTAATGGGCAGCAAGCGGAAGTCAGTTGGACATATGTACCCCTTGTCAAAGGAGTATAGTTTCACTTATTCTTTTCAATACAGATTAAAATATTTAAATCTCATAACTCTATATTAAAAAGTAGCTACAAGCAGACTCTACTAGTAGAACTTTAAAAATAAAGGAGAAAAAGTGAAAATAAATGAGATAAATTTTATTTAATTGCAAAATAAAATTTGAAAGTAATATCAGTAAATAAAAAAGTAAATTTTATAAAAATTTAAAGTTTTGAAATAAGTGGGGAAAACAGGGATCTTTTTTTAAAGAGTTCTCACTGTCTTTTGATTTCTATTATCCAGAATATAATTTGTTGAATCTGAATATGAGACTCTCTATGCTGACCATTTTCTCTTTCTAGAAATATTAGTTTTCCCATTTAAGAAAACATTTAAGAGATTCTAAAATTAATTCCATATTTTAAAAGGCTTACTAAGCAGTATGGCCTGGGTATGTGTGTGTGCATGTGTGTGTGTGTGTAAAGTACTGTAACCTCTTGAGACTGTTAGGTCAGCCACAGGAAAGACTGAGAATCATTCATGGAGTAATTTCCCATGTGGCTCACAGTGGGAGAAGCAGTAAGGGTAAAAGCCACAGCCTTCCTCCCACCGCTTTCCCTAACCTAAACTAAGTTTACTTTATCCTCAAGACTATCTATAATTAAAAGAACTAAAATTGAATAAATATCTCATTTTCCTTTTGCAAAGTGAAGATAGAAAATTCACCAGTTGTTAGCATTTCTTCTTCTGATTTCAAAAATCAAAAAATGTGATGCAGCAAAACAAAGGTAGAATGTTTACTAAAATGAGGTAGAAAAGAAGCAGAATGAGTAAACTTAAATACAGCTGGCAACCTTGGATTACTTCTTCAAGGAGGTAGGATATATGCTCACAATGCCAGAAAGAGTTTATAGGCTATTTCTCTCCCACCATCTATCTAAATGCAAAATGTTCAAGTGCCCCATCCAAACAGATGTGCCAGGGCCTTCTGGAGCAGGCAAGTCCAACAAGCTGGGAGAAAGGAAACTCAAACTGTTTGGAAGGAAGAAGTGCAGATTAAAAAAAAAGAAAAAGAATTCTTTCTAGGTGGTTGAAATTTTCAGCATTTGCTGGCTGAGCTGTGGCACACTCAATCCCACTCTCTAGCGCTGTCCAGTTCTGGCTGCCTGCCACTGCTGGGAGTTATAGATATGTAACCTCAGGAGGTATTCTGTCATCTCCCCCTTGTTGGTCATTCATCCCAGCTAACTCACATTCACATGGTATTAATATATGGGGAAACAGAGCTGACATTGAGTATTTCAGAGCATCCAAAATACACTGTGGGTGTTGTTTATCTTAACACAGAGCAAAAGCTGTATCTCTAACAACTCACATGATGAGCTTATCAGTGTGCAAATGTCATACCTCAAAGTAGCCCTCTCTGGGACTCCATTTAAAATGTCAATCCTGATTGGTCTACTCTAGCTGTGCTCTCCCCTTCTCCCCTTCTTTCTCTCTCTCCCTCTATCTACCTACCTATCTACACAACACACATATGTATGTATTTACTAGCTTCTGTGTGGGTGTCATGTCAACTAGAATGTGAGTTCTTCCTGTAAGTACAGGTATTTCTGTCCATGTTGTTTACTGCTATACCCCCAAAACCTACAACCGTGCCTGTCACATAGAGGCACTAGTAGATATTTGTTAAATTAATGTATAATTTTAGATAACTAGATGTGTATATTTAGTTGATGGCCATAAATGAATATTCTATGAGCTGAAAGAAACCACGGTCTTCTTTTTTCTTACCAACTAACTGCTTGTTAGTTTGAAGATACATGCTTTCTTGCTAAATAAAAATTTGTCAAACACTTATACAATTGTCAAGATTCAAAATGTATAATGAAACTGTAGGTATTTGGGGGAGGGTTTTGGACAAAGCGATTATAGAAATAAGCTCAGGAGGCATCTGATTCTAAGTTCCCTGCAAAAGAATAAAAGGCATAACTTACATCTTCCAAATATACCCGATGTAGACATAAAGCCTCTCAATCAGTGCTTTACAAATTGCTAACTTTAATAAACACAGCCAGTGACAGACTCTGCTCAGTAAGAAGCAGAGAGTCCCCCGCCTTTAGATGTAGACCTCATCTGAGATAGTGGTGATGACAGTGCTAGGAACTACAAAAATCACACCCATAATTGGCAGCTACTAGCATTTCCCACCCCCCTTCCCAACAATCTATTTCTATGAAGTTGCTCCTATTGGTAATAATTAAATGAAGCAATCTGTGAAAGGGACTTACAGCCATATCTCACACCTAGTAATTGCTCTAAAACTGTTAGATGTTACTTAGATCATCATTTCAAAGATGAGGAAATTCAGTTAAACAGCCATCCCCCAAATCACAGAGATGGTAAGTGGTAGAACTGGGATCTGAATCTAGAAATAAATTCTATCCTCAGAACTGAGCCCTTAGTCTGGACAATTGTGTCTCCCCCTGGCTCTGTGCCTCCAGCCCTAATCTCAGTCCTTTATGTTCCAAAACCTGCACCTGTATATAACTTAAAAGGCTAAGTCTGAATAATATAATCAGTAAATACTGTTGATCAAAATTACTTACTCAAAGAAAATTCAAATACTTCTGAATTCACTGATTTTGTAAGGTGAGCATTAATTTGCAAACGCTCGTATATTGACATTTTTCATACTCACTGTCACTGGTCACAGACCTGACTGGATCGTTGAATGAAACTGTCACCAATTCAACTGGAAGTGAGAAAAATCCATCTCTTCCATATTAGACAACGAGCTATGTTTTGATTGCATATGGTAAAGCGAGTAGTCTCAACCTAATACCATGAACACAACTCTGAAAAACTTTAAACCCAATTTCCATCACAGAAGTTCTTTCTTCTTATTGGATTTTATACAAATTACATTTTGTCTTCTACTGCGAAAAAAAATGGGTTTCTAAACGAAATAATGTCATGTGCAAACAAAACACATGTTGTAAAATCACATGAGGATGATAATATTTATAAAAAGCTACCTATTTCAATTAGAAGGGACAACTAAATAAGTCCATCCTCCAAATAAGTCATGACATGAGTAAACCATGCTGGCAGTGCAGCATCTTAAGATGCAGGCTGTCTGGCCCACTGTCTGCCTAATCTGCTTTGTGCACAGCAGGAATTTGAGTTAAGCAGTATTTCTGTCCTTTTCTATTTCCCTTACGGAATCTTCAAATAATAGCACAAAGATATAATAAATAATTCATTTATTTATACATTTCCTACCAAGTATTTTTCTCCCTAATCTACTTTAATGAACAGCTCTTCTAGAGAAAAGAAAGCTGACCATCTGGCAGACACAACCCAAATACTTATTTTAGTCAGAGTAATTGAATAGGAGGATGTGATGAGGAGAATGAGATTTTGTTGAACAGAGCTGGTCCTAGTCAGCAATTCCTAGCTAATCAGTGGCTAATCCCACTTCGGCTGCATGAAACCTGAAGCTAGGAAAAACTCTAAGCTTCTTTCAAGCACCCAAGAGTCACCTTCTAGAAATAACGACTTCAGCTAAGAGGCAATCTGTGCTCTTTCGCACCTTCCACCCCTTCTGGGTATGTAAGTTTAGTCCAAGTTTGGCTTCCCACCCTGTGACCCCAGCCCTCTTTGCAATGCCCCAGTACTTACCCTGTATTTACCTTCAAGCAGCCTATCTCCCACATTCCTACAAACAACACTACTTTCTAACAGGCACCAATGATTTTTAAGTCTTATTTCTACAACAAGAGCATACGTTCTTTGAGAACATTGGCTGCATTTAATTCTTGTAAATGCTTTCAGAGCAAATGCATGCTTGATTGACTTAAATATACAGTTGACTCTTGAACAACGTGGGAGTTAGGGATGCTGACCCTTTGTACATTTGAAAATCTACATATAACTTACAGTCAGCCCTCCGAATACGCAATTCTTCCGTATCCATGGTTCCAACCAACATCGATCATGTAGTACTGTAGTATTTACTACTGAAAAAAAACTGTGTATATAAGTGGACCCACGCAGTTCAAGCCCATGTCGCTCAAAGGTCAACTGTAATTGTTTATATGGGGTACTTACTCTGAGCTAGCACCGTGCTGCAGAAATCAACTACCTGTTAAGCCATTTCTCTAGTCTGGTTTGAAAAAGTGTTTTAAATTTAATCTAGAATTGAGAAATTACTAGAATCTTCTCTCTTTCTTTTTTAATAGGAAGAACTGATGCAGAACTAAAAAACAATGCTATTTCCTTCTTGTTTTTCATGATGAGGACCAAGTCCTGTTATCTATTTCCAGGCTTAAATCCTTGCTATTGAAAGTGTGTTCCATGGATTGGTCCATGGCACTGACATCACCTTGGACCTTCTAAAAACTGCAGCAACAGAAGCTCCACCCCAGACCTAGTGAATCAAAATGTGCAGTTTAACAAGATCCACAGGTGAATTATATGCACATTAAATCTTAAGCACTGATTTAGTTTATAAATTTTTCTTTATAACACTATATTTTATCTTTTGTTTCATTTGATTGAATTTTTTAAAACTATTATGTACCTGATGTAACAAGTTAAACATAAAATTGTATGTGTAAAAAGTTAATAAATACTCCCATCCTAGCTACCTGTGATAATCAATGTTAAATGTTGACTGTGTATCCTACATCTTAGTCTACGTTCATATATACTCAAACAAAAAATACATGTGCACATATGAGATAAGTTTTTTTTTTTTTTTAACTTTTTGGCTGCATCGCACAGCACGCAGGATCTTAGTTCCCTGACAAGGGATCAAACCCGTGCCCCCTACATTGGAAGAGCGGAGTCTTAGCCACTGGACCACCAGGGAAGTCCCAAGAGATAAGTTCTGAGTGATGGAACAAACTTATTTCCAATTAGCTCCAGAACATAGATGTTAACACAAAGGGGCTGTTAACCCAAATCAACATCAGCTGCCTAAGCCATTTCTCAGATTCCCTAGGTGCTAATGGGCATTTTCACAGTAATCTATTCACAATTGCCAACCTCCAAGTAGTAAAACAAAGATGAATAAAGTGGACAAACAGAATAAATCCTCAGGTTATGAAGGCCTAAGCCTTTGTATATGATATACTTCATATGATGGCATGCACATCATGTCGACAGAAAAAAATGTTTATGTTATCAAGTCAGCACAGTGTGGTATTTTCTTTCTCCATTTACAGTTGGGCAGCAGTGACAGTGATGAAAATTATATGGCTTGATTCAGAGGACAAAAGACATTGGTAAGCACAATTTGCCCCTAAAGTCAAATGGCAATGTTACAAAGCCAGAAAATGGCTCTGTTATATATTCACAAGTTTTTTCTATGAAAACAGCACAGATTACTTAGGCATTTATCAGGTAGACTATATAAGTAAAAAGGAATAACTATTGCCAGATATTGTACATGAAATAAAGTTATAGATTATCCTAGGACAACCGGTAGCTGAAATCATCAAAATAAGATAAAGCTGAAGAAAAATGAAGAATAATGTTAACATTAATGAAAGGCAGGGTATGAATCAAATTATGAACTCACCAACTCTACTGACAGAGTACTTCCTTAGTGTGGGACAAGTCTAACTCTAGAGCCACTATATAGTGTTTGTCCATGCCCTGAAAACTGGTTGTACCTTTTTTTTCTACAGATGGAAGTTTGATGGGTCCATCTAGGGCCCTACCAAGGGGTGGGTCAATGAAGGGTCAAAAGCCCTTCCTGATGGAGCAGCTCTCTCTGACGACACAACCCCTGGCATAGGGCACACAGTCTATCATCAGCAGGGGAGTCAGTCTTTTTAAGTTACCCTTGAGATCTCATTCCATAGCTTAGTTCTCCAAATATCCAAATCCTAATACTACAGGGTTTTCACCTTTGACCCAAGCCTTCTGGTCGGGTCTGCAAAAAAAAGTGGAACAAAAAAATCCTCAAGTTAATGAACAGTGACTAGGTAAGCTCAAATGGTAATATAATACAAGACCATTAACCAAGTCCCAGTGCCCTGCAGTTAGTGGATACTCATCAGGGTCCAACCAGCCTGGATATCAAGAATCAGCTTTATTTCTCTTGTGAAACCTTCCTTGTGTATAATAGAACTCTATTACAGGAGAAGGTTCAGTAAAACATAAGGAGGTTTGAAACATATTCAAAAAGGGTAGTATTTTAAAAAATTATTCCCCATGAGTTACGCTCCCAAGAACATCCAAAGGCCTGACTTAAAACAGGAAACACAATCACACAGCTAGAAATCAGTACTACTGAACAAGAGCCAGCTATGTACCAGGCAACATGCTGAATGTTTTACCTCACGGAATCACTAAAACAACACAGTATGTTGAAAATTATCACCATGTTACAGAGAAGGAAATAGAGACTTAGAGAGATTAAATAGCTTCCAAGGGTCACACAACTATAGTAGCCACAGAGATGCCTTTCGATTGCTGGTTTTTCTGCTGCCAGAGCCCATGGTCTTTTACACTTATCAATAGATAAATACATTAACATATGGGGGGAATAAAGCACTAGATTTGGAGTTACAATATGTAAGTGTAAAAGCTGGTTCTGCCACCTGCTGCAGGCAAGTTACTTAATATCACTGAGTGGTAGGATCCTCATTTTAACATAGGCTGTTTTAAGAATTAAATAGGTTTACAAAGAAAATAGAGTGCCTGGTGTATAGTAAAACTTTACAAATAATAAGTCCCTCAAAGTGATCTTCATCCTTGGCTATTTAGAAGCACTGTAGCTACTTATCCTTGACATATATTTTAAAGCTCTTGCTGCATGTTAGACAAAGAACAAACAAGGGCCATCAAGGTCTAAATGATCTTGTTGAAAGAAAGATGACATCATCCATACTTATATTGAAAAACAGAGTTGGAGAAAATGCCTGTGGTGTTTTACCTTTCCCATTAATGTATGGCTTGAAACATAAATTCACAAAGCTTATTACCCTCCTAATATCAATCCAATTAATTCAAACAGAATTTGAAATTAACATAGATTTCAATTCAGGGGCATTGTTACTTTTTAACTGGTGGTATACATCTAGGCTAATATTTATGAAACAGTACAAATCTTATTTAGCAAAAAGACTGCTTCTAAGCTGGGCAAGTGCAGGGCTCACTAAATCTCATCAACACAAAAGCCAAAAAAGGTTAATCCTGATTTAGCCGCCTAGACATTAAAAGCTGATCATCTGTTTCTGTCCTTTTGTTCTACCCCACCTGCACAAATCCTCAAGGCTTTATCTAACTCTGCTCCAACGTGCTGGGTGTCAGGAGGGCCCCAAGCTGGTGACATAAAGGGAATTTACTGAGAATGTTCCACCACCATCTCCACCCTGCACACACGTGCCACAGCCAAAGGACGCACACATGGTGTTCAGAAACTCAGATGAGAAAATCACGTCTGTCCCAGTTTTGTATCATGTAGGGTCTTACAAGAGTTTATATATTCTCTTTATTTTTGTTTAAAAACAAGAGCGAGAAAGAGAAAACAATCAGATTTTTGCAGTATCAGAGGTTATAGGTTGGGGCTGGTACATCTGCAAACTGAGAATGTCCAGGAGCTGTGGTGCTCTAGGTGCCAACCCAAAAAGGTCCGAGAGTAGACAAGATGAGAAAAACTAAGAGTCAGGAGAATTCTGCACTCAGTAGGTCTTTTGCTATCATCACACAATCAAGAAAATAATAAGAAATAAACAGGAAATCACTGGGTCCAACACATGCTTTTTGCCAATTTAAAAAAAAAAAGTCCAAAAATGGGAAGGAAGGAACTCAAGTCTGTTTGATTAAATAAAAAACAAAAACAAAAAGCAAAGTAGGCCTTCCTTTGACCCAATCTCCTCCTCTAATTATTATCTCCTTGCTCTCTGCCTCATATTGGCTTTGTTCAAATCTTGCTTCTGGCTGCAGGTTCATGACCAAGTTATTTAAATGACCTGTACCTTATTTCCTCATCTGTAACAAGAGGATACTAAGGCTCCATACCTCGTTGAACTGTTGTAAGGATTGACTGAATACCTGGAAAGAGTCCTAAACTTATGAGGATGCTTCGAGACCATGGCAAGTCTGGGTTTGCACGCATCTGCAAGACAGGAGTGACCGCTACACTTGTGAGGATGTCCCTGAGTGACGTGGAGTCACTGAGAAGCAGAGTACTACAGCGGGCACTTCACGTAAGGAGACGAGGTAGCATGTAGTCTTCTGAGGAGCATTTATAGACTTTAACTCAAGGTTTGGGACATAAAAATCTGAGCAGATGGAGCAGGTGGTGGTAGAAAATAAGGAGAAACAAAAGGGCCTTTGTGATGTGTCCACTCCCTGGGGAGGAAACTTAAGGTTGGGAGAATTGACAAAAGTTGTTGGGAGGGAAGGAGGAAGATGAAGGCCAGAAGGTAGCCCTCACCCAGTGTAAGTGACCAGGAACTCGGAGAGAAGGTAAGGATCACCACTGTGTTAGGTCAGGGCTTCTGAGAAGCAGAAACCAAGACATGATTAGATGGGTAGGGATTTATTGGAGGAAATGCCTGGGAAGGGAACAGGGAAGGGAGCCACAGAAGGGTAGGGAGAACCTGGAGACTGTGATGCAGGTCTGAGTTCTGTGAAGGAGAGGGGGAAGAAAGGAGGTTGGGCAGGAAGAGTCCCAAACTGCAGTGCAGTTCCACCAAAGTCTTGGCCAGCCCAGTGGGATGTCCTCAAGCCAAAGTTGTCCATCAGAGACAAGGAAGGACCTGCTTTAGTCCCCCTCTGTGCCCAGTCATTGGCCAAGAGAAGCCTGTGGGAAGTGAGGCTCCAGTGGGAAATGGTGGTGGATCCAGGACAGTAGCTGGGGCCATAGACCAACTATACTCCTGCAGGAGAAGATCTGAGCGTGCACTTCATGGCCACCACACACTACTCGTGCTGCGCACATTTCTTCTGTAAGCAGAGTTAGGGGCAGTTCCCCCACGGCTCCTGGTTGGCCTCTCTTACTGAAGGTGGTTAGTGGGTCTTAGGACCACTGCTTCTTATCCTTTCCCTACTCCACTGTCCATTCCAAATTCCCTCACGCCATGCAATCACCTCCGCAGATCTTGGTGGCTTATCTGGTAGTAGGACCCACACTTCCATTCCTTCTGGGATATCACACCTTTCTGCACCTGAGGTTGCTACACATATTCATTCTCAGCTCCATAGGGGTAGGGAGTGCTGGCAGATGCCAAAGTGGATCAGAAAGTTTCCACACACATTCCTCCACACCCCATTGTGCAAACGTAGCTCTATTGCCCCTGCTAGTTGGGATGAGTTACCCCTGACAGGATGGTAACTTTTCTTCTTGCCTGCTGGGCTCTGGACATGAGTTGTCCAAAGTGCTTTGGCAGTAGGGGTAACTTGGACTTCAACAGGACCTAACTGTGTCCTCTTCAACCCTGTGAGCACAGGATTTCAGGGAGAGGAAAATCTCGAGTAGGTCACTGGGAGTGAAGGTAAATGGAGCCACTCCTGATTCCACCCTTCACTTCCCAGACTTGTAGATTTTTCCTATTGGGAACACTGTGTCATAGAGACGTCTCTGATGTAATGCATATACTGCATCTTGAAGGATGGTACTCCATACTTTCATAAACTTGCCTCTAAGCTAGTGTTTCAGGCTTGCCTTCAGATGGTCATTCCAGGGCTTTCTGAGGTCAGTTCTTTCTGGATGGTGGGCAGCGCAGTATGTGATAAGATCGGTGGATTCATGGTCATGTCCCACTCCCACTCCTCCTGTGCTGCAAAGTCGGATCTCTGGTTGGATGCATGTGTGTGGATCAGGCATTCTGTGAGTCCCTGGATAGTGGTAGTGGCTGAGATTCTGCAGACACAAAAGGCAAGCACATACCCAGAGGAGGTATCTATCTCTGTGAGGATGAACCACTCGACCTTCCGGGACAGGCCCAGTGTAGCCACTTTACCACCAAGTGGGCAGTTGGACTCCTCAAGGAATACACTATATCAGGGGCTCAAATCTGCCTCTCTTGCAGACAGGTAGGGCATTGTGAGGCAGCAGGGAATACATCTGAGTGGCGCACAGTTCATGGCCACCACTCTATCTACACTGCCCAAGGTACTGGGCAACCTTGAGCAAATCGCATGGCCTCTCTGCACCTTAGTTTCCTTTTATGAATAGTAAGGAAGGTTGGACTAAATGTTCCCTGAAATTTCTTCCATGACCAACACTATGAAATACTATGATATGAAGATAAGATATTAATGAACTGGGATGGGGATGTCCCTCTAATCCCTAAATCCATGCATAGTAAGCCCTTCCTTGAATTGCTTGAATTACTACTTTTTTTAAACGTCTTTATTGAAGTATAATTGCTTTACAATGGTGTGTTTGTTTCTGCTTTATAACAAAGTGAATCAGTTATACATATACATATGTTCCCATATCTCTTCCCTCTTGAATCTCCCTCCCTCCCCCCCTCCCTATCCCACCACTCTAGGTGGTCACAAAGCACCGAGCTCATCTCCCTGTGCAATGTGGCTGCTTCCCACTAGCTATCTACCTTACGTTTGGTAGTGTATATATGTCCATGCCACTCTCTCACTCTGTCACAGCTTACCCTTCCCCCTCCCCACATCCTCAAGTCCATTCTCTAGTAGGTCTGTGTCTTTATTCCTATCTTGCCCCTAGGTTCTTCATGACCATTTTTTTCCTTAGATTCCATATATGAATGTTAGCATACAGTATTTGTTTTTCTCTTTCTGACTTACTTCACTCTGTATGACAGACTCTAGGTCCATCCACCTCACTACAAATAACTCAATTTCGTTCCTTTTTATGGCTGAGTAATATTCCATTGTATATATGTGTCACATCTTCTTTATCCATTCATCTGTTGATGGACACTTAGCATTTTTCACAGAACTAGAACAAAAAAATTCACAATTTGTATGGAAACACAAAAGACCCCAAATAGCCAAAGCAATCTTGAGAAAGAAAAATGGACCAGGAGGAATCAGGCTCCCTGACTTCAGACTATACTACAAACCCAGTAATCAAGACAGTATGGTACTGGCACAAAAACAGAAAGATAGATCAATGGAACAGGATAGAAAGCCCAGAGATAAACCCACACACATATGGTCACCTTATCTTTGATAAAGGAGGCAAGAATATACAGTGGAGAAAAGACAGCATCTTCAATAAGTGGTGCTGGGGAAACTGGACAGGTATATGTAAATGTATGAAATTAGAACACTCCCTAACACCATACACAAACATAAACTCAAAATAGATTAAAGACCTAAATGTAAGGCCAGACACTATCAGACTCTTAGAGGAAAACATAGGCAGAACACTCTATGACGTAAATCACAGCAAGATCACTTTTGACCCACCTCCTGGAGAAATGGAAATAAAAACAAAAATAAACAAATGGGACCTAATGAAACTTAAAAGCTTTGGCACAGCAAAGGAAACCATAAACAAGACCAAAAGACAACCCTCAGAATGGGAGAAAATATTTGCAAATGAAGCAACTGACAAAGGATTAGTCTCCAAAATTTACAAGCAGCTCATGCAGCTCAATATCAAAAAAACAAACAACCCAATCCAAAAATGGGCAGAAGACCTACATAGACATTTCTCCAAAGAAGATACACAGATTGCCAACAAACACATGAAAGAATGCTCAACATCATTAATCATTAGAGAAATGCAAATCAAAACTACAATGAGGTATCACCCCACACCAGTTAGAATGGCCATCATCAAAAAATCTAGAAACAATAAATGCTGGAGAGGGTGGGGAGAAAAGGGAACCCTCTTGCACTGTTGGTGGGAATGTAAATTGATACAGCCACTATGGGGAACAGTATGGAGGTTCCTTAAAAAACTAAAAATAGAACTACCATACGACCCAGCAATCCCACTACTGGGCAAATACCCTGAGAAAACCATAATTCAAAAAGAGACATGTACCAAAATGTTCATTGCAGCTCTATTTACAATAGCCAGGACATGGAAGCAACCTCAGTGTCTATCAACAGTTGAATTACTATTTTCTGTAGAGAAATATATTGGCAGAAATTCACAACAATCTGGATTGTAAAATACTTGAGGTTTTGTTACTTTCAAGTACAGTAGGCTAATGCTTAGTAAAGACCTTACCTTAATGAAAACACTACATAGTTTTTATTTTCATTTCACTAATTCGCACGTGAGTGGATTGTTAAAAACAAAAAAAATAGCAAAAAAAAAAAAAAAAAACAACCCTGTCTCCTCCTCATTCCTCAAATTCACTACTCAATCAGGTCTGTAATCACCACCAGCAGGGCCCTTCATTAAAACCACTTAGGATTAGGGTATCACCAGGGTGACAGCTTAAAAATCCAGATGTTTCATTATCAAGACTGAGGTTTCAGGGCTTCAGCCAGTTATCTGTTTTCCTGCCTATTTTGTCCCTGCTTCTTTTCTTCCTGAGAAGTTCCTGGTTACTCTCGTCCAGGCTGACCTTCTACAAGTTACTTAACTTCTCTGTGAGCTTACTCAGTTTCTTCACCCATAAAATGGAGATCATTCCATCTACCTCACAATGCAGTTGTGAAGATTCAATGAGATAATGTACATAAAGTGGTTAGCCAAGATCTGGAGTGTGGTTGCATACATGATCATTTTCATTATTATGACTTGATAATATACTTGCCCCAGTCTGCTCTCACCCCACACTCCCCTTGCCAATTGATAACCTCTGCACTATTTGGTAGGGTTTGGGTCTCCCCTCATCTTTCTCAGTTCTCAGAAGGAAGTTAATTTAAATTTCCACTGTTCCCCTGTCCCAGACACTGTCGTTTCACATGTGTCTCAGCCTTAATAATTTTACAACACCCAGGACCCTGTGTCACCGTGAAACTTCCAAAATGTGGGAGCTTAAAAGGAGTCTGATTTCAATTTTTTTTTTTTTTTTTTTTTTTTTTGCGGTACGCAGGCCTCTCACTGTTGTGGCCTCTCCCGTTGCGGAGCACAGGCTCCGGATGCGCAGGCTCAGCGGCCATGGCTCACGGGCTCAGCTGCTTCACGGCATGTGGGATCCTCCCAGACCGGGGCACGAACCCGTGTCCCCTGCATCGGCAGGCGGACTCTCAACCATTGCGCCACCAGGGAAGCCCTCAAATATTTTAAATAGTTTCCCCTTCCTACACTCAGAAACACAGTCATCTTTTTGTTCATAATAACTGGCACAATCTGGGAAGGAAGATTTCATGTACTCAACAAAGATAAGCTAGAGCTCACACTTGGTCCAAAGTACCAAGGTATGATTTGGGAGCAATGTGCAACATGTGCTCAAAGGAAATAATTTGATGAAATGTGTTGTCCCCCAAACAAAGTTGCCACAAAATAAGTCCATCATTTTCCCTCTCCCAATTTAAAAGCACTCATTTTTCAATGGAAAGAGGCCACAAGTTTTGGATGATTCTGTTTACTAATGTCTAGTTGCAGGTGATGGTTTTCAAACTTTCCCCCCATTTTCTTTTATTTGTGAGGCTGTCAGGTTTAATCATCCCAAAGTCACAGACAAGGGAGCAGGCTCAGAGAAGACATGCCATTTGCCAGGGATCACAGAGATGATGGAATAGCTCTAGATCCTTTCTTACTTAGACTATATTGGAGTCAGCAAACTCTTACTGAAAAGAGAAAGATAGTAAATTTTTCAGGCTTTGTGGGCCACATTTGGCTTATGTTGCATATTCTTCTTTGTTATATTTTTACAGCCCTTTAAGAATGTAAAAATCTTAGTTCACATGCTATATTAAAACAGGTGGTGGGGCTTCCCTGGTGGCGCAGTGGTTGAGAGTCCGCCTGCCGATGCAGGGGACACGCGTTCGTGCCCCGGTCCAGGAAGATCCCACATGCCGCGGAGCGGCTGGGCCCGTGAGCCATGGCTGCTGGGCCTGCGTGTCCAGAGCCTGTGCTCCGCAACGGGAGAGGCCACAACAGTGAGAGGTCTGCATATCGCAAAAAAAAAAAAAAAAAAAACAGGTGGTGGACTGATTTGGCCTACAGGCCATAGTTTGTCAACCTCTGTACTAGAACAATTTTATTGACGTATTATTTGCTTTTTATTTTACACCCTGTCCCATGAACCAGATAAAATTTTAAACACCTTTTACACCAGTTTTTGTTTTTGTTTGGGGGAGACAGTAGTGTGCATTTGTTTGTTCAACAGCAATTGTAGGACCTTTGATTCTTTTTTCATAGTTAATTCTCTTCCCAAAGTTTTTAAAATTAAATTTAGAATTTATAGGTCTCTAAACTAAGTGATTTTTCTGCCAAAAAGAGCTAAATAATTTGACTATATTTCTATGAAGAGTAAAAAAATGTCAGCCTAAACCCTTTGATTTTAAAATATCGTATGTAGCCTAAACTTGCAAGGATTTTGCATGGTGTCTTTTATTTCTAAAAATTCCTGGATATAAAAGGAGGAGAAAATGGGACTTCTGAGCTTGGGCTAAACTTTACTACTTGTCAGCACTTTGAACTTAACCAGAGCATTTCAGAGTCTCTGAAAAATCCATCAACCCATATGAATAGCACACAAAGAAGTCAAAATGAATATAAGGAATTAAGTTCTTTCATCAACATTCACTTGTTTGACTATTTAGTCCTCATAACTTTTTTAGGGGTTAAAGATCATTTGCCATGTTGACTCAGAAAAAGCAACCAGGAAATCAATACCATGTTAATAAATATAAGGGTCACCCCGGGTGAAAATAAGTCATTCTTCAAATGTTATTGGCCTTAATCTGTTATGGGAATTGCTCTTCTTATGACCTAGAGTTATAGGAAATGTGGAGTTTCAGTAAGCCAGATGCTAAGGTGACCCTTTTCATAATCTTTTCCATATGCTAATTGTTTCCCAAGCCCACTCATCTCTACAATCAGGTGGGTCAAAATCTTTTTGGCATAATGTTGACAAAACACATATCCCATATGTTATGCATTACGAGATTGGCATCTACACAATAGAGACAGGGTCCATCCTTCTCCAACTTTCCCCAACCTTCCTTCAGGGAATTAGGGACTGGCTACAGCCAGAAGCTGGATACTGCATGTGCTCTGTCAATTCCTGTGGGAACATTTCTAAACCAAGCCCCAGTCGGTCTCTGCCTGCTCTATATAACCACATGTTTCTTCTTCATGGGCCTCAGTGTCACCTCCCATCCTCTTTTGCATCTACGTACATTTCCTTAGTATTTTCCTCATTTCCCTTTAAATAAAATAATTACACTATGGGGCTTTTTCTGTGATGTTTTAAACTTGAATCTATCATATAATTCCATCCAATGACAATAACTAGATCCTATTTAAAAGAAATATATAACCCATCCATAATTCATATTTAAAAGAAAATGTATAATCCATATAGCATTTATCATCTATCGTTTTCCCCACTGGTGAATCCTTCTTCAGTTGCTAGTTTTGGCCTCAGTTATAATAGTCTCCTCTTCAGCAATTTCACTCTCCAGGAAAAATCAAAAATGAATACCATAGAAATCAGTGGTTCTCAAACTTTTATGTGCAAGAGAATCAGAAGAACTAGTTAAAAATACAGATCACCAAGTCTCACCCACAGAGATTCTGATTCAATATGTCTGAGTTGAAGCCTGGAAATCTGAATTTTAGCAAGCTTCCCAAGTGACTCTGATATAAATGTTTCATTGGACAGGTACATAGTTTAACAGGTTAGGACTCTTTGGGAAATGTTCTGAAAATCATTGGGTAAAAGTTGGTCTGAGTTTGCTTAATGACGCCACAAGAGAAAAGTAATATACTAATAATTCATAAAATTACAGGTCTTACAGGTCAGTATATCCATCAGGGTTCCCCAGAGAAACAGACCATTCATATTTCATATATATATATATATATATATATATATATATATATATATATATATAATATATATATCTATGTGTGTGTGTGTGTATACTCTTGCCTATTTATATATATAAAGAGATTTAATTTAAGGAATTGCCTCATGAGGTTGTGGAAGCTTGTTGTTTCCAAAATCTGTTGGGGGATTCTAGCAGGATGGAGACTCAAGAAAGAGTTGCAGTTCAAGTCCAAAATAGTCTGCTATAGAACCAGGAAGAGCTGATGTTACAGATGAAGTCTAAAGGCAGTCTGCTAGAGAACTCATTCTTGCTCAGGAAAGGTCATCCTTTTGTTCTATTCAACCCTTCAGCTGATTTGATGAGGCCCATCCACATTAGGGAGGGCCATCTGGTTTACTCAAAGTCCACCAATTTAAATGCAAATCTCATCCATAAACATTCTCAGAGAAACATCCAGAATAATGTTTGGCCAAATATCTGGGCACTGAGGTCCAGCCAAGTTAATACAAAATTAAACATCACAGGGAATCCAGTACAAGGGGTTGAGATTTGGGAGTCATGGGTTATAATCCTATAACCCTCTGATTATAAGATTCATCCATTTTCCAGCTTTAGTGTCATCTCTAGGATATAACTTCTAACATAAAAGTCCCACCTTTAATAGGCAAACATACCTATTGACTGTAATGGTTTTGGGGCTGATCATACTCATCCTCCTTCCCTCACCTGCTCTCTCTCACCAAGAGAGTGATAGCAAAGATTACTAAATAATTCTTTGTGTCTAAGAATACTGTCAGTGACTTTGGGAACTTCTTCATTTAGGAATCAAAGGCCTCAACTTTTTTAGTATCAGGCTGTAACCAATTGCATAACCTGATTATAAAAAAAAAGATAGGTTTTCGAAACGGATGTGAGGTTTTCTCATTACTTTAAATGTGTAGGCTGTAAGCTGAGGATTCAGGAGGCAGTTTTACTTTCTCTGATATTTCACCATTTATTCATTCAATCACTTAACCTTTGTTAAGCTACTACCCTGATCTAGGGTTTTGATGTGCTGGGCATGTTAATGTAGGTAAGACAGTCTCTAACCTCAAGTAGGTCAAAATACAATGAGAAACAAACATACATACAGCAAAAATAATCATAACCATTTACTAAGGGTCTACTATATGATAGGAACCATGCTGTATATATATTTTTTAGACCTCACAAACTTGCTCAAGTGTAGTTAATCCCACTTTGAGAAAACTGAGTCTGAGTGGTTAAATAACTTGTCTAATCTCATAGCCAGTTTCTAAGAGACTGAGCTATAAATCCATTACTGCATATTTCTGACTCCATAATCCACAACTTCACTCTGCTATAGAATTACCTCACAACAGAAGCCCAATAATTGTCAATAATTGTGATGCCATAGTCACCATGGCATGAAGAAAGAAACACAAGAATGACTGATTCGGAGAACATGACACTCAAACTGGCCCAAGTGAGCAACATTTTGCCCCACTGAAATGATAAGAAAGGGTAGTCTAAATAAACGCATCACCACACACACACACAAAAATAGCATGGTAAAATAAAAGTGCCTAAATTTAAGTATCAAGGGGTAGCCTGTTATAGCAGAATATAGGGATATAAAAAATAAAAATTCAGAGATAAGGCTCAGGATGTATAAAATCTTAAATACTAACTTTTCCTTGCAGGTATGGGGTGTTTTAAATTCAGAGTTTGCCATCACCATGTGGATGGCTATCCTGTCATAACATCATAATACAAACAGCAGGAATTCAACTGTAGTTAGTATTCAACTGAGCTATTAACCTTTTTTTTTCCATTCAAACAGTATTTACAAGGGAATAGAAAGCTCTTAATTTTAAAAAATATAATAACATTAAAATCAACCTTTTTGTTAGTAACACGGTACTTCTAATTTTAAAAACATCAGGCTATCATAAAATGTCTAAAATAATACCAGTTTCAATGTAGGAAAATCTATCAAAAACAAGAGAAATTTACATTCACAAATTAAAGTGGTTTTTTTTTAAGGGTTCTAATAATGAAAGCAGTTTTATTGTGTAGGTACTTTTTTTTATTGTAAGCTAAAAATAAGTTGGTTGAACAAAGGCAAATCCTTTCTTATTAGCCCTTCAGTCCTCACGCTCAGAGGACTCCTCATCTCCTCTGTCATCTTTGCCCTAAACAATATTGCTGACAATTCCATCACAAACACCAACAAGAAGTAGAAAGGCCAAAGGCCAGCTATTCAAACAAAGCCCTTCAACTTATTCTGTAGAGCTTTGATTTACTTTTGGGGTGCTAATTACAAATTCCAAACATATTCCAAACAACAGTTCACATCATTCAACTTGTGTTCTGTAGTTAATTGACATTATATTTGATTTCAGTTTAATAACTGGCATTATAGAAACTCAAGCTTTAAGAGAAATGCCTGTATAACACATTATAAAATATTTCTAAAGCAAGGTTTAAAATAACTATCTTTATTCAATTCAAAAGCTTACTTGCTTCTCTGTAATCTTTAAGTCTTTAAGGTGAGAAACCATTAGTTCTTTTCCATCATTTACTTAATTGAGATTCAAAACACCCAGACTTCTGGAGGTTAGAGTTCTACAGAACTCATTTATAGGTACACCCTTTGTCTCAACTTCCTTCGTAACTATGATTTTAAAATTCTACCAGATGATTGTTATATGTTTCCTTAATTGATTATCAGAGGAAGCATAGGTCATTGATATTTCCTTTCAAAAGATATTTTCATAAATTAAAACTCTAATTTTTCAAGTCAACGCCAATCAAATTGGGTTCCAAGGACCTCCAAGGGAATATGGGGAATTTTCTTTTGCTTTTAAAACGAACCTATATGGCCTAAACAGAAACGCTGTTTTTTAAAGGTGATACCTAGCAAAATAAATGTCCTTGGTGTTTTGGGGGGCAATAAAGTGGAAAATGCATGCTCTGTACAGATATTCCAAATTTTCCTGGTATTTACATGTACTTTCTAATAATAAAACTTCTGCAAGGATAGAAGGAGGAGGATATCCAAATGCCAACAAAAACAACTCTTATCAAAGCCTACACAGTTTTAGGAAGCATTGCCTACAAAAGAAGTTACTCCACACCAGAGCATTAACAGTCTAAAAACGCTTACAAGACAATTATATTACAAGTCAAAAACCAGAATGACAAGCTCCAAGATGTGGTCCACGTTCTTCATTTGCCCAGGAATTTTGCTGTATCAAACACTGATACACATAATTTAGCCATTACCTAGGGTTGAGAGGTGCATTTATTTGTTTAGCTGGCATCAGACATCATCAGGTATTAGTGAGTAAACTGTATGCATGTGCCGCCACAGATATATACATGGATCTACAGGTTTAGAAACCAGGTGTGACATAAAACAAGTATATAGAGCTCTATTTGGATATGCAAATTGAATCAATAGAAGTTATTCACTCAACGAATTTTTTTTTCATAGAATGTTGCAGGAGCTTGCCACTCTATGAGGTTCCTTCCTGAAAGAATTTAGTTCTGTCCAAATCTTGGTTCTGTGCGTTTCCTCTTCTCTCCAGCATAGAGCAAACTTACCGCAGAATCATCACAAACTTTGGTGGGCCTCTCAAATTTTTGTGTGAGTGTGATTTTGTTCATGTGTACATTTTCTTTCTTCCAAAATGCTACGAGATTCAGTTTGCTCTCTTGAAAGCCTAAATAAATTCTTGGATTAAGTCAGTCAGATCATATTGCCAGTTCCAAGTGTTGGCTACAGCACCAGAACAAACACATTTGTGCTTGTGGAAAGTGTCCTGGGGGTTACTGATTAGACCTGCTTTGGGTGTTGGCTTGGTTCCTCCCATAGCACCTTGAGAAAGGTCCATACTTCTTAGGGAAAAAAAATCCTCTTCAAAACCATCTGTTCTTGAAAAAGTTAGGAGTTTCACTTATATTCTGAAAATGACTGACTGGTTTACCTGTACTAAGGGTACTAAGGGTACAAAGCATAAAGCTAAAGCATTTGTCCATCCAAATCTTCCTTGAGCATCTGTGCTAAGTCATGAGGATAAACAGATGAAATGGATATCTTTTCTCTCCTCTAACTGCTAAGATCTACTGGAAGAGACAGATACATAAACAGATAATTATACTAAGTGCTATAAGGATATGTGAATACAGTAATGCGAAACCCAAAGGAGGGGAGGGTGTGTGCGTGTGTGTGTGTGTGGTTATTTTTCCCCATCACTGGCATCTCTTTCACGAAGCCTCATGAGTCGGCAGCCAAACAAAGACGTTCTGAATATGCATCTGGAAGCATCACACAGGGCTGAGGGCTTCATTGTACTAGGATTGAATAAGGTGCCGATTATATAAGTATCATTACCTGCCTGTGTTGAGCTCTATTTCTGGCACATTGCTAAGAATGAAGGCTTCTCAGTGGCAGTGTCAAGGAAACGGTTGGAGGTTGCCAGTCATTTTAGAGAAATGCCACAGAACACTGCGTGCCAGATGGCTACTGATGAAAGTGATGAAGGTTCATGCTTGGAAATGAAGTCCAACTCCATATTTGGTGCTTCTTTCCTCCTTCTTTTTTTGAATACATAAGAGAGCACAAACTCAGTCTTATTCTACTCTTGCCACACAAAATCCCCATTATCCTTTCTTCTTTTAACAAGGTCCTGGAGAGATGGAGTCAAGTGAAATCCGCTTTATTCCCAAAGCCTCAGAGGCCCCAGAATCCTGTCTCTCCCTCAGCCAGGCCTTTTCTCTTTTACCTCTTCTTATTCATGACTGCCAGAAATGACTGTCAATGGAACCCACTCAGGGTCGGCCTGCCAGGGACTAAAGTTTCTGTGAGGTAGGTTTTTTCCATCTCAACACCTCATGGAAGGGGAAAAAAAGAAATGCCCCACTGGAAATGTTTTCTAATGGTTCTGCTTTGGGGAAGAAGTTCACCTTGTCTCTACTGAGGACATTCCCCACAACCAGAGCCCTGGCCACCTTGTCTTTTTCTGACCAGTGCATAACATTAGGAATAACTGTTTCTTCCTAACTTCCAATGTCTCACATGGAAGGGGCTCCACCAGAATAACAATCCTAGTCTATGTCCCCAACTTTTTTCATTCGACCCCAGGAAAGTGAAGTGGTAAAGGGAAAAATAAACTGAGCCTGCTTCTCCCCAAATCTTCCAAGTTGGGGGCCAAGTCACCACTGTTCCTCCATGCTGGGGCTTAGGTGGGTGAGTCTGCTTGGTTGGGGCTCAGTATCAGTAGGCTGTCTTGCCTTGAGTCATACAACCACTGTCCAAACTAAAGTTTTATCATAGTAAAGGTGACATTTTGGTTCTTTATCTGTTTTTAGGTCCTCCAGGAGACCTCCTGCAGGTGAGAAACAGTGATACGAATTCTAAGAAGACCGACTTCACTCTGAGTAGATTTTTTTTTTTTTTTTTTTTTGCAGTACGCAGTCCTCTCACTGTTGTGGCCTCTCCCGCTGCAGAGCACAGGCTCCGGATGCGCAGGCTCAGCGGCCATGGCTCACAGGCCCAGCCGCTCCGCGGCATGTGGGATCTTCCTGGACCAGGGCACGAACCCGTGTCCCCTGCGTCGGCAGGCGGACTCTCAACCACTGCACCACCACGGAAGCCCTGAGTAGATTTTTAATGGACAAAAGCATTATGCTGCTTTCTGTTCCTCGGCTTGGAGGTAGAGGAGGGCTCACTAGGAGAAAGGGAAATGGCAACAGATTTCTCAGTCCATCTTGAGGGCTATAAGAAAGCCCTGAGATAGGGCAGAACAAGTTAGGAAAACTACTTTTTGATGGCTTTAACTTGATTCTTGTCCTTTAGGGGAGGTAAAAAAAAACATTCTGACATTCACATATTCTGGGCACATAACTGCCTTAGGTCTCTCCCTTCCTCCTACCTACCATGTTCTCATAGCTACATCTACAAAAATGCCTCCTAAAACTTTCTAAGTGTTCTCTAGTCTCTCTCTCTTCTAATTTTCCACTGTGCTTGCTCTAATCACATTTGAATGAATGAAGGGTAATTTTTTTTTAAATGGAATATCCCTTGCTTGTCCATCTGTATAAGAGATGATCTTCTTTAGGGTTACTTTTCCTCTGCCACATTGAAATGTCTTGGGGAGAACAGAAGCTCAAAAGCTCTTCATGCAATAGCTTAATAAAAAGTGTGAAGATCAAAGCAGCTCAGAGATCAGCAACTTGATTTTCATTGCACTGGACTTTGCTTTGCATTGCCTTGGACTTTGGGGTCAGCATGAGGTCTGTAACACTTAGGCTTGAAGTCTTTTCATTTGGGCCAGAGAGCTGGACCGCCCAGCCTGAGACCAGGTCTCCACCAACACGGGATGGTGAGGCAGAGGGCAGCGTTCCAGACAATTTGGAAGAACAGAGACTGAGCTTGGCTAGAAAAGACCTGAGAAAAGCAATTTTGATGCCTGGATAATCGCCCCCGTTGCTTGCAAAGCATGCCAGTGGAAGCCTGTCCCAGGGGTTCCAAGCTTAGAAAGTAAAGTGATTGAAGCTCAATCCAGAATGGGGGTTAGTGAGGCAATTAAGCAGGGGAGCAAGTGGGGCCTTTGCCTGGAGCAACTTCTGTTCCATCAATTGAGAGAATTTACTTGCCCTCAAAGGAAGTTTATTTCAGCACCTGACACCAGAATTCTCAACATATGAGCTATGCAGTCTCCTTTGATCTGCACTTACTAGTTCCTGGATTATCAGGCAGTAACCAAGGGAATAAACATGTTCTCCAGCTGCACTTGGCCTATGGGCTGTGATCAGCTCTGAAGGCTGAAGCTCCCGCATGGTTAGCCTACTTTGTATATAGATTTACTCATCAGGGTTCTTTTCCAAACACCCAGTTGAACAGAATTCAGTCACCTCTAAGGTCAGCTTACATCTATACCTATGCTGTAGGTTACTTTTAGCTTATCACCTTTTCATTTCCTAGCCCTACAATGATGACTCCAGTGATAGGATGCCATCCACAGAGATTCAGGTACTACTTTTTTTTTTGTTTTTTGAGAGAGAGGAACTTGTGTTCACTCAATCCTGCATTCAAATCTCAGTTCTGTGACTCAGAAAAGGAAACACTGACTTCTCAATTTCCTTACCTTAAAAAAATAGCAAGATATAATCTCGTAGATTTGTTATGAGGACCAGATGAAACATTTTATGCCAAGGACCAAAACAGTGACTGGCACACAGTAATTATAAAATAAGTGATCACTCCCTTCCTTAATCCTCTTCCCCAAGCAGGCCCTGGAGAGCTGTTTTAGACCAGCAGTTCCACTCCCATGGTGTGCTCATGAGAGCCGACTGTTACATTTTTAGGAGTTTGGTGAGCCAGTTGATATCATGCCAAGAGCTTGAAATTGGCCATGGTGGGAGTATTCACATCAGAGAGATCAGCAGACACTTTAATCGGGCCTTCCACCCACCAACCCAGAGATCTGATTTATCAGCACACTACCAGTGGTTCTCCAGGTGCCAGTCCTGCAACACCAGCAAGGAGGTCACCTGGAACCTCTTAAAAATGCAAATTAACCAATCACATCCCAGCCCTGATGAATCACAAATTCTGGGGGCGGGGATCAGAAATCCATATTTAATTCTCTTAGTGAGAGTTGTGCCTGGCATGTTCAGTGACTAGCAGGGAAATAAATCAGTGTGGCTGGAGGAAGTGAGCCGGAGGGAGAGTAACAAGAGGATATGGGGGGGGGTGCGGGTGGGAAGCAAGTGGCAGGGAGCATTACAGACCACCATAAGCATTTTGATGTGTGTTGCAAGGGATAAGGAAACCACTGGAGGGGTTTGAGCAGAAGAACATAATGTCCTTAAATCTCATTTAGGAGGATTCCTCTGACTGCTGTGTTAGGAATAAATGGTAGGGAAAAGGGTGGTAAGAGAAGACAGTGGTTTGAACCAGGGGGACAGAGATACATGAGGTAAGAAGTGGCTGGCTTCCAGATATATTTTGGAGATAGAGCCAAGGGCATTTGTTGTTGATGGTTTAGATGTAGAGAGTGAGAGAGAGGAGTCAAGGATGACTCAAAAGTTCTTTAGCCTGATCAACTGGGAAGATGGATTTTCACTAAGATACAGAAAAGTTGGGCTGATGGAAGATAGAAGGCTGAGTTTAGGAAGTCTATTAGACATCAAGAGTAAGTGTCAAGGAGATCATTAGCCATAAACCTGGAGTTTGGGGGAGAGGTTGGGCTGAGGATTTAACTTTGGAAGTCGTCACCTTCCAGGTGCTATTTGATGAGTTGGGATAATATAGTGAACACACTTAGAGAAAAGTAGGACCTGGCCGTGGAAGGTGTAGAGGTCTGGAAGAGGCAAAGGACACAGGGAAGGGGCCATCAATGAATATGAGTGCTACACAAGTTATGGAAGCACTCAGAGAGTTGAAGTAATACATTGCAAGTAGCTATACAACTTTAGCTGGTGTAACATAGTCTTCATCCATGGCCTCCTAACTTAAGACACTAGACTCTGAAGGCAGTGTGAGCTACACATGAAGGGTGACCCTACTAAGCCAGTCTGCTCTTTCTTCACCCCCTACCATTGATGGGGCTGGCTTCACCCTAGGGAGGAGAGGAGTCGTTACCACAAGCTAATCACAGCTGGCAATAGGCTCAGCAAGACCAGTCTGAAACTACATCTGTGTTTGTGAACATTTTTGCTTTATCAAAAGGAACATGTAATTATCTTAAAAATATAATTTTCCATCTTTAACATAAGCTGGAATAGTCAAACCTCCTTAAGCCCAGAGCGCTTTTACAAGGACAGTTTATTCAATTACCTTTTCAAGCTTTTAAAAGTCTCCGACTCATTTGAGCAAGTGGGGGGAAAAGACAAAACATCAGTATCTTGCTGGAAAAATACTGTGGTTATTGGCACTGAAACAAAAATAACGCTATGATAAGGGCATTGTGTTCCCAAATCAAGTGTACACCTCATCTTTTTCTTAAGAAATCTTCCTGCACTGGGGATTTCACGAACCGTAAATGTTTACAACCTACATGATGTACCCTTCGACAAGTTCATCTCTCTGAACATTAGTTCCTTTCTGGGTAAAATGGGGATAGTAGTACCTATACAATAATATATGCATGGGAAGCAACCAGCACAATGCCTGATACTCAGTAACTCCCTTTCCATTGGCCTTAAAACAAACATGACACATGTAGCTGGAACAATCATTCCATATTGAAAGAACTGCTGCTGCTGTCTGTCTATCCCATGCCTACCTCAGAGTCCCTCACCAATCTCTACAGCAATACAAGATGTACTTGGGATCGTTTTGCCAAAGATGGGCACTCTGTCTTTGTTGTTTATTTGTACAGAATATCAGGACACAGCCTCATCAAAACAACTGTGAACAAAATGTGAAATGGCTTTTTAAAAAATTACAGTGATGTGCAAAACAGATATCACTGATCTACTTTGGCCATGGCCTTCGCCTTAACTGAAGCCCATCTTCAAGAGAGAGGTTAGGGATGTCTATTTCCCACATTGAGTCTTTCTGAACTAAAAATTTAGTGCTTATTTTTGTAACCTACTCAAAACGTATGGGTCAAAAGGCATCTTGCTATGGACACATGCTAATATCATTACACATTTACCCAAACCTATAAGATGTATAACACCAAGAGTGAACCCTAACGTAAACCATGAATTTGGGTGATAAACGATGTGTCGGTGTTCATCAACTGTAACAAATGTACCACTCTGGTGGGGGAGGTTGATGATGGGCGAGACTATGCATGTGTGGGGTATATGGGGGACCTCTGTAGCTTCCTCTTAATTGTGTTGAGAACCCAAAACTGCTTGAAAAAATAAAATCTATTTAAAAAATTTTAAAGCAAAACTAAATTATATTTAATAAACAAATTTTTAAAAAGTCATCCTGAAGTAGCACATACCCACCTTTGTGGTCAATAAGAAGGCTCAGTGATATCCAAGGAAATAGTTCTCAAATACTGAGTCGAGTTAATGTAAACAGCCTTGCTCAAGGTAGAAAGCCATGGGATGGCCTCCTCAGGGCTGAGGGTCTGAGTAAGGGCTGGCTGAGCCTCCCGACCACAGGTAGGACTTGGTATGTGAATCACTATAAATGCAGTTTCTCAAAGTAGTTATTTCTCCCATATATTAGACTTCCCCAAGGGAAACCTTTCATCTCACTTCATTCTGGATCCTTCTAGAAACTTTGTTAAAAATGAAAAAATATGATAGCAAGCAACAAGAAATAGGGCAATTACAGTCACTATCTTCTGGGAGAATGTATCCAAGGCGACCTGGATTCTACCAGCACTAAAGAAAATTCAGACAAGTTGTTTCTCAACCCCTCTCTTCCTTGAACCTCTCCTGACTTAATTTCTGTGACTAGTGTTCTCCTGGAGTCCCTCCCGCTTTTCTGACAGGCAAGTGAGTCCCCAGTGAGGTCCTCTGTCTCCACCTACCTCTGAAATGTGGAGACACCTCCACTTTTCCCATGCTTCACATTCTTACTCTCATGTTCCCCCTCCCAGACACAGTCACCTGGGTTTCTCTCGGGTTACTGGGGTTTCAGGAAATGGTGCTGGACCCAAGAAAGGGGAAGACCTGTTGTGGAAATTTGTATTGATAGTAAAGGGTAGTAAAGGCTTGAATGGGGGAGCCTTGCCTGAACTATAAGTGCAGAGAAAATTAAGAGCTAATTCTTTGTGTTGCACTGATTTCAGTTACTATTTATATGCTGAGGAATTCTCCAAATCTATATCTCTAGCATAAGCTTCATAGCCTTATACCTCTACCTGGATATCTCACAGGGAACTCAAACTAAAAATGTCTAAAATCACAATATTCATCTTCTACCTTCATACCTATTTCTCATTCCATTTTCTAGACTTTCTGTGGGACTACCATCCATCTAGTTACCCAAGGCAGAAACCTATTTCCAATCTCTCTCACTCCCATTCCCCAAATCCAATTCCCCAACTCCCATTCCCCAAATCCAGAAATCTTATAAATTCACATTCCAAATGTTTTGTGGCTCCATCACACATCTGCACTGTTAAGTCAAAGCCTCAAGGAGTTCTAGAAGCTGCCCTGATCTGGCCCCAGGCGAGCCCTAGTGATTAAATCCAGAATACATAGGTGTCTTGTAAGGAGCGCTCAAGAGACTCATCACCCTTCTAGCCACATACATTTTCTCCTTCCAGTAATTAGTTTTTACTCCTATAGTAAAGTCCTGGGCATTTTTAATTTTCTTTGGCATTTTATATTCTTCTAACCCTCCCAGTTTCTCTTTTGGCATGTAATCAACTCTTAAGAATTCCAGAATTCAGGTCTTTGCTAGGCAAATAACATCATCATCTGTTAGCTGCAGCCTCATGACTATCATAAGTTGCAATGTAGAGGTTCCCAATGCCAAGACCAGACACAGCCTTGGGCTCTCTGAGCCCTGGGAGGACACCATCACAGACGACATATGCATAAAACTAGGGCAAATGCTGAAAAAAGTTATTAGGCATTTTCTAATTCTACAAAGACTCTAGGAGTCCAGCTCCTACTTGAGAAATAAAAAGATAAACAATTTGGAGATAAGCAGAGGTTGGGAGAAAGGAAGGACACAGCACAGGGGCATCTTCATCCCAATCAACAGAAAGAAAATCAGGAAAGGACTGTCAATTGTCATGAAGTTAAGGCATCATTTCATGGTATTGTCCCTCTGGCTAGGCAATAGGGACAGATAGAGCTGCAAATAAGAAGACCATGACTGTTGTTTCAGCAAGTCTACAGTACAGAGGGAGATGAAAACAAGGAAACAAGCACTTACAAAGCAGTGTTATTAGAACTGTAATGAGTGTGATGGGGATAGTCTCTACTAGCTACATGAAGAAATTTAGACTTTGTCATGTTTTGTGTCTTAGAAATATCACTGTTTGGTGGAGAGAATAGATTACAGTGAGAGAAAACTATAGGAAAGGTTATTTATTAAGAAGCTTATTGCAATAATTTAGATGAGAAATTATGGTGGTTTATACAAGAAGACTAGCAATGGGATGTAAATAAGTGATTGTGTTAAAAAAATATTTAGGAGTTAGAATCAATAAGACTTGATGATTACATGTGAAGGTAGAGGATACAGAAATGACGAACGACTCCAGGTGTCTGACACTGGCAATTTGTTGGGTGGGAACAGCATTCACTATGATCAGAAACTAGAGAGAAGAAGCAGGTTTGGGGAATGGGAACAGAGAAGAAGCATAAGCTGGGTTCCTGATACATTAAATTCCACATTTTTGCAGTGTATTCAAGAGGAAGTATGCAGTAGGCAATTAATTATGGAGGTTAGAAAAGTGGTCTGGACAGGAGGTAAAACTTAGAGTCAAGAGCATATAATAGTGAATGGAAATAGATGGTATCTGCCATGGAGAGGGTGGGAGCTAAGACTCTGAGACTATTGAACAGGACACAGGAACTGGTCCTTGTAGAGGAGACTAGAAGATGCCTACAGAGGGAAGGAGGAGCACTGCTGTGGCCTGGCAAGCAGGATCTTCTCAGAAGGAGGGAGTTTACAACAATGCGCTGCTAACTGAAGATGTTCAAAACACATTACACGAAAAGAGCACGTTGAAGAACAATATGTGTGGCATGACCTCCTTGTATTTTTTTCATATTGAATCTGAATTGAATATTTCCAGAAGGACATACAAGAGACTGTCAAAAAAGGTCCTTAAGAAAGTAAGGCTGGAGAGTCATAGAAAAGAAAAGGGGACTGTAAATTAACACTTAGTGTACCTCCAGTATTGATGGAATATTTTACCTTGAGTGTGTATTACATTTTATATATTTTCAGTTAATTTAAAAAGATGAGACTGATCAACAGTATCAATGGTGCAGAGAAATAAAGTAAAATCAAAATGAAAAATATTCATTAGCTTTGCAACAAGGAGGTCATTAGTAAGTTGATGGAAGGCTTTTCAGGGGAGTGATGGGGCTGCATTTGTGGATGGTTGTTTTGAAATGGGAGATAAATAGGAGAAAATCTGTATAGATAACTCATTCTGGAAGATTGGTTATAAAGAGAAAGGAAAAGATAGGGCAATTACAGGAGGGGGCATAGAGTTCAGGAAGGGGATTTGTTTAATATGTTGAGTTTAGAATACTCTGACATCTTGATAGGACTCACCTCATGATTAAGGGGCGCGGGGACTTGAGATAGTCATCTCAGAGGGCTAGGAAGGGATGGGACTTGGAGAAAAGGTTTAGGAATCAACCTTGGACAAGAAGAGAGATACCCCTCTCACTGCTACAAAAAGAAAAAGTGAGAAGGAAAGAGTAAAGGCAATGCAGATAAGTCTGTAGGGTTGCTAGCAGTAACACTCACCAGTATCTTAGGCTTTTAAAATTTCCCTCAGTGCAATAAAAATATAATCAAATTCCATGCTGCAGGCCTATAGCAGAGTAATTCAGACTTTAAATATTGATATCTATGATAAAAACATATTATCTCTTTAATATCTTCACCATGCAAAGCAAGCACATGTTAATAAAAGATCTTATGTACAATTAGTGGTTTTGAAGGATTATCATTATTTATATCTGAATAAGTTGTGTGAATTATAAGTTGTCTAATCATTCATTATTTACACCCAAGAAGTCACATAATGAACATGGGAACATTAATTTTACGAGTAATGCTGTGAGTTTCTTGAGGGCAGAGTTTATGTCTGCTTTGTCTTTATGTCCTTGTATTTAGCCAGGGCCCAGCACAGAGTCACTGCTCAATTAATGTTTAATGAATAAATAAATGTAATTCTGGGGGAAAAGTTGCTGCTTCATTCTGACTGATATCACCAACAAAAAATTTTAATGTATATATGTACCTATATAAAATTGCCATATAGGGGACTTCCAGGGAAGATGGCGGAAGAGTAAGACACGGAGATCACCTTCCTCCCCACAGATACACCAGAAATACATCTACACGTGGAACAACTCCTACAGAACACCCACTGAATGCTGGCAGAAGACCTCAGACCTCCCAAAAGGCAAGAAACTCCCCACGTACCTGGGTAGGGCAAAGCGGAGAGATTCCCGCACAGAGGATCTGTGCCGACCGGCACTCACCAGCCCGAGAGGCTTGTCTGCTTGCCACCGGGGCGGGCGGGGCTGGGAGCTGAGGCTCGGGCTTCGGGCTTCGGTCGGAGCGCAGGGAGAGGACTGGGGTTGGCGGCATGAACACAGCCTGCAGGGGGTTAGTGTGCCATGGCTAGCCGGGAGGGAGTCCGGGGGAAAGTCTGGAGCTGCCGAAGAGGCAAGAGACTTTCTCTTCCCTCTTTGTTTCCTGGTGCGTGAGGAGAGGGGATTAAGAGCGCTACTTAAAGGAGCTCCAGAGACGGGCGCGAGCCGGGGCTAAAAGCGCGGACCCCAGAGACGGGCGTGGGACGCTGGGGCTGCTGCTGCTGCCGCTGCCAAGAGGCCTGTGTCCGAGAGCAAGGTCACTGTCCACGCCCCGCTTCCGGGGAGCCTGTGCAGCCCGCCACTGCCAGGGTCCGGAGATCCAGGGACGGCTTCCCCGGGAGAACGCACTGCGCGCCTCGGGCTGGTGCAACGTCTCGCCAGACTCTGCCGCGGCAGGCTCACCACGCACTCTGTACCCCTCCCTCCCCCGGGCCTGAGTGAGCCAGAGTCCCCTAAGCAGCTGCTCCTTTAACTCCGTCCTGTCTGAGCGAGGAACAGACGCCCTCCAGCGACCTACACGCAGAGGCGGGGCCAAATCCAAAGCTGAGACCCGGGAGCTGTGAGAACAAAGAAGAGAAAGGGAAATCTATCCCAGCAGCCTCAGAAGCAGCGGATTAAAGCTCCACAATCAACTTGATGTACCCTGCATCTGTGGAATACATGAATAGACAACGAATCATCCCAAATTGAGGAGGGGAACTTGGAGAGCAAGATTTATGATTTTTTCCCCTTTTCCTCTTTTTGTGAGTGTGTATGTGTATACTTCTGTGCGAGATTTTGTCTGTATAGCTTTGCTTCCACCATTGGTCCCAGGGTTCTATCCATCCATTTTTTTGTTTGTTTGTTTTTTCTTAATAATTATTTTTTATTTTAATAACTTTATTATATTTTATCATACTTTATTTTATTTTACTTTATCTTCTTTCTTTTTGTCTTTCCTTACCTCCTTCCTCCCTCCCTCCCTCTTTTCTTTCTTTCTTTCTTTCTACTTCTACTAATTCTTTCCTTCTACTTTTTCTCCCTTTTATTCTGAGCCGTGTGGATGAAAGGCTCTTTGTGCTGCACCCAGGAGTCAGTGCTGTGCCTCTGAAGTGGGAGAGCCAACTTCAGGACACGGGTCCACAAGAGACCTCCCAGCTCCACATAATATCAAACGGTGAAAATCTCCCAGAGATCTCCATCTCAACACCAGCACCCAGCTTCACTCAACGACCAGCAAGCTACAGTGCTGGACACCCTATGCCAAACAACTAGCAAGACAGGCACACAACGCCACCCATTAGCAGAGAGGCTGCCTAAAATCATAATAAGTCCACAGACACCGCAAAACACACCACCAGACGTGGACCTGCCCACCAGAAAGACAAGATCCAGCCTCATCCACCAGAACACAGGCACTAGCCCCCTCCACCAGGAAGCCTACACAACCAACTGAACCAACCTTAGCCACTGGGGACATACACCAAAAACAACGGGAACTACAAACCTGCAGCCTGCAAAAAGGAGACCCCAAAAACAGTAAGATAAGCAAAATGAGAAGACAGAAAAACACACAGCAGATGAGGCAGCAAGATAAAAACCCACCAGACCTAACAAATGAAGAAGAAATAGGCAGTCTACCTGAAAAAGAATTCAGAATAATGATAGTAAAGATGATCCAAAATCTTGGAAATAGAATAGACAAAATGCAAGAAATATTTAACAAGGACCTAGAAGAACTAAAGATGAAACAAGCAATGATGAACAACACAATAAATAAAATAAAAAATACTCTAGATGGGATCAATAGCAGAATAACTGAGGCAGAAGAACGGATAAGTGACGTGGAAGATAAAATAGTGGAAATAACTACTGCAGAGAAGAATAAAGAAAAAGGAATGAAAAGATCTGAGGACAGTCTCAGAGACCTCTGGGACAACATTAAATGCACCAACATTCGAATTATACGGGTTCCAGAAGAAGAGGAGAAAAAGAAAGGGACTGAGAAAATATTTGAAGAGATTATAGTTGAAAACTTCCCTACTGTGGGAAAGGAAATAGTTAATCAAGTCCAGGAGGCACAGAGAGTCCCATATAGAATAAATCCAAGGAGAAATACGCCAAGACACATATTAATCAAACTGTCAAGACTTAAATACAAAGAAAACATATTAAAAGCAGCAAGGCAAAAACAACAAATAACACACAAGGGAATCCCATTAAGGTTAACAGCTGATCTTTCAGCAGAAATGCTGCAAGCCAGAAGGGACTGGCAGGACCTATTTAAAGTGATGAAGGAGAAAATCCTGCAACCAAGATTACTCTACCCAGCAAGGATCTCATTCAGATTTGATGGAGAAATTAAAACGTTTACAGACAAGCAAAAGCTGAGAGAGGTCAGCACCACCAAACCAGCTTTACAACAAATGCTAAAGGAACTTCCCTAGGCAAGAAACACAAGAGAAGGAAAAGACCTACAATAACGAACCCAAAACAATTAAGAAAATGGGAATAGGAACATACATATCGATAATTACCTTAAATGTAAATGGACTAAATGCTCCCACCAAAAGACACAGATTGGCTGAATGGATACAAAAACAAGACCCATATATGTGCTGTCTATAAGAGACCCACTTCAGACCTAGAGACACATACAGACTGAAAGTACGGGATGGAAAAAGATATTCCATGCAAATGGAAACCAAAAGAAAGCAGGAGTAGCAATTCTCATATCAGACCAAATAGACTTTAAAATAAAGACTATTAGAAGAGACAAAGAAGGACACTACATAATGATCAAGGGATCAATCCAAGAAGAAGACAGAACAATTGTAAATATTTATGCAAACAACATAGGAGCATCTCAATACATAATGCAAATGGTAAGAGCCATAAAAGGGGAAATCGACAGTAACACATTCATAGTAGGGGACTTTAACACCCCACTTTCACCAATGGACAGATCATCCAAAATGAAAATAAATAAGGAAACACAAGCTTTAAATGATACATTAAACAAGATGGACTTAAAGGATATTTATAGGACATTCCATCCAAAAACAAAAGAATACACATTTTTCTCAAGTGCTCATGGAACATTCTCCAGGATAGATCATATCTTGGGTCACAAATCAAGCCTTGGTAAATTTAAGAAAACTGAAATTGTATCAAGTATCTTTTCCGACCACAACACTATGAGTCTAGATATCAATTACAGGAAAAGAGCTGTAAAAAATACAAACACATGGAGGCTAAACAATACACTACTTAATAATGAAGTGATCACTGAAGAAATCAAAGAGGAAATAAAAAAAATACCTAGAAACAAATGACAATGGAGACATGACGACCCAAAACCTATGGAATGCAGCAAAAGCAGTTCTAAGAGGGAAGTTTATAGCACTACAATCCCACCTTAAGAAACAGGAAACACCTCGAATAAATAACCTGACCTTGCACCTAAAGCAATTAGAGAAAGAAGAACAAAAAATACCCAAAGTTAGCAGGAGGAAAGAAATCATAAAAATCAGATCAGAAATAAATGAAAAAGAAATGAAGGAAATGATAGCAAAGATCAATAAAACTAAAAGCTGATTCTTTGAGAAGATAAACAAAATTGATAAACCATTAGCAAGACTCATCAAGAAAAAAACGGAGAAGACTCAAATCAATAGAATTAGAAATGAAAAAGGAGAAGTAACAACTGACACTGCAGAAATACAAAAGATCATGAGAGATTACTACAAGCAACTCTATGCCAATAAAATGGACAACCTGGAAGAAATGGACAAATTCTTAGAAGAGCACAACCTTCCAAGACTGAACCAGGAAGAAATAGAAAATATGAACAAACCAATCACAAGCACTGAAATTGAAACTGTGATTTAAAATCTTCCAACAACCAAAAGCCCAGGACCAGATGGCTTCACAGGTGAATTCTATCAAACATTTAGAGAAGAGCTAAGACCTATCCGTCTCAAACTCTTCCAAAATATAGCAGAGGGGGGAACACTCCCAAACTCATTCTACGAGGCCACCATCACCTTGACACCAAAGCCAGACAAGGATGTCACAAAGAAAGAAAACTACAGGCCAATATCACTGATGAACATAGATGCAAAAATCCTCAACAAAATACTAGCAAACAGAATCCAACAGCACATTAAAAGGATCATACACCATGATCAAGTGGGGTTTATTCCAGGAGTGCAAGGATTCTTCAATATACGCAAATCAATCAACGTGATACACCATATTAACAAATTGAAGGAGAAAAACCATATGATCATCTCAATAGATGCAGAGAAAGCTGTCGACAAAATTCAACACCCATTTATGATAAAAACCCTGCAGAAAGTAGGCCTAGAGGGAACTTTCCTCAACATAATAAAGGCCATATATGACAAACCCACAGGCAACATCGTCCTCAATGGTGAAAAACTGAAACCATTTCCACTAAGATCAGGAACAAGACAAGGTTGCCCACTCTCACCACTCTTATTCAACATAGTTTTGGAAGTTTTAGCCACAGCAATCACAGAAGAAAAAGAAATAAAAGGAATCCAAATCAGAAAAGAAGAAGTAAAGCTGTCACTGTTTGCAGATGACATATACTATACATAGAGTATCCTAAAGATGCTACCAGAAAACTACCAGAGCTAATCAATGAATCTGGTAAAGTAGCAGGATACAAAATTAATGCACAGAAATCTCTGGCATTCCTATACAGTAATGATGAAAAATCTGAAAGTGAAATTAAGAAAACACTCCCATTTACCATTGCAACAAAAAAGAATAAAATATCTAGGCATAAACCTACCTAAGGAGACAAAAGACCTGTATGGAGACAAAAGACCTGTATGCAGAAAATTATAAGACTGATGAAAGAAATTAAAGATGATACAAATAGATGGAGCGATATACCATGTTCCTGAATTGGAAGAAACAATATTGTGAAAATGACTCTACTACCCAAATCAATCTACAGATTCAATGCAATCCCTATCAAACTACCACTGGCATTTTTCACAGAACTAGAACAAAAAATTTCAAAATTTGTTTGGAAACACAAAAGACCACGAATAGCCAAAGCAATCTTGAGAACGAAAAACGGAGCTGGAGGAATCAGGCTCCCTGACTTTAGACTATACTACAAAGCTACAGTAATCAAGACAGTGTGGTACTGGCACAAAAACAGAAAGATAGATCAATGGAACAGGATAGAAAGCCCAGAGATAAACCCACGCACATATGGTCAACTTATCTTTGATAAAGGAGGCAGGAATGTACAGTGGAGAAAGGACAGCCTCTTCAATAAGTGGTGCTGGGAAAACTGGACAGGGACATGTAAAAGTATGAGTTTAGATCATTCCCTAACACCATACACAAAAATAACCTCAAAATGGATTAAAGACCTAAATGTAAGGCCAGAAACTATCAAACTCTTAGAGGAAAACATAGGCAGAACACTCTATGACATAAATCACAGCAAGATCCTTTTTGACCCACCTCCTAGAGAAATGGAAATAAAGACAACGATAAACAAGTGGGACCTAATGAAACTTCAAAGATTTTGTACAGCAAAGGAAACCATAAACAAGACCAAAAGACAACCCTCAGAATGGGAGGAAATATTTGCAAATGAAGCAACTGACAAAGGATTAATCTCCTAAATATATAAGCAGCTCATGCAGCTCAATAGCAAAAAAACAAACCACCCAATCCAAAAATGGGCAGAAGACCTAAATAGACATTTCTCCAAAGAAGATATACAGATTGCCAACAAACACATGAAAGGATGCTCCACATCACTAATCATTAGAGAAATGCAAATCAAAACTACCATGAGATATCATCTCACACCGGTCAGAATGGCCATCGTCAAAAAATCTAGAAATAATAAATGCTGCAGAGGGTGTGGAGAAAAGGGAACACTCTTGCACTGTTGATGGGAATGTGAATTTGTACAGCCACTATGCAGAACAGTATGGAGGTTCCTTAAAAAACTAAAAATAGAACTACCATATGACCCAGCAATCCCTCTACTGGGCATATACCCTGAGCAAACCATAATTCAAAAAGAGTCATGTATCAAATTGTTCATTTCAGCTCTATTTACAATATCCCAGAGATGGAAACAACCTAAGTGTCCATCATCGGATGAATGGATAAAGAAGATGTGACACATATATACAATGGAATATTACTCAGCCATAAAAAGAAACGAAACTGAGCTATTTGTAATGAGGTGGATAGACCTAGAGTCTGTCATACAGAGTGAAGTAAGTCAGAAAGAGAAAGACAAATACCGTATGCTAACACATGTATATGGAATTTAAGAAAAAAAAAATGTCATGAAGAACCTAGGGGTAAAACAGGAATAAAGACACAGACCTACTTGAGAATGGAGTTGAGGATATGGGGAGGGGGAAGGGTAAGCTGTGACAAAGCGAAAGAGAAGCATGGACATATATACACTACCAAACGTAAGGTAGATAGCTAGTGGGAAGCAGCCGCATAGCACAGGGAGATCAGATCGGTGCTATGTGACCGCCTGGAGGGGTGGGATAGGGAGGGTGGGAGGGAGGGAGACGCAAGAGGGAAGGGATATGGGAACAGATGTATATGTATAACTGATTCACTTTGTTATAAAGCAGAAACTAATACACCATTGTGAAGCAATTATACTCCAATAAAGTTGTAAAAAAAAAAAGTGCCATATAGATTTTATTCTTACAGCCTAAAAAGGTGTTTTTTGTTTTTTGTTTTTAGCAATTGCAATGGTGCTCTCAGGAATGGAGAGGAGAGAAAGTGTTACAAAAGCTCTTAACAGTGCAGGCTCGCCTGTGTATATTTATTCCATATTGCTCACTCCAGCTTTGGTCATGACTTCAAAATGATAGCGCGAGTTAATGCATTTTCACACCTCAAAGAAAGGTTACACTCTTCATGCCAGCCTGCTGTGCACAATTATAAGAGAGAAATCACAGGGAGTAACCGGCTGCTAACAAGCGTCCTCCAGAACATCCGAGGATTTTCACCAACACATCCTCTCACCCAAACTGCCCAGCACAAATTCAATCAGACCTTTCATTTGGAAATCACGATTCCAATGGCAGACTCTTCTGAAGGACCATTGTTCCAAGGGATTTCAGGGAGTGGAGCTTTGCATTATTTTTTTCTCCTCCTTGGCTACAATTAGAATTCATTACCATCTGAGGGCTATTTACCAGGCTGTATAAAAGGAGTTAAATGTTGAGCTAACAGATTGGAAATATGTCCTCATAACACAATTTGTTCTCCCCACTGGCACTCATAATGGAAGCCTAGAAAAAGGGCCAAGAATGTAAAACACATCACATCTACTTAGCCACATCCCTAGGTGAGTCTTCTCCAATAGGGTTAAGGAAGACTGACCAGAAGGCCATTAGCAATCTGCGCTCTGATTTTACTCAATAGGAAGCCCTTTCAGGAGTACTAAATTTTTTTTTAAGTAAATTGAAAGGCTGGCCTTCCACACAGAGCACTCCCCATACAAACTGTAGAGACTGCTCATCACACACTAAGATGAGCGATGTTTGACTGAGGCTTCCCTTCTGATACCTCACTTCTTTCTGCTCTCATTCTCACTGCATAAGCTAGAACTTTGACAAGCTAACCTCCAGCAAGTTTCTTTCTTCTGCCAGGCTCAAAAGATTTGAGAGGCAAAAAAAAAAAAAAAGGGAGAGAGAGAGAGAGAGAGAAGGAAGAGAGTGGGACAATGATGCAGAATTAAAGGACAAGCAGACAAGATGGAGGTCTCCATGTGGGTGTATGTGACATCTTTCTTCTGAGCAGTTTAAGGCCAAATCACACAAACTCAAGCGAAGACTCCAGAGTATGTTCACGGCGTAAGTATTCATCATCTTATAAAAGCAAAGAAATAACCATCTGATAATCTGTCCCAACCTTTAAGCCTCAACCTCTTCAGCTGCTAAATGGGAATAATGCATATACTCAGGGAAGTCATGAGGATTAAAGAGATTACATAGCAACGTGCTTAGCACTGATTGAGTACTGTGAAAGCACTCAATCCATTATGACCATAATTATGATTAAGCAGAGTAAGAATCTTACCTTTGGATGACAAGATAAACTGCCAAATTATCCCTGTTTCCTTGTTTCTTTCTGAGGTTGTATCTTGTTCTTTTGTTTGGAACATAGTCCTATTTCCTCATTTTGCTTGACCCTCCGTGTTGGTTTCTGTATATTAGATGAAACAATCCGCTCTCCCAGTCTTGAAGGAGAGCTTGTACAGAAGTGAAACTTATTGTTCAGTCCTGCCCTAGCTGTTGGTTGTCTCTCAAACCTTTGTGAGTGTCCAAGCAGCCTATTTCATTTTTAATCTCTCCCAGTGGTTGACGGTGTGCCAAGACCTGTCGCTGGCCCAAGGCAAGGAGGGGGATCTCAGACAGCACCTAGATTCAGGCTGATTGGAAGCCAGACCCTCAGGAAGCAGGGTTTAAAATATGCAAATATGCAAATATATACCATCCTGTGGGAATGCATGCATAAGTCCCTCTGGCCAGATGATCTGGAGGTGTCCCCAGGGTGAAAGGCACAAAACTCAGGGCTCCAGACAAGTGTATGAGCTCCTTTCTGGGTGAAACCAGTGAGTGGGAGCCAGGCAGAGGGAGGGCACAAAGATGGCATCCCCCTGCCTCCACTTCCGAGAGCCCCTCTGTGGGCCCCTAGGGGTGTGCAAGCCCAGAAGCCTGCCTTCCAGCCAAAGCTCCAGAGCAAGCAATAGGCCTCTTTCTTGGAACGACTGTGGGCGTCTCAGTCTGCCATCTGTGCAGTGCCCTGGGGGTGGTATGTTACCATCCCGGGGAACCCAGGAACGTAAGTCCCCTGCCTCCAGAGTCAGATCATCAAGGGGCATCCCCTGGGCAGCAGCTGCAGAAACCAGGCGCGAATGCTCCCCAGTGGGAGCTGCAGCTCTGTGGAGCGTGGCAGTGGGAGAATGTGAAGATGGTGCCCACCAAGTGTGTTAAAAAAAAGTCTAGAATTTTTTTTAAAAATGGAGCCTACCGCTTTAGCGAGCATGAAAATGGCGTCCACCCGAGGCTTTAAGATCAGCAGGTGAAGCTCTTTGACAGAAAGTCCCGGTGATTTTCAAACAGCTGCTTCTACACATGCCCTTGGCCGGTGAAGTCTGAGCACCAGCCCTTCCCCAGTTCATTACAACACTTTGGGTCCAGAGGACACAAGCCCTGTTGGTTTTCAAAGCCAGGTGTTTTGGGGGCTTTCTCCCAGGTGAGGTCTTAAAAGCTGGGGCACCTGATGTGGGGTCCGAGCCCTTAATTCCTTAGGGAGGAGTTCCAGGTTGTGAGTTCCCTCCCAATGTGGGTTGCCATGCCAGGTGTGGGGTTTATGGAAAGACTGTGTCTCAGCCTCTCCTTCCTTCTTCTTCCCGATGGATGTGAAGGGGTTGCTCAGCTAGTTTTCAGATCTTTTTCAGAGGAAATGGTTCCATATGTAGCTGTAGATCCGATGTGTCCACGGGAGAAGGTGACTGCAGGATCCTCCTATGTCACCATCTGGAACCACCTTCTGCCAGATTATATTGACCCATGAAGTACAAGGTCACTCACCACATCAACCTTCATTTTAGGAAAAATAAAAGTCCTTGGGCATTGATTCACAGCAGTTACCAAAGGGATCTTGGTGTTATTAAACATGGCAAATGACTGAATTACCCTCAAATGCACAGAGTGGAAGCATAGCTATAAAATGAGTGTGGGCATCCTCCTCCCGCTTTACAGGCTTCACCCCCAGACCACAGGGGGAAGGTCTGTGCCCTGGGTGAGGCCACCCAGTGTAGCAGAAGCCATCCTGTGCATGCCTCACCTCTATCCCCTCAGCACTAGCCAAACCAATGGCTTCCACCTGCATGCACCTATGGTTCTTTGCTGGGTGGTTTTCTTTGGCCCACTGAGCTGGAAGGGGCAGCAGGCAGAGTACCAGGGAGTTAATATCCCCTGGAGCCAACCTCTACCGATAACTGGTGGAAGCTGGCGGATCACTAGCTCCTCGGGTGGGACAACCTGAGATATTTCTACGCGGTCTCCAGAACTCCCCAGCAGATTGAGTCCCGGTTGCACACAGCAATAACCTGTTCAGTGAGGTCGGTTTCCTTCCCTTCTCTCACTTCTCCACTTTCCTACCAGTGTTTCCTGGACCACCTCCCATTTCCTTCTCTTCAAGGTCTCCTTCTAGAAACATCCAACCTAACACACCCAAAAGAGTCCTTCCTTTAGGCTCCCTGCAGCTCCTCATCACAGAGTTCTCATCCCCACCCCCATTCTATCACGGGCATTATAGCAATTGCCATTTCTGTTTGTGGATTTCTAATTTAGGGACATCCAATACAGTTCCCAAAACAGCTTTTACCCTGTGGGAACCTACACTGCCCAACGTTTCTTGAGAGCTCAACTTGTACCAACAATCATTAAGAATCAATTCTCGTTCACTATCTCTAACCATCACCGTAAAGATGGTATTATTATCCCCGCTTAATAGATGTGGAAATCCAAGTTCAGGGAAGTTAACTCACTTGCCAAAGTCTAACAGCAAGTGAGATGGAGAGCTGGGTTGGAACGCATGTCGGTTTAGCGTAAATGACCATGAAGTTTAATTCCTTTTGCTCCCTGTAAGACCTGCTGAGGGTCAGTTCTGGAGTCTGTATATTTATAGGGCATGATTGGGTGACAAACATATTTGGACTTACTGGTACAGTTTAACACTTTTTCCTTCTTCTTTCCCATTAGCAACTTATAGCCTAGTCGGCTTTACCGTAATCCTCAATCACTTTTCAACATGTAATTTAACAGCATGAGTGATATTGGTCCCCTCGCATCATTCTCCACTTTCTCCATTTGACAATAGAACCCTTTAGTTTTAACTGAACACTTGGCTACCATCTAGAGACTTCCTCCCCCAGTGTGTCTTGCAGCTATGATGCCAAAAGATGTAGCCAAAAGGATGTGAGTGAAAGTGCTGAGAACAAGTTCCAGGACCTACCAGGCGGTGCTGTACTGCCACATCTTCCTTCTCCCTCCATTTGGGAGTGAATGCAGATGTGAGGGTAACAGAGGGTCGACACCGACCAGGAGCACCAGGGCACCACCCCTACAAGGTGGCAGGACAAGCTAGAAGGAGCCTGGGTCCCTCTGATCACTGGCCAGCACATACTGTGGTGGGAGAGACAAACTCTTACTTGTTTGAGCCACTGTTATTTGTTCTGCTCTGAAGCAGCAAACCCAAATCCTAACTAATACAAAGAGAGAAAAGAGAAGGAAAAACGGAGAAGCAAGTCAGCAGGAAAATGGTGTAGGACTGTGGGGATAGGCGTTGAGGGAGGGAAGACCAGGAAGGAGAGCAAGGCTCAGAGGGGGCTGAGCTATATTTTGTTTGTTTGCTTGTTTTACCATTTTCCAAAACATAAAGGAGGAAGAGAAAATCAAAGCCAGAGAAGAAAGGAAAAGCAATGACATTCTCTTTCATCCTGCCTCTCGGAGACTGCGGGTGGCAGGAAAACAGAGGGGGAGAGGAGTCCCCAGCTGTTAGCAGGGCCCATCCGAAGTTCAAACTCAACTCTCTGCTGAGGAGCAGAAGATGTCATCCACTCCGAAGCACAGGGGGTTCTCGGGATTAACTAGGTGTCCACAGGGGCCTTTGCACGGGCAGAGACCTCAAGACACCCTGGGTCTCCCACCCTGTAACAGAGCAAACCTTCTCACGTGAAGGGGTGGGGAGTTCAGGACAGTCACCAGGCTTTTACTTAACTCACAAGTATGCTAATCATGCAATGCAAATGTGTGCAAATTTCCAGTCATCTTCTAAGAGGACACATGCTTTGAAACATTCATTTCCAGAGTCCACCCAATAGGACACTGTCAGTTATTGACACAAAAGCAAACACAGCTACTCTGAATTAAGGGACACTTTAAAAATCACATGCTAATTATTCTCCCATGCAAGCCTTGTCGCAGCCTGCAGTTTTGTGAGTGAACCTCACTGCCAGCCTTTCGGGACTCGGCCAAGCCCCCATCCCACATGGGCCCCACACACAGCGTTGCTCAGAGTGGCTGCCAGGCCTCAGCAGCTCAACCACACTTCGCCAGGGCAGTGGTTGCGATGTGGCACTTTATAAGCAACACGCAGATCAACTGGAGAAGCAAAACTTGCCATGGTCACTAAACAACAATAAGAGAAAAATTGCAACGACAGCAGACAATTTGAATCAGGCTATATCACGAGTCAAAAGCCAGCAACCCTGGACGAATATGAATTAGAATGTGCAATCCAGGCTTCCCATCTCTTTAACTGTCACGAGTCAACGAGTCAGTCTTGCCGTTAACACCCAGTAGCCTGAGAACCCATTCTGCAGAACTTCAAGAAGCCCAGTCTGGGGGAAATTTTCCTTCCTCAACTATTTCTGAACCTTTCTGGAGATACCTGCACATCACACAAGTTTGTCCTTCTTGTCACCCACCACCTCAATCTGCCTCCTGGTTCTCAGCATCTCAACTTATCACTTGCATGGATCATTACTCACCAGCTCACAACTAGCTGTCCGGGCTGTTGTCTTCTTCTCTGAACAAATACTCCCTGAGCTGAGTGTTAATGCCCTCAGGAATGGCTGAGACCAGGATATAATATCTAACAATAGACAGGCTAGGGGATACTCAAGGGAATAACCATGCAGAAAGAAAATCTTAATCAGGCTAGTGGACATCACCCATACAAGGATCCACAGACCAAGGCATTGCTTATGTGGTGGCCAGCTTGCGCCTCAGTGCTCCCAAGCCTGCCAAGATGTTATGGGAGAAGGGAAGGAGATTATACTTTACTCTGACTAGACTTCAAGTAGCTCAGCACCACCGGCATCTCCACTGGAACATATCTTCCTCTTTGCCCTTGGTCATTGGTTGACCTAGAAAGGTCAACATCCCTCAGAGATGCAATTCTGGCTCAAGAAAGGTGGCTTCCATATCATCAGGCAGGGCCTCTTGATTCCTCAGTGTCCTGAACCTGATTTGGGCTTTAGCTTGCATGAACCAAGTTACGGATGTGAGGAATCTACTTAAGCCTCTAACTAAACAGGAACTGCCAACAGCTTAGAAAGAGCAGCTATCACTCCTGCCCCTCACTTTATTCTGATTGAGGTTTCAGAAATATTGGGGTTCCATAAGGGTTGGATTAAACCATTGGAGAGCACTGAGAACATTCTAGTGCCCCCAGCCAGTATGAAATACAAATTGAAACCTACACCATCATATAACGAAAGCCCACCACATTCTCATTTTTCTCATTATGATGATTCTGGTACTTTTTCAAAACATTTTTTTAAATTCAAATACTTCCTCGAGATGCTCTCATTTTCTTTGGAATATTTCCCTGCTGGTGCCCCAAGGCCATTCAGCCTCCTGGGAAGCACAGCACTGGGTCCAGTGTCAGAACCCCCTATTACACATGTAGAGCTTAGTCTCAGAGCACCGCTAACGTCACAAGAGCCCCTGCCGGGAAATCCACCAACCTTCTATAGTAAAAAAACGGTGTTTCCTCTCCATTGTCTTTCTACTGGAGTGTTCCTGAGAACAATGGGCTTTTGTACTCAGCAGATAAGGTTGAGCTGTCCTCTAGATTATTTAGAATCAAAGGTATCCCCTCCCTTTCTTTTTGTCCTCTCTTTCCACTGGGGCTTAAACCTGAAGGTCAAAGGAAACCTCCTATGACTCATTTATTCACTAATGTTTGTTGAGCACCTGTAGAGGGCTGAATAGTGTCCCTCAAAAATTCATGTCTACACAGAACCTCAGAATGTATTTGGAAAGAGGGTCTTTGAGAATGTAATTAGTGAGGATGCAGTCATATTGGAGTATGAGAGACCCTAAATCCAATGACTGATGCCCTTATAAGAAGGGGAGAGGACCCAGAGAGATCCAGCTGGGAAGGAAGGCCACGTGATGATGGAGGTAGGCTTTGGAGTGATGCAGCTACGAGCCAAGGAACTAACTCCAAGGACTGCCAGCAACCACCAGAGGCCAGAAGACAGGCAGGGAACAAGTTGTGCCTTACTTAGAGCCTCCAGAAGGAACCAACACTGCTAACACCTTGATTTCCAACTTCTGGCCTCCTGAACTGGGAGAGAGTAAGTTTTTGCTATTTGAAACCACCCAGGTTGTGGTAACTTAGAGCAGCCACAGGAAACATACAGCTCGTAATAGTTTCTCATCACAGTACCAAGCACTAAGAGCATAGCAATGACTAAGACAAGTAAGATCCCTGTTCTCGGGCTTCCCTGGTGGCACAGTGGTTGAGAGTCCGCCTGCCGATGCAGGGGACGTGGGTTCGTGCCCCAGTCCAGGAAGGTCCCACATGCCGCGGAGCGGCTGGGCCCGTGAGCCATGGCCGCTGAGCCTGCGGGTCCGGAGCCTGTGCTCCGCAACAGGAGAGGCCACAACAGTGAGAGGCCCGTGTACTGCAAAAAAAAAAAAAAAAAAAAAAAAAAAGATCCCTGTTCTCACGTGGCAAAAATCCTACTGGAGAAGACAAATAGGAAGTAACCAAATAAATAAATAGGGTTCTTTCAGAATGGATCAATTTCATGAAAAAACAAACCAGAGTTATGTGATAGAGCAGGACCAGGGTGGAAGGCAGGGCAATATTGCCTTTTAGAGCGGGCTATCTCTGGGACATCCACCCAGGGCGGACTCACTCTCCAGTCCGGCCAGGACACTCCGGGGAGTGTGCTCCCTTCCACTTCTGCATGCTTCTCTCATCCCGTCCACAGATATCTGGCCTCTCCTCTCCTCTCTTCTGAACCCAACGCCTCGGAGTTCCATCAGCAGTTCTGCTTCTGACATAGCCTTCTGTTTTCATTCCACAGAAATTTTTCTTCCTTCACATGCTCCCGAGCTTGAACATGTACATAACTGACAAGAATTGTTTTTGTTCCCCGCATCCAGCCTGTACATGATGGATGTCAGTATATTTCCTCACCATACTAAGAGAGCAGATCCAATTTGACTTAATTACTGCTGGAGCTCTGTAAACAGCCACAAGTTACTGCCGAGCCCTGTGGTTTATGAAGAGAACACCACAAATGACAGGAAGCTGCAGGGAGAAAAATAGTCTGAGCTGACTTTGGCGTGTTCATTTCCGAGTACAGATACTTCCATTCATCAGTGGGGACATTTATGAAATCTGGGCTAAGATGATATTCTAGAAAGGAGCAACAGAGACCCAAAGTGTTGTAATTATGAGGCCATCTCTGAGCAGAAGCCCTGTGACTAGAATGCAAGCTGCTCCACGGGAACCAGAATCAGTCAGACACGGAGAACCTATCCACCTGAGGGTAATTTCAGTGTTACCCGCCCCTGCTCCCCATTCCCACCAAAGCGAGCCTGGCATTCGGGAATCAGCGAAGACCCAAAAGGAAACTCATTTAACCAGAACTTGACTTCTTAAGATTTCCACCCCACAAGAAGCTGCACCACCATCTGACAGACTGAAAAGTACACAATGGGCACAGAGGGGAAGAGCCGGAGAAAGGAAAGCAGACGCCTCCATTCTCCCCAGTGACACATGGGAGCCCTGAGCTGAGGCCTCACGGCTCACAGAGAGGGGGAGACAAAGGCGGTACTCAGAGGGGGCCGTGCTCAAGTGTGCAAGTAGGGATCCTGTTAAAATGCAGGTTCTGGTTCCGTAGGTCTGGAACAAGGGCCTAGAATTCTGCAACCAGAACAAGCTCCCGGTGATTCCAACAGGCTGTCTAGAACCTAGGGAAGCAGCTGCAGCGTGAGGATGGACTGGGAAGGGAGTCCTCTTAGGAGGCTGATGTGATGCCCCAGGAGTCCAGGTAACAAGCAATGCTGCTCTCCTTCTCATCCAAATTTAGGCAAAGACAAACTCTGTTACATAATAGATGGAGTTTATCATCAACAAAAATCATTAATTTAATTGCATATAGTAATTCCATGTGTTGAATTAAGACAATTTCAATAAGTAGTTTTTAAAAGACGATAATTCAGCGTCTTTCAAATCCATCTGCATGTTACAGTCATCTGGGGAGCCAATCATCTGGTTAAAAATACCAGTACCCAGGCCCCAATCCAAGGCAACTGAATCAGGATCTCTTGCCCTAGTGTGTATACAGGCAGATGGGGGGGGAGGGAAGGGAAGAGGTAAAGAGCCCTGAAGGGAGAAAAGAGAAGAATCCAAGACAAGAGGGACTGGAGAGAAATATTAAATCCACACATTTCTTACTTCTATTCCCACTTCTTTCAATTTCACTTCTCCCTCTCCAGCAGTCTTCTAATCAAAGAATGTTCCATGGATCAGCAGTATCAGCGTCACCTGGGAGCTTATTAGAAACAGAATCCTAAGCCCCTCCCCAAACCTACTGAATCAGAATCTGTATTTTAAGAAGATCCCCGGGTAATCAGTGGGCATGGTAAGTCTGAAAGCACCGCTCTACATAGACTTGAGCCCAAGCTTCCTGCGCCGAAGTATGCTACGTACAAAGGCAATCAGTAAGCTGCTCGGGCATTGCAAATGGGGATCAGCTGCTGCTTGTACCCCGCCAGGCGACTGTAGGAGAGGGTGCCTGCGAATGTGTAATTGATTTACAACATCATCTGGCTGTAACCCAGCAAAAGCCAAGTTCTCTCTTTCTCTGTATTGATATAATTACTGACATGAGGGGAAGCAGGTTCTTTCTTCAGATCAAGTAAGCTTGTTATTTATCAGCCTGTGCTAGCTTCGCTTCTGATTAGCAATTTATTCTGGGTGGTTATTGACTGGCCCCACTTGGGTCTCCTTATTCATTCTGTTCCCACCAGCAACAATGATTTAGCTCTCAGGGTGATGGCAACATAGATGCAGGTATATATATTTGCATTTTCTGTACATTTTCCTATTTTCTTGCCTGCTTTAATAGAGAGAATATTACTTAAGGACCATGATTGCTTTTTTAACTCCTCACAATACCTAGCAAAGCAGCACTTATTGAAAAATGTAATGGATGCTGCTGGGTGGTGCCAGGAACCATTCTTAACACTGTTGTTCTCAATTCTCCACCTCATGAGCCAGAAAAGAAACTGTTTTAAAGCCACCTTGGAACACCTGCACTTCGACAAAACTCACCGCCTGCCTCTGTTCACCGACTCTGTGCTGTCAGTCATAAAAAGCAGACGCTGTCACCAGCTCAGAGGCTGCTTCCCCAGAGTTCATTTCAAAGTCATTTATTGGAACTTCGAGTGTATTATTCCCAAACAATTCCTTCAGTTCCCACTGTTGCCAGGCTGGACTTCAAGAGTGGGAAGCCTTACTCTTACAATACTACTAATCAACAGCAACAATGTTAAATTAAGTCCAAATGGGTTTTTATTCAACTTGATGTTGTGTGCTTAAGGAATAGTTTGCATCAGAAGACAATTAAGAGGTAGGAACAGATAATATTACAGATTCTGACTTCTGTGTATTTCTAAGAGCTTTAAAGCTGGATAGCATTAATTCTTCATAATAGTTTATTAAAACTTCTGATTTTCCTTTTTATTACAAAACATGTAGGCGTGCCTTCATTTTTACATTTATTTTCCACATGTATCACCATTCTGTGGCTCACAGGTGAAGTCAGAAGAGGGAGAAAAAAGAAAGGAAAAAATAAAGAAAAATGAAAGTGATCACCAGTTTAGCAAGCCTAGCACACTAGAAGGAATTTAAAAGGCTCAGTATACGAATGTCTGCGTAAAGTAGATATAATTGAATAATTGAATCACTGAACTTTAGAACTGGGAGGGGCCACAGTCAGAATTACCACATTGTCCCTTAGGGCAGTGTTTTATAAAATGGGGGATTTGGGGGTGATTTTCCCCGTGGGGGCGGACATCGGGCAATGTCTGGAGACATTTTTGGTTTTCATACCTGGTGGAGAAGTACTACTGGCATCTAGTGGGTAAGGACCAGGGATGGTGTTTAACATTCTACAATGCACAAGGCAGCCCCTCACGACAGAAACTCAAAATGCGGCCCCCAATGTTGATAGTACTGAGATTGAGAAACTGCCTGGGAGGAAAGGAGCAACAGGTAAGATGGCCGCGGGCTGGTTGACTAGAGAGAAGCATTTCAGGTTGTTCTACAGCAAGGTAATGAGGTGGAGAACTGGAATGGCTGATCTGACAACCCAAGGCTTAATGCAATTGAGAAGATGATACTGTCCATCAAATACTAAGAGTAAGACAAAGCAGAAAAAGAGCCAGTTGTTGGGAGAGTTATGAGTAGGGAAAAGCAAGGGGCAAAGAACGGATCAAGGAGGACAGTTCCAGATTGAGCACCCCTGATACTGTGGAAGTAGACAGGATAGCGTAAAAGAGTTGCCTTGGGCAAGTCGAAAAAGTCCCTCCTGTGGAGTCTGACACCTGGGCTGAGCCTCAGCGTTGGTAGAAGCAGAGACTGGGCCAGCTTCTGTACAACAGTTCACTACTATGAACATGAGATGTCTGTAAGGAAGATCCCTGAAACTTGGAGGGCATCAGTATATAAAATGGTCTCTGACCTCCAGGAACTAACAATCTCATTAAGATAAAATTTACATATATATGCTGATGGCTCCCCAATTTTTATCTCTAGCCAGACCTCCTCCCCTGGACTCCTAAATCAGGTATCAAATGCCAATTCACCTTCTCGCCTTAAATATCCAATAGACATCTCAAATTAGCATGTCTAAAAATAAACTGTTAATAATCCCCCAAACCTGTACCTCTTACAGTTCTCCCCATCTCAGTTGCTCAAATAAAAACATTGGCATCATTCTTCATTCCCTCTTTCTCACACCAAATATACAATTAGTCAGCAAATTCTCTCAATGCTACCTTCAAAATATACCCAGATTGAAAACATTTTGTTAAGTGAAAGAAGCAAGCCATAACAAAGGACTACATATTGTTTGATTCCATTTATATGAAATGTGCAGAACGGGCAAATCTATAGAGATAGAACATGATTGGGGTTGCTTAGGGCTGAGGGGAGATTGAGGAATGATGGCTAAGGGGTGCAGGATTTCTTTTGGGAATGATGAAAATGTTCTAAAACTGATTGTGGTGATGGTGGCACAAATCTGTGACTATACTAAAAGCCACTGAGTTGTACACTTTAAATGGGTGAACTGCATGGTATATCTCAATAAACTGGTTATTAAGAAGTATACATATACACACATATATAATTATATCTCTCTAGAATCCACCCTCTTCTCACCATCTGCATCATGACCTCACTGGCCCGAGTCCCCATCGCCCCTCACCTGATTACTGCAGCATCTTCCTGACCTGACTGGCCGTTGGCTTCTCTTCCTGCTCTACCTGGACCCTTCTGCATAAGCACCATAGTGACCCTTTGAAAGCACAAGTCAGATCTTATCATTCTTCTTCTCAAACCCTTCTGGTAGCTCCCATCTCACTAGAGAGAAAGCCAAAGCAGGCCCCACATGAATTGGCCCCCCTGGCACCCCAGCCTCCTCTTCCCTGACTCCCTCTCACTCACTGCTGTAACCACTAGCTTCCTCCCTGCTTCTCAAACACACCAGGCCTGCTCCCTCAGGGACTTTGAACTTGCTGTTTCCTATGCCTCTTCTCTCAGATCCAAGTGCCTTGTTCCCTCACCTCTAGCAATCTTTGCTCAAATATCACCTTTGCTGTAAGGGCTTTTTGATCATCCTATTTAAACCACAAATCCCCATCCCCTGCTCCAACACTTTGTAACCCTGTGTCCCGTTTTATTTTTCTCTGTAACACTTTTCACTATCTAACAGAGTGTGTATTTCACTTATTTCCTTTTATAGTCTGAGTTCCCCAAAATGGAAGCTTCATGAGAGCAATAATTTTTGTCTGTGTTCACTGCTTTACCCTTAGCACCTAGAACACAGCCTAACATAGTAGATGCTTAATACAGTTTTGTTGAATGAATGAATGAAACAAAGAATAGTGCAAGACAGAATATAGCTAAGTGTTAAACTACATAAAATTGAAAATATATGCTATAGAAGTTTATGATGAAATCATTTCATGTCTCTGTTTTAAAACCTTGATGCCTTTTATGCTATTTTAGGTATATTCTATTATTTTCAAAAGCAATGATTAGTAAACACAGAAGAGGACTATATGGTCTTTAGAGAAGCACAACTGTAAAAAAAAAATTCAGTAAGAATAATATACCTTTAATAATGTACAGTGTCAGGAGCCAAAAAGGAGGACAAGTTCCTTCCAAACTGGACATCATTCTCTGTTTAACCTGTCTTATGTGGATTTTGGCTTCACCCCAACAATGAAAAGGCAGTCCTTTTATAGGTACTTAAAAAAAAAAAAACAGAGATTATAAGAAAGAGGAGAGCTGAGGTGCCACGCATGGTTGGAAAAGAAAAGTAACCATTGAGAGCCAATAAGTCTCTTTGATTAGATTCTAACTACAGGGTCTGGCACCTCCTAGGGTTACTGGAAATCCTAGAGCTTCTCATCTTTCCCCCAAAGGGCTTTTGAATCAAATAAGTTATTGCAGATGAATTACAGAAAATATTCTAATAAACCTAGGAGAAAATCATGATTTGATTAAAGAATCAATAATGATTAGAGAATAACCATCTATTTGTACTTATTCATAAGCATTTCTCTCAGCCCTGCTCTAATATATATCTTATTTAAACAGACTTTAAAATAGAATGTACTTAGCACATTGAGTGTAAAACCATGCTGAGTTCTGTTCACTGTGCGCTGGGTTGATCCTAGAGTTGGGGGCATGCAGACCCCTAGTCCAGGAGCCACTATTTATACCTGGCGGCCTCATGTTACAACTACATTCAAAGTACCCAGAGGAAAAGGGCAGTGACCTGTGGAAACCCACAGCTACAAAGGAGTAACAATATCATATTTCTGAAGAAGGGATTTGTGGAATCAAGGAAAACTTCATGGAAAGAGTAGAATTTCAGATAACAGAGTGTTGGATAGGTGAAGAAGAGTGAGAGTGAGATTTTGGTTGATAAAGGGGATTCTAGGTAGATGAAAGCAAAGACAAGCCCTCTACGATGACAGCAGAGAAGGCCCTCCACTCATGCCTCCTAAGGAATTCAAACTGTGTGTCCCAGGACTTCCCTGGTGGTGCAGTGGTTAAGAATCCACCTGCCAATGCAGGGGTCACGGGCTCGAGCCCTGGTCTGGGAAGATCCCACATGCTGTGCTGTGCATCACAACTACTGAGCCTGTGCTCTAGAGACCGCGAGCCACAGCTACTGAGCCCACGCACCGCAACTACTAAAGCCCACGCACCTAGAGCCTGTGCTCCGCAACAAGAGAAGCCACCGCAATGAGAAGCCCGTGCACCACAATGAAGAGTAGTCCCTGCTCGCTGCAACTAGAGGAATCCCACATGCAGCAATGAAGACCCAACACAGCCAAAAATAAAATAAATAAAAATAAATAATAAAATAATAAATTTTAAAAAACCTGTGTCCCAAGGGAAGTCCCCAGAGGCATAGTACTAGACGTCGTCTGGAGGTCATGGTATTCCAGAGTGCTGGAGTTGGGGAGCAGATTATGGCCAAGAGCCCCGAAATTTTCTCATATGCAACTCTGTGCATAAACAGGTCTGCTTCAAATATTTTCAGAGCCTAGGGCAAGAGTATAAATGGAGGCCCACATACTCAAAATTTGTACTGGAACATGACATCAGAGGATGGCATCTAGGGGAGAACCAACCCCAGCCTCTGACTTGAGGACTGCCCCCTTGTCTTCCCAAACCCAGCTCTATCCTGCACCTCTTTCCACACATATGTGGACACCCAGGTTACATATCCAGACTCCATCCACAGCAGTCATTTGACCATTCTTCAGACCTGGAAGTGTCCACATCAGTGGCCCAGGATGCCTTCTGGAGACAGACCTGGAGAAGAGGACTATGGAGGGCCATTTGAGCCGAAAAGTCCAGGGTCCTGGGTAACAGGGGCATGATCTTAAAGGAGTAGTGTAGGTTCTGGGGGGGTGGGGGGTGGATATGGGGAAAACCTGCTTGGGAAAATGCCAGAGAGGATCTAAAGCATGTGGTCCTATTGTCTGTGTGATGAAGAAATAACTGCCTCGACTTCCGGGTAAGATGGCGGAAGAGTAAGACGCGGAGATCACCTTCCTCCCCACAGATACACCAGAAATACAGCTACACGTGGAACAACTCCTACAGAACACCTACTGAACGCTGGCAGAAGACCCCAGACCTCCCAAAAGGCAAGAAACTCCCCACATACCTGGGTAGGGCAAAGTGGAGAGATCCCCACACAGAGGATCGGTGCCGAGGGGCGCTCGCCGGCCCGAGAGGCTTGTCTGCTCGCCCGCCGGGGCGTGCAGCGCTGGAAGCTGAGGCTCCGGCTTCGGTCGGAGCGCGGGGAGAGGACTGGGGCTGGCGGCGAGAACTCAGCCTGAAGGGGGCTAATGTGCCACAGCTAGCCGGGAGGGAGTCCGGGAGAACTCTGGAGCTGCCGAAGAGGCAAGAGACTTTTTCTTCCCTCTTGGTTTCCTGGTGCGCGAGGAGAGGGGATTAACAGCGCTGCTTGAAGGGGCTCCACAGACGGGCGCGAGTCGCGACTGAAAGCGCGGAGCCCAGTGACGGGCGTGGGACGCTGGGGCTGCTGCTGCCGCCGCCAAGAAGCCTGTGTGCGAGCGCAGGTCACTGCCCACACCGCCCTTCCGGGAGCCTGTGCAGCCCGCCACTGCCGGGGTCCCGGGATCCAGGGGCGGCTTCCCTGGGAGAACGCACGGCGCGCCTCGGGCTGGTGCAACGTCACGCCGACTTCTGCCGCTGCGGGCTCGCCCCGCACTCCGTGCCCCTCCCTCCCGCCCGGCCTGAGTGAGCCAGAGTCCCCGAAGAGGCTGCTCCTTCAACCCTGTCCTGTCTGAGCGAAGAACAGACGCCCTCCGGCGACCTACACGCAGAGGCGGGGCCAAATCCAAAGCTGAGACCCAGGAGCTGTGAGAACAAAGAAGAGAAAGGGAAACCTCTCCCAGCAGCCTCAGAAGCAGCGGATTAAAGCTCCACAATCAACTTGATGTACCCTGCATCTGTGGAATACATGAATAGACAACACATCATCCCAAATTGAGGAGCCAGGAGTCAGTGCTGTGCCTCTGAGGTGGGAGAGCCAACTTCAGGACACTGGTCCACAAGAGACCTCCCAGCTCCACATAATATCAAACGGCGAAAATCTTCCAGAGATCTCCATCTCAACACCAACACCCAGCTTCACTCAACGACCAGCAAGCTACAGTGCTGGACACCCTAAGCCAAACAACTAGCAAGACAGGAACACAACGCCACCCATTAGCAGAGAGGTGGCCTAAAATCATAAAAAGTCCGCAGACACCCCAAAACACACCACCAGACGTGGACCTGCCCACCAGACAGACAAGATCCAGCCTCATCCACCAGAACACAGGCACAGGTCCCCTCCACCAGGAAGCCTACACAACCCACTAAACCAACCTTAGCCACTGGGGACAGACACCAAAAACAACGGGAACTACGAACCTGCAGCCTGCAAAAAGGAGACCCCAAACACAGTAACATAAGCAAAATGAGAAGACAGAAAAACACACAGCAGGAGAAGGAGCAAGATAAAAACCCACCAGATCTAACAAATGAAGAGGTAATAGGCAGTCTACCTGAAAAAGAATTCAGAATAATGATGGTAAAGATGATCCAAGATTCTATTTCCCAGATCCAAAATCTTGGAAATAGAATAGACAAAATGCAAGAAACAGTTAACAAGGACCTAGAAGAACTAAAGATGAATCAAGCATCGATTAAAAACACAATACATGAAATAAAAAATACTCTAGATGGGATCAATAGCAGAATAACTGAGGCAGAAGAACGGATAAGTGAGGTGGAAGATAAAATAGTGGAAATAACTGCTGCAGAGCAAAATAAAGAAAAAAGAATGAAAAGAACAGAGGACAGTCTCAGAGACCTCTGGGACAACATTAAACGCACCAACATTCGAATTATAGGGGTTCCAGAAGAAGAAGAGAAAAAGAAAGGGACTGAGAAAATATTTGAAGAGATTATAGTTGAAAACTTCCCTAATATGGGAAAGGAAATAGTTAATCAAGTCCAGGAGGCACAGAGAGTCCCATACAGAATAAATCCAAGGAGAAATACGCCAAGACACATATTAATCAAACTGTCAAAAATTAAACACAAAGAAATCATATTAAAAGCAGCAAGGCAAAAACAACAAATAACACACAAGGGAATCCCCATCAGGATAACAGCTGATCTCTCAGCAGAAACTCTACAAGCCAGAAGGGAGTGGCAGGACATAATTAAAGTGATGAAGGAGAAAAACCTGCAACCAAGATTACTCTACCCAGCAAGGATCTCATTCAGATTTGATGGAGAAATTAAAACGTTTACAGACAAGCAAAAGCTGAGAGAGTTCAGCACCACCAAACCAGCTTTACAACAAATGCTAAAGGAAACTTCTCTAGGCAAGAAACACAACAGAAGTAAAAGACCTACAATAACGAACCCAAAACAATTAAGAAAATGGGAACAGGAACATACATATCGATAATTACCTTAAATGTAAATGGACTAAATGCTCCCACCAAAAGACACAGATTGGCTGAATGGATACAAAAACAAGACCCATATATATGCTGTCTACAAGAGACCCACTTCAGACCTAGAGACACATACAGACTGAAAGTAAGGGGATGGAAAAAGATATTGCATGCAAATGGAAACCAAAAGAAAGCTGGAGTAGCAATTCTCATATCAGACAAAATAGACTTTAAAATAAAGACTACTAGAAGAGACAAAGAAGGACACTACATAATGATCAAGGGATCCATCCAAGAAGAAGATATAACAATTGTAAATATTTATGCACCCAACATAGGAGCACCTCAATACATAAGGCAAATACTAAAAGCCATAAAAGGAGAAATCGACAGTAACACACTCATAGTAGGGGACTTTAACACCCCACTTTCACCAATGGACAGATCATCCAAAATGAAAATAAATAAGGAAACACAAGCTTTAAATGATACATTAAACAAGATGGACTTAATTGATATTTATAGGACATTCCATCCAAAAACAACAGAATACACATTTTTCTCAAGTGCTCATGGAACATTCTCCAGGATAGATCATATCTTGGGTCACAAATCAAGCCTTGGTAAATTTAAGAAAATTGAAATTGTATCAAGTATCTTTTCCGACCACAATGCTATGAGACTAGATATCAATCACAGGAAAAGAGCTGTTAAAAATACAAACACATGGAGGCTAAACAATACACTACTTAATAACGAAGTGATCACTGAAGAAATCAAAGAGGAAATTAAAAAATACCTAGAAACAAATGACAATGGAGACACGACGACCCAAAACCTATGGGATGCAGCAAAAGCAGTTCTAAGAGGGAAGTTTATAGCAATACAATCCCACCTTAAGAAACAGGAAACATCACGAATAAACAACCTAACCTTGCACCTAAAGCAATTAGAGAAAGAAGAACAAAAACATCCCAAAGTTAGCAGAAGGAAAGAAATCATAAAAATCAGATCAGAAATAAATGAAAAAGAAATGAAGGAAACGATAGCAAAGATCAATAAAACTAAAAGCTGGTTCTTTGAGAAGATAAACAAAATTGATAAACCATTAGCCAGACTCATCAAGAAAAAAAGGGAGAAGACTCAAATCAATAGAATTAGAAATGAAAAAGGAGAAGTAACAACTGACACTGCAGAAATACAAAAGATCATGAGAGATTACTATAAGCAACTCTATGCCAATAAAATGGACAACCTGGAAGAAATGGACAAATTCTTAGAAATGCACAACCTGCCAAGACTGAATCAGGAAGAAATAGAAAATAGGAACAGACCAATCACAAGCACTGAAATTGAAACTGTGATAAAAAATCTTCCAACAAACAAAAGCCCAGGACCAGATGGCTTCACAGGCGAATTCTATCAAGCATTTAGAGAAGAGCTAACACCTATCCTTCTCAAACTCTTCCAAAATATAGCAGAGGGAGGAACACTCCCAAACTCATTCTACGAGGCCACCATCACCTTGATACCAAAACCAGACAAGGATGTCACAAAGAAAGAAAACTACAGGCCAATATCACTGATGAACATAGATGCAAAAATCCTCAACAAAATACTAGCAAACAGAATCCAACAGCACATTAAAAGGATCATACACCATGATCAAGTGGGGTTTATTCCAGGAATGCAAGGATTCTTCAATATACGCAAATCAATCAACGTGATACACCATATTAACAAATTGAAGGAGAAAAACCATATGGTCATCTCAATAGATGCAGAGAAAGCTGTCGACAAAATTCAACACCCATTTATGATAAAAACCCTGCAGAAAGTAGGCCTAGAGGGAACTTTCCTCAACATAATAAAGGCCATATATGACAAACCCACAGGCAACATCGTCCTCAATGGTGAAAAACTGAAACCATTTCCACTAAGATCAGGAACAAGACAAGGCTGCCCACTCTCACCACTCTTATTTAACCTAGTTTTGGAAGTTTTAGCCACAGCAATCAGAGAAGAAAAGGAAATAAAAGGAATCCAAATTGGAAAAGAAGAAGTAAAGCTGTCACTGTTTGCAGATGACAAGATACTATACATAGAGAATCCTAAAGATGCTACCAGAAAACTACTAGAGTTAATCAATGAATTTGGTAAAGTTGCAGGATACAAAATTAATGCACAGAAATCTCTGGCATTCCTATATACTAATGATGAAAAATCTGAAAGTGAAATCAAGGAAACACTCCCATTTACCATTGCAACAAAAAGAATAAAATATCTAGGAATAAGCCTACCTAAGGAGACAAAAGACCTGTATGCAGAAAATTATAAGACACTGATGAAAGAAATTAAAGATGATACAAATAGATGGAGAGATGTACCATGTCCTTGGATTGGAAGAATCAACATTGTGAAAATGACTCTACTACCCAAAGCAATCTACAGATTCAATGCAATCCCTATCAAACTACCACTGGCTTTTTTCACAGAACTAGAACAAAAAATTTCACAATTTGTATGGAAACACAAAAGACCCCGAATAGCCAAAGCAATCTTGAGAACGAAAAATGGAGCTGGAGGAATCAGGCTCCCTGACTTCAGACTATACTACAAAGCTACAGTAATCAAGACAGTGTGGTACTGGCACAAAAACAGAAAGATAGATCAATGGAACAGGATAGAAAGCCCAGAGTTAAACCCACGGACATATGGTCACCTTATCTTTGATAAAGGAGGCAGGAATGTACAGTGGAGAAAGGACAGTCTCTTCAATAAGTGGTGCTGGGAAAACTGGATAGGGACATGTAAAAGTATGAGATTAGATCACTCCCTAACACCATACACAAAAATAAGCTCAAAATGGATTAAAGACCTAAATGTAAGGCCAGACACTATCAAACTCTTAGAGGAAAACATAGACAGAACACTCTATGACATAAATCACAGCAAGATCCTTTTTGACCCACCTCCTAGAGAAATGGAAATAAAGAGAAAAATAAACACATGGGACCTAATGAAACTTCAAAGCTTTTGCACAGCAAAGGAAACCATAAACAAGACCAAAAGACAACCCTCAGAATGGGAGAAAATATTTGCCAATGAAGCAACTGACAAAGGATTAATCTCCAAAATTTATAAGCAGCTCATGCAGCTCAATAACAAAAAAACAAACAACCCAATCCAAAAATGGGCAGAAGACCTAAATAGACATTTCTCCACAGAAGATATACAGACTGCCAACAAACACATGAAAGGATGCTCAACATCTTTACTCATTAGAGAAATGCAAATCAAAACTACAATGAGATATCATCTCACACCAGTCAGAATGGCCATCATCAAAAAATCTAGAAACAATAAATGCTGGAGAGGGTGTGGAGAAAAGGGAACACTCTTGCACTGCTGGTGGGAATGTGAATTGGTACAGCCGCTATGGAGAACGGTATGGAGGTTCCTTAAAAAACTACAAATAGAACTACCATATGACCCAGCAATCCCACTACTGGGCATATACCCTGAGAAAACCATAATTCAAAAAGAGACATGTACCAAAATGTTCATAGCAGCCCTATTTACAATAGCCTGGAGATGGAAACAACCTAAGTGTCCATCATCGGATGAATGGATAAAGAAGATGTGGCACATATATACAATGGAATATTACTCAGCCATAAAAAGAAATGAAATTGAGCTATTTGTAATGAGGTGGATAGACCTAGAGTCTGTCATACAGAGTGAAGTAAGTCAGAAAGAGAAAGACAAATACTGTATGCTAACACATATATATGGAATTTAAGAAAAAAACATGTCATGAAGAACATAGGGGTAAGACAGGAATAAAGACACAGACCTACTAGAGAATGGACTTGAGGATATGGGGAGGGGGAAGGGTAAGCTGTGACAAAGTGAAAGAGCGGCATGGACATATATACACTACCAAACGTAAGGTAGATAGCTAGTGGGAAGCAGCCGCATAGCACAGGGAGATCAGCTCGGTGCTTTGTGACCGCCTGGAGGGGTGGGATAGGGAGGGTGGGAGGGAGACGCAAAAGGGAGGGGATATGGAAACATATGTATATGTATAACTGATTAAATTTGTTATTAAAAAAAAAAAAAAAAGAAATAACTGCCTCAGAAAATTTCTCACGTCTCCAAATGTTCCCAAGGAAACAGGTGGGAAAATCAAAATTTATACTTCTCCCAAACAAACAGCACTAGATTTTTTACTGCTTCAGAAGATTTTCATTACACTGACATCTCAAAAAATCATTCAGGAGAGAGGGGACAGATCTTTATTACAGAAGAATTCCAACAACTATAAGTAGATATCCTCCCTCCAGAAACTGGAGCTTCAACCCCTCCTGCCTTGAGCATGGGCTGGACTTAGTGATTTGCATCTGAAGAATAGAGTTTAGAGTATAGAAAAGGAAAAATAAAAACTTTGCAGTAGAGCAACTTGGCTAACGCTACCTCACCCAAACGATCAGGGTTAACCTCATCAGTGAAAGGTCATGTTGATAACGTGTACCCCCAATAACATGCATGTTGATGATGCATGTTCTCTGTGGTTTTCTTTCCAAAAATCCCATAACCCCAGTCTAACCAATAAGAAAAACATCAGACATGTCCAAAATGAGAGACACTGGTAAAATACCTGGCCAGATCTCTTCAAAAGACTGTCAAGGTCCTAAAAACCAAAGAGAGACTGAGAAGTTCCACAAACCAATAACTAAGGAGACACGAAAACTGAATGCAGTGTGGTGCCCTGGATTGGATCCTGGCACAGAACAAGGACATTAATGTGGAAACTTGTGAAATACAAATAAAATCTGGAGTTTACTTAATAGCACTATAACAATGTTGGTTTGTTAATTTTGACAAATGTACTATGGTAATGTAAGATGTTAACATTAGGAAAAACTGGGTGAGCAGTGTATGGAAACTCTGTATTATCTTGGCAACTTCTCTGTAAACCTAACATTATTCCCAAATAAAAAGTTATTCAAAAAAATGTTCATCCACAGCATCAAAGAATCACAGAATATCCAACATTCTGTCTCACTGTGGCCCACATTCACTTGATGGGGCAATGGGATGGCATTTCCCAGGTCTGGAATGTTGATGTGGAGCCCTTTCTCATGAGATCTCAAAGATGCCAATTCTCACGGTCAAAGACAGTCTGATCCCAGAGGGACACGTAAGTGACAGCTCCTCGGAACATCAAGATGTGTCTGTAAGCATTCCAAAGAAAATAAATAAGGTTTGGAAGAAGAAGAAAAAGGGAAATTACTTGTGGCATGTTTACAATTTGGAACAGCATAAAATAGGAAATGAATGACATATATAAAACTCTGGTAATAAACTTAAGGAGGAATCCTAAAACCGACCACAGAGACAATAACGCTCTGGGATAGAACTTCAAGCTGTAAAACCTCCCTCTAGCAAGCACACAATAGGCGGTCCACAGATTTAACTCAAACGGAAATGAACTGTACACATATGCCGTCACTTGCACCTACTGATTATGGAGGGGACATTGGGAATTTGCATTAAACTCGATAGATCAACTACCTTTAAGCAAAGCATTTGGTTTTCCATGGGCAAACAGCATAGGACCTAGATCTTGCCAGGTCCCATTCACTCAAACGTCCAGAAGAAAACGTGTTGTTTCATATACATAAATGTGTAGGATTTTATAGTGAAAAAAATAGAACTTTGGGCCTCCCTGGTGGCGCAGTGGTTGAGAGTCCGCCTGCCGATGCAGGGGATGCGGGTTCGTGCCCCGGTCTGGGAGGATCCCATATGCCGCGGAGCGGCTGGGCCCGTGAGCCATGGCCGCTGGGCCTGCGCATCCGGAGCCTGTGCTCCGCAATGGGAGAGGCCACAACAGTGAGAGGCCCGCATACCGCAAAAAGAAAAAAAAAAAAAAAAAAAAAAAAAAAAAATAGAACTTCAAGTATCTTCTGTATTTTCTCATCAAAAATAATAATTTCTTTCCTAATTAATTTAGTTATCCTTCAATCAGCCCCACCAAGTTTTAGGGGAGCAAAATCATGTAACTGTACCATAACTGTTCTAATTAAAAAGAGAATGTCAGGAAATTCATCAGTACCTCTTTCAAAAGACACATTTTGCTCTCTTGTTGGGATCCTTATTGTTGAGAAGTTGTTTTCAAAGTGATTAATTAATTATACAAAACTCTAGGCCTTACAAAATTTAGTAGCAACATCATTTACATTATTTACATTAGAAACATCATTTGCATTTATATAGATTTAGTTACTTTTGAATAGATGTTTCAACATCCATCTATGACTTGTTAAGCCTTCCTTTGTCAGATCACCACAGCAAGAGAAAGAGATTTATGTGTACTGAGTACAGACTGTGTGCTATGAATTACATGTGCTATTTCACTCATTCCTCCCCCATCTCTGTGAAGCAGGTATTATACTTCTTTTACACACAAGGTAATCAGGTGTGTGAGGGCTTAAGTCCTAGGTAAGGCCACACTCCTGGAAGTGCTAGAAAATGGATATGAAGTTAGCATTGTTTCCTATCAAAGTGAAAGATGTTGCCATATGCCCACAATGACCCTAGAAATACTTTGGAAGACAGAAGAGATAGAGTTGGGATCAAGATCTGCTGTAGGCAAATTCTGAAGAAAAGCAAGTTTCTCTTTGTCTGGCCATGCTCTGATTGCTTGTCTTCCCTTCTTCCTTTCCTCCACTCATCCAAACTTTCCTGTCTTGGAAATCATCCTTGCAGGTTTATAATCACTTCCGTTGCAATGAACAGAAATTCCAACTCAAAAAGGCTTGAATAGTAGAGGAAAAATTTTAGATCAATTACTAGAAAATCCAGAAACAGGGCAAGTTTCAAATCATCTCTATCCTAGGCTCTCACAGTGGGGCTGGGACCTATTTGGTCTCTCACTTCCTTTTTCCACACCTCAGAATTACCTCCATTCATAGAGTGGCCTTCCCCAATATAGCTCCCAAGAACTGCTTTCTCATTTGCATCCAAAGAGAGACATGTTAGAAATTGAGGTAAGAGAGTGGCATGGCAACACAGAGTAATACAGGAAGGCCCGAATTCCGCCTTGGCTTTAGTAAGCACTGCCCCTCATCTTCCTCACCACTGACCCCATCCCTCACCTCCAGCTCTGTGGTTTCCTGTGGGATGTGTATACATAGGACAAAGGGAACTGGGAAATAAAACCCCACCTTACCACTTGCCAGGTACACATTACCCACAAAGCAGAGTTCCCTGGTAAATTTGACAAGAGTCCTTGATGAAGGCTTTTTAAGACTTCAGGATGGTCTTTCTTTTCCAGTCACCAAGTTCAAAGTAAGGAGAACGCCCCAATACTTAAATGTTTCTTTGCGAAGAGGAGAGAGCCTACCTAGCTGAGAGCATGGTGACGGAAGAGAAAACAAATCCAGGGCCAATTTCTTGTTCTAAACATTATTCAGATGAAGGAAGCAGCACACAGCCATGCCCATGTGTAGGACTTCTCCCACTAGAAAATGTGGCTCCATCAGTGTGTCCTGAAATCTGACCAAGTCATTTCAGTATTACTTCCTCTTAGAAAGGGAAATACATTATTATTAGGGGTTGCCTCCAAGGCTCAGAAGATATTTCTTCCTATAAGGAACTTTCTAGCTTCTTAGGTGGGATGAGTGATGTTTTTCATGATACAGCTAGGACAGGAAAAGTAATCCAAGGACCAGCTGGGCACATTGCTTTGCATCACCATCCTAGGAAAATGTGACCTTAAGCAGCAGTCAACTTTACTTGACTTTTCCAACATGAAGTGACAAACTCCATATGGATTTGTGGTACAGAAATTTGTTGAAAAATGTCTGCAAGATAAGACATTGGTCTTATCTTGGTCTTCACACCCAAGTTTTTCAGCACTTAGTTACCTATTGGGTAACTCTAAGCAAATCACTTTCCTTCCCTCTGCTTTAGTTTCCTCATTTGCACGTTGGGAGAAGGCAGGGGTTGACTAAACCCTCAGATTTCTTCCAGAAGTCTCAAATATTGAAAAAAAAAAGGTATTTATATGTAAATGTGGATTCTAGTGTTGTTTGCTCAGAAGTAACACTTATTTGTATACTATCTTGTTTTACAATAGATGTAAGGCTGTTATCATTTTTTAAGCTCAACAGAGAAGACATTGTGCCTTAAAAATGTATACAGCGCCTCGTGTTCAGAAGATCCTGGGTAAACTTTCAGTAACTGTACCAATGAGGGTGAAGTCACTCTCACTCAAGGGTCCAGTAAAGAAATAAGATCTCGGTCACCAACTCAGGTATGTAAACTATTCCTATACTGGTGTGAAATAATAGGCCCAAATAAAAGTAGGTTATAAAAATTAATGTATTTGAGTCTACAGAAATATTCTAATAATGTTATGCCCAGCTTAGCTTTCAGCTTACTATGTAGGCGAAAATGTTCCTTCTTACTAATTTTCTCTTTCCTCAAAGAGGATATTATTCTACTACTCCTCAGCAAAAGCTAAGTATTGAATATGTCCTTGATTCTAGTGCTTTTTTCTCCATTATTAGTATTTTTTAAAATAAGCCATGTGGTGTAAGTAAAACAAGCATGAGATCAAAAGAACCAAGTTCAGGGTTCAATTCTTCTTCTTCATAAGCAAGTCACCTAAGCAAGTGACTTCTCTAATATAAAATAAAGAGAATGATTACATTTACCTTACAGGATTATTGTGAAAATCATTTTTACTTATTTATACCTTATGCTCTTTCAGAAAAGAGTTAAGACAGTCTCCATGAATATATTGATATAAGAATATAAGATGGCCCCCCAAAATGGGACTAAGACAAGAAAAAACAAGACTTGAGATATAAAATGGAATTGGGGGGCTTCCCTGGTGGCACAGTGGTTGAGAGTCCGCCTGCCGATGCAGGGGATACGGATTCGTGCCCCGGTCCAGGAAGATCCCACATGCCACGGAGCGGCTGGGCCCGTGAGCCATGGCTGCTGAGCCTGCGCGTCCAGAGCCTGTGCTCCGCAACGGGAGAGGCCACAACAGTGAGAGGCCTGCGTACGGCACAAAAAAAAAAAAAAAAAAAAAAATGGAATTGGGAATAAAATTTAAATAGTTCATTACGTAAAGACGTAAATATTTGCTACAGGTAAGCCGTAAATTGGACAGCTGTGGACAGTGAGTGACATCATGGACAGAAGAGGGCCGAGGAAGGTCTCAAGTGCTACGTGATTGTTACTTGTTTTTGTGGGAAAAGTCCAGGCTTTGATATCATGCCAGTCTCAGTGTGACCACTGGCTCTGTGTGCTTCTTTTACAGCCTTTTAGGACCTCAAATTTTCTCATCTATACAATGAGGAGAATAAATCATACTTTGCAGGGTTGTGGAGCTATGAAGTGCCTTGTGTGTGGTGGCAGCCAGCATATGTCAGCTCCCTGCACCTTCTCCCCCCCACCCCACTTCAACCTCTCCTTTCCACTTACTTCAAGTAGTAAACAGTCCTGTGAGAAAGTTTTTGTAGTTCACTAACCCTCTGTTTACCATCATTTTATTTATAAAAATTATTAACAGCAATACAATACCAATATCTGCCTCAGAGGGTTGCATACATCCATATTTGATAGAAAATTGTTTCCTCTCAAGGTGTCGACAACAAGAACAAAACAGCAAAGTACCTTTAAGAACTTGCCCTGCAACACACAGAGCCATTAATGTCACATGCAATATAGCAGATGATTTCTTCACAGAAGGTTAATTAGTTCTCTCCCATAGGATGGCATCACCATAATTAAACCAATAACAACAAGGAAAAAATACACCCCTGGGCAACTGAAGACATTCTGACAGTAATGAGAAATGGCAACGGGCATTGAGTACCAAGGCTATTTTCTAGTTGCTGTTGTTTAATCATCATTGGCACAAAAAGCCAGTCGTCCCATGCAAGATAACATCTGTTCCTGAGAGAGCCTTGTTTAAAAAAGAAGGCAAGTATTTCAGCTTTATATTAGCTTTATACAATCTCTTGGTAAATGTAAGCAGGAGGCTCCAAATGAGGGTAAAACCCTGTACCTGTGGTTACGTGGTGCCATATATCATTTCCCCTGGTAGTGACATGATTTATAGCAGCTGCTCTGCGACCTAATTATAGCCAAATTCATGCATATTCTTGATGGGGAGGGGAGGAGTGGAGGCTACCTGCATAGGCAGGTTTCCCTAAAGGAGGGTCCTAAATAAGACCCCTGCAGAGACTGCTGTTCTGAGGGCTCACTGACACCCGCTGGCAGGGCTAGAGGGCGCATTTTCCTCTCCTCCATTCAGCCGTGCTGGACGTCCACAGTTTCCCTGTGACACCCTTCTCAAACCCTGGAGAGAGTCCAGGGAAGTGGTATTCAGCAGCTTGGACGCACTGGGATGCCCTTCACAAAGGTTTGAGGGGTTCCAAATTCAAAAGAAGAAAAGCAGTACCTTGTGTTCATACATATCCCTACACCCCACCACCTAAAGGTTGGGTATGTTGGGGATAATGCAGCCTCCCACCCCTGTACATTCAAGACTTCAGTGGGCTGAGAGGTGACCATCAGTGTCCAGTCTGACCTTGATTCAAACACACACCACCTTCAAGGCTCAGCTGAGCACCTGGTGGGGGGCTCATGACTCAAAGCAACCAGGAAAAATAGAACCAAACAAAGATGACTGCTAAGAATACATAAAAACTGCTCCAAAAGCCTTCAGTCTGAATCCCAGAGCACTGTCTGTCTTCTAAGCCTTGTCCCTTGGCATGATATTGGAAGATCACGGGCATTAAAAATTCCTAGGACCTTTACTGTGATCCGCCAAGAGAAACTCCAGTGCAGAATATGCAGGATCAAATGAACAGCAGTACTTCTCAATCTAAAATTTGGCTCCATGGGAATTTGGATACCCTGGTTTTCTATCCAGAAGCACTTCTGCATCCTCTCTGTCCATTTTCTGGGCTCAGGGTAGCCCATAAACCAATGTTTGCCAAGCAAATAAAGGAGTCTGCTCCAAGGAAGCAGGTATGCAGGTGTTTATTATTTCCTCAAAGATCTAGGACATTAGCAGACATAATCAATGTGCACTGTAATCAGGTATCCTCGGAATATATTTTCAGTGTCACCGAGAAGTCATAAGTTGATGCTACTTACTCCCAGATGGTTCCTAACACATGACAATCAAAAAAGTTCACCTGCTTGGAAATAATTTATAAGAATCTTTATTGAGATGTGATTCAAGGCAAGGTGTCACAATACTTCTAAAAAGCTGCAAAGTTCTGCAGAAATCAAAACTTTAGCTAATTTTGGATAATTTATGAGAAATTTCAGTCCATATATCAAGACACATGAATTATTAAATTAAAACCTGATGAGGGACCAGAGACCTTCAAGGCGGCAGAGGGGTAAGACATGGAGATCACCTTCCTCCCCACAAATACATCAGAAATACATCTGCATGTGGAACAACTCCTACAGAACACCTACTGAATGCTGGCAAAGACCTCAGACTTCCCAAAAGGCAAAAAACTCCCCACATACCAGGGTAGGGCAAAAGAAAAAAAAAAAAAAAACAGAGACAAAAGAATAGGGATGGGACCTGCACCTCTAGGAGGGAGCCGTGAAGGAGGAAAATTTTCCACACACTAGGAAGCCCCTTCACTGATGCAGACCTGTGGGGTGGGCAGGGGGGAAGCATCAGAGCCACAGAGGAGAGCACAGCAACAGGGGTTCAGAGGGCAAAGCAGAAAGATTCCCAAGCAGAGGATCGGTGCTGACAAGCCCTCACCAGCCCGAGAGGCTTGTCTGCTCACCTGCTGGGACGGGTTGGGGCTGGGAGCTGAGGCTCCAGCTTCGGAGGTCGGATCCCAGGGAGAGGACTGGGGTTGGCTGCGTGAACACAGCCTGAAGGGGGCTAGTGCGCCACAGCTAGCCAGGAGGAAGCCTGGGAAAAAGTCTGGACCTGCCTAACAGGCAAGAGACCATTGTTTCAGGGTGTGCGAGGAGAGGGGATTCAGAGCACCGCCTAAACGAGCTCCAGAGACGGGCATGAGCCGCAGCTATCAGCGCGGACCCCAGAGACGGGCATGAGATGCTAAAGCTGCTGCTGCCGCCACCAAGAAGCCTGTGTGCAAGCACAGGTCACTATCCCCAACTCCCCTCCTGGGAGCCTGTGCAGCCCGCCACTGCCAGGGTCCCGTGATCCAGGGACAACCTCCCCGGGAGAACACACGGAGCGCCTCAGGCTGTTTCAACGTCACACTGGCCTCTGCTGCTGCAGGCTCACCCTGCATTCCGTACCCCTCCCTCCCCCCGGCCTGCGTGAGCCAGAGCCCCCTAATCAGCTGCTCCTTTAACCCCGTCCTGTCCGAGCGAAGAACAGACACCCTCAGGCGACCTACACGCAGAGGCGGGGCCTATCCAAAGCTGAACCCCAAGAGCTGTGAGAACAAAGAAGCGAAAGGGAAATTTCTCCCAGCAGCCTCAGAAGCAGTGGATTAAATCTCCACAATCAACTTGATGTATCTGTGGAATACCTGAATAGACAATGAATCATCCCAAAATTGAGGCAGTGGATTTTGGGAGCAACTGTAGACTTGGGGTTTGCTCTTTGCAACTGACTGGTTTCTGTTTTTATGTTTATCTTAGTTTAGGATTTAGAGTTTATTATCATTGGTACATTTGTTTACTGATGTGGTTGCTCTCTTCCTTCCTTTTTTATATATAGATATATATATTTTTTTCCTTTTTCTCTTTTTGTGAGTGTGTACGTGTATGCTTCTTTGTGTGATTTTGTCCATATAGCTTTGCTTTTACCATTTGTTCTAGGGTTCTGTCTGACCGTTTTGGTTTTTTTTTTTTTTTTTTTAGTATAGTTGTTAGCACTTGTTATCATTGGTGGATTCGTGTTTTGGTTTGGTTGCTCTCTTCTTTCTTTCTTCTTTCTTTTTTTTATTAGTTTAAAATATTTTTATTTTTTATTTTAATAACTTTATTTCTTTTTATTTTTATTTTTTCATTCTTTCTTTCTTTCTCCCTTTTACTCTGAGCCGTGTGCCTGACAGGATCTAGATGCTCCAGCTGGGTGTCAGGCCTGTGCCTCTGAAGTGGTAGAGCCAAGTTCAGGACATTAGTCCACCAGAGACCTCCTGGCTCCATGTAATATCAAAAGGCAAAAGCTCTCCCAGAGATCTCATCTCAATACTAAGACCCAGCTCCACTCAACAACCAGCAAGCTACAGTGCTGGACACACTATGCCAAACAATTAGCAAGACAGGAACACAACCACACCCATTAGCAGAGAGGCTGCCTAAAATCATAATAAGGTCACAGACACCCCAAAACACACCACAAGACATGGTCCTGCCCGCCAGAAAGACAACATCCAACCTCATCCACCAGAACACAGGCACTAGTCCCCTCCACCAGGAAGCCTACACAACTCACTGAACCAACCTTAGCCACTGGAGGCAGACACCAAAAACAACGGGAACTATGAACCTGCAGCCTGCGAAAAGGAGACCCCAAAAACAGTAAGTTAAGCAAAATGAGAAGACAGAGAAACACACAGCAGTTGAAGGAGCAAGGCAAAAACCCACCAGACCAAAAAAATGGACAGGAAATAGGCAGTCTACCTGAAAAAGAATTCAGAGTAATGATAGTAAAGATGATCCAACATCTTGGATATAGAATGGAGAAAATACAAGAAACGTTTAACAAGGACCTAGAAGAATTAAAGAGCAAACAAACAATGATGAACAACACAATAAATGAAATTAAAAATTCTCTAGAAGGAATCAATAGCAGAAAAACCGAGGCAGAAGAATGGATACGCTACCTGGAAGATAAAATAGTGCAAATAACTACTGCAGAGCAGAATAAAGAAAAAAGAATGAAAAGAATTGAGGACAGTCTTAGAGACCTCTGGGACAACATTAAAGGCACCAACATTCGAACTACAGGGGTCCCAGAAGAAGAAGAGAAAAAGAAAGGGACTGAGAAAATATTTGAAGACATTATAGTTGAAAACTTCTCTAATATGGAAAAGGAAATAGTCAATCAGGTCCAGGAAGCAAAGAGCGTCTCATACAGGATAAATCCAAGGAGAAACATGGCAAGACACATAATAATCAAACTATCAAAAATTAAACACAAAGAAAAAATATCAAAAGCAGCAAGGGAAAAACAACAAATAACATACAAGGGAACCCCCATAAGGTTAACAGCTGATCTTTAGCAGAAACTCTGCAAGCCAGAAGGGAGTGGCAGGACATATTTAAAGTGATGAAAGGGAAAAACCTACAACCAAGATTATTCTACCCTGCATGGATCTCATTCAGATTTGAAGAAGAAATTTAAATCTTTACAGACAAGCAAAAGCTAAGAGAATTCAGTACCACCAAACCAGCTTTACAACAAATGCTAAAGGAACTTCTCTAGGCGGGAAACACAAGAGAAGGAAAAGACCTACAATAACAAACGCAAAACAATTAAGAAAATGGTAATAGGAACATGCATATCGATAATTACCTTAAATGTAAATGGATTAAATGCTCCCACCAAAAGACATAGACTGGCTGAATGGATACAAAAACAAGAGGCATATATATGCTGTCTACAAGAGACCCACTTCAGACCTAGGGACACATACAGATTGAAAGTTAGGGGATGGAAAAAAATATTCCATGCAAATGGAAATCAAAAGAAAGCTGGAGTAGCAATTCTCACATCAGACAAAATAGACTTTAAAATAAAGAGTATTACAAGAGACAAAGAAGGACACTACATAATGATCAAGGGATCAATCCAAGAAGAAGACAGAACAATTGTAAATATTTATGCAAACAACATAGGAGCATCTCAATACATAATGCAAATGGTAAGAGCCATAAAAGGGGAAATCGACAGTAACACAGTAGTAGTAGGGGACTTTAACACCCCACTTTCACCAATGGACAGATCATCCAAAATGAAAATAAGTAAGGAAACACAAGCTTTAAATGATACATTAAACAAGATGGACTTAATTGATATTTATAGGACATTCCATCCAAAAACAACAGAATACACATTTTTCTCAAGTGCTCATGGAACATTCTCCAGGATAGATCATATCTGGGTCACAAATTTAGCCTTCGTAATTTAAGAAAACTGAAATTGAATCAAGTATCTTTTCCGACCACAATGCTATGAGACTAGATATCAATTACAGGAAAAAAATCTGTAAAAAATACAAACACATGGAGGCTAAACAATACACGACTAAATAACCAAGAGATCACTGTAGAAATCAAAGAGGAAATCAAAAAATACCTAGAAACTAATGACAATGAAAACACTATGACCCAAAACCCATGGGATGCAGCAAAAGCAGTTCTTTTTTTTAATAATTTTTAATTGACATATAAATCACATAACAATATGTTAGCTTCAGGTGTACAACATAATGCTTATATATTTGTACATATTGGGACATGATCATAATAAGTCTAGTAGTATATCCATCACCACATATAGTTACAATTTTTTTCTTATGATGAGAACTTTTAAGATGTATTTTCTTATCAACATTCAAATATATAATCCAGTATTAACTGTAGTCACCATGCTGCACATTACATCCTCATGACACTCATTTTAGAACTGGAAGTTTGTAACTTTTGACTACCTTCACCCATTTTGCACACACCAACCCACCTCTGGCAACCACAAAACTGTTCTCTGCATCTCTGAACTCGTTTTTTGTATTTAAGATTCCACATATAAATGAGATCGTATGGTATTTTTCTTTGATTTACTTCACTTAGCCTAATGCCCTCAAGGTCCATTCATAGGGTTGCAAATGGCAAGATTTTCTTCTTTTTTTTGTGGCTGGATATATGTATATATCACATTTTCTTCATCCATTCATCCATCAAAGAAGACTTACGGGGCTTCCCTGGTGGCACAGTGGTTGCGAGTCCGCCTGCCGATGCAGGGGACGTGGGTTCTTGCCCCGGTCCAGGAAGATCCCACATGCTGCGGAGTGGCTGGGCCTGTGAGCCATGGCCGCTGAGCCTGCGCATCCAGAGCCTGTGCTCCGCAACGGGAGAGGCCGCAGCAGTGAGAGGCCCGTGTACCGCAAAAAAAAAAAAAAAAAAAAAAAGAAGACTTACGTTGTTCGGCTATTGTAAATAATTCTGCAATGAACACTGGCTCACACAAATGTTTTCAAGTTAGTGTTTTCATTTCCTTCAGATAAATACCCAAAAGTGAAAGTGCTAAATCATACAGCAGTTCTACTTTTAATTTTTGAGGAACTTCAATACTGTTTTCCATAGGAGCTGCACCAACTTAACTTCCCCCTAACTGTGCACAATCTTTCACTTCTATCCACATTCTCACCAACTCTTGTTACTTCTTGTCTTTTTTTTTTTTTTAAGATTTTTTGATGTGGACCATTTTTTAGAGTCTTTGGAATTTGTTACAATATTGCTTCTGTTTTATGTTTTGGTTTTTTGGCCATGAGGCATGCGGGATCTTAGCTCCCCGACTAGGTATTGAATAGCAATACAATCCTACCTCAAGAGAGAAGAAAAATCTCAAATAAACAACCTAACCTTACACCTAAAGCAATTAGAGAAAGAAGAACAAAAAACCCCAAAGTTAGCAGAAGGAAAGAAATCATAAAGGTCACAGCAGAAATAAATGAAAAAGAAATGAAGGAGACAATAGCAAAGATCAATAAAACTAAAAGCTGGTTCTATGAGAAGATAAACAAAATTGATAAATCATTAGCCAGACTCAACAAGAAAAAAAGGGAGAAGACTCAAATCAATAGAATTAGAAATGAAAAAGGAGAAGTAACAACTGACACTGCAGAAATACAAAGGATCATGAGCGATTACTACAAGCAACTATATGCCAATAAAACGGACAACCTGGAAGAAAAGGACAAATTCTTAGAAAAGCACAACTTTCTGAAACTGAACCAGAAAGAAACAGAAAATATAAACAGACCAATCACAAGCACTAAAATTGAGACTGTGATTAAAAATCTTACAACAAACAAAAGCCCAGGACCAGATGGCTTCACAGGTGAATTCTATCAAACGTTTAGAGAAGAGCTACCACCTACCCTTCTCAAACTTTTCCAAAATTTAGCAGAGGGAGGAAAACTCCCAAACTCATTCCACGAGGCCACCATCACCCTGATATCGAAATCAGACAAAGATGTCACAAGAAAAGAAAACTACAGGCCAATATTACTGATGAACATAGATGGAAAAATCCTCAACAAAATACTAGCAAACAGAATCCAGCAGCACATTAAAAGGATCATACACCATGATCAAGTGGGGTTTATCCCAGGAATGCAAGGATTCCTCAATATACGCAAATCAATCAATGTGATAAACCATATTAACAAACTGAAGGACAAAAACCACATGATCATCTCCATAGATGCAGAAAAAGCTTTTGAAAAAATTCAACACCCATTCATGATAAAAACCCTGCAGAAAGTAGGCGTAGAGGGAACTTACCTCAACATAATAAAGCCCATATATGACAAATCCACAACCAAAATCATTCTCAATGGTCAAAAACTGAAACCATTTCCTCTAAGATCAGGAGCAAGACAAGGTTGTCCACTCCCACCACTATTATACAACATAGTTTTGGAAGTTTCAGCCACAGCAATCAGAGAAGAAAAAGAAATAAAAGGAATCCAAATTGGAAAAGAAGAAGTAAAGCTGTCACTGTTTGCAGATGACATGACACTATACATAGAGAATCCTAAAGACTCTACCAGAAAACTACTAGAGCTAATCAATGAATTTGGTAAAGTAGCAGGATACAAAATTAATGCACAGAAATCTCTTGCATTCCTATACACTAATGATGAAAAATCTGAAAGAGAAATTAAGGACACACTCTCATTTACCACTGCAACAAAAAGAATAAAATATGTAGGAATAAACCTACATAGGGAGACAAACAATCTGTATGCAGAAAACTATAAGACACTGATGAAAGAAAAAAAGATGATACAAACAGATGGAGAGATATACCATGTTCTTGGATTGGAAGAATCAACATTGTGAAAATGACTCTACTACCCAAAGCAATCTACAGATTCAGTGCAATCCCTATCAAACTACCAATGGCATTTTTCACAGAATTAGAACAAAGAATCTTAAAATTTGTTTGGAGACACAAAAGACCCCAAATAGCCAAAGCAGTCCTGAGAAAGAAAAATGGACCAGGAGGAATCAGGCTCCTGGACTTCAGACTATACTACAAAGCTACAGTACTCAAGACAGTATGGTACTGGCACAAAAACAGAAATATAGATCAATGGAACAGGATAGAAAGCCCAGAGATAAACCCATGCACATATGGTCACTTTATTTTTGACAAAGGAGGCAAGAATATACAATGGAGAAAAGACAGCCACTTCAATAAGTGGTATTGGGAAAACTGGACAACTACATGTAAAAGAATGAAATTAGAACACTCCCTAATACCATACACAAAAATAAACTCAAAATGGACTGAAGACCTAAATGTAAGGCCAGACACTATCAAACTCTTAGAGGAAAACATAGGCAGAACACTCTATGACATAAATCACAGCAAGATCCTTTTTGACCCAACTCCTAGAGAAATGGAAATAAAAACAAAATAAACAAATGGAACCTAATGAAACTTAAAAGCTTTTGCACAGCAAAGGAAACCATAAACAAGATGAAAAGACAACCCTCAGAATGGGAGAAAATATTTGCAAATGAAGCAACTGACAAAGGATTAATCTCCAAAATTTACAAGCAGCTCATACAGCTCAATATCAAAAAAAAGAACAATCCAAAAATGGGCAGAAGACCTAAATAGACATTTCTCCAAAGAATATATACAGATTGCCAACAAACACATGAAAGGATGCTCAACATCACTAATCATTAGAGAAATGCAAATCAAAACTACAATGAGGTATCACCTCACACCAATCAGAATGGCCATCATCAAAATATCTAGAAACAATAAATGCTGGAGAGGGTGTGAAGAAAAGGGAACCCTCTTGCACTGTTGGTGGGAATGTAAACTGATACAGCCACTATGGAGAACAGTATGGAGGTGCCTTAAAAAACTACAAATAGAACTACCATATGACCCAGCAATCCCACTACTGGGCATATACCCTGAGAAAACCATAATTCAAAAAGAGTCATGTACCAAAATGTTCATTGCAGCTGTATTTACAATAGCCAGGACATGGAAGCAACCTAAGTGTCCATCAACAGATGAATGGATAAAGAAGATGTGGCACATATATACAATGGAATATTACTCAGCCATAAAAAGAAACGAAATTGAGTTATTTGTAGTGAGGTGGATAGACCTAGAGTCTGTCATACAGAGTGAAGTAAGTCAGAAGGAGAAAAACAAATACCGTATGTTAATACATATATATGGAATGTAAGAAAAAAAAAGAAAATGTCATGAAGAACCTAGGGGTAAGACAGGAGTAAAGACACAGACCTACTAGAGCAGGGACTTGAGGATATGGGGAGAGGGAAGTGTAAGCTGGGACAAAGTGAGAGAGTGACATGGACATATACACACTACCAAATGTAAAAGAGATAGCTAGTGGGAAGCAGCAGCAAAGCACAGGGAGATCAGCTCGGTGTTTTGTGACCATCTAGAGGGGTGGGATATGGAGGGTGGGAGGGAGACACAAGAGGGAGGAGATATGGGGATATATGTAAACATATAGCTGAATCACTTTGTTGTAAAGCAGAATCTAACACACCATTGTAAAGTAATTATACTCCAATAGAGATGTTAAAAAATAAATAAGTAAATACCGTATAAGTTATGTGATAGAAATTAAGATATAGCCAGTGAGCACCAGGAGCTTATAACCTAGGTGAAAAAGTGAATGATGTAAAAGAATAGCTTTAAGATGAAGGAGGATGTGAAAAATGTTATTGGATACCAACGAAAAATAGATACTAATCTTGTCCAGGCATAGAAAAACAGGAAATCAAACCAAACCCAGAGACTATTATTCCATCTCCAAATAATGTGAAACTCCTTCTACATACACAAAAACGTAAATTTTTTATCCTTCATTGATTAGGTCCTAATTGATACGCATGTCAAATCAATTATTCATTTTGTGGCCTAACGTTATTACCTTCTCAAGTAGCCACAGCTCTAAATTCACCAAGATGATGAGGCCAGTTAAACAGATTACGAATGAGATGTTCTGGTGGCATCATAAACCCAGAAGGCAAACCAAGTCTTCAAGATGGAAAGCGTTTGATGTATTAGAATTTAATCTTGCTATCTTAAACAGATGGTGCTCCTGGGAGAAACGCCAAACACTCAAAATGGAAAGTTCATTGATTGAATCTAACCTCAAAGTTTAAAAATACATAACATCAAGACAAAACCCCTAGTTTGGGCCTAAACCAAACAGCATTTAAAACTCAATTTAGTACTCAGTAAATATTTATTGGTGATTGACTGAAAGAATACAATTGCCATTCATATCGTATGATATTTTATCATTCAGCTTTTCCACAGCCAATTATTATTTACTCCCCAGAATAGCGGGGCACATATGAACTAAGACATTAAGATGGAAGGGTATGGATCCCAGTGCTCTTGACACAGGTGTATTTCACGTGCTGTTAAAAGCTGAATAATTGGAATGAATGTGTTTCAGTACACATGCTGAGCCCTCCCAACTTAAAACATCCATTTGTACTGACTTAAGCAAAATACTATCAAGGAAGTATTAAATAATAAGTCTCCTTTTCTTTATTCTTCTACCTTCAGCATTCTCTCTTTTTACCTTGACAAAGGAATTCATTCGTAACTAGGAATTTGATCAAGTGGTGTGGATGATTATAGACCTTGCACAGATCCCTTTTCACTAAGTTGGGATGTAAAAATTAGATCACTTATCTTTAAATGCTCTAATTAAATGACTTCTAGCTCCCTTACGTCTTCCCTTGCTGTGATAAGTCCGAGACCCCAAGAATGCTGGTTCAGCAGGGAATCAGCAGGCACTGACTGTTCCGGCTGTTTCCCAGAATGACCAGCTGCTCAACCCAGAAGTGCGGGGTTGGGGGGAGGGTTCTGAGATGCCTCTTCAGAAGGCCTCTTTGAAGGCATCCCACATGACTGAGCAGGAAGCTGCGGTCTGCTCTGTAACACACCCCCTTGTATTTCCTCTCCCTCCCTCCCTGCCTCACATCTTTCCCCTCCCCCCCACCCCCTGCCTTTTGCTTCCCTGGAATGATACCCTCTCCATAAAGCACAGCGAAGCATATAAGCTTTTCCCTGAAGCTATTTGCTAGTAAATCTGGGATAAGACTCTACCTCTGCTGATTAAACTGAAACATCTCAGGTTCCCAGCAAACAGAGAAAATCTGTGTCCATATATGTTACGTGCAGCTCTATTTACTCTACATCATTGTAGCCTGGGCTCCTAATGCTGCTGTAGTTAGAAGCAGTGTACTTTTAGTACACACACATACACACACACACACACACACTCTCTCTCTCTTTCTCTCTCTCTCTCTCTCTCTCTCACTTTATCTCCAAGAAAATATCACACCTCCACCCCAGGGCCAGGGTAGCTAGGACAGAAGGGGCTTCAATCCTTAACTATACTGTGTCCAGGAACCCATTCCCCTCCACCCCCAGCCCCATGACGTTGGTGCCTCCTTTGAGAGTAGACGAGAAAATATCTCCCTCTACTCGTCTTGAGAGCCACCTTATTTCTTGCTTTAAAAGAATGGATTTTTTTTTTCAGAAAAAATTTCAGCTTACTATAAGAGGTTATGAGAACATCATGATCATTCAGAAGGCTGTTTCAGTGAGACCCCTTGTGTGGCTCTCTATTCCCCTGTGGGTTGCAGAAGGACATCACAAGGCTGACCATGACAAGAAGAATCCATTCTCCCCTCATTATTGTTTAGCTAGGACAAGGCCTACAGGCAGACATTTATTCAGCTACCTTCACTGTATAGTTTGAATGGAAAATAAAGGACTTTCTCACCAAAACCAGTTAGTCCCTTCTTCCCTTCCTGACATGTTGTTTTTAATTCCTGGCATTGAATTTCTTTCTTAATAACCCTCTGGATACATGTGAATCTCACCTGGATAAAACCATTAAGGGGCAAGGCAGGGAGGAGAATGGTTTGATATTAGCTAGTCAATATACTTGCATAGATTAAGTGGCAGAGGGTCTGGTCCTAATGCAATTGGAATTCATTCAACAACTTGTAGCCAGTGTACAGAGAGCCCTTACTACATGCCAGGCATTGTGTCAGGTGCTAAGGGAAAAGAGAAGCAAAACTCCCTATCTCCATCCCGAAGAGACACACTGGGAAATGGTTGGGACTTGTTTTGTTTCCTTTGTTATCATCAATTTTATTATAAAACTTCACGTTTTACAATAAATAAATATTGAAAAAAATCCACATCTTCGTCCATCACTCCGAGTGCATTTTGGAGAGTCATACAGACATATAAATGCTTTTTTACACAAAATCATTATTCACAGAATACTTTTCAATAAATATTATGTCACACATATCATATCCCTGCATAAACCTAAATGTTAACATTTCAACAATTGTATATATGACAGTAATTTTATTCTTCTTTCTGTTCCAATATACCTTATAAAGGCGATAACCTCCTACCAGTGACAATGACGTGTTAGAATAGTGGTCAAGGAGACCCCTCACTCCTATCCCCTATTCTGATCCTCATCAATATGTATATAACATTTCATGGTGATGAGGAACCAGAGTTTACTTAAACATTACTCTACTGATCATCATTTGAGTGACTGTTTTCTTTCGTATATATTAATTGGTACATTTCACTGCTCTGGACATTTTTTAATAAATCATTCTTTCTTTCCTTTGGGGGTATATTCTTCAAAGTAAGTGTGTAACTTTTATTATACCATGCCAGGTCACTGCTCAGAAAGGCTAGAACAATAGAGAGCCACTAACAAACAATTAGTGTGCATGTGTGCCCTTAGCCCACTAGGCTGGATCAGTTACAGTTATTTCTTCTAACTCAAGTTGTTGTCATTTTCATTTTCTCAGTTATTTTCAAAGCTATGTATTTTATTCTATGTGATGTTTCACTTACTCTGTTTTCTTCTATGTAAACCGTCTGTTCAAATTCTTTGACACTTAGAAGTGAATTTTTATGTGAAACAGGAGTTTCTAGAGAATTGGGGCAAAGTCGGGCTTATGGGCTTTGACTGCCAGGGGTAGAGTCCTAACCATGGGGCCCAGATCCTGAGAGTTAGGAGATGGCATCAGGGGAATTCGATGCCAGGCCAGCCCTACCTTCTACACAGAAAGCCACAGACCTCCACCCAAGAAAGGGACGTTCCCCCAGTGTCTGTGCCAGTTCCCAAACCATAGATACAGCCAATCATTCTACAGGAGCTGAGATTTTCAAAGGCCTTTCCAACATGCCTCACAGCTTTCGAATTAATCTGACCAACCCCACTTTACAAAGAAAGGAGCTGAGTCACAGAGGGTTTGGCTGACTGACTTGGAGGGCCAGGAGGACCAGGCCCCATTAGTGGGAGAGCTGGAGGCAAGAGGCAAAGCTCCTGAATTCTTGTCCTGGGCTAGGGGAAAGAGGCCACTCTGCCTCTTTATTGTGTCCATCAAGAAACAGACAACCAATTGTGATTATCCCAATGCCCACAAAAGAGCAATTTGCTGCTTTGCCAATAGTGGGACCTGAATAAACTGGCTTTGTGCTGAGAGTCTGCTGAGCCCAGCTCTCTGCCCCAAGCCAAGAACAGCCCCAGCTTGCTCCCCAGCTGTATCATCTGCAGGCCAAATCCCTGGGGTGATGGGAAGACCTCTTGTGCAGATACAGTTCATTTGGGTATGAAAGAGGGAATCATTCCTTCCATTTTCTGGAAGAAGAAAATGAAAAATGCATAATACATAAAAGTCAAATTTTTTCTAAAAAGGTAAATTAATCCTAATTTCTGAGTTAGACATTCAGATTCATTGACTCTCCAGAGGTTTAAAGGCAGTATCAAAACACTGGGTCAATTTAATTGATTCCCCCTGACCCCCCACCACCATGCCAAGTTGCTTAACCAGCTTTTTGCCCAACATCCATGTAGGTTGTAGAACCACACTGCTGGTACCTAATGGACCAGATGTTTGGCAATGAATAAACATTTTCTGAAAAAGTCTGGGACTCCAAATACCAGTTTTTCAACGTTCTGACTTTTATATTTTGTATCACTTGGAAGTGACAGAGGAAGCAGACTTGTCTACTTCTAAATTAGCCCTTTCAGACTTCACTGGCGGCGCAGTGGTTAAGAACCCGCCTGCCAATGTAGGGGACATGGGTTCAAGCCCTGATCCAGGAAGATCCCAAATGCCGTGGAGTAACTAAGCCAGTGCACCACAACTACTGAGCCTGCACGCCACAACTCCTGAGCCCATGTGCCACAACTACTGAAGCCCGTGTGCCCTAGAGCCTGTGCTCTGCAACAAGAGAAGCCACCACAACAAGAAGCCCGCGCACTGTAACTAGAGAAAGCCCGCACACAGCAACGAAGACCAACGCAGCCAAAAAATAATAAATAAATAACTAAATAAGCTCTTTCCACCTCATTGAAAGGCAATTCAGATGCTCCTTAAAGAGCTAGTCTCATCTCCCATATAAAACCACATGAGATTCTGTTGTCAGGGTTTTATTTCACTTTCTGGCTATTACTGAATAGGTATATCTATTTTTTTTTATTGTGGTAAAAGTCACATAAAATAAAACATACTATTTTAACCATGTTTAACTGTAAAGTTCAGTGGCACTAAGTACATTCACATTGTTATGCAACTCTCACCATCGTCCATCTCCTGAATTTTTCACCTTCCTAAACTGAAACTCTGTCCCTTTAAACATTAACTCCCCATTCCCCCTCCCCACCCCCCCACCCCCTGGCCCCTGGCATCTACCAATGTACTTTCTGACTCTATGAATTTGACTATTCTGGGTACCTCGTATAAGCTGAATAGATATTTATTTTTTAAGGGATGATGGATCATGTAAAAGAAAACCAAGGTTTTATAAAACCAGTGTTCATGCACCCCCTTGGAAATTCACTACCAAGTGCATATAGTGGGAGTCTCAAGAATGGAGACATCTCTTTACAAAGCCTTTCTTTCAAAGTGTTGTAATCATTCTAAGCAAATAAATAAAGCAGCACTCACTCCTGGGTTCATTTGCAGCCGGAGACAGAGAACTATCAATACCAAGGCTGCCAGTGATCCTTCGGTCCTAGGCCAGCTCTTCCTGTCTCCTATTTGCTGCCCTGTTCCTCAGAGGCAGACAGACTGCATCGGTTGTGGGCCAATCCCCAGACTTTACCTTGACAGTAATGCATTCCATGAGTTTCACTCTCCAGTTGTAGGGGAAATGCCTCTGTTTTGATTAGGCTCCCAACCAACCAGCTCTTGTGTGCAAACTCTGCCCAGAAGGGCAGGTACATGGGGGCAGCTTGCTTACTGTGAAACCAGGGGCTGCTCACATATGGCTTGGTCCTCTATTCCCTTTTGCTTCCACAGTCCCTAGCATAGGAGGCCATAATTCAACCAGTAGTAACTTAGGACCTCGTGTACGAGGCTGTTTTAGGCTCAGGGGGATACAGGAATGAACGAAAAAGACAAGGTCCTTGCCTCAGAGCAGTTTCCTTTCTAGAAAGGGAAACAGGGAATAAACAATAATTTGTTTGAATATTAATAATAAATAGATGTGACCATTGCAAGCACTGTTAGCATCTTGGTGAAAATGAAATTGGGTGACATGACAGTGACTTGTGTTACTCTGGGTTTCAAGGGAGTCCTCTCTGGGGAGATGACAACTGAGCTCCTTGTGGCTGAGTGACAAAGGCAGAAGGAATAGAACATGCAAAGATCCTGGAGACAGAATGGGCAGAAGCATTTGTGGCCTCAGAAAAAGATCCATGAACTCCAAGCTCATCTCAGGCTGTTAGCCTAACCCGTATAGGTGCCAAGGAGACCAATCTACCACTGAGATACACAGCAGAGAGCCAACTGTGGCCCTGGAGGTCATCTCATCCAACCCCTTACTTTAAAGCTAGAGAATAAAGGCTCAAAAAGACAAAGAGTGATTTGCCGTAAGTCACATGGCTTCAGGTGTTGCAAGCTCAGGGTCAGGGTGGGGGGTATGAGGAGGTGGTGATATTCTAAGGTAGAATAGCCTTTCTAGAACCTCTAAATCACAGCAGACTACTCCACAACAGGGAAAGAAGACCCTGAATTCTCATCGGACCTGCTTAAAAATCGATCAGGATAGGCCAGGTGATGTTGCCATAACAAGTAACTCCAAAATCTTAGTGACTTAAAAGCAACACAAGTTGTTATCATGGGTCAGCAGAAAGGGTCTCTTTATCATAGTCAAGTCAACATCCTGAGCATTCCCCAGAGGGAAGGGAGAGTTCTGGAGGGTGTTACATAGGCAAAGAGATAGTCCAACTCAGAGGTGATGACTGTCACTCTGCTCACAACTCATTTGCCAGGTCTACTCAAATGGTCCCTCCCAACCAACAGGCAGCTAGGATATGCAGCCTACACATGTACCCAGGAGACAGAAGAGCTAGATATATTTGGCAAATTGTACTTATGGCTCTACACCTTGTTCTTCTAAACTCTACAGGCTGCACCAGCAAATAGAAAAATCCTCCACAGGACCAAACAACAGGCCTTTCATTTTCCATCCTAGAAAAGCTGAGGCACTACCAGGAATAAAGTAAGCAGAGAATGTGATGAAGAGAGAAATACCCAACAAGCAATCACTGATTCTTACCGTCAACAGTAGGAGAATGGGGAGAGGATGGTTGGCTGAGGAGGAAGAATGGCATGCTAAAAGCTGACAGTTGGGCTTCCCCAGTGGCACAGTGGTTAAAGAATCCACCTGCTAATGCAGGGGACACGGGTTCAATCCCTGGCTCAGGAAGATCCCACATGCCGCGGAGCAACTAAGCCCATGTGCCACAACTACTGAGCCTGTGCTCTAGAGCCCACGAGCCATAACTACTGAAGTCCACATGCCACAACTACTGAAGCCCATGCACCTAGAGCACATGCTCCACAAGAGAAGTCACCACACCGCAATGAAGAGTAGCACCTGTTCGCCACAACTAGAGAAAGCCCACGCACAGCAACGAAGACCCAACGCAGCCAAAAATAAATAAATGTATTATTAAAAAAAAAAAGGAAGAAAGAAAGAAAGATGACGGTCAGCTCCCTGGGCAATCTGGGCTTTGGACCCTGGATCTAAGAGGTCCTATCCTATCAGGAATAGGAACCCTAAAGTATATCTTAATACCTAGTTAGTAGGAAGTCAATGTTATTTCAGAAGACAGCTTCAATGGTGAACTGGCTCCAGAAAGAGTCTTGGCTCTGACACAGAATCTGCTCATTTCAAACCTTGTAGAGCTGTTCTCTAAGGCCATCTAAACAGGTAAGCTCAGTCCTACATATCCCCTAGGACAGTTAATACCAAAATAAGACCCACCCATATGCTCAGACCAACTAGATCTTGCCTTCGAACTAGGTGTATACAGATTTACTGCCTGCCTGGACCTCAGGCATCTGCAGCCCAACTAAAGTTTTCATCTGTTGCCTCTCCGGGCCTTAGTGAGCTCGTGCATCCTGGTGACTCTTGTACTATTGCTGCAACTGGCGTAAGACACAGAAAACCACCACCAACATACACACACCCCCACATGCTCTCAAGTGAGAGCTCACATTATCCAATCGAAACACAGTGTGAACACTGAGGAACAGACTTATCTTCTGTTCTCTTTTGCCCCAGCATAAACCATGGCAGGGGTTTAGCGCTCTGTTCCCAAAGCCCACAGTGAGAGATGAGTTTGAAAATTCAGTCAAAGGACTCAGCACTTCAAAGAAACCACACAATAGAGCTCTAGTCACATGAACCCCAAGAATGCGTTTGTTATTTTTAAATCTTCAAAATCTGCCTGCTTTTTCCACATACATCACTCTTTTAGAATCCTCTTTACCAAAGCCCCCGTGCCAAAAGGAGAAGCATTCCAAAATCACATAGACTTAATGGCTACAGAATTCTTCACCACTTTTCCATGGAAATTGTGCAAAAAGCTGGCTTTACAGCAGGATGTCAAAATGGCCTCAGCCTGCCGACCTCTCTGTATGAAACACTGGAATCCTTCTTAAGGAAATTCCATCCAATGACCTTTTTCAGCACATAATTAGAGTGTGAGGTTTCCTTAAGCCCTGTGCTAAGATGTTCCTGATATAAATCCACTGGCGATCTGAAATCTCTTGTGATTACTGGAGATTGCTGTGCCACTTCTCAGAGTTCAAAAGCCAAGCAGACAAATACCACTGGGCTTTGGGGACACACAGCACTGATGTGTTTGCCAAACTAAAATGCTTTCTCATTAGAACTACATGAAATCTGCAATTACTGGTCTGCTGAGGCTTTTGAGAGAATTCCTATACATATTCTTCACCTCACAATGAATCTGCAGGAGTTCACAGACCCCCCCACACCCCCCAGCCCCATCTGGCTCAACTTTGTCAAGGCTTGTTTTAATCATATTAAAATGTCACATCTGGGGAATAAACTTTTTCATGGGGCCGCACATATGGCCTTTACGAGGGACTTTTAATGCTGATTCATGAGCTGTCTCCTGTTTGAGTTGAGGTTCTGGTTCGGTTCGTAGCCAATGGTTATCTCTCCCACCACCCCTTTCCTTCTCCCTCCCTCCACCTCGCCTCTTCATCATCATCACCTTCACCATTGGTACTTGGTCTGAACTTTCACCAGTTCCACAGCTGGGGAGGAAATTCTCCCTCATCATCTACTGTGCAGCTCACCTCCTCCACTGAGTCATCCAAGAGCACTGGTTTCACCAGCTGAGAAGTCATTTTTCAGGGGTGGTATGCCCTCCCTCCTGCAGGCAGCCGACCAACACTCTCTCTTTATAAGGTCAACCGCCCCCAAAATATCCCTATTCAGTGTCACCTTCCCAGGTTAGGCTGAGAAATGTGAAAGTGGGCAGCAGTGGGTTACTGGTAACGACTATGAGGACATTATCACCATTGTGGTCACGGCTAACATTTCTGAGGGCTTACTCTATGTCAGGCACTAACCTATTCCTCTTCCTATATCATCTCATTCAATCCTAAAAACAAATGCATGAGGGGGCAACCCATTAGCTCATTTTAGAGCCTCAAGGAAAGTAAATAACTCGCCCAAGGCCCTGTGTCCACTTAGTGATACAGCCAGGATAAATCTTGGACATTCTGACTCTGGAACTCATTCTCTTATCAGGAGTCTTTCTAAGTGATACATAGAAAAACACAAAAGGTTCCCCAGAAAAGGATGCTCTCATCACCTGTGACCTACCAATTTTCTGCTCTCTCCTTCTTTCCTGCTGAGAAACAAAAGAACCCATCCGCCCTGCAGAACCGTAGAGATCTTGGTGAGGGAGAAGGCAGCCCAGCCTCGTGCCCAGCACAGGCCTCACTTCCACTCACAGCCTGGTCATCGGCCAGGCTATGTGAAAAGGAGGCAGACACAGCCCCAGCTTTCACAGTCTTGGGCTCCTCTGGGACCTGCAGGGTCTCCATTTACATCTATGTAATGGATGTAACTGAAGGAAAGACCAGCCAACGGTTCCTGTTAGACCAGGATGAAAACCAAAGTTTCCTCTCCGAGGCCAGCTCCACCTCAATTCCCAGACGGCCACTAAATGGATCCACGACCAAGTCCTCGCTCCAACACTGGCAGAGTGAAGATGTGTGATCTGGTGTTAGTAACCCGACCTCTCTGAGACAGTTCCATTGCAATGGGGCTGCTGTAGGCCTGCAATGAGCCTAGGGGTGTGAAGCATGGAGCCCGCTTCACAGGCCCAGCACATGTTGTTTCTCTCTCTGGAGATCGGTGGTCTGCCCTCCTGTCCGGGCTTTAGTGAGTTACACTTAAGGATCTCCAAATCCCACAAGCTCCTCCACTCCTGACTGATCCTGAGTCTGTGGCCTCTGACTTCCTCTCTGCTCCCAGTTTTGTTTATAACCTCACCCCTGCCTGACCTCTACTTTACCTCTCTCATTCCTGGCACTGTGTCCTCACTCCCTGATTGCCTCCTGCCCTTGGCTCAGCCTTGCCAGCCCCCCACGTGGGTATGGGGCTCCTCTGGAGACAAGGGTGAGGACCACCAAGTATTTGAGAAGCACACACATGGAAGGTCCAAGGCAAAATTACTAAGTAGATGATCTGTTTCAACACACCCACCAAATGTGCCTGGTCTGTTCCACTCCTGGTTTATCTACTGGACAAATCCTGGTGCTGGTTCCTTCACTCTCAGACTCAGATTTTGAGTACTATTTTATGGCCCACATAATTGAGCACAAATTCTTGCTGAGGTAGTCCAAACTCACTGCCATCCTTTCCTTCGGCCTGTTTTTGGCTTTATTCTCATTAGACCTCTCCACAGGACCTGTTCCTGCCAAGCAGAAGCATTGTCAGCCCCTGTACAGCCACTGGCCTTCAGCAAGTTCCTTCATCTCTCAGGACGTCAGGTTCAACTACAAATTTCAGAGGCTCTCTAAATCCCTTTCCCTAAAATACTCAGCTTTCAGACATGAGAAGACGAAGGCTCACTTGACAGCAGCAGGGCCAGGCAGCCACAACATTTTTTTTAAACTTGGCAGGAGTTATTTTTGAGTCCACAGTACCTTAAAAAAAAAAAACTGCCACTTCATTTCATATAGAATCACCTTGACCTGTGCTTCAGGATGACTGTCTATCTCTGGTCCCTGGAGTAGCCCCTGCAGTGTGGAATAACAAGTGTCCTCACATCCCTCCAGACCATGCCAAAGGCTCATCAGGATCCGGAATGATGCAGTGATAAAAACTTGTGAAAGCTAAAGTTGCTACAAGTGAGAGAACATTTATGAATGAGATTTTTCTCACTGTACTAACATCAGGAAGTGAATCATTCAACCTCCCACTCACCAGAAATTCCTCTCTTTAGATCTGCAGGATTCACCATCCAACAGCTTTTACATCCAGTTGGGGAAGAGGAAAGCGGGTCCTCCTATGGTGGGTGTTAAAATAAACAGGCTCTGGCAGCATGAAGAACCTCCTGTTTCTTAAGAAGGATCTGAGACAGAGGAGGAAGTGCATGGACATGACATGCAGGTTTTTATACACTGCCCTAGTGTATAAGTCAAACTCAATTTATAAACGATGACACAAATGCTAATATCCATTTCCATATAAAGCCTCAAACCCCTTTTTTGTTTTTTAAGAGTTTATGCCGCTAATCACTACAGGCAAGAGGACAGGAACTGAGAAAAATAAAACATCATGAGGGGCTTCCCTGGTGGTGCAGTGGTTGAGAATCCACCTGCCAATGCAGGGGACACAAGTTCAAGCCCTGATCCGGGAAGAGCCCACATGCCGCGGAGCAACTAAGCCCATGGGCCACAACTACTGAGCCCATATGCCACAACTACTGAAGCCCACACACCTAGAGCCCATTCTCCACAAGAGAAGCCACCGCAATGAGAAGACCGCACACCACAACGAAGAGTAGCCCCCACTCGCCGCAACTAGAGGAAGTCCGTGCACAGCAATGAAGACCCAACACAGCCAAAAATAAATAAATAAAATAAATTTTTTTAAAAAATCATGAAAGTTACAGATGCTTTAGGAACCTCCCAAGTCCTGTTTGTAAGAGTTACATGTATTCTTTGCTCAAAGGCAAATAGGTCTTGGCCCCCACCTAGCCACTTCCAGGAATTGCTTTCCTTCATGTTTTACTCTTCATTCCTGGCAGTGGACCTCAAAGGACACATGAACCCCCTAAAACAGTATCCACATCCTCGCATTTATGTTTGTACGTGCACTCCTTTAGGAAGGAAACTCGTAAATTTCATTAAACACCAAAGGATTTTGAAACTCAATGAAGGTCAAGGACACAATTTGAATAAGAGGTCCTCAACCATCTTTCAGGGCGAAGAAGTAGATCAAATGGAGCCCACATGGATGTCTCTAGATTCTATGGACTATTTACACCAGGAAGAACTTGAAACAGATGTCTGCAATTTGTATCCTCCATGCTCAATCAGGACCCTAACTATGTTATATTCAAATTATCTGGTTACAACTCAAAAAAAGTATTTATTGGACAACTACTGTGCCATGATTGTTCTAAGCATTAGTGATAGAATTGGCTTGCACCACTACAACCGTGTGGGCAGTTAAACTATTTAAGTTCTTCTGTACTGCCCCAGCCAATGTCCCCTCCATCTGGAAACCCTGGAGTTCTCCCAAATCCCTCAGCTAAAGGGTGAACACCTGGAAGTGCAGAGGGCCTCCAGGACCCTACTCAGCCCTACAGTCAGTGTCCTTATAGATTGGCTGGTCCCAGGGTCATGGCATCTATTAACGTTTTGGATACCACCCCTGGATATAATCATGAGCAAAAATTAGACTGGTCTTTACTCTCTTTTTGCTTACGGTCTGTATTAATCAGAGTAGTTAATAGAAGCTGCTCTGAGAAACAACCTTCAAATCTCAATTACTTAATACAACAAAGTCTAGTTCTCACAGTCACATACAGGCTGGCAGTATACCTGTCAGGACCCAGGCTTTGACATGGATTACGTCACTTCAATGATATTCCAATGGCCAAAACCCAATCACATAGCCAATCTAACTGCAAGGAAAGCTAGGCCCTTTGCCACCTGTTAGAAGGGAAATTTAGTTACCATCTTGTTTCTCCTGAGGGCATTCTGCAAATAAATAGGAAAGAGGATTAAATTCTTTGAGGTCCTTGAAAAGGAGTATTCTATAAATTCAAACCTATGATTATATAAACCTACAGTATCAGTAAGTGAACTAAATAGACTATTTGATGCAAACTTGTTTCTCTAGATGAAAGATTTGTCTCCCAAGAAGGGATTATCTACAAATAATACCCACTGAGAATTGAAGTTGGAGGTTGGGTTTTGTTTTTTTTGGGGTTGCTTGTTTTAACTGATTTATGCCCACATGAGCCTGAACATGAAAGTTTTAACCTGAGATCCAATACCTAAATATTTAGAAAGGTGTTATAGCAAATTGAGGATTAAACATCAATACATCATTTAGGAGAAAGCAGACGTCACTATTTTAACCCAGGGCTGAGTTAGCATAATCTCCTCTCTTTCTCCATACAGCATATCGAGCACCTGGACCACTTAGCACGTGTTCCAACAGCCTCCAGAATCTGGAAATATCCAAAAGCAATGCTGCTGCAGAAAGGAAATTAGGAGAGCTGATGCCATCCATCAGGAAATTGAGTATTTAGGATAATGTGCTTTTCCAACTTAAAGAACTCTGTGAACTACATCTTTCTCACTCTGTTAATGACAGGAAATGAATCATTCCCTGCTTCAGTAAGGCAGCGAAGTTCCATTTTCCAATGTTAGGGAGTTAGCCTGCAGCAGGATTTCTCTCTCCTGAGGGCAGCACTGGAAAGGCCCCCTAACACTCAGAATTTCATAACAGGCCTGGACCAGATAGGGAAGGTTGGTACAACTCAGCACATGAGGAACACATGTCCACTGGGCTGGGAATTCAAAAATGCAGTGTCCCTTCCCTGTCATGCTCCACCGAACAGTAAACCATCAGAGATTTGTGCATGTGTGGTTTTTGTTTGCCCCCTTGCACAGACAGAATGAGCTTAAATATACCAACATCAATAAAGATGCCTAGTAAAATGATAGCTTGCCAGCCTAAACTCCAGCAAACAATATTACAATATTAAAAGTGGATTCTAATGAGTATGCGTCAACACATTTTGTAATCTATCTTTTTCCCTGCGGCACCCCAAAGCACCCCTTTCACCAGGGAAGTCTGAGCAGGTCTTAAATGTTTGGGAAGAAAAATGTTAGGGAGCAATTAAAAGAAGGGAAAGATCATTGGTTAGCACCTAAATATGCCGAAGTCTCTTCTAAGTGCTCCATGGAGTTCATCTCATGTAATCTGAACAAATAAGGCCCAGGGTTGGCCCAGCCCTACACATTCATGATTTCTTTCCTCCCAGTGCCTTCTGCTTCTCAGAAGCAGCCCTCACTTGGTGTCACTGATTTTAAGCAGGGATACTTAATTACAGGCAAAAATGCAAACCCACAAAACAGGAAAGGGCATGGTCACCCCTGTATAGAGAAAGAACCTTGGAGGGCTGACCTGGGAAAACAGGACTTCCTCATCCACAGAGAAAGCCTGTCCCCAAGCCAGTGCTCAGCACACATTTCAGATGGAACACTGCATCCTAAATGGGTAGTGTGGAGAGAAAAACAAGGAGGACAAGATGAAGGGCAGGTCTTCTAGGTGAGGAGAAACTGCACAAAAGCACACAATCATCCAGAACAAATGCAAAGGAACAGCAAACTGATTCTTCAATAGTACTGACTAGGAAAGAACAGTGGGCCAATTACATATAAACAGAGGGAAGGAGGGAGGGAGGGAGAAGAGAGAGGAGAGAAAGGGAACAGAGAGAAAGTGGAAGGGTAAGAAAGACCCCCAGGGCAGCTTCTGCTGTATTTGGAGTGACAGGATCCTTATTCTTCTCTCCAAAGTATAAGCACTTTGATGGCTAAGCCTGAAGTTGAAAGTGGATTTTATTCTTTTCCTTTACACCAACTACCTGCCCCCACCCTCACCCACATACACACACACAGAACAGAAAGTTTGGTAATTTTCAGCCTAAGGGTTTGAAATGCTCAGACTCCCTCGAACCACAGGTTCAAATTCTAGCAGAATACTTACAGCCCTCCTCCTTCAATGGTTGATGATTTGGGGGGGGGGGAGGGGGTTATTGAGTTTCCTCTTCAAGGTCCAAGTCAACAAATTTCCAGTGTGTACCAAGATTCTCTATTATTTATCAGGGTTGGTAGGACAAAGATGGGTGTGTTATCACAAGGGTAAAAGAGGAAAAGATCTAAAGTGCTCAATGGGGAAAACATTTTAGCAAATTAATAACTCAGATCTCTTATTACCCATCTTTGTGAGGAATAATCATCTGTTAACTTAGGCGAGTATTAGATGAACACCTTGATTCCAAGCACCAGGAGAAGAATATGTTGATTAGAAATGAGTCCCAACTTAGAGACACCAGAAGCAGGAAAATCAAACTTATTCATATTTGCTCCTGACCATTCATGATTTTAATCGAAGTGTTATATCTCTGGTAAAACAAATGATTAACTGTGACTGTAAGATGGAAACGGGTCATTGTTAGTGGTTCCAGAGCCCATTAGTGCTCCAGACCATTGGCTCTGGAACAAGACAGCCTGGGTCCTCTTCCTGCTTGATCACTGATTAAATGGTGTGATCTTGGGCAAGTTACTTAACCTCTCTGTGCTTCAGCATTCTTGTCTGTAAATTGGGGAAACAACAGTACCAAGATCATTGAGTTGTTGAAATAATTCAAAGAAATTACTTAATACATGTACGGCAATGAGGAACAAGGCCTGGCACAAAGTATAAACTTGAAACTTATAACTTTCATGATGTCGAACATACCTGTAATGGGATAGAGCAGTGGTTTTTGAGGAACAGAGAGGACAAAGGGGCACCATCATCTACCCCATTGTTTAAGAGTGAGGGTCACTACCCAAAGTAAGAGTCAGGACAAGGGGTATGTGTTGCCTACGGAAATGGTATGAAGGTTTAAAAAAAAAAAAGTTAACTGAAACATAGGCATTGGTTAGTTTAGTATTTAACCACAAATGTTCACCATATGTAGACATATAGCTGAAAGATGTTATTTCATTTTCAACAAAACTTATCTTGCAGGCCCTACTAGCTAAATGAGAGCTGCAAATATAAAGAAAACCATGATCCTCATGGTTTAGGGGTGCACAGCCTAGAAAGAAAAGCTGTATTACAATGTAATGCTACAGTACTGTGTCAAGGCATGTACAAAGTGCTAAAGGGGCACAGAAGACAAAATTATTGATCCTCTCTGGGGAACTCAGGAGGAATATGTGTGCTGAGTTTCGAAAGATATACGTTAGTTCTTTACGGGGTAGAAAGTCCTCTAGGGACAAATTGGTTCAAGACTATGAAAAGCCTTATATGATATTCTGAAGAGAATGGATTTTATCCCGTAGTAAACTCATCAAGAGATTACTCAGTGAAGTGGTGTGACGTGTGTCTGTGTTTCAGAAAGATACCCCCAGTGGCAGTGTGAAGGATCGGTCTGAGGCAGGAGAGAGACAGAGGAAGAAAAGGCAGACTACTGAAACAGCCGAAGCATGAAAGGATGAAAGCCTGAACCAGGACAGAGTCATTAAGGATGGAGAGCTGGAGACAGCTGGACAGGAGAAGTAGAAATAGCAGGACGTGTTATCCTGAGATGTTAGGAGTCAAAAGTCAAAATAATCCCAGGGATTCCATCTTGCACTATTGGCTGGATGGTGGTGTCAGATTCGAAAGACTGTAGAATAGAAACAAATGTCTGTATTTTGGCTTTGGTGGGCATGGGGCAGATACAAAGGTATTGGGACATACTGAGTTTGAGAAGCCTCTAAGTGATTAAATGAAGGTGTCCATAGGTAGTTGAGATCAAGTCCTGGAGTTTAGGCAAAAGACAAAACACAGACCTAAACATCAATGACATTCAGACTATCTTTAAAGGCAGAGTCAAGGAGAGCATGTAAATTGAGGGGAAGGTCAAGGTCAAGGACGGAATCCATGGGCACACAAAGGGAAGGGCAGCTGACGGAGCAGTCAGAGAGATAGGAATGTGGTTGGGGCCCCTGGTCGTGGAAGAACTCAGGTTTTAACTTTGGGACCTCCGGTGAAATTTCGACTCCCCAAGATTCTCTTTCTCACCATATACATCGATTAGGAGGGTGTTTGCCTCTGATCTCACGATGAACAGCTAAGTAAACATCTGTGAAGAATACAGAGCCTGGGAGCTGGCATTGGAAACATCATGGATGTATGATGGGGATACCACTTTCTGTCTCGCTACCCTTTTGACAGCGTGGACTCTGGCACAAGACTACACATGTTCTTTGTACGACCTGTCACTGCTGAAGGATTAGCCTTTTCACCTCTACTGTTTCTCGAGAGGCGCCACCCCACTTCTGGCTCTGTGCCAGATCACGCTGGCTCCACAGAGCATTCTCAGCATTCCACATTGCTAAGTATGAGGCTTCAGTTGCTCCACGAGCTTTTACAATCTCCTAAAAGAATCTTACTTCAAATGCTCCCTCATGGTCTGAGTATTTGCAAAAGATGCAGGACAGCTATATATTTACCTTTTTAGAGATGTGTAATCACTGGAGTCAAATGAACATGGATTATCATTTTATCTCTGCCCCTTGCTAGCCACAGGACATCACACACTTTACTTAAGCTTTAGGCTTACCAGTTTCCTCATCTGAAAAATAGGGATGATCTTTTAATTGGATGCTATTGGGTACCAATCCTATATCTATTCTTCCTTCTTAACAAGACCCCGATTTTGCCAGGTGTCCACCTCTTCTCTTGCAGGCATGAACTTTGGGGCAGCTAATCCCACCCGTAACTCCAGGATTGGACTTGATTGATCTAAGAATAATTATATTCGCTTTTCCAATGACTGATTCAGAAATGCAAAATTCTGAACACTAAAGTGTAATAGAAAATCTGCAGCAGACATGTGGGGACATTGTTCTCACTTTTAAGAGACAGCCAAGTGCAGAGATGATCTCACTCTGGACTTTGCTGTGTTTGGCTGGGATGTGTGAAACTACTGCCACCATCTTGCTTCTAGCTTGAGAGTGAGGCCAATGTAGGGATGGCAGATGACAGAGAAAGAATACGGTTGCACTTGACATTTTCGATCACTGACTCAACCAACTCTGCAGACGGCTCTAATTCTGGACTTCCTGTCGTGAGAGAGAATGCATTTTCTCATCGTTTAAGCTGGCTTGCTTTGGGATTTCAAATACTGTAATGGACAACATAGTGGTATCCACTTCCTAGGACTGTAGTGAAAATTAAATGAAACCTGTGAAGTGCTTGGAATGTAGGAAGTACTCAAGTAGCTATTGCTACTACTGTATTGCTCCATTACTTCCATTTCAACACACCTTCCACATCAGTTACTCTTTGCAGGAAAGTTTCACCTTGTATGGTTCACCCTGGGAAAATGTCACTTGGGTTCTACATATTACTTTGTTCTATAGTCTTGCAGCTGGTGAACCATTATATCCATAAATTGAGGACTCCCCATATCATGAGCAATTGGGCTGAGTGCATTTCCTGAGTTATCTCATTGAATCCTTAGAATAATCCTGGGTCAAGTGCTCACTTTTAATACCCCATTTTGCAGATGATAAAACTATGTCTAGAGAAATGGACCTGAATCTAGGCTTATACCTCCAAGCCTAATATTACACTGCTTTGCTCTTGAATGCTGAAAAGATCTATTTCATAGACACCTGTGAAGGAACAGATGTCTCCTGTAGCTCAGCCATGTCTAAAATCTTTTGCAAACGGGTACATCTGTCTGTGATGTTCCAGGTGGGGCCAGCCGAGGTACAGGGAATTGAAGCTACTTAGATTTAACCAAAGGGTCAAGAAAGCATTCTACAAAAGGGTGAGGAGAAATGCAAATGCTGAGATGTATGTGACTGAGCTGAGCAGATTAAACTGAATTGTGAGCTCACTGGAAAGGAGCATAAGCTCTGAGAACACTGTGAAGATCAGAGAAGGCCAGGGAGTAAGTTCCCCGCGTCAGGCAAAAAACATACTTATTCTAATTTAGCCTAAATAGAGTTATCAATAATGAGCAGACATGTGGTCATTTCTAATCTAAAATATATGTTATACATGAAGCATGTGTGTAGTCATACAAAGACAACTGGAAAGAAACATAGCAATGTTTTGCAGAGATTTCTCTGGAAGGTGAAATTATGGATAATTTTATTTATCTCCTTTGGGTTTTTTCCATATTTTCCAAATTCCCTAACCAAAATTATTATATATGTATTAATTATATAATTAGAAAAATAATTTCATAAATATTTATATGTGTATGTATGCACACTCACACATATACACTTTATATTAACCAGACTTAACCATACTTCTACTGGGTCAGCCCACAGAGCCAGGACGGGAGATGGCACTCTGGGAGCAGCAGAGGAGACAACGTGCTCTCAGACAACAGCTCCCCAGGGGCTCTTCACTCGGTCTGTGAGAGAGCTAGGAAGTGAGCGTGACCAACGAACTACTGCTCAGTGGGAGAAAAAGGAAGGATTCTCTGAAAATTCAATAGCATTGGAAAGGGACAAAATAACGTTCAAGACACACATTGTTCTTGATATTAGAAAATACCTAACCAGTGAATTCAGTCCTTTTCTTATGTTTAGGAACAGGGAAGTAAGGCAGGCATGGAGGAAGGAAGGCAGGCAGGGAGGGAAGGAGAAAAGAAGAAGACCACCACCAACAACAAAAAAGGCTTCTCGTCCTTAAAATCAGTGTCAGAGTGAAAAAAGAAATTACCTTAACAGCCAGCTCCAGAATTCTCTTTAGGAAACTGTTTCATAATGAAAACATCTTAATAAGGTAGAGCATAAGGCTGTGAGAACAGGAATTAGCAGGAGACAAGGCTATAACAGCTATGACATGAACAATGTGGACTTTTAAGAAAAAGCACATCCAATGTTGAACTGAGAATATATGTTTTTCTGAGACGTGAAGACACAAATTCCCCTCTGAATCCCTCAGAGCCCTTGGTAAAACTTACTAAACATACACACAGGGGCCCAGAGAAATAGGGGTAGTTTTATGGAAATCAGAAGGACTAAATTCTACATTGGGGTTGCCGTGGGAGTAGAACCCAGGCAGCCAAGGATGAGACCCTCCATGGACTGAATTTATTTAGCTTAAGTAGGAGCCCAAGTCCAGAAGTAACATCCATGGTAATCATTAGGCCCCGAGTCTTACTGTGTTCTGGCACGGGTGAACTAGTTTAATCATCATCACAACCACCCAGTGAAGTGGGAACCATTCTTATCTCTACGTTCGGCTGAGGAAGGTGAGGCACAGACGTTATGTCCTCCACAGCCCATGCTCCTAATCAAGACGCTGAACTACCCCTCCCAAAAAAAGGATACGTTGTCCCCAAGAACTCACAAGATGCTGTTGGACTTTCCTCACATTTTTGGATGGTGGTGAGTTTCTTGTTTATTCATATCTGAAGTGGCAGGAGGGGCCCAACAGACATTTGGGTCAAAGGGATATAACGTAATAATGCTTCGTAATCAGACACCCCAGTTTTGCTTTCTAATTTCTATCTCTGTGACCTTGGAAAAGTTATTTATCTTCTCCGACCTTCGATTTTCTCTTCAATAAAGTAGTGGGCTGCTAAGAAGACCCACCTCATAAGATCGCCTAAGTAATAAATCAACTAATGAACCTGCAGCACGGAGCACAGGGCCCAGCACGTAAGTGCCCAATAAATGGAGCCTTTTATTTGTTCTCTGCAGTTAAAATATATACTGATGCTGAGAATACGAGCTAACAGCTGGCAACCAGCAAACCTGCTAAGGCTCTATCAGGTGCACCTTCTGTAAATGGAAAACATCTGGTTCACTTCATATACGCCACTAGGGTTTCAGTCAAATAAAATAAATATAGGCCTGAAGAAAATTTAGGGAAAATATGCATTTAAAAGGTCACTTTAATGCATGATTGTGTGAATTGAATATTAAAATGGGAAATAAAATGTTCCTGCCACTGTCTGAATATACTGTGATTAGTTGCAATCTGCAATTGACACGATACTGTTTTTCCAAGGATTAAAGTTTCTCATTGCAAGTTCAACACATATGTTGAAGCTTTGCTTTCTTTCTCCCACCAGGATTTTTATAGAGGAGCCTGAATTAAGATTAAATAAACATATAACAAACCCATATCACATTTTTAGTTGGAAAAAAAAAATGAAAGCCTGAATCAGTCAACCCACCTCTCTCCTTCCAGCTGGGCCATAAATGTCAGTTGTTCTACTTAAACAGAAACAGAGGCCCTGCCTCATGTCTCTATGGGAGCCAAGTAAGATGAGAAACCAGAGAAAAGAGACGATTGTTTCAAAAACTGCAATGCTGGGTGTACTTGGAGTTCTCAAACAGCAATAATTGCTGAACATCAAATTTTGTGCTATCAAAGGGCTCCTGTTCAAGAGTTAAACCTCATCCCATCCCACAACAGGGCTTTGATGACATGTGATTTGAATAGAAAAGTTTCTATACAATTTCTTTCTTAAAATGTTCTAGGGAAAATACCAAAGCTGGTAAAAGAGAATCACTTAGTGAAAGGGGAATGATGAACTGTTCCAGCTTTCAAAAATCATTGAAATGCATCCCGCATAGTGAGCTGAGTTGTGGAGTCACATGCATTCATGCTGATATGCACCTGAAACACTAAGGATAACAAGTGTAAAACTGAATCCATAAATTTATATCCAGAAAATAATTTTCCTTTAAAAAAATTTGTGTATTTAATACGTCTTAAATGAAGAAGAGCTTTTGTTTAAAAAAAGAAGAAAGAAAAGAAATTCCATGATTTTCAGAATTCTTAAATGGCTTAAATTGAAATTTTTATCCTCTGGAAACAAAATCAGAGCACTCATATGAGACATAAGAAGGTCTCACTCATGCTTTCCCAACTTGTCCAGAGCAGATACAAGCTAACCTTTCATAGCAGTGCCCTAGCAACTTCTTTGTCAGCTTACTTCAGCCTGTGCCTTAGAACTGGACAATCTCAGGTGCCACTTCAAGGGAAGAGTTTTCCCACAATTGAAGGAAAACAAAGCTGCTAATGATGTCTGATAAACTCCTCACCCCAACACCCCCATGCCCCCTACTCCTATTAAGAAGCCCATGCCCTGTCTGTGACCGTCCCTTTGTCACGCATCACACTGAGAAGGTCACACTCAGGACAGGAGACACAGTTCTCAGAATATTCCGTAATCCCCTGCTGGGCGAGGCAAAATCCTTGGAACAAGAACTCTAAAGGAACAAAAATCACGTTGAAAGTGTTTTGAAACAGTGAATTTTGTGTATGTCAAACAGAGGATCATTTGATTTCATTTTGTTTTATAAAATGCCTGTGGGCAGAATGGTCTGATGTGCCACTTCTGTGGGTGTTCCCAGCAAGTTCACCCAGTACGAAATTCTACCCCAGGAACTCTTCCCCTTCAAAAAGAACACACTGTCCATCTCTACCTCCTTTTGCATGTGCAGAGGTTAATAATTCAGCAGCAGATGTTCCTTCACCAGAGGGAGAGGGTATCCTGAGGGTATGAAAAGATTCACCTGCCCAAAGATCACTTCCCATCAAGCTTTTCAATTAGAATCAATTGTTTGAAGACAGGGATGGGATGTCAAATGGGTATATCTGGGTGGACGGCTGGGGCCAGGGTGAAAGGGACCCAGCTGCAAAGATGTAGAGCAGAAACCTGCTTGGGCTTCACAATGGGGCTGTCCAAGACCCTCAGGCATGGGATGAAGAGGCACGCTCAGGAACTGGGATGATTAGAGAACCTAAAGACTCATATTTCTTACTTCTGAATTATTTTTCTCCAGAAAGCCCAACCAAGACCAGGACACAAGAGTGGACCGGAGCATGTACCTGCAACTGTTCTCACGTTACAATGAAAATGTAATAGATTTAGGGAATCACAGCCCCCTCACAGAATACACCAGAATAATCTTAGAATCACAGATGTGCAACAGCATATTCAAAGACTGTTAGGATATTTAAGGATCCAGTTCAGGAGTTCTTAACATTCGGGAAGCCATGGACCATTTTAGGGAATATGACCAAAGTAATGAGCCTTCCCCAGAAAAATGCCCATCTGCACAAAGACATAACACACTGCAAACTATTTTGGAGGGTTCACAAGATCTCTAAGGCCCTCTGGATCATGAGCAAAAAACATCTAACCCAGCCACTTCTCACTTTTCCTACCCCATTATAAAATGAGAAAGCAGGGGGCCCAATGGGTAAAATAATATCTCTAGTTTTGAAGAGCCGAAGTTGCAGCCGAGCCAAAGTTAGTTCCATTTCCCTCAACCCTTAAAGCAAAATTTTTTCCACTGCTTTGTAAATCATTTTAAGAATTTTTTATCCTTTTTATCTATATCTCAGTTCCAAGATACATAAAAATCAGTGTCTTCTGCTGCCACTCAACTCTAAAGGGGCCACAGGAAATGTAAAAGGTCTAGACAATTAAACAAGAGCATCCTTGTTTTATATACAGATTGATTTCTTTTTAATTTTTTTGATTCTGGGAAAAGAACATTCTGATTAGAGCTACCTGGATACTCTTAAAGTGAGTGTCCCACGTATCCCTGTCCAGCCCCTCCTGGGTGCGACCTTCCATACTCAAACCATCCACCACATGCCCTACTGGCTGGACATCTTCCTGAAGCAGTTTCATCTCATTCTCAGCAGTGTTCAGCTGAGAACTCTGTCCCCTTTTCCCTCTCTCGATTCAGAACATGGGCTGTCGTTCTTTCCAAATCAATGGCAAATGTTCCAAGTTGTCATGGGGCCAAACTCCCCACTTGCCCCTGACTAATAAATCTTCTTGAAATCCAGGCCCGAAGCGTAAGCTATTTTATTGTGAAGGGCCTCTTTACACAGTGAAGCAGGGATTTGGGTGGGCTCTCATAGAACTTCAGAGCATGTCATAATATATCTTATCACTTGGCTAGGGGTGCTAGTTGAAAATTACTGTGGACCAATAGTTTTTGGATCCCTTTCTTCCTTCACTCTGCAAGAGCAAGGACTAGTCCTCAGAGAGGCGAAGATTCTAGGAAAAAGGAGAACACCGGTTGCATAAAAAAATTTTTAACCAAGTATGTAGAATGCTAATCTTTCCAAGATTGGTCATTATCTGGGGGTGATATAGTCATTGCTTAATGGGAGAGGCAACATGGAACAAAAATGCAGGTCCTTGGGGCACTGGCTGGGCCCGTCCCAAGGAGGGGAGGCCCTGATGCCAGGTCAGATCATTCCAGGCCATCAAAGGTGACCATCCTAAGCCTTTGCTGTGACTTCCAAGCTATGTGCCTATTTCATCTGCCCTCTCCCCCAAAGGCTTTTCACAGCCCAGAGGGTACACACAGCAGAGCCACCTTTGGGGGGCTCCTTAAGAACCATGTGTTAAACCCCAAAGTCTGATTTGGCTTCCAAGGGTCATTTGAATGCAGGAAGCTGCAGGAAATGCACCTATCCTTACTACCCCAGAGCAGCCTGAAGCCCAGAACACTGGCTTCATCCCACTTCTCACATAGAAGAGCCAGCAGACATCTTGGTGCTGAACCATCACTGGCCATGGGGCAGAGCTGCCCCATGGCAGGGCCTCACGAGCAGAGAGAGCGGAGAAGAGCTGGCCTGGTTCCCCTGCATGCACTCCCAATGGTGTATACTGGAATGGCTCCTAGAGGTGCTGGCCCTGACTTAGCTTTACAGAGCTCCCTCTAAGCTAGCTGCAGCCTCACCAGGGAGAATCTCAAGATCTAATCCTCAACTCGCCAATAGCTCAACCTTCTTTAAGACCAAGCCCACCCCTCTCGGTTTCTCCAGCCTGCCTGGGTGACTGTATCCATCAATCCCACTAGATTCAAAGTCCTGGATCATCTATGCCCCTTCTTTTCCAGTGTGTTCATAGTATAAATTGTATGACCTACTCCCCTCAGGATCTTTCCTTTCCATTTTTATGAGTCCATTTTTGGAAATTCCAGATATGTACCCAAAAGAACTGAAAGCAGGGACTAGAACACCCATGTTCAAAGCAGCATTATTCACAAGAGCCAAAAGCTAGAGGCAATCCCAGTTTGTCAACAGATGAATGGATAAACAAAATGTGATATATACCTACAATGGAGTGTTATTTAGTTATAAAAATGAATGAAATCCTGACACATGCTATGGATGTGGATGGATATGGATGACCCCTGAAGACATTATGCTAAGTGAAATAAGCCAGTCAGAAAAGGACAAATATTGTATGCTTCCACTTATGTGAGTTACCTAGAGTATAAAAATTCATAGAGATAAAAAGTAGAATGGTGGTTGTCAGGGGCTGGGAGGATGGGGAAGGGGGAGTTATTGTACAATATAATGGGTATGAAGTTTCAGTTTGGAAAGATGAAAAAGTTCTGGAGACGGATGGTGGTGATGGTTGCAGAACATTGTAAATGTACTGAATGTCTTTGAATTATACACTTAAATATTAAGAGTCTATATTTGGAAGCAAAATAAAACTAACAAAAAATAAACCAAAGTGTCACCTCTTTGGAGCATACGTGCTGAATGCTATGCTACTGAAATTGAAGACAGAAGTCACTTCCTGGGCTTCCCTTCCCGTTTTCACTCCTCTGTTGTGCCTCAGCAGCTGCCCTCAAGTTGCCCGTGGCTCTTGGAGGCCTGGGAGGCATGACATGGCTCTGGGAGACAGAGCATCCCTGCAGGCCCCAGAAGATGCCATCGTCCCCATGTGTTTCTGCTGAGATGATAAGTATTCACAGCGTGACATTCTGAGAAAGAATTACATAAATGCAATTTTCCTCAGTACTATTTCTGGACCGTGTATGAGTCACTCTCTGCCTTCTGAAGTGCTTGCATTGCTAATGAAGGCTTTCGATGCACAATACAGCAAGAATCCTTCAAAATTCTATTGAGATGGAGAACAAAAAATTTGCTGTTTCATTCTTATGTTCATCCTGAAGGGTTAGAGACAACTTGATGGAAGGATCAAACACTTATTCACTAGGTGCTTTATCTACAAAGCCAACCACCTGGGAAGTACTAGCTCAATGTATCCAAAACCTCCCAGTAATATTTAATGCTTCCAAGAGCTTGTTGTGCCAGTAATGAGAAACAGAGTGACACGTTCCTTAGATGTAGGTCCAGCTCACGTTTTTGTGTAGAATTGAAAACTTGCATTGAGTATGACTAATGACATTTATAATGACCACCTTCATAACTGTTGTAAGTTTGAAGGACCTCAAGGTTGAAGGTCTCCTAAGACATCAATTCAAAGGACACCTTAGACAGACTAGGGCCCTAGGCCAAAAGCTTCTCTTAGATGGACTGTTCACAGGACAGTCCATTACCAAAGGACTTGTGCAAATTAATACTTGCCTTCCTTTCTCTCTACCTCCCTGACGGAATGAAATAAGCATGCATATGAGGTTACTTTGAAAAGTATAACTCATTACCCAAACGTGAAGAATTCTATCAGCCTCCTTTGTAAAAATGAGGAAACAGAGACACACCAAGACAGCAAAGAGTATGACACAAGGCAGCTTTCAGTGACTTAAAGACCTTCGCTTTTCCTCCTCAACTCCTCTCACAATGTAAATCCCCAAAACTCAAGGGGCACCCACTTACTGACAGGGACTTAGACCCCTCAGTCTATTCAATGAGGGGACACAAGACCAAGGCAACCAGCCAAACAGAACTTCTTCCTCCTCCCCCTTCCACAAACGACCCATGTGGCAGGAGAGCTCCTTATTTGGAAGGGAGCAATGATCCCTTTTTGAAGGGGACTTTGACGTCTAGTGAACTCCCCTGACAATGGGCTGCTTCCACCTCGTGTCCAGGTGGAGTTACTGTTTTCTTATTCTTCCCTCTGGACAGTACTGTAACCAAACAGAACATCCTTTCAGAAGTCCTTTCTGCCACTGACACCTAACCTAGCCATCCCTCTCCCTCCCCCACTTCTGTTGACTTCTTAGACTATCAGAGAGAGCAAGTAATAGAGATGCAGTCCAGTCCCAGAGAAGTTTAGTGACCTGCCGAAGGTCACACAGCTAGTTAGTGACATACCTAGTTAGTAGCATAGTGTTTTTCTTCTCGTCATTCTCTCCTTTATTTCTAGCTCAGTGCCTGGCATACAGTTACCATTCAACCTATATCTGATACAATAAGTGAATGCTTTTCATATCTTCTATGGAACCAATCATTCTGTTTCTTGATGGGAGGTGGGATAGGGAACAGAAATGCAAACCACCTTTATTATTATTCCTATGGCCAGCAGATAAGAGGACCAGGAACCTGGAGCTGAAGGATCTGAGGGTGTACTCAATCTTCTGAGTACTGAAGGTCACCTTTCCTGTCACCTGCACATCTAGATGTGGTCATGCTTTTGTGTAGCTTGTGAATGAGTCCCATGTCTTGCCCTTGGTCTTACGTGGGAAATTGTGAAATTGTGTGTGTGTGCATGTGTTGGGGAGAGATAGGGCAGAGGCCAAAACATAACGACTGCCTCTCACAGGTTGGGACAGCAGGTGGTGAGAAAGACCAGGGGTGCAGGCCTAGGGCTGCAGTTCCTGTGCCACCAGGTCCCTCTGCGGCAGTCCATGTTGCCGGAGGCATCCTGCCACGTTTGCAGGTGAAAATGAAATTGAAGAAGAGCAAATTCTTACTTCCTGCTATGAAATCCCAAACCCCATCAATACTCCCTCCCCTCGGGCTGGGAAAATTGTGTTGCCCTCCAGCACAGTGTTTCCCGGCCCTGAGGGAGGGCTCCACCTATGAGCAGAGCACAGAAAAGCTGCTTCCCTTGTGTTGAGAATGAGCCTTACCACCATTAACAGTAAGGATGGCTCAGGGCAGGAACCTCTTTGGGGCCCGCTGACTGCTCCCTGGCCCTCGGGCAGCTCTGCTCCACCGTGGGCTCTGCTTCGTGTCTGAACTTGACAGACTGAGGGATAAGGACTTGGTTGCTTGCTGAAGTTTTGTAGGAGGCTGGCAACGCTTTTGAGCATTTTAGAGGCCATGTGCCATTTGAATGAAGAATGACACTGTGATTTTCGATCTGACTTACTATAAACTGTACTCCAAAATCCTTTCCAAACCTTAGTGCATTAAAAAGGATAAAATTATTGCCTTCTGTCTTCCTTTGCCAAGGAAAATCAGGGAGGGGCCAGTGCTGGTGCAGTCCTATTCTCTGCCAAAAGGATGACAAAGTGTTGCAAGCTCATCTCCCAGCTCTTTTATAAGAACAGAATCAATGCAGACAAAGGGAAAAGGGGACCCTTTGTGACCCACTGTCACTTTTCTTATCCCTATATATTGGCCTTTTATTTGAGGTCAGGGGGTCTGAAATCCTCTGAGAAGAGGTAGTAAAATTAAAAGTACGGTAAAGTTTGTTCAGACCTAAAGAAAACAAAGATTACGAGTTGTGGTTAAATTCTTACAAGGAATGTTATCCAAAGAGCTTATTATATTTTCAAGATGGAGTCAAGCCTGACACAGAGATGTTCAAAAGTATTTCTTTCGTTTAAAGCTTCACAAAAGCAATATATCATAGTAAAAATGAAAAGACATCTGAGGAAAGGTTTTCTTCTACTCAGAGAAATGGACAAGACAAAGCTTTTAAGTGGGCTCCACTGGGCACTCAGCCTGGCTGAAATAGCAACAGCAGAGCCTCCAATGGCCCCATCAGCATGTTGACATTCAGTGACTTTTCACACTTCAAAATCTAAGTGACAAGCTTATCTCATTGAAACTATTACCAGCCTCAAAACCAAAAGATTCTCAGCACAGGTCTCTAAGAAGGAAGAAAATGTTTTAAAACCACAATGAACATGAGAAAAATGGAAGTCAAAATAAAAAGGATGTTTGAACTTGAATTCATATTGCTTTGAGGGCTTTTCTATCATTCATTCATTCCTACATCAGGCTGCTAGGGGATTAAGAGCAGTGCCAGAGAGCGGATGAGAAAACCAAGGCGGAGGTACCGCAGGCCAGGTCTAGGGCTTCTGACCAAATGCCAGACCTTAAGGCTGGAAGGAGCACCAAAGCTGCCTCCTTTTCCAAATTCCAAGTAGCATCTGGAGATGCTCTAAGACAAGATTCAACAGCTACAGCCCTGGGCCAAATCCAACCTGCTGCCTATTTTAGTATGGCCTATAAGCTAAGAATGGTTTTTACATATTTAAATCAAAAGAAGAATATTTTACCACACGTAAGAATTACATGAAAATCAAAATGCTTCTGTGTCCATAAATAAAGTTTTACTGGAACATGGCCCCACTTGTTCCTTTACATGTTGTCTGTGGCTGAGTTTTAAAACTACAACAGCAGAGTTGAGTAGTTGCAACAGAGACCTTACGGCCCACAGAGTCTAAGATATTTACTATCTGGCCCCTTACAGAAAAGTTGCCCATCTCTCTCTAAGATCACAGAGGGAAAGAGTAAAGAACAGGGAACATTCTGTGTGCTTCTGCATTGGACCAGGAGGAAAGAGGGTTGTTTTCCCCATTAAAGATTCCTTCACCATGGAGGAGAACCTTGAGGCCAAGTTGCTCTTGGATGCTGAGGCCTGAGATAAGCAACTCTGTCATGGGATTCTGACCCCTCTGGTGTGCAGCCATTAAAGTAAATGATCTATGCATTTCAGCTCCTGCACTCAAGTTGCTTGGGGCCCCATGTTATCTTATGGTAAATAATAGACTGTAATCACACAAGTGTGTAATTATATCAGCTAAACACTGAGGAGGGAAAAAGAGGCAAATGGGTCTCCAGTTTGTGGCACTGGGCTCTGTAACCTGTCAGACATTCCAAACTCATACCCAGGGGCAGAACTCTGGACTTGCCTTGTTGATAACAGGATGTTCTCAAGATGAAAATTACTTGGATTGAAGGTTTTAATGCTATCCTGTTCTTACAATGCTCAGGTTGAGCGTCAAGCAATTCTGGATCTTGGGGTAGTTGGCATTTATCCATTGAGTGTCCCACAGAGCTTCGCACCCAAGCATGCAGTGCTTCCCAGAGCTCGGAGGATGTTGCCCCACTTGGGGGAGAGAAAGGGAAGACAATGTAGGACTGTTTGCCAACAGCAAGTTTGATTCATCCCTTTGTTAAAATGAATCTAAAAAGCTGCTGCATCTGTGTATACTGTGGAGTCAGCACAGTTGGCACTGTTTACAGCCCCATTTGTTGTGGCTGCTTCATGTGCACGGATTTGGCCAAGGGGAGAGATTTCCATATTAAAGTCATTCTTCTGAGCACTTGGTGGTTGGTTCTCCAGTTACACAGTTCTTTGCCTACCATGCTCCTGGACTTGACAGAGCAGCCTGGAATAATTTGGGGATGGGGTAGCATACAGGGCAGCCAGTGCCTTGAGTCTGAGGATGAACAGGCATCTTGAGATGGAGGGAAAAGGCCAAAGAAGGATTCTGACACAGAGGACACATGCTGACACAGTTCTAACTTATAGCATGAATTTTTCCAACAAAAAGCATTCTAAAAATCCAATCTGCACCTTGGAAATCTGCTTGAATTCCAAATCCTAAAGAAAAAGAGTTCTGGAACTCTTTAGGAAGGAAGGAAGAGACAGAGGGAAGGAGGGAGGGAGGGAGGGAGGGAAGGGTGTGATGGGTTTTGCTATGGCAAATTGACTAGGGTAAACTATAAGGACAGAAGGGAGGGCAGCAGCCATTTTGCAGCAAACACGCACCTTCTCCCAGTTATTCCATCGAACACTAATCTAGGCACTGCTATAAAGGGATTTTGCAGATGAAATTAAAGTCCTTCATCAATCGACTTAAAATAAAATTGCTGGTAGGCCTAACTTAACCAGTGGATGCCTTTTAAAGAGGGCGTGGGCATTCCCTGCGCCACACACCAATAGCATCTTGGTGTTCGGCTGCTCTCCCCTCACAGGCACTTCCACTCCTGCCTGCCCGCAACAGCTTCAGCCTATGCCTGTGGGGTTCAGATTGCTCTTGATCTTCCCTCCTAGAGCTGTCTGCCCCTGGATTCCAGCTTCTACAATCATGTAAGCCAATCCCTTGTAATATCTACTGGTTCTGGTTCTGCTTCTCTGGTCGAACCTGACTCATACAGAAGACAGGTTACTCTAGCCTTGCAAATCAGGACACGACACAGGCCCATGGTGTTATAAAGTCCGCCAGCAAAGTTGTTCTCGATTCTCTTCCATCCCCACCTAAGGGATGTGACAGTTTTATACCTAAACCACGGCTCGGTTGGGCCACGATCTGCGATAGGGGCGTTAGTAGAGGGGACTACAGCAGATGCTCCAGAGTGTGTCGCTCACAAAGCCTCCGGAGGTTCTGCTACTCTCCTCCCATACCCAGGCTGAGAACCTCTGCAGCCAAGAGCCTCTGTGAGGCGGGCAAGGGAACTCTGGTTTCTTTTCTTCCATTGACAATATGTTCACCCAAAGGTATATCCAGGTGGGAGAATGCTAGAACTTGGCAATGATGGGGCAGTCACACCACCACATGTAGATTCAACACAAGCTTTTCTCTGTTCTCCCCACTTCCAGCACCAGAGCAGGAATGATTCGGCCCAACCAGCATATTTTTTGTTAGTGTGCATACTCCTTTTCTACTCAGTAAATCATCAAGTAAGAAAACTTTTTTCCTGTATTTAGCCACCACTGCCACCTGGCCTTAGGGCAGAATCAGAAGAGAGTACAGGTTTGCATGGCGGGGAAGGGGGCTTTGTGGCCTTCAACACTGGCCCATCCTGGGATGCTCCGTTTCCCTAGGGAAGGATGCAGAGGGCCCCTCAGTGGTGGAAGAGGATAAAGGAAGGGGAGGGTGGGCAGGGATGGGAAAGAGCCCGATTTCTTTCAGCTTCCCCATCCAATTTCCAGACTCTTCACCCAGGGAGGCCTCAGAATCCAGGTGGGAGTCCCTGAGGCTAGAAACTCCTGTGTTTGATTTTATGTTTATGTCAGGCACAGACAGATCAACAGGCCCTTGGAAACACAACTAAGGAGGTTTCTGCTTGTTGATTACCTCACAAATGACCAAGAAGAAGTTGACACACAAGTAGTATGTTTTCAATGATGCACTAATTTAAAATCTTATGTATGAGAAGACATGGTACACACGGTTCCTATCAAAATCAATTTACCCTGTGGTTTTGCATCAGAGCCAGCAGACGCCCTCAGCTGAAGTGGGCATCATTGAAAAGAGCGTCTGTTCCTCTCTCAGTATCCCTGCTCATGTGGACCTCGATGGGCTGCACTTGCTGCCCAACTCAGTAATATTGCAGAAGCAATATTTCCATGTTTTTTTTATGAAGATGCTTTCTTTTCTGAAGAAAAAGAAGATAATAGTTCTTGCTGAAGATAAAGATCTTATAAAGGTTCTTTATCTTCAGCAAGAACTATTTCTGTTGGAATTAGACTATAGGATAATATCAATTCGGGAACAAACTTGGCTAAGACTGAAGATTCTCCCTTGGCTGGATCAAGTTTTTGGAAAGTGAAAAAAATTTTTTAAACAAAAAAGAAAGAAAACAATTCAGACAAGGCATTCCTTTGTGTTTAGTTGATTCAAAATCAACTTTATATCGAATAAAGGAAAAATAAAACTGATCATGTGAATACTATTTCTAAAAGGAGAGAGAACCTTTTTACCAATTAAAAATACAATGGTAAACATATATTTAAACACACACACACACACACACACACATACACGTTTCAGGCGTACCAAAAGCAAAATAAGTAATACATTCACACAACTAGCCTTTTGCCTCTTTCAAAACTAAAACAATTAAAATTATTAAAGAATCCCGTTAGCCTCAATGAGGTTTGTGAACTTTCCTGTAAAACAGGCTTTATGTCTGTGATTAATATATTTCTGAACCAAAAATTGAGACACAATGTCTGACACAGAATTTGCAGGGGGAGAGAGGATAGTTCCAGGAAATCCTAGACACATGGTTGCTGTAATGACACCACATGTAGAATAGCACCAATTTTTAAAGTTCTTCAGTTATAAGAATTATATTCTATATATTCCTTACATCCCTCCTCCCCCAAGGGCCTAGAAGATTACTGGTCATGCAGCAGGGCTCAATATGCTTGGATTCTACTTTATGGCTTATAAAATATTTTTACCTTTTTTATTTCATTTAATCATCAAAAATAGCTTGACATGAAACAAAGAAGCAATTATGACTGTACCCATTTTATTGAAAGTACTATTATAAGGACCTACTATATAGCACAGGGAACTCTTCTCAATACTCTGTAATGACCTATACGGGAAAAGAATCTAAAAAGGGTGGATATATGTATATGTATAACTGATACACTTTGCTGTACAGCAGAAACTAATGCAACATTGTAAATCAACTATAATAAAAAAATTTTTTTAAGGAAAGTACTATTAAATTCCCCATTCTGCTTTTACAGACAAAGGGGCAAAATGCCAAAGGTCATATAAACAGTAAATGGCAGAGCTGAGACTCATAAACACTCACTGATTAATGAACTGATTGATTCAAGGAATTGCTCTTTATTACCTGTGTAATTGGCAAAGACAAGAATAGAACTGAAGGCTCAGCTGACGTGGGTAGCTGTGCATTCCCACGTAGCTCTGCAATGAGCACAATAAGCTTGAATATATCAAAATTAAAAGTTTCTGCAGCATAAAAGACAGTTGTAAAAATGAAAAGAAAAGCTGCATACTGTGAGAAAATATGCACAAAATGCATATCTGACAATGGACTGGTACCCAGAATACATAAAAAACTCAAACCTTAATAATAAGAAAACACACAATCTTAATTAAAAATGGGCAAAAGATTTGAAGGAACACTTTGTCAAAGAAATATGGATGGCAAATAGGCACATAAAAAGACTCTCGAAACCATTAGTCATTAGGGAAAGGTACATTAAAATCACACTGAGATACCACAACACACCTATTAGAATGTAAACAAACAAAAAAAACTGGCATTCCCTAGGGTTGGTGTGAATGCAGAGCACCGGGAACTCTCATACACTGCCAGGGGGCATAAAAAGCGGTAGACCCACTTGGGAAAACTTCAGCAATTTCTTAGAAAGTTAAACTTACATTTCCCACACAACCCGGCAATACCCATTCCTAGGTATCTATCCAAGGAAATTAAAATTTATGTTCACATAAAAAACTATAAAAATGTTTATAGCATCTTCAGTCATAATTGTCAAAAACTGGAAACAACCCAAGTAGGAGACAGATAAATTGCAGTACATCTATACATTGGGATACTACTCAGCAGTAAAAAGGAACAAACTACTGATACATGCAACAACATGGATGAATCTCAAAAATAGTATTTTAAGTGAAAGAAGTGAGATACAAAAGGATAAATACTGTATGATTCCACTTTTATGACATTGTTGAGAAGAAAAAGATCTGTAGGAGTGAAATCTGATCAGTGGTTTCCAGGGAGTATGGTGGAGGGACAGAATTAATTATAAAGGGCCATGATGGAACTTTTTCTGGAGGTTGTGGAAATATTCTATAACTTTAGTTTGGTGCAGTTACATGACTGTATATGTTTTTCAAAACTTATAGAACTATACACTTAAAATGGGTGAATTTTATTGTATGTAGATGATACCTCAATAAACCTTACTTTTTAAAACAGTGAGAAAGAAAATAGACTTGCACCAAAAAAACAAACAAATATAAAGAAACCCAAAATACAAAGTCATATGAGGTGACAAGTCAGTTTAATACTAGTTGATGTCTATAAGATACAAGGAAGGTAAATATCTGGTTCTTTGCATGATTTTGATCATATTTATATAATAAATTTTCATATATTTGGAAGAAAACCAACTGTGCTTAACTGGGTTGTCAACAAGAAAAATACTTATACAGATGCCAGAGAAGGCAATTTAGGATACAAACTATTCCCCATATATAGTGGGCTGAATGGAGGCCCAAAAAGATAAGTCCACGTCCTAATCCTCGGAACCTATGAATGTTACCTTATATGGCAAAAGTATGAATATTACCTTACATGGTAGAAGGTGTCATTAAGTTAAGGATCTTGAGAGGAGGATTATTTGGGTCTGCCTTAAGCACAATCCCATGTACCTTTATAAGGAGGGAACTGTGAGACACACAGAGGAGAAGGCCATGTGAAGATAGAGGCAGAGGTTGGAGTGATGCATCACAAGCCCAAAACTGCTGGCAACCACCAGAAGCTGGAAGAGGCAAGGAAGGGGTTCTCCCCTAGAGCCCCTAGAAGGAGCACAGCCCTGTCACCTTGATTTCAGCTCAGTGAAACTGATCTTCGACTCTGGCCTCCAGAATTACAAGAGAATAAATTTCTGTTGCTTCAAGTCACCAAGTTTACTGGTAAATTTGTTACAGCAGCTATAGGAAATGAATGTTTGTACATTATATGTATGTTTGTATATATGTATATATACACATATATGTATATACATATACATATATGTATAATGTTTGTACATTATAATGATATGGCAATATACGGACATGAGTATACATGCCTAATTCGACCACAGGAAGTAGGCCCTGTGTGAATTTTTCTTGGATTGTACTGACCAAGGTATCATGTTGCTTGGATTGTTTCCCTACCTCTCAACATCATACCTGGTGGTGGGCCTGCCCAGAGGAAGAAGCAGAACCACAGCCACTGCAGTAGAGGCTGCTCCTTGCCGACCCAGTGGCTACTCTCCCTTCTTCCTTAGTAACAGGCACCTACACAGTTAGACTCTGCAATGTGCTCAGCAGACAATCTACATTTCCAAACACCCCTTTTAGATACAGGTGCCCAATGAGATTTAAGTAGAAGTTACTGGGGAAAGCTGCAGAGAAAGGTCTCCAAAAGAAGTTGATTCAAACGGGATGCAATTGACTTTACTCACCTCCTTTCCTTCTTCCTGATGTCTACAAGGCAGAAGTGATGGATAGAGCTCCAGCAGCCATCTCGCGACAGTGAGGTGACCTTAAACACAGAAGGCATGCACTAAGGATAGAGTAGCAAGAAAGACAGAAGGAGCCTGGGTTCCTAAGGACCGTGGAGCTGCTGTACTAGTTCTGAGCTGCTTGCTTCTGTTCCACATGAAAGGAAACACAAAAGGGCTTTATTTTGTTAAAGCCATTGTTATTTTGAGTCTCTATTAACAGAAGTCAAAAGGAATTCCTAACTGATTTCAGGATCTAATTAACTTTATTAAAGAATACTGAAAACTAGAAAGTTAAAAATGAAAAGTTGTGAATATCTGGATTTCTCCTCTGCTTTAGTTTTCTTGAGAACAAATATGCCAATCTCATAGAAGATTCCTATTCTTTTAATGCTCATCTTAGCTTTTTTTCTTTTTCAGTTAAACTGAAAATGAATAGAAATGTACAAGTTAGTTATAAGTCACATCACTCTATGTCCTCAAAACTGCATAAAAAGAGTACCCAGCCCTGTTACTTGTTCCAAATCAGGAAAAAGATACCTTAGCAGCCAAATTACTAATTCCCCCCATCTTCTTATATTAGTACCCAGTGTACTCAAAGAGCATCAAAATACTTCCTTACTAAAGTATGTAATTTTGCATTTTCTAGGGGCTGGCTAACTTATTTGGATTCTAAAGAATTCAGAAAATTTTCTCCTGATCACCAAAAACACAATTAAATCTACAGAACAGGTATAAAGATGCAAATTCTAAAATCTTTAAAAAAAAAAAAGTAAACTCTCAGATGAGGGGAATGAATAGGGACAATTGCTGAGTGAAGTGCTTAAAAGCAGATTTATAAAAGAATACCTAGAATCAATGATAAAAATGAGAATAAGAATAAAAGAACTTCCTGAGGTTATAAAATATATGAGGACCAGCAGCCGGTGGGACTGACTGCCTGTGGGCTTGAACCTTCTCAGCCTCACTTCTGTTTACAAGAGCCCCATTCACACCACCTTACAAATCCTCCATTCATACCACCTCACAGGCTGTCCTGGGGGAGCAGTTTGGGGAAAGCAAGGAATATAAACAGAAGGCATAATAAACAAGATCACAAGTCCTGCCAGGTACAGGATATAAGGCAAAACAGTTCGTCTACACTGGGCTCCTAATCTAATTTTACCCTCGTTTGCATTTCCTTCACCCCCATGTTTCCTAAAAGGGAGGTTTAAACCAGTTCAGGACAAATCAAAACTGAGACGTTGTTGTTGGGCGCACTTCCTGTTGAAAGGAAGCCACTGTACACACACAGGGCGACACTCCATGGAGCACTGTCCAGGAAGCCGCCCTAAGGACACTTCCCAAACAATTGTAACCATAAATGTGTCTGTTCAGCTTATGCCACTGGGTAACAGAATTGAGAGGAATGGGGAGTTACTTCAACTACACTTTAATTTCTGCTGGGGAACATTATTATAGACATCTGAATCTGCCAAATCTGCTAGCAATCACACAGGGTCCACTCAAACCACCATCTTTTCTTCCCTCTACCACAGCACATGTTACAATACTGAAGTTAAACATGCCATTTTGGCTAATTCTACCATGATGGAGCAAAAGACTGAAAGTGAAATTGAAAGTTTAGTCAACAATTTACATGAAATCAAGTTATGGGGGAGGGAGGTTGAGAAGACACATACAGACACATACAAACAGACACACACACACACAGACACACACACACACACACACACACACACGGGTTGAGTAACTAATGATTGATTGACTATATTCATCTGTTTCCCTTTGTGAATTCAGTGAAATGAGTTTATGGGAATAAACAAAGTATAAATCATGCATTTTAATTCTACAAATGTTAATTAATGTTTAAATGTATAACCTTATTCTAATTTGAGTCAGCTTACACTTACATATATAATCAAATATTAAATTAACTTAATTATCAAAAAAAGATAATTAGAACAAACTGTTAAGAGACCACGGAGGAAGAGGCACTCATATTGCAGATGGGAGTATGAAATGTTACAATCCCTACAAAGGGGAATTTGGAATTCGAGATGAATTTACCATTTAGACCTGAAAAAATCCACTTCTAGGAATATATCTTGAAAATACACCTGCATCCATGAGAAATAGCATATGCATAAGTGTATTAATTATCTATTGCTGCATCACAAATACACTTACCAATCATCTCGGTTTGTCTAGGGCTGTGGATTTTCTGAACCTCATAACTTTCAGTGCTCAAACTAGAACAGCCCCAGGCAAACACAGACTGTTAGTCATTCTAATAACAAATTGTCCTAAAATTTAGAAAATATATTCAGTAAGCTTGACAGAGGTCTTGGCAATGATTTTTTTTCTGACACCAAAATCAAAAACAAACAAGTGGAAGTACATCAAACTAAAAAGCTTCTGCACAGCAAAGGAAATCAACAAAATGAAAAGACAATATACTGAATAGGAGAAAATATTTGCAAATTATATATCTGATAAGGGGTTAAAATTCAGAATATATAAGGAATTCATACAACGCAACAGCAAAAAAAGCAAGCAATCCAATTTTTAAAATAGGCAGAAGATCCAAATAGATATTCTTCCGAAGAAGACATACAGATGACCAACAGGTACACGAAAAGATGCTCAACATCACTAATCATCAGGGAAATGCAAATCAGAACCACAATGAGATACCTATCACCGCACACCTGTTAAAATGGCTATTATCAAAAGGACAAGAAATAACAAGTAGAAAAAAGGGAGGATGTAGAAAAAAGGGAACCCTTTTGCACTGTTTGTGGGAATATAAATTGGTGCAGCCACTATGGAGAACAGTATGGAGATTCCTCAAAAAATTAACCTAGCAATTCCACTTCTGGGTATTTATCCTAAGAAACCAAAAACACTAACTTGAAAAGATATATGCACCCCCATGTTCACTGCAGCATTATTTAAAATAGCCAAGATACAGGAAACAACTTAAGTGTCCACCAGTGGATGAATGGGTAAAGAAAATGTGATACACACACAGACACACACACACACACAGAGGAATATTTTTCAGCCATAAAAAAGAATAAATTTTTGTTATTTGCAACAATATGGATGGACCTCAAGGGCATTATGCTATTTCTATGTGAAATAAGTCAGACAGAGAAAGACAAATACTATACGATCTCACTTACACATAGAATCTAAAAAACAAACAAAAACCAAGCTCATAGATACAGAAAACAGTTTGGTGGTTGCCAGAGGTGGAAGACTGGGGGGAGGGGAGAAATGGGTGAAGGGGGCTAAAATATACGAACTTCCAGTTATAAAAATATGTGATGGGGATGTAATGTTCAGCATGGTAACTATAGTCAATAACACTGTATTGCATATTTGAAAGGTGCCAAGAGAATAGTTCTCATTACAAGAACAAAACTTGTAACTATGTGTGGTGATGGATATTAACTAGACTTATTGTGGTTATTATTTGGCAACGTATACAAATACCAAATCATTATGTTGTACACCTGAAACTAATATAACGTTATATGTGAATTATATTTCAATTCTAAAAAAAAGTTTAAAAAAACAAAACTTAAGGCTTCCCTGGTGGCACAGTGGTTGAGAGTCCACCTGCCGATGCAGGGGACACGGGTTCGTGCCCCAGTCCAGGAAGATTCCACATGCCGCGGAGAGGCTGGGCCCGTGAGCCATGGTGGCTGGGCCTGCGCGTCCGGAGCCTGTGCTCCGCAACGGGAGAAGCCACAACAATGAGAGGCCCGTGTACCGCAAAAAAAAAAAAAAAAAAAGCAGAACTTAAAATGCTAAAACTAGAACAGTCCCAGGCAAACCGGGACTGTCTGTCATCCTAGTAACAAAATGCACTAAAATTTAGCAGCTTAAAACAATACACGTTTATTTATCTCACAACTTCTGTGAGTCAGGAATCCAGGCAAGGCTCAGCTGAACTTGTGTTCACAGCCTCTGACAGGGCTGCATTCAAGCGTCAAAGAGGGCTAGGGCCTCCTCTGAAGGCTCAACCATGAGAGGATCTGTGTCCAAGCTTACTTACGTGATTGTTGGCAGCACTCAGTTCCGTTGGGCTGTTGGAATGCAGGCTTCGGTTATTTGGTGGCTGCAGACGGGAGGTCACCCTTAGTCCCTTGCCATGTGGGCCTCTCCAACATAGCAACTTGCTTCATTAAAGCCAAAAGAGAGAATTTTCTAGCAAGGCAGAAGTCACATTTCTGGTAACCTAGTCACAGAAGTGATGGCCGTTCAATATTGCTGTCTTCTTTGGTTAGAGGTAAGTTATGCAAGGGGAGTGGCTCACACAACGCCAGGAGATAGGACTCACCTGGGGCCAGCAAAGACTGAGCCTCGGCCTAGACGCATCAGAACACATCTGTGTTCTATTTCAAATCCTCTCAACTCCCATGTGTTACTCGAGCTACCAGTGCAACAAAGCCCCAAGTCTTGATTAGCTTTACACAGGTGCAACCTGACAGTGCTTTGCTTCGAGCCTGTGCTGATGTCTGATACAGATCATAGTATTGAGGGGTAACATAGATGGACAGAAGTACAGTGTTTCTTGACTTTTATTTAAAAGAAGAAAAAAAAACTACAGAGCAGAAAGCTGAAGTTGGATGCTACAATGGAAAAATCATGGCCCTCCACCTGGGTTCCCAGGTAAGTTTGTTCATAGACTCAGAGCCCACTGATTGAAGGGGAGACTGGGTCTCCTTGAAAAGAGTCCTGCAAGTCCATTACAAGTATAAACAATAAACTTTCCCTCAGGGCTTCCCTGGTGGCGCAGTGGTTGAGAGACCGCCTGCCGATGCAGGGAACACGGGTTCATGCCCTGGTCCGGGAAGATCCCACATGCCGCGGAGCGGCTGGGCCCATGAGCCATGGCCGCTGAGCCTGCGCATCCGGAGCCTGTGCTCCACAACGGGAGAGGCTGCAGTAGTTTGAGGCCTACATACCACCAAAAAAAAAAAAAAAAAATGGTGTCCTTAGCAGGAATGTATGGTCCTTGATAGCTCCTCCCAGCCCAAATACAACTGACCAGACAGGGGTTATTTCATTGCCAGCAATGTTGCTTGGAAATACAGTTTGCATTTTACCTTTAAGAGAGTGCCAGAATAACAGAGCTGTACAGTTACCCAAAGGTCAAGTCCTCGTGCAGAAGAGAAAGGCTTATTTACCGTCAGCCACCCTGGGGAAAGAGCAGAGCCTACAAATTCTGCTCTTCTTTAGGAAGGAGCTACTAGAGCTGCAGGAGTGTTCCGGCATCTTTGGGGAGCTGCACGGAAAGACATAGGTGGAAGGAGGGGAATTCCTGAACCAGCTTTATCTCCTCCCTTTGTTTTTCTGAAACAAGCCCTACTTGAAGTATGAGGCTGACATGTTTGCTTGTTTGTTTGTTTGTTTCAAATAGGGATGCTATGGTGGCAAAAACCCAGACAAATCTTAGGGCTTCATCTGACAACAGAGACTGAGGTGCTTGGGACTATTAAAGCAAAATATTAACTTAATAGGTGTCCTACAAACAGAAAATTCAGGAGACGGATGATGGTGAGAGTTGCACAACAATGTGAATGTACTTAGTGTCACCGAACTGTACAGTTAAATACGGTTAAAGTTTTTAAAAAATAAAAATAAAAAAAGCAGAACATAAATGCCACCCACTCTCCTCCACTGCACCCTTCAGATCATGCAGGACAGTCTTACCCAGGGTCCAGAAAGTCCCCTATTAGCGGCTATCTATGAGGCTCGCCCTAGGGGGTTACTCAGAAGCAGCTCTCCTGAGCCCCTGAAAGCTATACTGCCTCCCAGGTAAGTCTGCAGTCCTTCAACACAGGTCCTGGGTTGGCAGGGACCCCTCACCTAAAAGCTTTCCTCTCTCAGGCCCCTGAGCCCTTAGGCCCCTTCAACTCTCTGCTCCCTTCCATAGGGCACCCTCTTTTCCTCTCCTAGATTTGGTCATTTGGCTCCATTCCACATCCCCTGGGATGGAGCTGAAGAGAGTTTAGGGTCCACATGGATGAAGGGAAGAATGAAGGTCAAGCGTTCATTTCCACAGTGATCGAACTGTTTTCCTAGTGAGGGTGGATGCCTCAGTAACGATCTTCTGTTCTACTTTGCTGAAGGGATCTCTGATTCTTTTCTCCCCCTGAGTTACGTTAAGAACAGGTCTTCTTCTCTCCTCTTAGTCTGATGGGTGCCATCCCCCAGGAGATGAGACGCAAGGAACTCATTCTGCATATAAATACTTCCAATTTTACAGAAGCCTGCCTTGTTTATTCCAAGAAACTGAATGTCCGTGGAAAATGGTTTGCCCTGAAAGACCTCACCTCTTCCCAAGCATGCGCGGCAGGCGAACTCTTCAGGGCCTGCCCTGTCCTGATGGCCAAACTCTCCCCTTGCAGCCTGTGGACGGGCACCAGCCCAACGGAGAAAACTCGGTTCTTTTCTCCCTCAGCAAGTCCAATACGCTCCTTTAATGACTCTAGTGGTGCTACGGTCAGCTGTCCAGAGAGCCAAGAACAGGCTTCGTGGGGGCAGGGAGGGTGGGTGAGGACTGATGAGCCGGCATCTGTGAGTCAAGGTGAGCTATGCAATGATTCTTTAATGAATTTGTTTAAGGGGAGGAGATGAAATATGGGGCAGTCTGAGAGGACAGAGGGGGAGAACTAGGGAAAGAGAGCAGATGTTGTAAAAGATACTCTTTCATGTTTCCTGTGCACTAGAAATCTGCAGATGTATGTTGGCAGGGCTACACTCAGAGAACAGAGGGAGGCTGGAGTTTACACATCTGGAAATCATTTGGCAGGGGGCAGAGTTCAAACACTTTCTGCTTCAGCCGCTCACAGACCTTCCTTGCTGCGCAGGCTGTGGCTGAGTGAGGGGCTGCCATTCAAAGACTCCCCCCGGCCTCACTCCAGGGGAAGCCCTACCTAAGCCGGTGGGTTTGCCTCTGTATCGGTTCAGTCACGTAGAAAAGTTGAAAGGCTGACAAAGAGAGAGAACGGGATGGGGGAAGGACAGGAGCGAAGCAGAGAATTCACCACAACTGAGAGAAGGCTGGCTGGAAATCAAGAAACAAAATGTACTTGGACCAAATCCAGCGCATGAGTTAACTTGAGAGCAAAGAACACCATTCAGTGGAGGAAAAAAAGAAAAGGCCTCCTCTGCTGCATAGTAACACCCAGGGATCATGCTCACACCACAGCTACTTTTCTCAGAAATCCCTGTACATTTTGCCTTCATTGATTTCAGGAATGTGGAGGGCCCTCTTGATCCTGAGGGAATTACTCCCTTTGGAAGGATTTATGGGGTTCTGCAAAGAGAGAGAACAAGGTCTCTGAGGGCCCGGTCATCACCCCACTGACCCGCAGCCTCTGCTGCCACTGTGAGATGGGGTCCCTCCCAGAAGGGGGCAAGGTCAGCTCGGGTGTTTAACTTCCCTCTGAGGGGAAGCACATCTCGGGTGAACTTGTGTCCCAGCTCAAAGTTCCTGCCATGCTCAACCGTGTAGACATATTGGCTGCAGCTGCTGGCAGGCTAGGCTTCGGGCTCCATGTGGCCTGTGCAGGAGGTGAACTCACAGGGAGTGTCTTGAGTTAAAGGCACTGGGCTCACTCAGGCGGGTTAATATGGCCCAGGACCTCAGAAGGATCAGAGTCCACTTGGGGAGAGAACAGAGCACATGAAAAGATGAGTAACAAAATACAGCCAAATGGAATAAATGTCAAGTGTGAGATAAAACATGCTCAGATGGATCTCCTCATAATCCCCATCCCCAAAACCTGTTTAACTTCCTGTCCCCTCTACCTTAATGGATGTCTCTGCCATCCTGTGGTTGCCCAAGGAGAAATATTCATTTCTCCCCCTCAACTTATGTCCAATTTGGCCACAGGTCCCATTGATCTTATGCCTTCACATCTATTGAATGTCTGTCACCCTCAGCATCTCTAGCCTGAGTCGCTGCAGCAGCCTCTGCATCAGTCTCCCTGGTGCCTCTTGAGTCCATTCTCTGAGTTTTCTTTCTGAAAAGTAAATCTGAGTGTGTCATTGCTCTAAATGGTTCAATGGTTCTCCACAACTTTCAGGATAAGCTCAACCTCCTAAGCATGACACACAAAATCTTCACCATCTGGCTTTTGTCCACTTTCCGAACCTCATCTTCAGTGGTGTGCTGGTAAATGTTTAACAACAAGGCCTCCAGACACACCATGTATCATCTTATACGACACACTCCCCCTGAACAATGAACTTCTTCCAGCTTCCTGGCCACGCCCGAATCTCTCCCTCACCCCAGCCTCTGCACATCTTCCTCTCTCTGCCCAGAAAGACCTTCTTTCTGCCTCCCCCACCAACCAAGTCATCTTTCCAGATCTAGCTCCACCAGATAGCCCTTAGCAAGCATAGTGGCCATCAAATGCTGCCTTGTAATTGTGTGATGGCAGGGCTGCTGCTGTAGCCAGGCACATTTGAGAACAGGCATCATTTTTATCTTTGTATCCACACTGCCTGCCGTACTTCCTAGCACATGTGTAGGTTTTCAGTAATCATTGAATTAAAGAACAAACAGTGCTGGTTTTTAATTTACTACTTACATTCTACCCTCTTGTAAAAAGATTCAAGCTTGTAAATGAGTGCTATAAGCCTTTCCACACACAGCTCTGGGAAGTACTGAAGTCAGAGTAGCCAGAGAAGACTTCTTGGAGTAGATTTGCCAAAATTAGCAAATTAAAATACAGGATGCCCAGTAAAATTTGAATTTTAGATAAGCAATGATTTTTTTTATTATAAGTATGTCCCAAGCAATATTTGAGAAATACTTATAGTAAACAAGTATTCGTTTATCTGAAAAGCATATTGAACTGGGCATCCTGCATTTTATCTGGCAAGCCTATCTTTGAGGAGGCTGCATTTGAGCAAAAGCCTGATGGATGAGTCAGATTCAGAGAAGGCAAGAGAAGGGGGACTGGTTTTTCTCACTGGAGACTGGTGGGAGGGGCAATAAGCAAAGTGCATGGAGAATGGGACCTGCAAGGAATTTTCAGATTGGTCTTGTTAGAGCCCGAGGTTTGTGCTCACCAAGGATGAGAGGCTGAAAAGGAGGAGAACGTTGAAATTGAAATCGAAATGGAAGTGATCAGAGAGAAGAGTACGGCCATTATTCAGACATTTGTTCGGTTTACAAGTCCTGAACTGGCCCAGAGGCGATTGGAAGAAAGGACAAGAAGAAAGGGCAGATTTCTAAATGTGTTGGAGGATGGGAAGGTGATCTAAGAAATCCACAAAGATTTAAGACTCAAGAGGAGAGGCCGGATTAGAAGGGGCAGGCAGAGGAGGATGAGCTTCATTTAGACCAAATGACATTGATATGAAAGTAGGACCCTCCAAGGAAAAATGAACAGCCACGTAGGAGATGGGGTGCTAGAGCCTGGGCATGACAGTGATCGTGGAGTGTCACTACATACGTGACAGGAATGGTTTGCAAGGGCTCTCAGTCGCTTACATGGTCTACATACATGACAGAGGAATGGGACTGTCCTCACACATATCCGAGGCAGTGTGACAGATCACTAACATGCTCATGTGTTCAATGACTCATCCTCATTCCAGGGATTCTCAAGAGTCCACCAGGCCACTGGGGAGATGTCTCACTCTTCCGTTTCTTGAAGGAACAATGGATGCAGTTCACTATAAGACACTCATAAGATGGAAAAGGGCATTTTCCCAGTAAGTTACCTAAATGTATTGTAAAGTCCAAGTTTAATATACTTCAAATATGTGCCTCATCGGAGCAAATTTGCTTATCTATGTGAAATTGGCAGAGGTACAGTCTGTGGATAGGAAAATACTTTGAGAATTATACTGCACTATACAAATTTAATATTATTTATACAAACTGCATACCTAAGAGATAAATGAAAATAATCACCCAGATATCCAAAATTATGTTTGTGTATTGCCAGATGTCTATTTCAGGAAAATCGAATTCAGACTTATGCCCCTTCACTCCCTATGCTCCTCTTGTCTTCCCTTTTTCATAGCACTTATCACTATCTATCACACCCTATGAGGAATACCTTATTTCGTGTTTTCCCTGACTACCCACAAGACTGTATGAGCCTTGAGGGCAAGAATTTAGATCTGTTTTGTTCGTGGCTATACCTCATGCTCCAAGCAAAGCTTATTTCTGATTGAGTGAATTAACTTTAGTTTTCAAAGGGATGACTGAGCTTGCATAAATATATCTTGGTAGCTAGGAAATATCCTGAAAGACAAATATGAAGAAATCTCCAAATCACAATATCCATTGTCCTATAACTGGGCATCAAACGGTCATGCAGGCCCATTAGGAGACACTGACCATGTAAACTTGATTGTCCTAAAAATAAGACATGTGTAGGCCAAGGCCTGAATTATTTCTGGTAGAGGACACTATAGGCATCTCAGGTGACCCGTGAAAGTTAATTTCCCTCCCTGAGTATGGACCTTGCTAAGCTCAACTGTTTGATAGCTCTTATGTCCCTAGAGGCCTCAGGTCCTCACCCCACCCCTGCTGAGGATTGACTCAACAGAGGCACCATGCAGGCTTTGCTTTTCCCATCTTCCTAGGATATTGTGTTTGTCTCAAGCATGAGAGCCACATTTGAGTTCCAATTCCAGAGCTCAGCATGTATATTTGAGCCTATGGTTCTTTTTGCACAGTTCATTCCCCTGTCGTCTGTAGCAATCCGAATGGTCTTAGAGTGATGACTGGACACCGCCTTGCACATGGTGTTCCGCAGAGCAAATGCAAGAAAAAGGATCCCTGCTCAGCTTCCCAGTGTGAACTGGCATCCCTGATGTAGGCAAAAAAAAAAAAAAATACACTGCAGCTAAGGCTCAGATGAGCCTTGAAAGGTATCCAGCTGCACTCTTAAACCCAGCTGGTATGTGTTCTGGTCAAATAATGGAACAGACTGGCAAGTCTCAGAGAACCCAGTGCTGAAGTCCGGAAGGCTGTCATGTCTGTGTGTGCTTGGCCTCCCGGGGAGGCAGGAGGACAAGGGGGAGAAAGACTCAGTAGCAAGATGCTAAGGGAGATGGAGCTGTCCCAAATAAGAAAGACCCTACTAAATAGCTGAATCCTTCTTGGAGTCTAGTTTCAAGGAGATGGACAGAAATTGGCCACAAGGCCCATAGAGGGCAAACTGGAGAAACTGAAAAAGTCACGGACGGTGGTGCCTGAATCCCAACAGGTCATTGTGAGGAAGCCTCATGTACCTCTCACCACTCCCTCCATCTCCTCCTCTGTCTCCTCTCATTGTGTCAATCACCTGGCCCCCCACAAAGAGCCAGAGAGGAGGCTCCCCTGCTGTCTCTTTCTACCTTGGGGGACTGTCTCCTGCAAGCCCTCCTCTTCCTCTGTAAAGCCACCCAGCTCCACAGAGCCAATCAACCCTTTCTCTTTTCCACTCCTGTCCTCAAGTCAATTCATCACAGTGTTCCTCTGGCCTCCTAATTACTGCCAGACGTGAAGCTGATGGGTCGGCCTTTATAGACACTATAACGCCAGATCCTCTTCCCTTCACTGTCTGCAAGCCTGTCTCTATTTAAGCCCTAATCCTTTTTGCCATTTTTGACCTAGTTCCCATTATTTTATATTTTTCCATATTAAGTTAAATAAGCCACTTGTCAGCCTGCATATATCTTATTGGATCCAGCTCTCCTTTTGTGACTTAAATGAATGCCTAATGGGAAAAAAATTGCACCGGCCAGTTCCAGGGATTTATTCACTTTCTTAACTTCCAGCTTAAAGGACTAGATGGAAAGTCCCTTTAAAAATGCTGGTTAGGGGCTTCCCTGGTGGCACAGTGGTTGAGAATCTGCCTGCCAATGCAGGGGACACGGGTTTGAGCCCTGGTCTGGGGGGATCCCACATGCCGCGGAGCAGCTGGGCCCGTGAGCCACAGCTACTGAGCCTGCACGTCTGGAGCTTGTGCTCCGCAACGAGAGGCCGCAATAGTGAGAGGCCCACGCACCGTGATGAAGAGTATCCCCCACTTGCCGGAGCTAGAGAAAGCCCTCGCACAGAAACGAAGACCCAACACAGCCATAAACAAACAAACAAACAAACAAATAAATAAATATATTTTTTTTAAATGCTGGTTACCACCTAGAGGGGTGGAATAGGGAGGGTGGGAGGGAGACACAGGAGGGAGGAGATATGGGGATATGTGTATATGTGTAGCTGATTCACTTTGTTATAAAGCAGAAACTAACACACCATTGTAAAGCAATTAAACTCCAATAAAGATGTTAAATAAATAAACAAAAATGTTGGAGATATTCCTTAACTAGGCAAAGAAGGGCTGTAACTCATTACCATCCTACTTTCTGCAATCTTCAGATGGACGAATATGTTTAAATATATCAAAAATATATAACAAGTGTGGACGAAGCACTCAACACTGGGAAATCTACCCATTCCTGGATGAAAAACTGACAGTAGTTGATGAATGTGTTTCACAGATAAGGAGAAAGAAGAAGAAACTGAGCCAGAGAAAAAAAGGAGAGCGAGGAATCAAGAGTTCAACAACAGACACTCCGCTGAGGCAGAATTAATCCTCCCTCCTCATCTTAAGCCCCAGATAACTGTATGTGTAACCGAACAAAAGCCAAAGAGGCACCACTTTCGAAAATATTATTTCTTGAAACATGCATGACATTACCAGGGGTCTGAACAAAGACACCGTTCATGATAAAGAACCCACAGACTGGCACCTCACCTTCTTCCTGACAAATTTCAGAAGGAATTACATGCACTGTGTTTGTACCACAAACTCTTCGCACCAAACCAAACTTTTCAAGGCTCTCTTTATTGCTTGAATATGCTCTATCTTGCTTGTCCATCACTTAGGGAAACATAAAGACTACTCAGTGGTGTTTTCATGTGCTATTCTTAATCTGTTTTTCTCCTCCAAAATCAAGTAGTTTCACAGCTAACCAACTGAAACTGTAGAGCATGTGGAATTCTCAGGGACTGTACCCAGAAATAGTAATGTCCAGGTGGTTTTATAATCTTGGCAAGGAGTGGTGACTGCCTTGCCCTGGCTGGTGGCAACCTGCATTGCAAAATACAGAGACGATGACAGGGACAGGTGAAAAATAAGAAATAAAATTTATTGGTTTTGACCCTCCAAGAAGAGGAGCTGATGCTTACTTTTTCAACTCTCATTGAATTGTAGAATCAATCTTTTCTTATTTTGAAAGAGTAGTTTTCATTACTGATAAAATATCAGCAGTAAAAAATAAAGAAATAACATTAACTCTGACAAATCACGTGCTCAACAAGGTCCTCCCTGTCCATTCAGTTTAAAGTAGACTCCGTCACTCTCCTATCACATCCTCCTGTTTTATTTTTCTAAAATCATTATCATGAAATGTTAACTTCTCTGTGTAGTGTGTATCTTCTCCCCTCAATTTGTCTCCCCACATCCCCACCTTGAAGGCAAAGTTTCAGAAGAGTCATAATTTCTGTCTTGAACATTACTGAATCTCTAAGGACTAGATGAGTACCTGACACAGAGCAGGTGCTCAATAAAAATCTGTGAAATGAATGAATAAATGAACAAACTCAGGCTTCATGAGTCGTGGTGAACAGTTTGGTGCAAACAGCAGGCATTTTATAACCAGGCAGACCTATGTTTGATTCTCAGTCTCAGTCCTTATTTAATTTAAGCCCTTGGGAAAAATACTCAAAGTCTTAGAATATTGCTTTCTTTAGTCATAAAAATGGGGTGATTAGTTACTACCTCATAGGATTGGTTTGAGAATTAAATGAGAAAACATGCATAAAGCACTAGCATAATTTCTGGTACACAAAACTCAAGATATGTTAGCTCTTTGCCTATTCCTGAGCTATATTCACTCACCAACTAGTACCTTTACCTATGTTACAACTGGGGAGCTATGGAATTTAGTGCTCAGAGGGCCTCAATGTTAAACAAAACTTTCAAATTCAGTAAAACAAACACACAAAACAAAGAAAGAAAGAAAGTGCTACCATCTGGGATGGGTCTTTGTTTCCATTAGTTTTCTGAAATTCAGAAGGAATACAGAGTTCAGCAAATTATTCCCTGACCTAAATTGGAACATAGAGTCAAAGACAAGCACAGTTGACCAAGTCAACAAAAAATTTAATTTTGCTACAAATCAACATGATTTGGGTCTCTAATCTTAACGACACATTAGGGGGAAATACTCACTACTCAGATGTCACATAGCACATTGGAATTATAAAAGGAGGTATTAAACATAATCCCCAATGGAGGATCCAAAATTCAAATAAATCGATGATTACGGTTTCCTAGAGCAAGTTCACTGAGTTTCCAAGAGCCTCCCAACATCAAGGGAGTACATAAATTATACAAGGCTATAAAGTCTGACACAGTAAAAGTAGCTCATTCTGAAAAAGGAAATGAATTCTTTAACCTTGACTATCAAAACACCACCACTGATTTTTCTATACTTTCCTTTGGAGTTCACAACTGAGAAGCCACTTCATTTTGTTTCTCTTTTATTTATATTTTGGGGGTTTAAGCACTTGGATACAAGTTTCCTAAATCTCAGGAAGGGTCACCAGAAAGGAAAACAATCCCAGTTTGGGGCACCCTCCGAATCGTGAGCAGCCCTACTTAGGATCAGGGCTCACTCTACTTGAAATACTACCTGGAAAGTAGTAGACACAAAATTACAGGTCATCTGCTATTACGAAGAGATTTGTATGAGCCTGTTGTTTTATAGTTTCTTTGTTTTCTTTTTTGTTTTTAAACAAACATGCAGCATACGTTTTCCCAAGAGAAGAGCCAGCCAGCACCAGACAAGAGTACAAGCGAAGCTCAGGGACTCAGAACATGGACTTTGGAGCATACTACTGGGTTTGAATCCCTGTTCCACATCTTACTAGCTGTGAGACCTCAGGCAAGCTACTTTACCTTTCTGTGCTTCAGTGTTCTTGTCTGTAAAATGGAATGATAATGATAATAACAGTATCTACATTGTAGGGTTGTAATGAGGAACCAATGAGAATTTGTGAGGAACTCAATAAAGCTTGTTAAAGCCTTTATGTAAGTCAATCCTAACTCACAGGAGATTTTCAGTGTTTTTGTTCTGTGAATGTGTGTCCTCAGTGGGAAGGGTAAGGATAACCACCCCACCCTTAGTGGGGTAATGAACAGGGACTCTCTTCACCTTTTCCCCCCTCGTCCGAGAAGGTGGAAGAGGTAAACATGAGTTGCCACACTTTTATTAAGTGAAATACTGACAGAAGTGAAATGAATAAAAAAGCCAATCCCATTCACCTTAAAAATCAAAGGAGGATGCAGAAATTGAACCCTAGTTCTTGGGTTTCCAGGCCTCCCTGTCACTTTCTACAGGCATCATTATAAATCATGATCTCTTCCCAGGGCACAGATCCTGAAGATAAGTATTGTCAAAGTAAGAATGTCAAAATCTCCACCTTCTGAGGGCCACCATGGAGTCAAAAGAAGTAAAATAAGACAACATCATTCTAATACTCCTGAGAATATAATGCTTCAGCATGAAAAGAACGCTTCAAATTCTTCAGTGTCAATCTGACTGTGCCCTGTTCCTTATCGCTCACTGCCTTGCTATGTCTTACCTTCGCCCACTAAGTACTGGGTGGTCTCTTTGAAATCTGATAATAATTTTCAGTACACTCCATGAGAGCAGCCCATCTGCTAAGAGAAAATTTAAATGAAACTTCTGAATAGCTTTCTTTACCATGAGATGGGGATGGTTTTAAAACTAAAGTTTCTGAGGGGAAAGAGGAAGTGTAATTTGTGAACCCAACCTGGGTACCCACCAGAGAGGGCTGTTCACAGATTTTGGGCCAGTCCAGATGAGCTATGGATCTCCAGAACCCAGGGCAGACTCTCCTAACCAGAGGATAATTCTAGAAAGTGAGAACAGAGACAACATACCCCACTCATCACTACTGTAATAATGAAGAACAATAATGACAATGGCAGGAGAAAGCAGAGAAAATAAAATGTTACAAGACAGAGAGGCAGTTAGGAAAACTGCATACCGATCATTTTTCTTCAGGACACACCACTGAGAAAAATTAAGTCTTTAACCCCTGATGGCTTCCTGTGGCGAAGCCATAGAAATCTAATTGAGAGACTCAGGTCCACAGAAATCTGCTGTCTGCTCTGGCTGCAGAATCATATTATGATAAGCCTTTGACTTGATTACTGTAAGAAACAACGAATTGTTGCTAAGACATCATTATGTAGACTGCACACCCAAACGATGCTTTTCTAATCTTTGTTCACTGGTCTCTCCCCCCATTATCTCTAGCAAACAGATGAAGGAGAAACCTCAGGGGACACTGTATTCTGTTTGATTCTGGGGGGTTTCCAAATGCATTTTGTATTTCCATTGAAAAGACACAATTGAGTGGTGTATAAAAGACAGAAGGGCAATTACTTCTGGCATAGCATTGTAATATTACTGATATTACAATACACTTTCTATTTGTGGAGTTAGTAAAGATGTTGGAACCACAAAGCCTTCTCACAATTATGTGCTTGCTGCTCATTATATCTGCCCATTGCACATTCTGAGACAGTAGAAGTATATCTTTCCGTTTGCCCACAAAATTTAACTCCAATAGTATCTGCACAGAATAAACCAAGGGGGGTGGGGTCTCAGCACACTTTTATACTTTTTCTTTCTCTGGCTACTAGCAGGTGTAAACAACTTGACAAGGCCTGTGGGCTTTCAGAGGAACAAGAGGTGCCTGAAATTTTGTCTCAAGTCTCCTTCCCTGTTCTCCATTAGAGTAACTTCATTCACTGTTGCCGTAAACCTCCACCTCTTCTTCATCCAGAAATTCCCATATGAAAAATGAGCTGCTCTGGCCTTCCCCAACTCTCCCAGAACACAGAGCACAGCCCTCGCCCTCCTGACCAAACAGAGCTTTTCTCAGAAGCATCACTTCCTGTTACAGTGATCTCTCTACAAGTCTGTCTCCCCGACTTGGCATTTGAAACCCTAGAGCCAAGCTTAGTTCCCAGCTCTTGGGAAATGTTCTCTGAATAAATGAATGGATGAAAAAATTAATCAACTAAAGATTGCAACTGAACAGTTAGGAAGCCTAGGAACACAGGATGTTCACACCTCCTAGGAGTACAATTCTCTCATTAAGTATGAAGTTGAGGTTGCAACTGCAAATAGAGTACCCCCAAAGTAGCACGATAATTTTTGATCGACCAAAAGTATCCAGTATTGGTTGTATTACCTTAATCTTCTATGACATGAAACCAATAAAGGGCAATACAGGTTAATTTACCATAAGGACTAACAGTATGAATAGATGTTATTTTCAGTGATGTCCTTGTTCTGCAAATGGGCAGTGGGTTCCTAGGCATTCATTATCCTATTAAAAATATTGAACCACACAGGTCTTAAACCCAAGATTGTGATCAATGATCAATTAAATTCTACACAGCTAGGGGTTTAAAAAAATTAAAAAGAGCAAAGCTTCCTGTAATGTATAATCCTCAATCTTTTATTATAATTATCTGTCTTTGTATAGCTCTTCAACTTAACTAGTACTCAGTGTTCTATCTTACTTAATGATTTAGATTTTTTGTCTAAAGCTTAAAAAAATCCTTTGTTAATACTGAAAATGGTAGACAGACAGTGCTCAATATCCATAAGTGAGCTGAACAGTGATATGAGCCTTTGATTTTAAGCAGATGTTCTGTTTAGGGGACATTATGGACTCATGACCTATTTGAATCTACACAATAAACTATGTTAATATAAAAAAAAGAAAACAAAGACAATAGGTTCTGCTATATTCAGGCACAAAGCTTAAACGAAAGACTTGTGAAAAACCAATTCAGTCCTTACTTTCCCTCATTCATGAGCAGTGTCCTTTGCTGTCATAAAAACTAATCCTGGTTAAAGTTCAATTCAGAGGACAGAACTGAATTAATTAATGTTCCAACAACAATAACAACAATAAAAAGAATAATAACTGAGCGATGACTTTCCACTTGTATAAGGCTTTGCCGTTTCCATGACATTAGAACCCATATTTGTTACCCACGCTAGGATTCACCCAGCACACAGCCAGCGGAGCAGAGAGCCCAGTCTGAGCTGAATAAATAATCATTTGTGACGGTGACTGCGTTGACGAGACTATCCACAGCATTCTGCATCAATCGTTCAGGAGTTAGGATGAAATCTGATCATAAACACTTCATTTTATGGCTTGCTTAGTACTTACCTAGAGAGAGCAACACGAGTAACAGGAATGAGATTAGAATTTAAGCAGAGGGAGCATTTTACTATGAAAGGCTATAACGGCGCCTAAAACAAGTCAATTAGCTGCAGGTTGAGAGCTCACCCTAAACACAAGAGGATTTCCAATCATGAAGAAAATGCCATTTTGCTTTATGTTATTGGAAGGATCTCTGAGTTACCATTTAAACCTGGGCTTTAAGAGACTATCACTCCTGAGGCCTTCATAACAATTGTTCTAAATGTGGATCTCATGGATGGCAACCTATCTGCAAGGACCTTAGAGGGAAGTGCAATGTCACAGAATATGGGTTAAGGAAAGGGTTTTGCTGAGGAAAGTTTGCACAGCTAGGCTCAGGCAACAGTAGAGGAGGTGAGGGCACCGACTGTATCCATAGAGAGGGGGGCCAGGGCACCCTTCTGGACAAGCAGTGTGGCTTATGTCCCAGTAGGGGAACCCGAGCCCCTTTCTCTATGCCTTTGTTAAGGACACACAGGAGAAGGTGGCTTTGTTATACGAAGGGCAGATAGACTCCTGCTGCTAAGTGGGCTGGCTTTAGATGCCAGCTGTTTATTAGAATTGTCCAGGAAAGCCAGGCACCCAGCAACCAGAGATCTTGAGGCCCATGAGGGATTGCAGGCCATCCTGCTAGGGAGAAAAGCCACCCTTCATGTGAGAAGCTGAGCTTGGACACAACACCTCTCCCTGTCAGGGGGAAACCCCCAGGGCCAGCTGAATCACTGTCAAGGCAACACAGAGAGGGCACCTAAGGTCATCCACAGATATCTATTCCTTACATCACAATATGACCCATGAAAGTGTGCAGAAGACTGTGAAATGAAATCATGCTAACCTAAATTCTTTGCTTCCCTGTGTCTTGATGTGGCTTTATTAGAATGATCCTGTTCTAACTAATGTTCAACAAAGTATTCTGTGAAAAGAGGGCATCCCAAGGGCCAGGTTTCTTTCTTTTCTTAGAACTAACTGTACATATTTCTCTACCAAGCAATTATAAATCCTTTGCCTCCTTTTACACTAGGACCAACGCTAGGAAAAAAAAAAACAAACTGTGATGTAGATCACATTTGTCATCAGAGCTCCCCACCTGCACACTGCTGTCTCCCTCCCCAGGTACAAGGTCCTTGCATTGCCCACTTGGGCCTCAGCCTCAGGGCACTAACCTCCCAACCTGACCTGCTTTCACCAACAAGACTGCCTGCTTTGTGCCTGATTCCGTAACAATAAACGGTGATTTCATATACAGGTAAATTAACTCTATTAAATTGTTTCACTTTCTAGTGTGCAGTGAACTGAGTGGTGATGAATATTCTAAGCACTCAGGGAGGATATTTTTGTGAGGGAAGGCTTCTTAGTTCCTTACTTTGTGTCTGTGGTCCTTTTGCACTTGGATTCAGCTTGGCTTGCTGCCACAGAGGAGGCTGGACTGGAACAGCTGATGAGCCCTCACATAACACACTTGAAGTCCTTTGGTTAAGTTCACATCAGCCTCTTGTCCCGATCTGGATCTTCCAGCTCCTCCAATTTACTTTTTACCATCATTTATTGTATGTGTCATTGTTGCAGACCACTTCATTCCTTTTATGGAATGAGGTTGTGTATAAATCAACTAGTGATAAACGTGCCCTTGGGCATTGCTCCCTAACAGTTAGTTTCTGGTGTATATGAATCTCAAAAATGAAGCCACAGCCTCATGTTCTTGTTGATCAGCTATTAAATACTTGGTTGACTATGAATAATGTCAAAACAGTGTACTGAACTTGGAACCCAAAAATCTCAGTTTGATTCCTGACCCTGAATTTCCTTATTTACCCTAAATTTCCCTTTCTCCTTTGTTGTTTCTCCATACTGAGGAGGGGTGGGGCATAATAAAAAAAAGAAAAGCAAAAGGCATATTCCACAGGAAATCACCAAAGACTACATTCTTGGCAACGCTTTACTGTCAGGGACAAACTTTTTTTTAAGAAAAAAGGAAATATCATATTGAAAATAATTTATCAACTGATTAACTAGCATGACAAGATATGATTCTTAAGTCTCATTAAAAAACCAACTGCTAGCCAACACTCTAAACCTCCTTTATGAGACCTTTTAATATTCCTTAAGCTAAGTTTCCAAAGGTCTAAAACAGATTGCTTGACTTTGAGCCCATATAAACAAAGTTCTCCCAAGTATCCCCCAAGCCCTCCAGTGAGGGCCTGATGGCTGGATATGTGATGGCACAGGAAGTTCAGTATGTACTGCACGATGCATGCTGAGGAATGTCTGCAGCCTTGGAGAATCAAGCAGGTACCTGTCTGTGTTTCTTGTGATCTCAGGACCTGGGAACCAGACCAAGTCACACCATGTTTCAACTGCAGCAAATCATTAGCAAAACAGGCAAATGGCAACAGTGCAATTGCAACAACAAGCAGGTGGCACTTTTACCAAAGATGTTATCCTGAAAACACAACTAATAGGCTAGAATGTAAACAGCACACCTTTCTCAGAAACAAAGAAGTCTTACAGCTGTCAGTGGATCCAAGTCTCCTGATTCACTTCTCTACAGTGGGCATTTGAGGTCCCTTCATAATATATACGAGTGAACAACTGAGCAAAGAAACAATGAAATAAATGTCACTCCTGTCAATGTTTCAGAACCACCAGAGGACACATCAAAAACTTCAACATAAACCCCAGGGCTTCTGCTTCCGTCAAAATGTTTCTTAGTTGCTCTTACTTCAATATTAATCAGCCTCCAGCTGGTTCAAGATTTGTCATCATAGAGTGAGATTCTTTCCTTTTTATTATGTAAAATTAGGAATTCAATTCCTTTGTGGTGCATCTTTTTAAATCTATAATGATTTTTTCTTCTCAAATATTATGTCACATTCAATTTTGATAGCCATAGGACAAAGTGGATATTCTCTCATTGTCTTAAAAACATCAAAATACCTGAATATTTTAAGTATGACTGAGTGATGAATTGTCCTAAATAAATCTCTTAGACCCTTGATGTATTATGGGATTTGACATCAAAATCGAATATTCCACAAGTACAAAAGCACTATATGTGTCAGAAATAGCCCAGCTGCTCCAGAATAAGCTGGAGTGGATGACCAAAGCCCACCTGTCCCATTACACTCCCGCCACACACACCATCACCACCCTCACACACAATATTTCCCTACACACAACTTCCCAGATGGACACAGAGGCACCTCTGAAAAAGATATGCTAAACACTACTACCCTAAATACAGTTCAATCATAAAGTCTAGTAAGAGATATATAGTTCTTTCAGATACTTCAAAACAATAAAAAGCATTTTTTAAATATTTCTATAGGCTTAAGATTCTAACAGTACGTTGAGTATCTATTATATATCACCCTGTCCTTGGAGTTATATATTCTCATTAACATATTTTTCCCGAAGCAGGAACCAGTTGATTTCTATATGATGAACTGAACTTCCAGCTGTGTCAATGCCTCTGTAGTATGAATTATCTGGGAGATATCACAGCTACAATTTTCATGATCAACTTGCACTGTTTTCCCCAGCTACGGCAAAAATCCAGCAGTTTTTCCAGGCCTCCTGCTTTGTGGATGGTAGAAAATGTTAGAGTTACGCTGAGATAGAAGTTGATGAAAATTTATATAAAAGCAAAAAAAAATGTGTGTGCATGTGTGTGTGTATTATGATATATACATCCCTCATCTGGTTGTACAGGAAGCAGGCATTAGTACAGAGCAGGTCTGTTTCTTTCAAAGAGACCCATGTCATTTTCCCAGGTTTTATCCAAATACAAATTGCAGGAACAACCTAGACCTTTTTCCTTTTCACATCCTTGCACTGTACTCCCATGAATAATTTCTGGGCTTAACTCCTGAGTCTGCCACACAGTGGCTTTGTGACAGTTGACAGGTTACTTAACTTCTTAGAGCCTCTCCTTGAAAATGGAGATATTAACATCATCTGTCGGAGAGTTGCTATGGTGATGAAATAAAGGAGCATCAGTGTAAACTTCTGGGCGCTTCTACTCACTTACATTAGATCATTTGCCACTCCTGCCTTTCTTCAAGAGTAAGATTATCTGCACCATTATATCAATACCCCACCTTCAGGGTACAAACTTGCAAAATATCAGCTTTTCATCTCTCTGTCCATCAGTAAATGGATACCCTATGCACACACATAATGCACAAACATGAAAATGTTTGCTTTTAATGACAATGGTACCAGCATCAAGGGAGTCGCATAACAGACAACATGTTTTAAAGTAAGGAATTATTTTCCGAGTATTAATTTACCAATTTTCCACACACCAAGTTCCCAAAGCAGTCAAGAAAATCTGAGACCCTGCAGGCTTCATGTTTCCCCTAATGGGGCACTAATTGTTTTCAAATAAATGCCCTTAGTGTGCAAGCTCTCTGTGTAGAATGAAAATGGATTAAGGAATGGTAAGCATAACCCATCATTCTGGTGTCTACAATGTCACACTTCAGAAGATTCCCAGAAATATCTGGTTGGCATTAAATATACTTAATATCCAATAAAAATATTTAATATTTGAACTATAAGAGTATCAACTGTAAAACACCTCCCTCAAAAACAAACACAATTCTATCACTGCTTCCTATAACATTTACTCTTCCTAAAATGATTTTATCTTTAATACACACACACACACACACACACACACCACTCCTTTGATACAAAGTATTTTCTATGTGAAAGGCTCTTTAATTTTGTGTTCATTTGCAACCTTTTTAGGACTTTAAAATGAGGTGTTTTAACAGCGCCACCTTGTGGTGATGAGCCATTTCAAATTCATCCACCCACCATCACTTCTCTTCCCCCACCTTTTCTCGCTTCTGTTTTGTGAGCTGTTTTTTCATTTGTACTCATTTCATTCCTCAGCGTTAGTGTTACTGAGGATGATAAAGATTTCATCAAAACAAAGTAGGTCATTAAAGAAACTAACAAAAAAGCAATCGTGTGAGCAGAACAGTAGAACCTGTACACTTAAGAATATGCCTCTCTTCAGGGGAAAGAAGTGTAACTAAAAATCAACCAGAGATTTATTAAGAATTTCCAAGTGGGTTTTAAAGGAAAAGCTAATCTGATTTAAAGCACTTGGGCTGGAGTTTTCCTTTCATCTCCACCACATTTTCTTCCCTGTTGCCAGTCTGAGAGCCAGACAGTTCAGAACAGTAAGCAAATGTTTCCCAGAAACAAACAATGGAATATCAAAGCCATTTATATTCTTCTCACAGCAGCAGGAACCATAGCCAGGTGCTCAAGGAATTGGTTCTTTATGAAGAAATAATCAAATATTCCTTCCTTTCTTCCTTCCTCCTCATTTCTGCTTCCTCTCACATTAACTACCAGCATCCCTTTCCCCAGGGGCCAGAGTGCTACTTGGGGAACTAATAATAATGTACATTTTTTCCTAAATCACTTCAGCTCCAAGGATTTAGACATTCATTAGGAGCTTATGCCCAGTAGCAGGTCTGACCAGTTGATCATCAAAACAGGTAATGCATGTACTCTTTTGAGGATTAGATCATTAAATCCATTGGAAACATCATCCGGCCTTTAAAAGTCCTTGACTCTTTCAACTTTGAAAAAGACCATTACGTGGATTTGCATGGTGAAAAATGAGAGGGAAGGAGGGAAGAATTGAGAATGGTGGCTGGAGAACAACTGCTCATGAGTCTAAGAGCAAGAGCACCCAGGCTACTAAAAGACCTTCCCTGTGCAGAGAGGCCCAAAGGGAAGGTGACCTCCTGGTTTAAAGGTCAAACTCAGATACACACAGATATGTACACAAAGGCACACACATGAACACATACACACACGTGCACACATATTAACACACACGTACTGAAACAGTCATCCAGTTCATTGGCATAAGCATAGGGTTGAACCCAAACTTTTTGCACTGACCTTCTATGGAAAGACATTTGTCTTAGAGGGCCTCAGACCTGGGACTCAAAAGTCAAGTTGCCAAGTTTTGTGGAAGATGAAATTGAGAGAAGACAATATTTGCCTATAGAAGATTTTGATTAACAGGAACAAAAGCTTAGCATTGGCAGATGATAAATGAGGTGAGGGGTGAAACAGTGGGGGGAATAGTATACCTGGCTGTGAGGAGGAAAGGATGACTGGAGCAGCCAAAGGAAGCTCTGAGTGGGCCACAGAAATCACCAAAGCCCAGTGTATCATCCTGTGAGTATAGAGTCCTGCAGGCCTGCCAAAATCAGACACGCATCCTCGCTGACCTTTCCAGGTCTGAGTGACTCCCAACCAGACTGAAGACTGTGACCAAGGAGTGAATTCCTTTTCCTTCCTGATGACCCTGCATTACTTTCCAGTAATTCTCCTGTGGTACAATTGTTTCTGTATCTGCACAGGAAGGGAATTTGTGATTCCTTCTGGAAACTGGAGTGCTGTGGGTGCCAGGCTCACTCTCTTGGCTGCTGGCTCAGAGTCCGATTATACACAGACCTGGAAGGAAGCCCAATCATGTGTGGGTTGTGATGCAACAGCCTGGCTCACCAGCAGGCTGGGTGGTGGCTTTAACTCTCTAGGACTCAGTAGCCTTTTGGTGACCATCAAGCAGAAATTGCCATGACTCCAATGGTGTAAAACTGGGGACAAATCAGGCCTACCACTGGTGTTTGTAAATAAAGCTTCACTGGAACCCAGCCATGCTCATTTATGGAACTATCCTCTATGGCTGCTTTCACATAAAAGTGGCAGAGTTGAGCAGCTGTGACAACAACCATTGGCCTGAAAAGCCTAAATTATTTACTATCTGGCCCTTGACAGAAAAACATTGCCAACCTCTGATTTAAAAGAAGGATCATCAAGAGAAGGAAGTGTGGTATAACAGAAGGACCATGAGAAGGGGGCTCCCAAGGCTTGGGTTCTAGCCCTGGTTCTGTTACTAACCATCTGGGTCTCCAGCTCTGAGTGACCGTGAATGTTTCTTCTAGCTGCAAAAGATTAAAAAAATTCTGTGATTTAAGTGTTTGGTAATGCACAGGTTTCAAATGCCAATTTTACTGCCCAATACTTACCATTTTCAAAAAATGTCATTTTTCTATTTGTAATCCAAGGATTATGATATTTAAAATCATTAGATTGGATTCCATACATTGTGTTTTAAAAAGAAACATACAAATATACATACATGCACACACGCACACACACACACATAATCAGAGCAAGCCATCCAGCCCACTGGTATGCATATAGGGTTTCACACCCAAGACCCTTGCACTAACCCTCTATGGGAAAGACATGTGTCTTCTAGGGCCTCACCACTTGCTCAGTGAAAGCTGCTGTGTCTAGGGCCTCGCCATCTGTAAAGCTATGATCAAAACATCACTATTCAGTTTCACCTAAGACACAGCTGTAGAATTATGGAGAAGTATTCTTACAAAACTGAGCAATTGTCTGAGTCTGTCTCCTGACTGAGGGAATTAAAATGCCTAATTCACAAAACATTTCATATTCTGTAGTACATTTATATAGTGGATGTTATCCTATTTACTTGTATTCTGTACCATCTTTGTTTAGTGGTTACTTTTGAGACTTGCAAACAGTTTCCAAACATCTCTCAATCCGAGAAAAATATAGCATAGTGAAGCTGGTTTTAAATGAGGGCTTCTGTCTTAGTCTAGGTTCTCCCCAAAAGCAGAGCCTGAGACAAGACCATTTATTCTGGGAAGTGATTCCAAGGAACAGGAGTAGAGGACTGGGCAGATTTAAAGAGGGAAGGAGGGGAAGCTGAGCCAAGGACACTTCACTGGACTAGGAAGTAGGATGGGCAACTGCAGCTCCATACCCCTGAGATGCTTTGAATTGCCTTGTAGAATGAGGCCCTGATGTCTTCCTGAATAATATGGGGTGGGGGGGAATATTTATCCCCCAACTCCCATCACTGCCCCAAGGGGTTTTAGTTCACTCCCACTTCCAGTGTACGCGTGGGGCAGAATGGCTAACCTGGTCTCTGCAAGCAATAGCCTCAGGGAAGCCCCAGGTCAGAAAGCAAGAGTTATGTGGTGCGATTGAGGCAAGGACCTGATGGGTCACAACTGCATAGAGTTGTCATAGCAATGGCTGGAGTCAAAAGGCAGGCAAAGAGGATATAAGGAAGGGCACAAGAAGTGTCCCAGACAGTGTGTAATGCTTAAGTTTTACTACCCCATTCTCCCAACACACCATCAACTAGGTTATTAGCATGATGACAGCACTCCTTCACCCAACATCAGATGAGCATCTGCCTCATGCTAGAACCATGGAAGAAAGAGATGAAGATTCTGTCCTTGTGTCCAAGGAGAATTCCACTTTTAAAAAGGACACAATTCTGTAAATAAACCATGTCAATGCATTCCGATCAACACTATCAGTTAATATGTGAACACAGACAGATTATCCTACTCTGTTGGAAGGATAGCAACGAATGGAGGTCAATGTAAAGGAAGTCTTCAGAAAGAGGGTGATGCCTGAGAGGTTTCAAAGGACCAATAGCAGTTTTCCAGGAAGTAAAGCAGGATAGAAGAATAAGTCACCTATGAAAGTCATGGAAGTTGGACAAGTCAGAATGTGTGCAGGAAAATGCAAGGATTTCAGAAAGGTTAAAATAGAGATAATGTGAGGGGAAACGGTCAACCACAAAGAGGGAGCAGAGTCCAAACCATGAAACACTGGATCCCATCCTAAGTACCCTGAACTCCTTCTACGGACAATAAAGGAACATGGAAAGACTGTTAAAAAAAAATAAAGGGCTTCCCTGGTGGCGCAGTGCTTAAGAATCCGCCTGCCCACGCAGGGTACACAGGTTCGAGCCCTGGTGCGGGAAGATCCCACATGCCGCGGAGCAACTAAGCCTGTGCACCACAACTACTGAGCCTGCGCTCTAGAGCCTGCAAGCCACAACTACTGAGCCTGAGTGCCACAAATACTGAGGCCCGCGTGCCTAGAGCCTGTGCTCTGCAACAAGAGAAGCCACCACAATGAGAAGCCTGCACACTGCAACGAAGAGTAGCCCCCGCTCCCAATGAGAAAGCCCGTGCACAGCAACAAAGACCAAACGCAGCCAAAACTAAATAAATAAATAAATAAATATTTTAAATAAATAAAATAAAGAAGGGAGTTATTCAATTTACTTTGAAGAACAATAACTCCGATAACATCATGGAAGGGAATTTATATCATCTCAAAGGAATTTCAGAGGTAAATTAAAGTGTGTATATCTAATGATCCCAAGATTAAAATAATTCAAGTCTGTCAAACATTTCAATTCATAGAATACACAATAACCTATTTTTCTGTAAATATACAGAACATCATAACTAAATTTAACACAAGACTAAATGAAAACCATTGCAAGGTTTCATCAGAGACTTTTGTGAGAGCGCAGGTCTGTTATTTATTATTTAGTGTTCACAGCACTACAATGTAGGTTTAGAAATAACTGAAACCACTGGTCACTTCCCTAGCCCTTTACCTCTGTGAAGCAGTGTGATAATTCAGAAAGACTACTGCCAGGACTCAGTCTAGAAGTGTAGATTTTCCCCACCATATTGAGAAGAAAATCAGTCATTTAGGTTTTTTATTGAGATAATGAACAATGGGCATCCAATAAACAAAGTTGCTTTTCTCAACTTAAATTTGCCAAAACAGTAATTCTAAGGCTCCTTACATGAATTTGTGTGCCAAATACAAGAGGCAGGGTCACGTCAATGGAGGAAGAAGGCACAGATGTGACACTAAACATGGAAGGACAGACACAGTGACAAAAGAAAGACTTAAAGGAGCAACAAGCTTGCTGTGCCTGTTTCCACATTATCTAGAATGAGAGAGTACCCAATTTCTCCCTTTGCTAGACCATCCACAATACTTGATGTTGATTCTGGGTAGCTAGACATATGACCCATTTCTAGAGAGGCAATCCAGAGCCCCTCAGCTTGTGTTCAAGCCCCTCCCGGTCATGGAGCCAAGGCTGCCATCTATTTTGGAGTCATCGTCCACTTTGGCAGTCTGGTGAGACCTGGATACCCCTTTCCTATTTCTATTTTCTAAATAATAATGAATTTAAATGTATAAAATAAAACTATATTGAAATATAATTACCAAACTATTACAGAACAAATTTTGTGATATACTAATGCATGTGCTCCTTTATCAGTACACTACACATCAAGATCTAATGGTGACTCTGATAACTAGCATAATTTCAATGACATGATGAGCATGAATGATATTTTGAAATATCTGTAACACTGTGAGATGATATGAAAATATCAGTAATTTCTATTGGTGACAAATGCATGCTGCTAATACTACTATGGTTTATTGCCTACTAATAATTGAAACATATGTTAAAGTTCAATTAGAGGTCAGTGAAACTAAAGATTTAATTCACGAATCCATGGTTAAGCCTGCTAACCGCACTTCTGAAGGTGTGGCCTCCAAGTTTCAATCCATTTCCTGGGAAAAAGCAACTCCAATTTCAAGGAATTCCTCAGATTTCCATAAAATGGAAGTGGTAATTTTCAAATCAATTGATTAAAAACATAAATAATAACTAAAAGCTACCATGAATTTAGAGTTACTTAGAAATATTTGAATTTCATAAATCACAATCCCATCCACATGGATTAGACCTAGAACAGTGCCCATATAGCCATATGTGTAAGACCTTGTATTATTCAGGTCACAAACAATGCATTAAGCATATAAGAATTGAAAAGCTGTTTTTAACAGAAATGGTATCTGTTTAAAAACGGAATATAGGAAGGGGACTTTCATGATGGCAGAGGAATAAGACGTGGAGATCACCTTTCTCCCCACAAATACGTCAGAAATACATCTACAGATGGAACAACTCCTACAGAACACCTACTGAACGCTGGCAGAAGACCTCACACTTCCCAAAAGGCAAGAAATTCCCTACATACCAGGGTAGGGCAAAAGAAAAAACAGAGACAAAGAATAGGGATGGGACCTGCACCTCTGGGAGGGAGCCATAAAGGAGGAAAAGTTTCCACACACTAGGAAGCCCCTTCACTGGCAGAGACAGGGGGTGGGTGGGGGGGAAGCTTTGGAGCCATGGAAGAGATCACAGTAACAGGGGTGCAGAGGGCAAAAAGGAGAGATTCCCGCACAGAAGATTGGTGCTGACCAGCACTCACCAGCCTGAGAGGCTTATCTGCTCACCCACCGGGGCAGGGTGGGGCTGGGAGCTGAGGCTCGGGCTACAGCAGTTAGATGCCAGGGAGAGGACTGGGGTTGACTGCGTGAACACAGCCTGAAGGGGGCTAGAGCACTATAGCTGGCCGGGAGGGAGTCCAGGAAAAAGTCTGGAACTGCTTAAGAGTCAAGAGACCATTGTTTCGGGGTGCGCAAGGAGAGGGGATTCAGAGCACCGCCTAAATGAGCTCCAGAGATGGGCGTGAGCCATGGTTATGAGCACAGACACCAGAGATGGGCATGAAATGCTAAGGCTGCTGCTACAGCCACCAAAAATCTTGTGTGCAAGCACAGGTCACTATCCACACCTCACCTCCCAGAAGCCTGTGCAGCCCACCACTGCAAGGGTCCCGTGATCCAGGGACAACTTCCCCAGGAGAACACACGATGCACCTCAGGCTGTTGAAAAGTCACGCCAACCTCTGCCTCCTCAGCCTCGTCCCGCATTCTGTACCCTCCCTCCCCGTGGCCTGAGTGAGCCAGAGCCCCCGAATCAGCCGTTCCTTTAACGCCCTCCTGTCTGGGCAAAGAACAGATGCCAGAGGGCGACCGACATGCAGAGGCGGGGCCAAACCCAAAGCTGAACTCCAGGAGCTGTGTGAACAAAGAAGAGAAAGGGAAATTTCTCCCAGCAGCCTCAGGAGCAGCATATTAAATCTCCACAAACAACATGATGGACCCTGAATCTGTGGAATACCTGAATAGACAACGAATCATCCCAAAAATGAGGTGGTGGACTTTGGGAGCAACTGTAGAGCTGGGGTTTGCTTTCTGCATCTAATTTGTTTCCAGTTTTATATTTATCTTAGATTAGTATTTAGAGCTTATTACCATTGGTAGATTTGTTTACTGATTTGGTTGCTCTCTTCCTTTTTTATATACATATTTTTCCTTTTTCCTTTTTGTGTGTATGTGTATGCTTCTTTGTGTGAATTTGTCTTTAAAGGTTTGCTTTTACCATTTGTCCTAGGGTACTGTCTGTCCATATTTTTTGAGTATAGTTTTGAGCACTTCTTATGATAGGTGGATATGTTTATTGGTTTGTTTGCTCTTTTTTTAATTACTTTTTAATTTTTTAACTTTAATAATTTTTTTATTTTAATAACTTTATTATTTTTTTCTTTCTTTCATTTATCTTCTTTTCTCCCTTTTCTTCTGAGCCATGTGGCTGACAGGGTCTTGGTGCTCCAGCCATGTGTCAGGCCTGAGCCTCTGAGGTGGGAGAGCCAAGTTCAGGACATTAGTCCACCAGAGACCTCCAAGCCCCTTCTAATATCAATCAGTGAGAGCTCTCCCAGAGATCTCCACCTCAACGCTAAGACCCAGGTCCACTCAACGCCCAGCAAGCTACAGTGCTGGACACCCTATACCAAAAAACTAGCAAGACAGGAACACAACCCCACCCATTAGCAGAGAGGCTGCATAAAATCATAATAAGGCTACAGATACCCCAAAACACACCACCGGACATGGTCCTGCCCACCAGAAGGACAAGATCCAGCCTCATTCACCAGAACACAGGCACCAGTCCCCTCCACAACCCACTGAACCAACCTTACCCACTGGGGGAAGACACCAAAAACAATGGGAACTATGAACCTGCAGCCTGTGAAAAGGAGACTCCAACACAGTAAGTTAAGCAAAATGAGAAGACAGAGAAATACACAGCAGATGAAGAAGCAAGGTAAAAACCCACCAGACCAGACAAATGAAGAGAAAATAGGCAGTCTACCTGAAAAAGAATTCAGAGTGATGATAGCAAAGATGATCCAAAATCATGGAAATAGAATGGAGAAAATACAAGAAATGTTTAACAACGACGAGAAGAACTAAAGAGCAAACAAACAATGATCAGTAATGAACAACACAATAAATGAAATTGAAAATTCTCTAGAAGGAATCATAACAGAATAACTGAGGCAGAAGAACGGATATGTGACCTGGAAGATAAAAGAGTGGAAATGACTGCTGCAGAGCAGAATAAAGAAAAAAGAATGAAAAGAATTGAAGACAGTCGCAGAGACCTCAGGGACAACATTAAACACACCAACATTCGAATTATAGAGGTCCCAGAAGAAGAAGAGAAAAAGAAAGGGACTGAGAAAATATTTGAAGAGATTATAGTTGAAAACTTCCCTAATATGAAAAAGGAAATAGTCAATCAAGTCCAGGAAGCACAGAGAGTCTCATACAGGATACATCTAAAGAGAAACACACCAAGACACATATTAATCAAATTAACAAAAATTAAATACAAAGAAAAATATTAAAAGCAGCAAGGGAAAAGCAACAAATAACATATACGGGAATCCCCATAAGGTTAACAGCTGATCTTTTAGCTGAAACTCTGCAACCCAGAAGGGAAAGGCAGGACATATTTAAAGTGATGAAAGGGAAAAACCTATAACCAAGATTACTCTACCCAGCAAGAATCTCATTCAGACTCGACAGAGAAATTAAAGCTGTTACAGACAAGCAAAAGCTAAGAAAATTCAGCACCACCAAACCAGGTTTACAACAAATGCTGAAGGAACTTCTCTAGGCAGGAAACACAAGAGAAGGAAAAGACCTACAAAAACAAACCCAAAACAAGAAAATGGTAATAGGAAAATACATATCGATAATTACCTTAAATGTAAATGGATTAAATGCTCCAACCAAAAGACAAGGACTGGCTGAATGGATACCAAAAAAAGACCCATATATATGCTGTCTACAAGAGACCCACTACAGACCTAGGGACACAAACAGACTGAAAGTGAGGGGATGGAAAATGGAAATCAAAAGAAACCTGGAGTAGCCAATTCTCATAAAAGACAAAACAGACTTTAAAATAAAGACTATTACAAGAGTCAAAGAAGGACACTACATAATGATCAAGGGATCAATCCAAGAAGAAGACATAACAATTGCAAATATTTATGCACCCAACAAAGGAGCACCTCAATACATAAGGCAAAGGCTAACAGCCATAAAAGGGGAAACCAACAGTAACACAATAGTAGTAGGGGACTTTAACACCCCACTTTCACCAATGGACAGATCATCCAAAATGAAAATAAATACGGAGACACAGGCTTTAAATAACACATTAAATAAGATGGACTTATTGATATTTACAGGACATTCCATCCAAAAAAACCAGAATACACTTTCTTCTCACATGTTCATGGAACATTCTCCAGGATAGACCATATCTTGGGTCACAAATCAATCCTTGGTAAATTTAAGAAAACTGAAATCAAATCAAGTATCATTTCCAAACACAATGCTATAAGACTAGATATCAATTACAGGAAAAAAACTGTAAAACCTACAAACACATGGAGGCTAAATAATACATTACTAAATAACCATGATATCACTGAAGAAATCAAAGATGAAATAAAAAATAACTAGAAACAAATGACAATGAAAACACGACAACTCAAAACCTCTGGGATGCAGCAAACCAGTTCTAAGAAGGAAGTTTATAGTAATACAATCCGACCTCAAGAAACAAGAAACATCTCAAATAAACAACCTAACCTTACACCTAAAGCAATTAGAGAAAGAAGAACAAAAAAACCTCAAAGTTAGCAGAAGGAAAGAAATCATAAAGATCAGATCAGAAATAAAAGGAAGGAAACAAGAGCAAAGATCAATAAAACTAAAAGCTGGTTTTTTGAGAGGATAAACAAAATTGATAAACCATTAGTCAGACTCATCAAGAAAAAAAGGGAGAAGACTCAAATCAATAGAATTAGAAATAAAAAAGGGGAAGTGACAACTGACACTGCAGAAATACAAAGGATCAGGAGAGATTACTGTAAGCAACTGTATGCCAATAAAATGGAAAACCTGGAAGAAATGGACAAATTCTTAGAAAAGCACAACCTTCCAAGACTGAACCAGGAAGAAATAGAAAATATAAACAGACCAATCGCAAGCACTAAAATTGAGACTGTGATTAAAAATCTTCCAACAAACAAAAGCCCAGGGCCAGGTGGCTTCACAGTCGAATTCAATCAAACATTTGAGAAGAGCTAACACCTATCCTTCTTAAATTCTTCCAAAATATAGCAGAGGGAGGAATACTCCCAAACTCATTCTACAAGGCCACCATCACCCTGACACCAAAACCAGACAAACATGTCACAAAGAAAGAATACTACAGGCCAATATCACTGATGAACACAGATGCAAAAAATCCTCAACAAAATACTAGCAAAGAGGGCCTCCCTGGTGGCACAGTGGTTGAGAGTCCGCCTGCCGATGCAGGGGATACGGGTTCGTGCCCCGGTCTGGGAGGATCCCATATGCCGCGGAGCGGCTGGGCCCGTGAGCCATGGCCGCTGGGCCTGCGCATCCGGAGCCTGTGCTCCGCAACGGGAGAGGCCACAACAGTGAGAGGCCCGCATACCGCAAAAAAAAAAAAAAAAAAAAAAAAAATACTAGCAAAGAGAATCCAAAAGCACATTAAAAGGATCATACACCATGATCGAATGCAGTTTATCCCAGAAATGCAAAGATTCTTCAACATATGCAAATCAATCGATGTGATACACAATATTAACAAACTGAAGAATAAAAATCATATGATGATCTCAATACATGCAGAAAAAGCTTTTGACAAAATTCAACACATTAATGATAAAAACTCTCCAGAAAGTAGGCATAGAGGGATCTTACTTCAACATAATAAAGGCCATATATGACAAACCCACAGGCAACATCATTCTCAATGGTGAAAAACTGAAACCATTTCCACTAAGATCAGGAACAAGACAACATTGCCCACTCTCACCACTATTATTCAACCTAGTTTTCAAAGTTCTAGCCATAGCAATCAGAGAAGAAAAACAAATAAAAGGAATACAAATTGGAAAAGAAGTATAACTGTCACTGTTTGTAGATGACATGATACCACACATAGAGAATCCTACAGATGCTACCAGAATACTACTAGAGCTAACCAAGGAATCTGGTAAAGTAGCAGGATAAAAAATTAATGCACAGAAATCTCTTGCAATCCTATACACTAATGATGAAAACCTGAAAGAGAAATTAAGGAAACAATCCCATTTACCATTGCAACAAACAGAATAAAATACCTAGGAATAAACCTATGTAGGGAGACAAAAGACCTGTATGAAGAAAACTATGACACTGATGAAAGAAATTAAAGATGATACCAACAGATGGAGAGATATACCATGTTCTTGGATTGGAAGGATCAACATTGTGAAAATGACTATACTACCCAAAGCAATCTACAGATTCAGTGCAATCCCTATCAAACTACCTATGGCATTTTTCACAGAACTAGAATAAAAAATTTCAAAATTTGTATGGAAACACAAAAGACCCCAAATAGCCAAAACAATCTTGAGAAAGAATGGAGCTCGAGGAATCAGGCTCCAGGACTTCAGACTGTACTACAAAGCTACAGTAACCAAGAAACTATGGTACTGGCACAAAAACAGAAATATAGATCAATGGAACAAAATAGAAAGCCCAGAGATAAATCCACGCACATATGGTCACCTTATCTTTGATAAAGGAGGGAAGAATATACAATGGAGAAAAGAGAGCCTCTTTAATAAGTGATGCAGGGGAAATTGGACAGCTATATGTAAAAGAATGAAATTAGAACACTCCCTAACACCATACACAAAAATAAACTCAAAATGAATTAAACACCTAAATGTAAGTCCAGACACTATCAAACTCTTAGAGGAAAACATCGGCAGAGCACTCTATGACATATATCACAGCAAGATCCTTTTTGACCCACCTCCTAGTGAAATGGAAACAAAAACAAAAATAAACAAATGGGACCTAATGAAACTTAAAAGCTTTGGCACAGCAAAGGAAACCATAAACAAGACCAAAAGACAACCCACGGAATGGGAGACAATATTTGCAAATGAAGCAATTGACAAAGGATTAATTTCCAAAATATACAAGGAGCTCATGCAGCTCAATATCAAAAAACAATCAACCCAATCAAAAAAATGGGCAGAAGACCAAAACAGACATTTCTCCAAAGAAGATATAGACTGCCAACAAACGCATGAAAGGATGCTCAACATCACAAATCATTAGAGAAATGCAAATTAAAACTGCAATAAGGTATCACCTCACACCAGTCAGAATGGCCATCAACAAAAAATCTACAAACTATAAATGCTGGAGAGTGTATGGAGAAAAGGGAACCCTCTTTCACTGTTGGTGGGAATGTAAATTGATACAGCCACTATGGAGAACAGTATGGAGGTTCCTTAAAAAAACAAAAATAGAACTACCATATGACCCAGCAATCCCACTACTGGGCATATACCCTGAAAAACAATTCAAAAACAGTAATGTATCATAATGTTCACTGCAACACTATTTCCAATAGCCAAGAAGCAACATAAGTGTCCATTGACAGATAAATAGATAAAGAAGATGTGGCACATATATACAATGGAATATTACTCAGCCATAAAAAGAAATGAAATTGAGTTATTTGTAGTGAGGTGGATGGACCTAGAGACTGTCATACAGAGTGAAGTAAGTCAGAAAGAGAAAAACAAATACTGTATGCTAACACATATATATGGAATTTAAAAAAAATGGTTCTGAAGAACCTAGAGGCAGGACAGGAATAAAGATGCAGACATAGAAAATGGACTTGAGGACATGGGGAGGGGGAAGGAGGGTAAGCTGGGACAAAGTAAGAGAGTGGCATGGACATGTATACACTACCAAATGTAAAATAGATAGCTAGTGGGAAGCAGCCACATAGCACAGGGAGATCAGCTCAGTGCTTTGTGACCACCTACAGGTGTGGGATAGGGAGGATGGGAGAGAGATGCAAGAGGGAGAGGATATGGGGATATATGTATATGTATAGCTGACTCACTTTGTTATACAGCAGAAACACACCATTGTAAAGCAAGTTTACTCCAATAAAGATGTTAAACAAAATAAAAAAACGGAATATAATCCCAAGTGCAAGCCATAGACCTTGGTTTGTGTGACCTTGACTTTGAACAAATGAACTCAATTTTCTCATCTGTAAAATGGGTATTAAAATCATGTTGATTTCAGGACTTCCCTGGTGGTCCAGTGACTAAGACTCTGAACTCCCAATGCAGGGGGCCTAGTTTCAATCCCTAGTCATGGATATAGATCCCACATGCCACAACTAAAGATCCCACATGCTGCAACTAAAGATCCCGTGTGCCACAACTAAGACCTGGAGCAGCCAAATAAATATTTTTTTAAAAAATTATATTGCTCATAAAATTACTGTGAAAACTGAAATGAGCTAGTGTTTTTCTTTTTTATTTTCATTTTTGAATTTTATTATTTTACACAGCAGATTCTTATTAATTATCCATCTTATACATATTACTGTATATATGTCAATCCCAATCTCCCAATTCATCACACCACCACCACCACCCCCGCCACTTTTGTCCTTGGTGTCCATACGTTTGTTCTCTGTATCTGTGTCTCTATTTCTTCCTTGCAAACTGGGTCATCTGTAACATTATTCTAGGTTCCACATATATGCATTAATATACAATATTTGTTTTTATCTTTCTGACTTACTCTGTATGACAGTCTCTAGATCCATCCATGTCTCTACAAATGACCCAATTTTGTTCCGTTTTATGGCTGAGTAATATTCAATTGTATACATGTACCACATCTTCTTTATCCATTCGTCTGTCGATGGGCATTTAGGTTGATTCCATGACCTATCTATTGTAAACAGTGCTGCAATGAACATTGGAGTGCATGTGTCTTTTTGAATTATGGTTTTCTCTGGGTATATACCAGTAGTGGGATAGTGGGATCATATGGTAATTCTATTTTTAGTTTTTTAAGGAACCTCCATACTGTTGTATCAATAGTGGCTGTATCAATTTATATTCCCACAAACAGTGCAAGAGGGTTCCCTTTTCTCCACACCTGCTCCAGCATTTGTTTGTTGTTTGTAGATTTTCTGATGATGCCCATTCTAACTGGTGTGAGGTGATACCTCATTGTAGTTTTGATATGCATTTCTCTAATAGTTAGTGATGCTGAGCAGCTTTTCATGTGCTTCTTGGCCATCTGTATGTCTTCTTTGGAGAAATGTCTATTTAGGTCTTCTGCCCATTTTTGGATTGGGCTGTTTGCTCTTTTAATATTGAGCTGCAAGAGCTGTTTATATATCTTGGAGATTAATCCTTTGTCCATTGATTCGTTTGTAAATATCTTCTCCCATTCTGAGGGTTATCTTTTCATCTTGTTTATGGCTTCCTTTGCTGTGCAAAAGCTTTTAAGTTTCATTAGGTCCCGTTTGTTTATTTTTGTTTTTAATTCCATTACTCTAGGAGGTGGATCAAAAAAGATCTTGCTGTGATTTATGTCAAAGAGTGTTCTTCCTATGTTTTCCTGTAAGAGTCTTATAGTGTCCAGTCTTACATTTCGGTCAGTAATCCATTTTGAGTTTATTTTTGTGTATGGTGTTAGGGATTGTTCTAATTTCATTCTTTTACATCTAGCTGTCCAGTTTCCCCAGCACCACATATTGAAGAGACTGTCTTTTCTCCATTGTATATCCCTGCCTCCTTTGTCATAGATTAGTTGACCATAGGTGCGTGGGTTTATCTCTGGGCTTTCTATCCTGTTCCATTGATTGATATTTCTGTTTTTGTGCCAGTACCATATTTTCTTGATTACTGTAGCTTTGCAATATAGTCTGAAGTCAGGGAGTCTGATACCTCCAGCTCCGTTTTTTTCCCTAAAGACCACTTTGGCTGTTCAGGGTCTTTGGTGTCTCCATACAAATTTAAAATTTTTTGTTCTAGTTCTGTAAAAAATACCACTGGTAATTTTATAGGGATTGCACTGAATCTGTAGATTGCTTTGGGTAGTAGAGTCATTTTCACAATGTTGATCCTTCTAATCCAAGAACATGGTATATCTCTCCATCTGTTTGTATCATCTTTAATTTCTTTCATCAGTGTCTTATAGTTTTCTGTATACAGGTCTTTTGTCTCCCTAGGTAGGTTTATTCCTAGGTATTTTATTCTTTTTGCTGCAATGGTAAATGGGAGTGTGTCCATAATTTCTCTTTCAGATTTTTCATCATTAGCATGTAGTAATGTGAGAGATTTCTGTGCATTAATTTTGTATCCTGCTACTTTACCAAATTCATTGATTAGCTCTAGTAGCTTTCTGGTGGCACCTTTAGGATTCTCTATGTATAGTATCATGTCATCTGCAAACAGTGACAGTTTTACTTCTTTTCCAATTTGTATTCCTTTTATTTCTTTTTCTTCTGATTGCTGTGGCTAGGACTTCCAAAACTATGTTGAATCATAGTGGCGAGAGTGGACATCCTTGTCTTGTTCCTGATCTTACAGGAAATGCTTTTGGTTTTTCACCATTGAAGATGATGTTTGCTGTGGGTTTGTCATATATGGCCTTTATTATGTTGAGGTAGGTTCCCTCTATGCCCACTTTCTGGAGAGTTTTTATCATAAATGGGTGTTGAATTTTGTCAAAAGCTTTTTCTGCATCTATTGAGACGATCATATGCTTTTTATTCTTCAATTTGTTAATTTGGTGTATCACATTGATTGATTTGCATATATTGAAGAATCCTTGCATTCCTGGGATAAATCCCACTTGATCATGGTGAATGATCCTTTTAATATGTTGTTGGATTCTCTTTGCTAGTATTTTGTTGAGGATTTTTGCATCTATATTCATCAGTGATATCAGTCTGTAATTTTCCTTTTTGTACTATCTTTGTCTGGTTTTGATATCAGGGTGATGGTGGCCTCATAGAATGAGTTTGGGAGTGTTCCTTCCTCTGGAATTTTTTGGAAGAGTTCGAGAAGGATGGGGGTTAGCTCTTCCCTAAATGTTTGATAGAATTTACCTGTGAAGTGATCTGGTCCTACACTTTTGTTTGTTGAAAGACTTTTTGTTTTGTTTTTGTTTTTTCTGGTTGTTTTTTTTTTTTTTTTTTTGCGGTATGTGGGCCTCTCACTGCCGTGGCCTCTTCCGTTGCGGAGCACAGGCTCCAGATGCGCAGGCTCAGCGGCCATGGCTCACGGGCCCAGCCACTCCACGGCATGTGGGATCTTCCCGGACTGGGGCACGAACCTGCGTCCCCTGCATCGGCAGGCGGACTCTCAGCCACTGCGCCACCAGGGAAGCCCCTGTTGGAAGATTTTTAATCACAGTTTAAATTTCATTATTTGTGATTGGTCTGTTCATATTTTCTATTTCTTCCTGGTTCAGTCTATTTGTTTGTTTGTTTTTAGTTTCTGCTTTATAACAAAGGGAATCAGTCATACATATACATCTGTTCCCAGATCCCTTCCCTCTTGCGTCTCCCTCCCTCCCACCCTCCCTATCCCACCCCTCCAGGCGGTCACAAAGCACCGAGCTGATCTCCCTGTGCTATGCGGCTGCTTCCCACTAGCTATCTACCTTACGTTTGGTAGTGTATATATGTCCATGCCTCTCTTTCGCTTTGTCACAGCTTACCCTTCCCCCTCCCCATATTCTCAAGTCCATTCTCAGGTAGGTGTCTTTATTCCTGTTTTACCTCTAGGTTCTTCATGACTTTTTTTTTCTTAAATTCCATATATATGTGTTAGCATATGGTATTTGTCTTTCTCTTTCTGACTTACTTCACTCTGTATGACAGACTCTAGGTCTATCCACCTCATTACAAATAGCTCAGTTTCGTTTCTTTTTATGGCTGAGTAATATTCCATTGTATATATGTGCCACATCTTCTTTATCCATTCATCCGATGATGGACACTTAGGTTGTTTCCAGCTCCGGGCTATTGTGAATAGAGCTGCAATGAACATTTTGGTGCATGTCTCTTTTTGAATTATGGTTTTCTCAGGGTATATGCCTAGTAGTGGGATTGCTGGGTCATATGGTAGTTCTATTTTTAGTTTTTTAAGGAACCTCCATACTGTTCTCCATAGTGGCTGTACCAATTCACATTCCCACCAGCACTGCAAGAATGTTCCCTTTTCTCCACACCCTCTCCAGCATTTATTGTTTCTAGATTTCCTGATGATGGCCATTCTGACTGGTATGAGATGATATCTCATTGTAGTTTTGATTTGCATTTCTCAAATGATTAATGATGTTGAGCATTCTTTCATGTGTTTGTTGGCAGTCTGTATATCTTCTGTGGAGAAATGCCTATTTAAGTCTTCTGCCCACTTTTGGATTGGGTTGTTTGTTTTTTTGCTATTGAGCTGCATGAGCTGTCTGTAAATTTTGGAGATTAATCCTTAGTCAGTTACTTCATCTGCAAATATTTTCTCCCATTCTGAGGGTTGTCTTTTGGTCTTGTTTATGGTCTCCTTTGCTGTGCAAAAGCTTTGAAGTTTCATTAGGTCCCATTTGTTTATCTTCGTTTTTATTTCCATTTCTCTAGGACGTGGGTCCAAAAGGATCTTGCTGTGATTTATGTTATAGAGTGTTCTGCCTATGTTTTCCTCTAAGAGTTTGATAGTTTCTGGCCTTACATTTAGGTCTTTAATCCATTTTGAGCTTATTTTTGTGTATGGTGCTAGGGAATGATCTAATCTCATACTTTTACATGTCCCTGTCCAGTTTTCCCAGCACCACTTATTGAAGAGGCCATCCTTTCTCCACTGTACATTCCTGCCTCCTTTATCAAAGATAAGCTGACCATGTGTGTGTGGGTTTATCTCTGGGCTTTCTATCCTGTTCCATTGATCTATCTTTCTGTTTTTGTGACAGTACCACACTGTCTTGATTACTGTAGCTTTGTAGTATAGTCTGAAGTCAGGGAGCCTGATTCCTCCAGCTCCGTTTTTCGTTCTCAAGATTGCTTTGGCTATTCGGGGTCTTTTGTTTTTCCAAAGAAATTTTGAAATTTTTTGTTCTAGTTCTGTGAAAAATGCCAGTGGTAGTTTGATAGGGATTGCATTGCATCTGTAGATTGCTTTGGGTAGTAGAGTCATTTTCACAATATTGATTCTTCCAATCCAGGAGCATGGTATATCTCTCCATCTATTTGTATCATCTTTAATTTCTTTCATCAGTGTCTTATAATTTTCTGCATACAGGTCTTTTGTCTCCTTAGGTAGGTTTATTCCTAGATATTTTATTCTTTTTGTTGCAATGGTAAATGGGAGTGTTTTCTTGATTTCATTTTCAGATAGTTCATCATTAGTGTACAGGAATGCGAGAGATTTCTGTGCATTAATTTTGTATCCTGCTACTTTACCAAATTCATTGATTAGCCCTAGTAGTTTTCTGGTAGCATCTTTAGGATTCTCTATGTATAGTATCATGTCATCTGCAAACAGTGACAGCTTTACTTCTTCTTTTGCAATTTGGATTCCTTTTATTTCCTTTTATTTCCTTTTCTTCCCTGATTGCCGTGGCTAAAAATTCCAAAACTAAGTTGAATAAGAGTGGTGAGAGTGGGCAGCCTTGTCTTGTTCCTGATCTTAGTGGAAATGGTTTCAGTTTTTCACCATTGAGGACGATGTTGGCTGTGGGTTTGTCATATATGGCCTTTATTATGTTGAGGTAAGTTCCCTCTATGCCTTTCTGCAGGGTTTTTATCATAAATGGGTGTTGAATTTTGTCGAAAGCTTTCTCTGCATCTATTGAGATGATCATATGGTTTTTCTGCTTCAATTTGTTAATATGGTGTATCACATTGATTGATTTGCATATATTGAAGAATCCCTGCATTCCTGGAATAAACCCCACTTGATCATGGTGTATGATCCTTTTAATGTGCTGTTGGATTCTGTTTGCTAGTGTTTTGTTGAGGATTTTTGCATCTATGTTCATCAGTGATATTGGCCTGTAGTTTTCTTTCCTTGTGACATCCTTGCCTGGTTTTGGTATCAAGGTGATGGTGGCCTCATAGAATGAGTTTGGGAGTGCACCTCCCTCTGCTATATTTTGGACAAGTTTGAGAAGGATAGGTGTTAGCTCTTCTCTAAGTGTTTGATAGAATTTGCCTGTGAAGCCATCTGGTCCTGGGCTTTTGTTTGTTGGAAGATTTTTAATCACAGTTTCAATTTCAGTGCTTGTCTGGTTCAGTCTTAAAAGGTTATACCTTTCTAAGAATTTGTGCATTTCTTCCAGGTTGACCATTTTATTGGCCTAGAGTTGCCTGTAGTAGTCTCACAGGATGTTGTGTATTTCTCTGGTGTCTGTTGTAACTTCTCCTTTTTCATTTCTAATTTTAATGATTTGAGTCCTCTCCCTCTTTTTCTTGATGAGTCTGGCTAATGGTTTATCAATTTTGTTTATCTTCTCAAAGAACCAGCTTTTGGTTTTATTGACCTTTGCTATTGTTTTCTTTGTATCTATTTATTTCTGCTCTGACCTTTATGATTCCTTTCCTTCTACTAACTTTGGGTTTTGTTTGTTCTACTTTCTCTACTTCCTTTAGGTGTAAGGTTAGATTGTTTATTTGAGATTTTTCTTGTTTCTTGAGGTAGGATTGTATTGCTATAAACTTCCCTCTTAGAACTGCTTTTGCTGCATCCCATATATTCTGGATAATCGTGTTTTCATTGTCATTTGTCTCTAGGTATTTTTTGATCTCCCTTTGATTTCTTCAGTGATCTTATGGTTATTTAGTAACGTATTGTTTAGCCTCCATGTGTTTTTGTTTTTTACTTTTTTCCCCTGTAACTGACTTCTAATCTCATAGTGTTGTGGTGAGAAAAGATGCCTGATATGATTTCAATTTTCTTAAATTTACTGAGGCTTGATTTGTGACCCTAGATGTAATCTATCCTGGAAAATATTCCATGTGCACTTGAGAAGAAAGTGTAATCTGCTCTTTTTGGATGGACTATCCTATATATATCAATCAAATCTATCTGCTCTATTCTGTAATTTAAAGCTTGTGTTTCTTTATTAATTTTCTGTTTGGATGATCTGTCCATTGGTGTAAGTGAAGTGTTAAAAATCCCCCACTATTATTGTGTTACTGTTGATTTCCTTTTATAGCTGTTAGCAGTTGCCTTATGTATTGAGGTGCTCCTATGTTAGCTGCATATATAATTGTTACATCTTCTTCTTGGATTGATCCCTTGATCATTATGCAGTGTCCTTCCTTGTCTCTTGTAACATTCTTTATTTTGAAGTCTATTTTATCTCTTATGAGCATTGCTACTTCAGCTTTCTTTTGATTTCCATTTGCATGGAATATCTTTTTCCATCCCCTCACTTTCAGTCTGTATGTGTCCCGAGGTCTGAAGTGGGTCTCTTGTAGACAGCATATATATGGGTCTTATTTCTGTATCCATTCAGCCAGCCTGTGTCTTTTGGTTGGAGCATTTAATCCATTCACATTTAAGGTAATTATTGATATGTATGTTCCTATTGCCATTTTCTTAATTGCTATGGGTTTGTTTTTGTAGGTCGTTTCTTCTCTTGTGTTTCCCACTTACAGAAGTTCCTTTATCATTTGTTGTAGAGCTGGTTTGGTGGTGCTGAATTCTCTTAGCTTTTGCTTGTCTATAAAGCTTTTGATTTCTCCGTCGAATCTGAATGAGATCCTTGCTGGGAAGAGTAATCTTGGTTGTAGGTTCTTCCCTTTCATCACTTTAAATATATCATGCCACTCCCTTCTGGCTTGTAGAGTTTCTGCTGAGAAATCAGCTGTTAACCTTATGGGAGTTCCCTTGGATGTTATTTGTTGTCTTCCCTTGTTGCTTTCAATAATTTTTCTTCGCCTTTAATTTTTGACAATTTGATTACTTTGTGTCTCAGTGTGTTTCTCCTTGGGTTTATCATGCCTGCTACTCTCTGCACTTCCTGGACTGGGGTGGCTATTTCCTTTCCCATGTTAGGGAAGTTTTCGACTATAATCTCTTCAAATATTTTCTTGGGTCCTTTCTCTCTCTCTTCTCCTTCTGGCATCCCTATAAAGCGAATGTTGCTGTGTTTAATGTTGTCCCAGAGGTCTCTTGGGCTGTCTTCATTTCTTTTCATTCTTTTTTCTTTATTCTGTTCTGTGACAGTGAATTTCATGATTCTGTCTTCCAGGTCACTTATCCGTTCTTCTGCCTCAGTTATTCTGCTATTGATTCTTTCTAGTGTATTTTTCATTTCAGTTATTGTATTGTTCATCTCTGTTTGTTTGTTCTTTAATTCTTCTAGGTCTTTGTTAAACATTTCTTGGATCTTCTCGACCTTGGCCTCCATTCTTTTTCCAAGTTCCTGGATGATCTTCACTATCATTATTCTGAATTCCTTTTCTGAAAGGTTGCCTATCTCCACTTCATTTAGTTGTTTTTCTGGGGTTTTATCTTGTTCCTTCATCTGGTACATAGCCCTCTGCCTTTTCATCTTGTCTATCTTCCTGTGAATGTGGTTTTTGTTCCACAGGCTGCAGGACTGTAGTTCTTCTTGTTTCTGCTGTCTGCCCTCTGGTGGATGAGGCTATCTAAGAGGCTTGTGCAATTTTCCTAATGGGAGGGACTGGTGTTAGGTAGAGTTGGCTGTTGCTCTGGTGGGCAGAGTTCAGTAAAATTTCAATCCACTTGTCTGCTGATGGGTGGGGCTGGGTTCCCTCCTTGTTGGTTGTTTGGCCTGAGGCGACCCAGCACTGGAGCCTACCTGGGCTCTTTTGTGGGGTTAATGGCAGACTCTGGGAGGGCTCACGCCAAGGAGTACTTCCCAGAACTTCTATTGCCAGTGTCCTTGTTCCCACGGCCAGCCACAGCCACCCCCGCCTCTGCAGGATACATTCCAGCACTAGCAGGTAAGTCTGGTTCAGTCTCCTATGGGGTCACTGCTCCTTCCCCTGGTTCCCGATGAGCACACTACTTTGTGTGTGCCTTCCAAGAGTGGAGTCTCTGTTTCCCCCAGTCCTGTCGAAGTCCTGCAGTCAAGTCCCGCTAGACTTCAAAGTCTGGTTCTCTAGTAATTCCTCCTCCCGTTGCTGGATCCCCAGATTGGGAAGCCTGATGTGGGGTTCTGACCCTTTACTCCAGTGGGTGGGCTTCTGTGGTATAAGTGTTCTCCAGTTTGTGAGTCACCTACCCAGCAGTTATGGGATTTTACTTTATTGTGATTGTGCCCCTCCTACTGTCTCATTTCGGCCTCTCCTTTGTCTTTGGATGTGGGGTATCTTTTTTGGTGAGTTCCAGTGTCTTCCTGTTGATGACTGTTCAGCAGTTAGTTGTGATTCCGGTGCTCTTGCAAGAAGGAGTGAGCACACATCCTTCTACTCCGCCATCTTGAACCAATCTCTCCAGTTCTTGAACTCTGGGATATAGTAGCATTTGTTCCCCAACTGGTCTGTGCCCATTTGCTCCTTCACTTCCTTTGACAGCACTCTCCACAAGACGTGGAACAAATTCTGAGACCAACCCTTGCCTTCCCACCAGCTCCAGCCGAGCTAGTGTTTTACTAAACAATGGGTTATAAACCATTTAGCAGGATATAAAATGAGACATGAAACAACCAGCATTCTTTAAAGGAAACAGAATAAAATGGAAAGTAGCAAAGTGTATCACAAATAGTAAATGTAAGTGTTGTTTCGTGAAATTTTTTCTGAATTTATAAACGTATAACTTAGTCCTGCTTTACAACACTATTGTTTTTAACTATGAGTCAAATTTTTTAACAATACTGAAATAAAACATGTGAAGTATATAGCAGAAGGCATGGCCCATAGCAAGCTATTGTTAGTGACAACAGGAAATCACTGGTACCCCAAGATCTAGAGTCACAAATTGGGGACCACTCCTGTAAAGACCTGGCTTGCTAGGAATGTAGTGGGCCATCATTTTCAATATGTCCTCCAGAGGAACCAGAACAAGGCTTACCACAGAGAAAGGAGAAAATAAAAATATGCCTCTAGAAAATAGGATAGAGTTTTATTTAGCTTGCCTCAAGAGACAGCTTGAATACCATCTATGTTAATTGCTGATCATTTGACTTCATACAAGTTATTTAATTTCTCTGGGCCTCAGCTCCCTAAAATGAAGATAATAATAGTAGCTACCACATAGGTTTGTCACAAGAATTAAATTAGTTGAATTTTAAAAGTGCTCACTATGCCTGGCACATAGTAAGCGCTCAAAAATCATCAACTGTTGCTATAGTTGCTATTATTATTATTACTATACTGAGAATAGACCAAGCTACAAATAGTGACCATTTTTCTACTTCCTCCCTTAGTTTCAAATGATTTTTATCTCTTATTGTTATTCCTGCAGCAAAACAAAAGACTTTTTTTTAAACCAAATAAAAGACTGTGAACAACTTTTTCTTTAGGAAGTCCTTTATATATTACCACCTACATTCATCTTTTCTCTGAGCTCTAAGTTATTTTTAATAATAATAAAGGGTTATTTAATTTTTGTCTTGGGTGCCTGGCAGAGGCTGTATGTATATAAATGCTCACATCCTATCTGTATGCTGAAATTTCATCAGGAGATCCAAAGGTGCTAAGCTCAGCTTTCTGGATATGCTATTTCTTGCTTCCACGTGGAAAATACCATATGGAATTGATGAGACCCATGCAAAGGGGAGTTGAACTTTCTAATATTCACAGACATATTGGTCCCTGGATTAAATTTGAGATTTAATACACCGAAACCCAATCCCCTGACAGAGCCTGGTAACCACCAGACTGGCAATAGACTTTCTGGATGACCACTGAGTTTCTAAATCACATTAGCCTTTTGTCAAGTCACACAGCAGGTAAATAGTGGAATAATTTAGGTTGTTGACATCAGGGAAAAAGCACACACTCCAGCGAGGAATTAACCTCTCCAAGGTTAATTAACCTCTCCATTACTTCTTTGCCTTCCTCTTGCCCTACAAGTGTCTCTTAAAATCATAAGGCATCTACCTACCATGCTTTGACTCATGGTCCTGTTCTATTGGGGCCTGCCAGCCCAACGGGGTTTTGATGCCACCCATCTCACATCCCACCTGAATCCCTATGCTCTGTGTCTCTTTTAAGTCTCCAGAGACAAACATTTCTGACCCAAAGTAAATAAACTGCCTAGGGGGCCAGGCAGAATCTCATGAGAATAAATAACAGCAACCAAAGGCAGAGCCAAAAGAAATGGATCGTAACGAGGGAATTTTTCCCAACATTTTAATGTGAAAATTTTCTAAAATGAAAGGTGATAGGCTAGTATAGCCAGTATCTACATACCCACCACCAAGATGGAACAGCTGTTCATATTTTGGCATTATGTATTTATGTATGTATGTATGTATGCATGTATCCATTTGATCCTGCTTATGTGTGTGTATGCTGAACCATGTGAAAGTAAGTTGTTGGTACCAGGACACTGCACCCCTTAATATTTCGGCATATGTCTTCTCAGAATGAAGACATTCTCCTTCGTAACCTTAGTAGAATAACCACACCTAAGCAAATTAAGGGGAACTAATATCATCTAATATTAGCCCACATTCCAATCACCCTCCTTATCCTAAGAATTAAATAAAACATGGTGCTTGATTACTATAGCTCTTCAGGCCCTTTAAAATAGAGCAGTCCTCCTACCTCTTACTTCAATGGCACTGACTTCTGCATGTCTGGGCCAGCTGTGTATGAAGTGTGCACTGGTAGGTTGTAATCGTGATCGGAAGGAGCAGGAGAGGAGAACGGGGCACAGCTCAGGATAGCAGGGAGAATAAACTGGACTTTGCATCTCACTCAGAGTAGAGGACAATGGCTCCCCAGCCCGACACACCCCTGCCCTCACTCCACTTCTCCACCTCACAGACCTCACTGCAGCCAGGCTGGCTTCCTTGCTGCTCCCCAACAAGCTAACAACACACCCAGCTCAACACGTTGGCTCTCTTTCCCTTCCTTGGAAGGCTCTTCTCCCCCATAGCCAAATGGGTGCCCCCATCCCCCCTCCCCTGCCGCCTCCAGGTCTTCACTCATCCTATTTAAAATTGCAAACCACACTCCCCACCTTATTGTGTCCTCACAGCATATTTCACCATCTAGCTTTTTATGCATTTTGTTTCTTTTGCTGACTGCTTCTCTCACCACCTGGAATATATGCTCCTCCAGAACAGGGTTTTCGTATGATAGTGCTCATGGCTGCATCCCCAGCTCCTATATTAGTACCGGGCCCTGTTCACTCAACAAATATTTATCAAGACCCTCTGCTATGCTCCAGACACTGGCAGAGCAGCAGGACATCAGATGTGCCCCTCAGAGTTGACACATGCCCTAGGCCAGAAGTGAGGCTACTGCTCAGCATTAAGAATGGCTCCCGGAAGCCAGGTGAGACCCTGGACCTGCCCAGGGCTATTCCCAAGCCTTGGCATTTGCTTGGAGCTAGAGCTGACCATACAGCTCACTCCTGCTATCCCACTGTCCCCCTCATGAATCCCACAGTTGCCTGTGCAGGTCTCTGACAATTCACCTGGGCCTGACAACTCCTCAGTGTGTCCACTACAAAGTTGCCCTCCCCTTCCCTCAGGACCACATCATCCCTCCAGTCACCCCCTCCCACCTGTCCTCCTCAAGGCCAACACACTGACCTTTCTAAGAAGCAACTGTGGCCAAGCCACTACCGCAGCTCAAAATTTCACTGGCATCCTCCCCCACATAGGAAAAACATCAGCACCTAGTCTCACATACGCATAAGACCCTTCTTGACCAGACAGCCACCTTCCCCACCCCTTCTCCTGCCACTCTTCACCTCACATTTGACAACACTGAATTATTTTTAGAAGTTTCTGGAATAATCCAGGCTCCTCATGCCTTGCACTTATTTAAACTGCTCTCCAGCATGCACCTCAGCTCCTACCCCATCACCTCCAGTTTGTGGTCCTGGGAAACTTGTACTCTTCCTGCCAGTTTCAACTCAAATGCTATCTCTCTGGGCGCCTTTTCTGACTAGTAGGTGAACTTGGCCTCTCCCTTCTGTTATTCTTACACAGGGAATTTTGTCTAAAATGAAACTCACTTTAACAGTGCCACCTCACCATTATTTGTTTCTCTATCTACCAGCTAGACATCAGCATCGTCCTGGGAGGCATGACCTATGAAGGGGCAAGGGTCTTTCATCTTCCTATCCTAAGAGTCTTTGGCAAAATACTAGGTGTTTAATAAATTTGGACGACTTGGTCTAAGGAGCTATTTTGTCCTGGGCAGAGCTGTTTGTTGAGAGCCTTAAGGATCAGAATTAGTGACCCTCATCTTCCCTCATTCTGATTTTATGGCTCAGGCCTTGAGTTAATGGTAAACGTCCTCATTGTTTCGGTTTGCTGAAACATTATGTAAACCCAACGTCAGGCAGCTGTTTGACTAGCGACAAACAATTCTGCATTCCAGAGCATGCTGACCCCATGGCCAGTTTGTTTTGTTTGCTTTTCACTAACAAAGAGCCTCTCATTTAAACTTCTGAAAGTTAAACCACATTCTATGTTCCATCTTGTGCTCCCTCATACAAATGTCAGTGTGTGTGTATGTGTGTGTGTGTCTGTCTGTGTGTCTGTCTGTGTGTGTGTGTGTGTGTGTGTGTGTGTAAGACAGGGACAGAAATAGGGGGATACAGAGACAGAGAGAGAGAAAGAAGCCATGGGATTGGCTGGCTGCTATGCTTCAAACTAACTCTAATGCCCTGACCCAAAAGAGGACTGCATAATGCACAAGGGACTGGACACCAGGTCCAAAGGGTCATGGTGAGGTGCCACTAGCCTTAGCAGACCACCTGCTTCCAAAGTATTTTTTTTTAATTGGAGTATAGTTGTTTTACAATGTTGTGCTAGTTTCTGCTGTACAACGAAGTGAATCAGCTACATATAGATACATATGTCCCCTCCCTCTTGGACCTCCCTCCCACCAGCCCCATCCCACCCATCTAGGTCATCACAGAGCACTGAGCTGAGCTCCCTGTGCTATATAGAAGGTTCCCACTAGCTATCTGTTTTACACACGGTAGTGTATATATGTCAATCCTAATCTCCCAGTTCGTCCCACCCTCCCCTTCCTCTGCTCCCCCATGTCCACATGTCCATTCTCTACTTCTGTGTCTCTATTCCTGCCCTGCAAATAGGTTCATCTGTACAGTTTTTCTAGATTCCACATATATGCATTAACATGGACAACATCCTTGCCAATTCTCCACTCCATTTTATTTCCCTCTAAGAGACAGTATCTTTTCCACCCAACTGAGTCCAGACAATTATATGGGTCTAATGTTCTGGTCACAGTCAACCCTCAGTAAACAGCAGCATTAAGAGTTCTCCAAGGAGTTAGGCTAATTTTCTACAACTAAGAATCTTCTACTTTGTGAATAAGCTTTTGTTGTTTCTACCCATGATATGTTGACATGGCTGCAATATCACTTAGTGTTATTACTGAAAATTTTTCAACCGTTATCTTTTCCCATTGAAGACCTTCATCCATGGTTCTGTGCAGGGTGGCAGTGCAGAAGGACACTTGGACTGCTAGAAGGCTCATGCTAAGAGTCTACAGTCTTCAGGCTGAAGGTGAAGAAGCATTTCTTGCAGGGTCTAGAATCCTTCCCCTGACTGTTGACATTGTTTTAGTCTGTCTGGTTTGAACCAAAGCCAGCTGAATCTCCTCCAAGTTCCAGTCTTGGTCAGATCTCAGGAGACAGCCTGTCTGGTTGTTCAAAAAAAAATATCTGCCTGAATAGCCACCCCAACCTGGAGTCACAGCAGATCACTGATGCCTTGTGACCCCAACAAGTGTTCCTATTCATGGTGGAGGGGAGGGGCAACAACATTAAATCCTGAAATCTCCACATCTTAGGTTACTGAAGCCTGAATAAGAAGCCCTATGAGCAGACAGTGAGGCTTCAGGGCCAGTTTCCATCTTGCACAATCAGCCTCTCCTGCCAGGCATCTATGTCATCTTCATTTTTTCCCCTCTTTACTCATGGGCATCTCCTCTCAGGGCCTCAAAGCACTTTTGATTGTCCACCACTATTTAGTAAGCATATACAGGGCCTGACCATGATCAGTTCCCTGAAAAGATAGGAGAGAACTAGAAAAGAGGTCTCCACTCACAAGGAGCTTATAATCCAGAGATGGAGATAAAAATGAAAACATTAAAAATGAATATGGGAGTTCCCTCCCTGTTGGTTGTTTGGCCTGAGATGACCCAGCTGGAGCCTGCAGTCCCTTTGGTGGGGTTAATGATGGACTCCAGGAGTCACAACAAGGAGTACTAACCAGAACTTCTGCTGCAGGTGTCCTTGTCCCTGCGGTGAGCCACAGCCATCCGCTCCCTCTGCAGGAGACCCTCCAACACTAGCAACCGTGTGGCTGACAGGGTCTTGATGCTCTGGCCGGGTGTCAGGCCTGAGTCTCGGAGGTGGGAGAGCCAAGTTCAGGACATTGGACCACCAGAGACCTCCCGGACCCACGTAATATCAATCGGCGAGAGCTTTCCCAGAGATCTCCACCTCAATGCTAAGACCTAGCTCCACTCAATGACCAGAAAGCTCCAGTGCTGGACATCCCATGCTAAACAACTAGCAAGACAAGAACACAACACCACCCATTAGCAGAGAAGTTGCCTAAAATCATAGTAAGTTCACAGACACCCCAAAACACACCACCGGACATGGTCCTGCACACGAGAAAGATAACATCCAACCTCATCCACCATAACACAGGCACCAGTCCCTCCACCAGGAAGCCTATGCAACCCACTGAACCAACCTCACCCATTGCAGGCAGACACCAAAAATAACGGGAACTACGAACCTGCAGCCTGCGAAAAGGAGACTCCAAACACAGTAAGTTAAGCAAAATGAGACGACAGAGAAACACACAGCAGTTGAAGGAGCAAGGCAAAAACCCACCAGACCAAACAAATGAAGAGGAAATAGGCAGTCTACCTGAAAAAGAATTCAGAGTAATGATAGTAAAGATGACCCAAAATCTTGGAAATAGAATGGAGAAAATACAAGAGACGTTTAACAAGGACCTAGAAGAACTAAAGAGCAAACAAACAATGATGAACAACACAATAAGTGAAATTAAAAATTCTCTAGAAGGAATCAATAGCAGAATAGCTGAGGCAGAAGAACGGATAAGTGACCTGTAAGATAAAATAGTGGAAATAACTACCACAGAGCAAAATAAAGAAAAAAGAATGAAAAGAAGAGAGGACAGTCTCAGAGACCTCTGGGACAACATTAAACACACCAACATTCGAATTATAGGGGTCCCAGAAGAAGAAAAGAAAAAGAAAGGGACTGAGAAAATAATTGAAGAGATTATAGTTGAAAACTTCCCTAATATGGGAAAGGAAATAGTCAATCAAGTCCAGGAAGCACAGAGGGTCCCATTCAGGATAAATCCAAGGAGAAATACGCCAAGGCACATATTAATCAAACTGTCAAAAATTAAACACAAAGAACACATATTAAAGGCAGCAAGGGAAAAGCAGCAAATAACATACAAGGGAATCCCCATAAGGTTAAAAGCTGATCTTTCACCAGAAACTCTACAGGCCAGAAGGGAGTGGTAAGATATACTTAAGAGTGATGAAAAGGAAAAACCTAAAACCAAGATTACTGTACCCAGCAAGGATCTCATTCAGATTCGATGGAGAAATCAAAAGCTTTACAGACAAGCAAAAGCTACCAGAATTCAGCACCACCATACCAGCTTTACAACAAATGCTAAAGGAACTTCTCTAGGCAGGAAACACAAGAGAAGGAAAACAACTACAAAAACAAACCCAAAACAATTTAAAAAATGGTAGTAGGAAGATACATATCGATAATTACCTTAAATGTAAATGGATTAAATGCCCTGACCAAAAGACACAGACTGCTGAATGCATACAAAAACAAGACCCGTATATAAGCTGTCTACAAGAGACCCACTTCAGAGCTAGGGACACATATAGACTGAAAGTAAGGGGATAGAAAAAGATATTCCATGCCAATGGAAATCAAAAGAAAGCTGGAGTAGCAGTACTCGTATCAGGTAAAATAGACTTTAAAATAAAGACTATTACAAGAGACAACGAAGAACACTACATAATGATCAAGGGATCAATCCAAGAAAAAGATATAACAATTGTAATTATCTATGCACCCAACATAGGAGCACCTCAATACATAAGGCAAATGCTAACAGCCATAAAAGGAGAAATCGACAGTATCACAATAACAGTAGGCGACTTTAATATCTCACTTACACCAATGGACAGATCATCCAAACAGAAAATAAATAAGGAAACAAAAGCATTAAATGACACATTAGACCAGAAGGGCTTAATTGATATTTATAGGACATTCCATCCAAAAACAACAAAATACACTTTCTTCTCAAGTGTACATGGAAAATTCTCCAAGATAGATCACATCTTGGGTCAAAGCAAACCTCGGTAAATTTAAGAAAATTGAAATCGCATTGAGCATTTTTTCTGACCACGATGCTATGAGACTAGATATCAACTACAGGAAAAACAACTGTAAAAAATACAAACACATGGAGGTTAAACAGCATGCTACTAAACAACCAGGAGATCACTGAAGAAATCAAAGAGGAAATCAAAAAATACCTAGAAACAAATGACAATGAAAATATGACGACCCAAAACCTGTGCAATGTAGAGAAAGCAATTCTCAGATGGAAGTTTACAGCAACACTATCCCACCTCAAGAAACAAGAAAAATCTCAAATAAACCACCTAAACTTACACCTGAAGCAATTAGAGAAAGAAGAACAAAAAAAACAAAGGTTAGCAGAAGGAAAGAAATAACAAAGATCAGATCAGAAATAAATGAAAAAGAAAGGAAGGAAACAATAGCAAAGATCATTAACACTAAAAGCTGGTTCTTTGTAAAGATAAACAAAACTGACAAACCATTAACCAGACTCATCAAGAAAAAAAAGAAGACTCAAATCCACAGAATTAGAAATGAAAAAGGAGAAGTAACAACTGACACCTCAGTAACACAAAGAATCATGAGAGACTACTACAAGCAACTGTATGCCAATAGAATGGACAACCCGGAAGAAATGGACAAATTCTTAGAAGAGCACAACCTTCCGAGACTGAACCAGGAAGAAATAGAAAATATAAACAGACAACCACAAGCCCTGAAATTGAGACTGTGATTAAAAATCTTCCAACAAACAAAAGCCCAGGGCCAGGTGGCTTCACAGGCGAATTCTATCACGCATTTAGAGAAGAGTTAACACCTATCCTTCTCAAACTCTACCAAAATATAGCAGACGGAGGAACACTCCCAAACTCATTCTACAAGGCCACCATCACCCTGATACCAAAACCAGACAAAGATGTCACAAAGAAAGAAAACTACAGGCCAATATCACTGATGAACATAGATGCAAAAATCCTCAACAAAATACTAGCAAAGAGAATCTGACAGCACATTAAAAGGATCATACACCATGATCAAGTGGGGTTTATCCCAGGAATGGAAGGATTCTTCAATATATGCAAATCAATCAATGTGATATACTGTATTAACAAACTGAAGGAGAAAAACCATATGATGATCTCAACAGATGCAGAAAAAGCTTTTGACAAAATTCAACACACATTAACGATAAGAACTCTCCAGAAAGTAGGCATAGAGGGAACATACCTCATCATAATAAAAGCCATATATGACAAACCCATAGCCAACATCATTCTCAAAGGTGACAAACTGAAAGCATTTCCTCTAAGATCAGGAACAAGATAAGGCTGCCCACTCTCACCACTATTATTCAACATAGTTTTGGAAGTTTTAGCCACAGCAATCACAGAAGAAAAAGAAATAAAAGGAATCCAAATCGGAAAAGAAGAAGTAAAACTGTCACTGTTTGCAGATGACATGATACTATACATAGAGAATCCTAAAGACGCTACCAGAAAACTACTAAGGCTAATCAATGAATTTGGTAAAGTAGCAGGATACAAAAGTAATGCACAGAAATCTCTTGCATTCCTCTACACTAACGATGAAAAATCTGGAAGAGAAATTAAGGAAACAAATCTGAAAGAGAAATAATGAAAAGCTGCTCAACATCACTAATTATTAAAGCAATGCAAATCAAAACCACAATGAGGTATCACCTCACACCAGTTAGAATAGGCATCATCAGAAAATCTACAAACAACAAATGCTGGAGAGGGTGTGGAGAAAAAGGAACCCTCTTGCACTGCTGCTGGGAATGTAAATTGATACAGCCACTATGGAGAACAGTATGGAGGTTCCTTAAAAAGCTAAAAATAGAACTACCATATGACCCAGCAATCCCACTACTGGACACATACCCAGAGAAAACCATAATTCAAAAAGACACATGCACCCCAATTTTCACTGCAGCACTAGTTAAATAGCCAGGACATGGAAGCAACCTATATGCCCATCGACAGATGAATGGATAAAGAAGATGTGGTACATACATACAATGGAATATTACTTAGCCATAAAAAGGAACGAAATTCGGTCATTTGTAGAGACGTGGATGGACCTAGAGATTGTCATACAGAGTGAAGTAAGTCAGAAAGAGAAAAACAAATATCGTATATTCCACATATATGTGGAACCTAGAAAAATGGTACAGATGAACCGGTTTGCAGGGCAGAAATAGAGGCACAGATGTAGATAACAAATGTATGGACACCAAGGGGGGAAATTGGTGGGGGCGGGTGGTGGTGGTGTGATGAATTGGGAGATTGGGATTGACATGTATACAATGATGTGTATAAAATGGATGACTAATAAGAACCTGCTGCATAAAAAATTAAATAAAATTAAATTTTTAAAAAAAGAATATACAATGGAGAAAAGACAGCCTCTTTAATAAGTCATGCTGGGAAAACTGGACAGCTACATGTAAAAGAATGAAATCAGAACAATTCCTAAGACCATACACAAAAATAAACTCAAAATGGATTAAAGACCTAAATGTAAGGCCAGACACTATCAAACTCTTAGAGGAAAACATAGGCAGAACACTCTATGACATAAATCACAGCAAGATCACTTTTGACCCACCTCCTAGAGAAATGGAAATAAAAACAAAAATGAATAAATGGGACCTAATGAAACTTCAAAGCTTTTGCAACAGCAAAGGAAACCATAAACAAGATGAAAAGACAACCCTCAGAATGGGAGAAAATATTTGCAAATGAAGCAACTGACAAAGGATTAACCTCCAAAATATACAAGCAGCTCATGCAGCTCAATATCAAAAAAACAAACAACCCAACCCCAAAATGGGCAGAAGACCTAAACAGACATTTCTCCAAAGAAGACATGCAGATGGCCAAGAGGCACATGAAAAGATGCTCAACACATCACTAATCATTAGAGGAATGCAAATTGAAACCACAATGAGGTATCACCTCACACCGGTCAGAATGGCCATCATCAAAAAATCTACAAACAATAAATGCTGGAGAGGGTGTGGAGAAAAGGGAACCCTCTTGCACTGTTGGTGGGAATGTAAACTGATACAGCCACTATGGAGAACAGTATGGAGGTTCCTCAAAAAACTAAAAATAGGGCTTCCCTGATGGCACAGTGGTTGGGAGTCCACCTGCCGATGCAGGGGACACGGGTTCGTGCCCCAGTCCGGGAAGATCCCACATGCCGTGGAGCAGCTGGGCCCGTGAGCCATGGCCGCTGAGCCTGCGCATCCGGAGCCTGTGCTCCGCAACGGAGAGGCCACAACAGTGAGAGGCCCATGTACCACAAAAAAAAAAAAAAAAAAACTAAAAATAGAATTACCATATGACCCAGCAATCGCACTACTGGGGATACACCCAGAGAAAACCATAATTCAAAAAAGACACATGCACCCCAATGTTCATTGCAGCACTATTAACAATAGCCAGGACATGGAAGCAACCTAAGTGTCCATCGACAGATGAATGGTTAAAGAAGATGTGGCACATATATACAATGGGATATTACTCAGCCATAAAAAGGAACAAAATTGAGTTATTTGTAATGAAGTGGATGGACCCAGAGTCTGTCATACAGAGTGAAGTAAGTCAGAAAGGGAAAAACAAATACCATATGCTAACGTTCATATATGGAATCTAAAAAAACGGTACTGATGAACCTAGGAATAGGGCAGCAATAAAGACGCAGACGTAGACAACGGATGTGAGGACACAGGTGGGGAAGGGGAAGCTGGGACAAAGTGAGAGAGTAGTATTGACATATATACACTACCAAATGTAAAATAGCTAGTGAGAAGCAGCCGCATAGCACAGGGAAATCAGCTTGGTGCTTTGTGACCACCTAGAGGGGTGGGATAGGGAAGGTGAGAGAGAGATGCAAGAGGGAGGGGATATGGGGATATATGTATACATATCCCTGACTCACTTTGTTGTACAGCAGAAACTAACACAACATTGTAAACCAATTATACTCCAATAAAGATATTTTTTAAATTATTATACTGTATACACATATTTGGAGCCTTTTGATCAGTAAGTTTTTCTACAAATGGCTGAGATCATCTTCAGATTGTCATTTAAGACCTGTCCATGAAGGGGGCAGAGGTGGGGTGGGATATGATTCAGTACTTTAAATAATCTACTTTTAAGACATTTTAAAACACTATGGAATTGAATTATAGTAACTTCAAATATTTTTCATTTAATTACAATCTAACTTTTAAATTTACTGAAAAACTCCTCATCAAATTTACCATTTCAAATTTATGTTTAAATGTGCAAAAATATACACATTTTATTAACACAGGCTTTTCTCTTCTCTTTCTCTCCCTACTGCTATCTATTATCTATCTATATACATGCATATGTGTGTGTGTGTGTGTGTGTGTGTGTCTATATGTTTCTCATTTCTACCAGGAAAACGTAGAGAAAATTTTAATGCTAATCTCCAAACACTAATATAACTGAGATATCTGGTAATTAATATTACAAACAACTTAGTAAAGAGACAGATAAGTGTGGTAGAAAGAGCTTAGGCACTGGAGAAAGGAAGCATGAATTTAACCTGCTCCTTTCTCATTATATGGACTTGGAAAAGAATAATAATCCTTATCTCACAAGGTTTTTTATGAGGGAAAAGGATTAATGTACATAAAGTATCTAGCACAGTATTAAATATGCTGTTTTAAGCCGCCTTGTATACCTTTGGGAATTGGGTATAAATCATTAAAGTCCACGATAACTTAACTCTCTTTTTAGAAGTTAATAAGCATTTATTAATTAACTGTATTATCTTCAATAATGAAATCACGCTTTCAAGCCTTATCTGGAAATGTGTGATAACCAGGACCCCTGCAAGTGGACGATTTAATCAAAGTCAGGTAAGGTTTACCTAGCAATAGGAGTTGTGTGTTTACTGGAGGTTCAATTAGAAGGTATACATTCTGACAAAGGGAACGGAGAGGAGATTGTGCATGAGGAGCACATGAGTGAGAAAGGAAGAACAGAAAAAAGCTGGAGACAAGAGAAATCAAATCCATCAACTGAGACAGAAACTCTGGAGTCCCTGTGGAGTGACAGCGGGATCTAGTGGAATGCTCACAGGCTTGGCAATCAGCTGGTTCCAAATTCCTGGTCAGCCACTGGTAGTTGGGTGACCCTGGGCAAGGCATGTGACCTTTCCGAACCTCCACCTCATCGTGGCAAAATAGGTAAGATATTCCCTACCTGGCATGGAAGATTAGAGGCGATCTACACAGAACGCATGACACAATGCCTGTCCATAGAGACATCTAATTAATAGCTCATTATTACCTCCTAGTTATCACCTGCTATTGTCATCGCCTAATGCCAGTGTGAAGCAGATCCATAACATAGCAAACTAACACTAGTCAACTATCCAGCTAAAATAAGAGCAGATACTGATGAGCTAGAAAACAAACAACAGACAACAAACAAAAAATCTTTTTGTAGCACTAGCAAGATTAACCAAGAAAAAAAAATAGAAGGGATAATAATAGTATGAAAAAAATGTTTTGATGTGCCTACAAGGAATGAGGTTTTAGAAGAACTGGTAGCTAAATATCAAGAAACCAGAGTTCACCAGCTATACGTTATCACCTTCAGTAAATGCAGCCATGTTCCAGTGCAGAGTTGCCCAGGTAGAACCAGAAAGAAAGAAAGCTTGGCTAACAAACTAGAATTGCAGACATCAGATCAAGAAATTCAGTATGTACCTGATGCAGTAGAACTGGATGATACCCCTTCTGTGGAGAAGATTAACATGCTGATTCGGGAAGTGGGATTCTGGCCCTTGGAAGGGGGAGGTGGAGTCAGGGAGGTTTTCCTTCTCCCAGAGTTCCCCAACGATGGCTTACAGTACAACAGTGATCAACAGTAGAAGGACAGTGCTTAGAGGCCGACCGCTCCAAAAAGACAAGGGAAATAGGTAAAATCACAACAACGGGGACCCACAACATTCCTTAAGAATTTCCCTGCAAAAATTTCAGTTCCTGCAGGGGCCAAAGAGTGGGATCATTTTAGGAAAGACACATCCTGCTCGTGGGTCCTGGATGCCAGATCCTGAACAGCAGCAGCGGCACCCCAAAACACAGGAAAACAAAGAAGCAAAAACCATAGGCTCCAGAATCATTCAAAGTAGTAACACCATATCCTAAATCCTATAAAATAAGAATAAATATATTGTATGCACTAATTATACAAGGCCTCCCTGTGTTCTCTAAACAGCTCTACCGTGTAGCCTAAAAATGTATAGTTTGGTTACAAGGGGCTTTAAACATGTAACTGACAATAACTGTCTTCTTGGAATTCAGAAGAGTCTTTGAGGTGATGCTACAAATGGCCTAGCTCTCCTAACAAAACTAAACAAGTACAAACTCCAAGCCAAGAAGTCTGTGCTGCCGCCTTCTTATTCTCATCACATTCATTAAATTAATTAAACAAGGAGGCCATTAGACCAAGGTGACTCAAATGCTCTAATGCAGCTCTAATGCTTGGCACCTACATAAGCAAACCAAAATCTAAGCCTGTAAATGCCTCAGAGTTAAGAAATCGAAACCTAAGTAGAACCAATCACAAACAGCCGACTAGGCTTTCCCGAATGAGGCAATGGCTCAAGCTACAGACAATCATATAATTTCCTTGCTTTGCTTCTAAGTCTTCTCTATGAAAGTCCTGCCTCTAGCCCCTAACTACCTCTGGTTTGTCTCTGCCTGATTAGAGTCCATATTTGCTCAGGTAAACGCTTAAACATTTTAATATGCCTCAGTTTATCGTTCAGCACATTGAAACTCAGTCCTAACTACCATCATGGCTTATTGTCATGTTCTCTGACATTTAAAAGAGATCACCTGGCCCACCTCACCCCCACTCTCACCCCGCCACAGTTTAAAATAAGGGAAGTAAGACTCAGGGAGGTTGAGGGACGGTCACAATCATAATGATGCTAGTGTTTATCCCTCCATGAATGCTAACCAAATCATTTTAATGACACCTAACTATTATATCCACACAGGTTGCCAGTCCTCAGCACATATGAGTGACTAGTGTAACTCAGTTATGACTGATAGAAAAACTGAAATGAAAATTAAGGTGAGGTATCATGTTCAGTCACATGAGAAATCTATTATTTTGAAGGTTGCCACAAATGCACTGCAATTCGGATGTTCATATCAGACCAAAGACAATTTGGAGTGTTCTTAGTCATGTGAAGCTTATAGTGACAGTCAGACCTCCAAGCAATTCACACATCGCAGAAGTGCATTTTTCATCATAATTTTATAGGGCTGTATTTTTAAAAGCAACTTTAAAGATATTTCATTGAAAGGAATATGTCACTAAGATGACTAAAATTCTGAAATCCAATCACAGCTTCCTTCACTTCCTCTCCTTCCCCACTCCCTCCAAGCCACCATCAGTCCACACTCGATTCTGACCCCACTTGCCTGACATAAGGCCACAAGAACCATCACTGCAACACCCTGCTGGCCTCCTGAGAAAAGCATTCTGGTCTCTCCCTTTGTCTCTCCACCACAAATCTGCAAGTCCCTCCCTAAGTCTTGGTGGTCCCTTTGTTTGCCTTGAATAGACCTACTTTCACATCCACTATAATACCAGCAGCAAACTGATTCCATATTGCAGCCTAAATCCTACCCAAATCCACAATAAGGACTGGGCCATCCAAGCACCCATTACAGATACCAATTTATCAGGAACGTGCACTAAGCCAACACAGGAATGGCGGCAACTTGTTGCCAGTGAACTCAGCTGTCCACATGCAACTTTTCACATAAGTGGCCAGACATAAGCCCACTCCTGGCTCCCACCAACATATATATTAAAGCATCCTGCAAGGCACAGCCTTTTCTCTACAGTGCACTTTAGCAAGTTAGATGGTTTGCCCACAGAGTTACAGATCTTGAGATCAGCTGATAGAACAGCTGAGGCCAGCACCAAGGGACCAATGACACGCTGAAACTGCAGGATGCAGATTGTAGTATTTATCAGTAACAAGTGGTTCACATCATTATCTCAATTTGAAGCACTGACCTAAGACTTCCATGAAGTTGTCTGGTTCAGAAATAAAAAAGAAACTCAAAAAAAAAGAGAGAGAGAGAGAGAACTAAAGAAAAATGAGATCTGTTTTGCTATCATGTAAGTCAGGAAAAGAAACTTTTAAATACATATTGAACTACACTTTACTACTATTCATGTATTCAATACATGAATAGTACACTTCCCCTATACTTAGTAAATAGGAGTACTCATCACTACAGAAAATATGTGATGTGTGAGACAATTTCAACTAAGTGTAAATGTTATGCTACATCTGGGTCTGTAATAAACCTCAATTTCTAAATATAAACATAGGCATGCAATTTTTTAAAGAGAAAATCAGCTTCTCTTTGCCATAAAAAAATGACTACTAGATAAATATTTAAGGAATACCACTTCAAGACTGCCAAACTACTGCCCTGCCCCGAGAATTACCCCACCGCCCCATAACATGCTGGTCTGGCCCTGACCTCGGCGCCATTTTATTAGCCCACCCACACGTAACATGAATCCCAGCTCTTCTCCTGCAATTCCTCCTCTCCCCCGCAAAGTTATCCCCCTTGTTATTTCTGTCTGTGGCTTCTATTTCAAAAGCCAAGAGGTTCCTTTTCTTTCTAATCTTGCTTCTTACTCAGTTCCCACATATAATTTGGGTTTTATCAATCCCTTCCACCCCCACCTCTTTAGTCTCCTCCTCTTTACTTCAATCCTTCCTCTTCGGTAACACCAAAGGGAGCACGAGTCTCCATTACCCTAACACACCCATTCTTCTCCTCCCTGCTGCCCTAACCATCCCATTCTCTTCTGCACGTCATCTCCAAACTTTCAAAGGAGCTTTCTACTTGAGAGAGTAAGTGACCTCTATTTCCTCACCAGTTCCACATGCCTTAACCAAGTACAAACACACTGACAGCAGAACTGTAACAAGGAGGCTGGAGGCAGCTGCGGCAACCTGGAGGGGGCAATCCTCCCCCCCAACCTCTCACACTCCCTCCACTACACCGCCGACACAGGGCCTCCAGCCAACATCCAACCCAAGAGGAATGAGGGCTAGGGGTGGTTTGAAATTTGGGATTTTTATGTGAAATCTAGCAATTTCTAAATATTAGCTATTAATCTGATTTTTTTAAACACTGAGGATGAAATGAATTACCTTCTTATGGTTGGATTCAGCCTACAGCCCTGAAATCTGCAAACTGTGCTTTAAATCTAGAAACAGTTTTAAAAGTCATCAGTGACCACTTAGCTGCCATAACCAATAGCCTTTCTCACCTCACTTTTCTCACCCTTCCGTGTGTGTTGGGGGGGGGGGCGTTTTATCACCAACTCCTGTGTAGCCAAGATTCTGTGACTCCATTCCTTCCTTACTGTTCTGTCGTCACCTCTTTCCTTAGCTTATATTGCTTGATCATTTTCTTTTTTCTCTTTCAAAAACCCCTAACTGCAAAATCATCTAATATCTGGGATTCAACTATTCCCACTACAGAGCTCACTCTCCCCGAAAAACTCCAGCTTCTCCCCCAAGCTCCAGTCTCAAACTTCTGTGTATAGGGTATAAGAACCCCCCAAATACCCCCTAATTCTCTTCCTTAGCACTGTTGCCACCAAATCCACTTATTCTATCCCTTTCCTTTTAGCCAACCAGCCTCCAAACTCCACCAACTGCTCCCTCACTCCTGACACCCAATCAGTCATCACTTCCCTTCTGTGCCCTTTGCAAAATCTGTCATGAATGTCTCCACCTTTTCTTTCTTCCTCCTTGACTCTCATTAGCTCTCAGCTGGAGGACTAATCCCAGAGCCTACAAATCCACCTCCCCAGTCCAGGTCCTTCATCTCTTCACCGCCACCCTGCTGCAAGATTCACCTTCCTGAAGGACTCAAGTCCTGGCACGCCTGTGCTCAGAACAATTAAACTGGTCCCTGTTGCTTACCCAGAATGGAACTCTTCACCCCACCTCATATTTTCAGACTGCTCCTCCTCCATTTCTTTCAAACCCCGTGCATTTCAACCAAACTCACTCACCTATTCTGCAAACACACCTCACCTTCTTTACTTAAGCCACTCTCCTGCATGAAATATCCTCCCTTCCTTCTATCAAAATCCTAAGTGGCAAGCAAAGTCCTTTTTTTTTTTTTTTTTTTTTCCCCGTACGTGGGCCTCTCACTGTTGTGGCCTCTCCCATTGCGGAGCACAGGCTCCAGACGCACAGGCTCAGCGGCCATGGCTCACGGGCCCAGCCACTCCACGGCATGTGGGATCTTCCCGGACCGGGGCACGAACCTGTGTCCCCTGCATCGGCAGGCAGACTCTCAACCACTGCGCCACCAGGGAAGCCCGCAAAGTCCTTTTTATAACTGTTTGGACTGCCTCCTGACTAATGTAATCCTCTTCTCTGAAACCCCATAACTCTGGATCTATTCCTCTGGTGGACTTAACACAGTGAAGCCTCCATTAAGAGCTCATGATTCGTGTGTTATCTCTGTAAGATGATGGGTTCCTTGGAGTGGCAGGTTTGGGGTCCCATTTGTCTTGGACCACTCACAATGCTAGCAGTGACTTCCATCTCCGTATTTGAGGACCAGATGACTGGGCCAGTTTCCTGACTGCCTGCAACAGTAATAATAATCAGAGTATAGGTTTTCATAGGCTGGGGTGGAGGCTAGCAGTATGAGAGAGTTGAGGACCACCTGTCTTTCTGGCTGAGGCAATTCTGGGATTAGAATGATATATAGTGGCATAGTGGGCCAGTTACAGGTGCAATCTCAAATTTCTTACTTTAGCTTGACATTGGTTCCTGTCAAGTGAACTTTAACTGCTATTTCCAATTCTCCTTCCAGTTTGAGATTAGAGCTGGTGTTTAGTCACCAAGATAGCAAGCTCCTCTGTGGCAAACTAGATCTCCTCAAAGATCCCCCCTCCATCCTGTCCCCTGGTTCTCTATCCACTGTATTACCTTGGACTTGTCCTTCTCCAGGATTCAGCCCACAGCGCCTGATCCACAAAGTTGCCTTGGACTACAGGGTTTTCATTTCCTTCTCCTAATAAATAAATGTAACATTTTTTATTGAAACATCCCACATGGTTAAAAGAATTCAAACAGAACACAAGTGTACTCAATGAAAAATCTCCCTCCCACACCACAGTTCTCCAGTTGAGGAGTCTCTCAGTCTCCTAAGGACAACCGCTAAACCATTTCTTTGGGTACCCTTCCAGAAGTTTTCCCTCACCTGCAAATATATATAACATATAATCACTTTTGTATAGGAACAAAAGAACACAACGCACACTAGTGTGCTACTTGGTTTTCGTTCTTAGCAATATTCAGCAATTGTTAATATTCAGTAACTTGTAAATCTAAGTTAATACACAGAGAGCCCTTGGAAGAGTACCTGGCCCACAGTCAATGCTCAAGGACCCTTCACATGGAACCTAGCAGAGGACATTCCAAGATTGTAAAGTTCATACCAGTTAGACCCTAGGAGCACACAAAAAACCACTGCAGTTCTGCTGCACGAGGGCTCAGAGGTGCTTCTTCCCACTCACATTCCAGAGACAGGCTCCTGCAGACTTGGCTGTCACCTCTCACACTGCCACCAGAGCTCATCCTCTCAACGAAGACGCACCTCCCTTCCTCTGAGGCCACCAAGTCTAAACAATCCATGCAGGAATAAAGGCCTCATAATGGGTTTTGCTGCAACCCCTTTCAGAAAACTGAGAAAAAGCTGCTTCTTGCCCTTTCATTTGATTATATGACAACGAAAGATAAATTCACCCGTATTACTATGCGCTGTGTGAAATCAGCACCCCCGGTTTTGCCCAAGCTGTTTCAGCCCCGCACGCCGTCACAGTAACGTGGAGTGTCTCCGGCCTTCGGCTCCTGCCCCAAACCTCTCCTACCAAGTCCTCTGATGAGAGCGGAGCTCCCAGGAGGTGTAAATTAAGAAGTTAACCAGGACCAGGGCACAGCTGCGGGTTGGAGCACCCTTGGGAGACCACCAGAGAAGTCTTTACTCCCCTCGAAAGCAGTTTTCAGTTTAAAGCTCTGAAAAACTTCTCCTCACCCTCCCATCCCTGCCGTTTTCGCCATTTTCTGTTCTTCCTCCCGCCCCGCGGAGGCCTGCAGAACTTCCGGTTGTTCGGTTCACACACCTGAGGAGACTCTCACTTCCGCTGCTGCTTACAGCCAGCCTACCCAGAATGCATCGCGGCAGACCGGGCACCACCCCGACCCCGGGGGCGGAGGGGAGGGCCGGGCCAGAGCGTTTGGCTCTTGAGGTTTTTGGGGTGTCTGTAGAATTTGGGAGAGCTTGCATTTAGGGAGAAGCTGGTGACCACTGCTCCTGAACAACAAGTTAAAAGTCCTTTTTTTTTTTTTTTTTTTTTTTTGCGGTACGCGGGCCTCTCACTGTTGTGGCCTCTCCCGCTGCGGAGCACAGGCTCCAGACACGCCGGCCCAGCGGCCATGGCTCACGGGCCCAGCCGCTCCGCGGCATATGGGAATTTCCCGGACCAGGGCACGATCCCGTGTCCCCTGCATCGGCAGGCGAACTCTCAACCACTGCGCCACCAGGGAAACCCTGAAAGCCCTTTTAAATTCCATCCCCCGTAGAGACTTTTCTTTCCAAGTACACGCGGGTTTGTGGGCTGGAGGACACAATGTGCACGCACAAACGGGGTCCCCCAGAAACTGAAAGTGGGGAGAAATGCCATCACAGTGGCACCCTGATCCTCATTAGGGGAAGAAACATGAGATGCTTGACCCTTTCATGTTACTTGCTGAGAGGCTTATGTAGGGTGAGAGACGGGGTCAAAACAGGCCAGCCGTAGACAACTGTTTCGCCACTGACTTTGCAGACATTTCCCAAAGCCCTGTAGCACCCGATACCCGTACCGGCATAACTGCACACACACAGGGAGAGTGAGCCTTCTTTCATAACAGCTGCAGCTTCTTAACGGAATGGCCTTTCCACTGAACCTGTCACAGAGACTAGCCCAAAGCCCCTGTCAACAAGAATATTAAAAATTCAGGAAGAAGTTGAGTACACAGGGCACTGTTACTTAAAGTGGCACTTGGTCAGGCCACCCCGGCCAACAGAGATCCAGGGGCTACTGAATGACCTCAACTGTTCTGGACCAGAACGAATAAGGAGAAACTTCTGTGAGCAAGAATAATAACCAGGCCAACCTCCTAGAGCCCTGGCTGTGAACAAAAGGCTAGGGTCAGAAGGGTACCCCAAGCAGTGTGTCAAGGCTCACACCAACCTCGAGAGGAACACCCAAGGATGCACTGGGATTGTGTCACGGATGGAATGTGGGCTGCAGGCAAAGTGACAGAGTCCCTGTGCACGGGTGTGAGAGAAGAGCGGGGCACACGTTTAGGGGAGAGATCAGACACTCTCCAGGGGAGGACAGATGACAACTCCGAGCAGCTGTCTGCAAAGTTCAGGACTGCAGAGCCGTTCCAGTGACTTTAGGGAATTAAGATGTTTGGGGCAGGAGTTCCAGACAAAACTCTGAATTTAGTCTAGCTTCCAGTTGCTTCCAGCCAAAAACCTGGGCGGCATTCTTGGCATCTCTCTCTCTCTCTCTCTCTCTCTCTCTCTCTCTCTCTCTCACCCCCACCCCACGCCCAGTCTATCAGGGAATCCTATTGGCCCTATTTTCAAAATATATCTCAATTCTGCCCAGTTCCCACCACCTCTGCTGCTATCTATCACCTCTCACCTCAATTACTGAAATAACTTCTCCAGGGTTCTTATTTCCACCTTTGCTCCCCTGCAGTCCACACAGCAGCCAGAGGGATACAGTGAAAATGTGAGTCAGATGGTGTCCCTTCTCTGCTGGAAACCCTCCAATGGCTCCCCATCTTACTCAGAGGAAAGGCCAGATCCTTCCACTGTCTTACAAGGTCCTGCACAGACTGTCCCCATGGTCCCTTGGTCCTCATCTCCTCCTGATCTCAGACTCACCCCCTCACTCCAGCTGTACTGGCATCCTCATCCTCCTTGAACTGACCATGTCCACTCCTGCCTCAGGGACTTCCTCAACTATACTTCCCCCGGCCTGGGAAGCTCCTTCCCAGGATATATTCATGACTCACCCCTCAGCTCATTCATTCTTTTCTCAAATATGAAATTCTCAGGAAGATCTACCCCATCCAAAATTACAAGTGCATCCCTTTTGAACTGCTCTATTATTTTCATATCATTTATCACTTTCTAATGTGATATATAAGCACTATATATAGAATGCATTTATTATACATTGTCCTTCCTCACACTAAAATGCAAAGTTCCATGAGAGCAAGGAGTTTTATGTTGTTTGTCAATTGGTGGATTTTTTGAGGCTACTAGAACGTCTGGCTTACAGATGGCTCTCAGTACAAATAGTTTAAATGAATAAGTAAAGTAATTTAGAGTGGAAGCCACCGGATGGCCCCTTCACCAGACTAGTAGCTCCTCTATGGCAGGAAAGGTACCATCCATCCATTCATACATGTGATACATATTTATTGAGCACCTCACCTATACAAAGCACTTTGCTGGGGTCTAAAATATAATGGTGAAAAAAACATATACGGTCCTACCTTCAAGGAGCTTACAACTTAGTGACTGGAGACAGATATTCAACAAATAACCCTGCAAATAAGGAGATAATTACAATTGACATAAGTGTACTATTAAAACAGTCCAGGAAAGACATTCTGTTTTGAGTTAGGTTGGTAGCAGAGGAAATGGAAAGAGCTGAACGGATTCAAGATTACTTAGAAGATGGAAAATGCAGTCAATGGATTAGATGGGGTTACGGAGAATTTTATGACAAAGGGGAGTCCTGAATTTCTGGTTTAAGAAACTGGGTGGATTAAAGTGCCCTTTGCATGGGTTAGTGTAGGAGGCTTGATAATGGACCCTCAAAAAATATCCATGTCCTCAACTCTGGAACCTGTGAATGCTACCTTATCTGGAAAAAGAGTATTTACAGATATGATTAATTTAAGGGTCTTGAGAATGAGAGATTATTCTGGATTAACTGGATGGGCCCTAAATGCAATCTTCCTTATAAGAGGGAAGCAAAGGGAGATTTAAACACACACATACAAGAAGGCAATGTGAAGATGGAACAAAAAGAGATTTAAAGATGCTGCCCTTGAAAATTGGAGTGATGTGGCCACAAGCCAAGTCTGATAATTAATTTTCTGTGTCACCTTGACTGGGCCATGGGATGTCCAGACATTTGGTCGAACATCATTCTGGGTGTGTTTGTCAGGGTGTTTCCTGACGAGATTTTGTTTGACTCAGTAGACTGAGTAAAGCAGGTTGTCCTCCCTAATGTGGGTGGTCCTCATCCAATAAATTGGAGACCTGAATAGAACAAAAAGTCTGAGAAAGAGGAAACTTCTCCTGCCTAACTGCTTGAATCAAGACAGTCCTCTTCTCCTGCCCTCAGACCGGAATTTACAGCATGGACTCTCCTGAGTCTCTAGCTTGACGACTGCAGATCTTTTCACCCTCCATAGTTACATGAGCCAGTTCCTTGTAATAAAACTATACATACACACACACAAACATACACACACACACTACTGGTTCTGTTTTTCTGGGAAACCCTCACTAACACACCAAGAAATGTTGGCAACCACCAGAAACTGGAAGAATCAAGGAACAGATTTATCCCTGAAGCCCCCAGCGAAAGTGTAGTCCTGCTGACATTCTGATTCAGCCCAGAGGAACTAATTTTAGATTTCTGGCCTCCAGACTGGGAGTATAAGTGTGTGCTGTTTTAAGCCAATCCATTTGTAGTAATTCATTGCAGAAGTCACAGGAAACTAATGCAACGGGAAGCAGTGTAAGAGGATCATCTAAGGGTAGGGGGACATCAAGATTCAGATGGGAAAGCAGAGAGAGCCTGTGTGGGCAACTTATTCTTGAATTTTGTTTGACTTGGAACGTACATAAAGAGAGCAGATAGTTGCTATGGACAATGGATCCAGGGAGGATTTTTCATTCTTATTTTCAGATAAAAGAGTTTCAGGCTTTGTGTATGACTTGGAAATGACCCAATCGAATGGAAACAAATAGAAATTCAAGTGAGGGTGAGGTTACCTGCTGAAGCCTGAGAAGGGGAGCATACAGAGATCAGGTGTCAATCCTGGCTGTAGTTTAGGTGTCCCTGAAGACATTTTAAAAATTCCGATTCCCAGCCTGCACTCAAGACCAAAGATATCAGATTTTCTGAGTTGGGAGCCAGACATCAGTCACTGTTAAAGCTTCCCAGGTGATTCCTATGAGTGGTCCGTGGGATTCAGAGCACATCTGGAAGGAGTGGCATAGGGTCCAAGGAGGATCAGGTGCCGGTGCAAGTAAGTTTGGAGGTTTGCTGGGTGTAAATTAGAGACGTCCCAACTCCACCTTTATATTTCCAAAATTCAAGACAAGGTCAAGTGCTAAGCACATGCTGAATGTATAAGGGAATAAGGAGAAGACTGAGAGCTGAAGAAAAAACCAACATTGTTCATACTGAGAGTGAGAAGGGGAAGATGCCTCAACTGGAAAAACGTGGGAAGAGTGTGGAAAGGGCTGTGAATTTATAGCTATACCTTCCATCCCTTCATTCAACTAGTATTCGTCAGACAGACACCAAACCAGGCTGTGGGGATAAAACATAAGCAAGACATTGTCCCCAACCTCACAGCTTTCACAATTCAATGGAGGAGAGGGACATACAAAGAAACAGAACATTCAAGAGCTGTAATAGAATCAAGCACAAGGGATAGTGGAGACTTAGACCTTTGTAGGGACCGAAGTCACCTCCTCCCATAACAGTACTTGGCACATGCTCTTGAGACATATTCATTGTACTCCAAGCACCTTATCAATTCTGAGGAAACAGAGGAGGAAATGACAGCTCAGCTCTTATTCTGCAGGTATGACTAAAACAGCCCTAAAACTGTAATGACATGTCAGCTGGTCAGTGCCCCATGGGGTCTCTAAGCAGGAGAAAGTCTCAGCTGTCAGGCAGGGTGGTGGCAATGCTGAGGTCAAGATGGGATGTTCTACATCAGGGGTCCCCAACCCTCGGGGACGAGGACCAGCCCTCAGCCTGTTAGGAACGGGGCCACACAGCAGGAGGTGAGCGGTGGACTGACGAGCGAGGGAAGCTTCCTCTGTCGCTCCCCATGGCTCGCATTACCTCCTGAGCCATCCCTCCTCCCCCACCATTCCCCCGGCCCCGTCCACGGAAAAATTGTCTTCCAGGAAACTGGTCCCTGGTCCCAAAAAGGTTGGGGACCACTGTTCTACATGGTAATCTTCCAGGTGACATTCAGAAAGTGGTCACTAGGTGGCAGGGTTAACATTTGCAAAATAGCTGCCAGTAACAGTCACTACTAGCTTGATACTCGCTGGAAACATTTTTTGTTTCCATCCCAAAAGGGAAAGTGGAGCCAAGTCCTAGGGACATAGGATGATTGGGTAGAGTTTCTCGAATTTCACCCAGAGCTCCCTCCATATGCAATCCCTCGCTTCTAAAGCTGGACCCCTCTCTGCTTTAGGGACACCAGCCTCAGTACACACCCGGTCCTAAGAAGCAGTTGCAGAGTGGGGTTTGCAGTGGGGAGGAGGAGGACAGGCTGCAAAGTTTTCTTCAAAACACTGGGGGAAACAAGTGGCTCTGATGGTTTCTTTCCCTTCTTCAGATTTCCCTGTCACCGTCTTTCTCCTGTTTTATCTGGTGCCAGGCTCCCTAGGTTCAAGCCCTACCTCAGCCACAGAGCCAAATGACCTTGAGCAATTTACTTAGCTTCCTTGTGTTTCTTTACCCAGAAATGACAGAGTGTAGTCATAAAGATTAAGTGAGTTAAAATCTCTAACTTACTTAGAACAGTACCTGGCAATAAACAGTAAGCACTATGTACTAAATGTTATTATTTTCTCAATGAAAAAAAAAAGAACTTTTTTTCTAAATTCCTTATGAAGATGGTAAATAGTTGGCACTCTAAGTTGTAATTTAAAAACATAAACAACTTCCAATCCCAATTTTTCAGATGAAAGTATAAAGAAAAAAGTGACAACACAACAAAAGGTACATCTATGCTGGAATGGTGAACCATGGTCAGGTTCTTTTCCTGGTAGAATTCTGGACTAGAAATGGGCCACCTCCTGCCAAGGAAGCATCTAACCCTCTAGGTATCCAGATTCCCACTCCCTTCCCTACAGAAAAACAAAGCCTGAGACCCCAGTGTCAGCAGGTGCTTTACAACCTGTCCTAGGTCTTGATTGTGGTCGTGGTTCTCTCATTCCCCGTATGAGCACAAAATTCTGGCATCACAGCCAGCAGCCTCTCCAGATACTCCAAAACTGCATTGCCCCACCAAGGCTATACTTTTTTTTTTTCTGAAAAAAAAAAAACCAAACACACACAGCTTGGGATAGCTCAATTTCAACCTTGGTTATGACCTTATCAATTCATACAAAGCGAAGTTTTTTGTCATTTGTTTAGTTTCTAATTGGCTCTTGAACAGTGACTGCGCCTGTGTTTAAAAGCTACAAGTCAGCCTCATTTTTCACAGCAGATAGACATGCAGTTAAGTTTTGAAAAATCTGGTCATAAAAACTGCACGAGATTTGGTTACAGGAATTCTACAATACAGTGTAGTCACAAATAAACTGAGTTCTTTGATAAAATGAATGCTTGTATTTTATCAATCCTGCAATTTTAAATTTTTATGTTTGATTTGTTTAAAGCAAATTCAACTCTATTTAGAAAGTAGAAAGTTTTAGAATTTCTTCTTTCTTTCTTTGTTTTGTTTGTTTATTAATAACAGACTACAACAGGAACAGACTGTGTTCCAAAGAGGAAGACTATGCTAGAATTGAGGCTACAATCTTATAATTTTCCCATACTTGGCCACTGCTGATTGCCACTGTCTCTCCAAATAGAGACTTTTTCTCTTAACTTGATGTTAATTTATGGAGAGTCTTATCACAATATATGTTTATTCACAATACAAAATGGATTTTTCTCTCTCTTGTTGAAAATCCCAAGATGCCCCAGTGCTTGGCTTCCTGTTGTCTTCCCCCAAAGACTCCACATACTTGCATCTCATATGAAAATTAAAAAAAGGCCAAAACTAGATTGGTACCATCTCAGAGGTGAACTGCCTACTGGGTTGGTCAATGTCAGGGCTGTGGGCTATGACACACCCCAGGTGTTTAGGGCTTCCCACTCCATGACTTACCTTCAACCAGGCACATCCCATCGACCAGGCTCAACTGACCACTGGGTCCCAGTCCCAGAAGTGAAGGTAGCTCAGAGCTAAGATCTCCAACCATCCCGGCTGCTGACTTGATAGGCACCTGGGCAACCCCACAAGGACTTGGAATAACTGGCACCCACAAAACAAAGTTCTAAGAGGAAAGAACAAATGCATGCTGTCTGGGCCCTCCAGAGACCAAGAAACACGATGATCCTACAGAAAACAAGTTTTGACAAGTAAGGGACAAAGGGGGGTGGGTAGGATGATGAACAGCCATTGCTAAAGGTGAGGTTCAAAAATAAAATATGAAAATCAGAAGGAAGAAATGTTAGAGAGAGACACAATTGAAGCAAGAACCAAATGCTAACAAAACAGTGCGCCCTGACAAGAAAAAGATTTTCAGAAAGGAAATGCAATAGAAGTGAAATGGGAGATAGATAGTCAAGGAAACAAACGCAGCCTATAACAAAGCCAAGGAAAAGAAAGAAGAGGCCTTTTCCTGAGCACAGAGGCCAGGGAGATTATAAGGTATGGACCAGCTCTCCAGCTATCTCCATCTGAACAGATATATTCCTACCACTGGGGTTGGTTTGGTTTGGTTTTTAAGTCAGAAACAATAGTAACTTGGTAAACACTTATAGACACAATTTTTTCATGATTATTAAATTAAAAACTCTCAAATATCAATTGCTCCAGACTAGCAAATCTTCCCTCCAAACCCCAAAGTCTTCAATATGTTCCAACTATGCAGGAGCTAAAAGAAAAGTATTAGGAGTAGGTTTTATTACTGCCATTTACGGGCATTGGGAGTTCAGGAGTTTACCTGGGGCAAATAGCACCTCTGTCAGGGGGAGGTAGAGGGAGAAGAATTTGGTTCCAGCTGTGCAAAATTCTGTGGCTTATTGGAGGGAACTTCTCTGCTTTAAAACAGACAGAAGCTGGTATGTGAAATTCAAGCCATCTCTAGAAATGTGTTTAGAAAACATGTTCTGATGTTGCCACATTATAAAGGCCCTGTGTGCAGAATCTTAACCTTTTTCTTCTAATTCCTCTGCTCTTCCCCAAACCCCTTCGTCCTCCACCCAGGGGTGGTTCAAGAACTCCTGTGACTTGAGGGACCCTCCGTCGCAGGAGGAAGCAGCAGCACTAAGCACAGATTGAGTATGCAAACCCAGTGAGCCACCTTAATCATCTTCTTCGTATGTACAAATATTTCCTCTTATCCCTACTTAACAATCAGCAGTCGTGATGGGCTCTAATTACAACGATAAATTGGGCCTCGGACAGCCACCTCCTGCTCCATCATTAAAGGGGACTATTTACCGGGGCCTTTGCAATCAGTCCATCTCCTCAGTACTGGAAAGACACCACGGCTCACAGTGGTCACTGGTTCTGAGCAGGGAAGCACTCCGTGGCCCCAGCAGCAGCTCATAGCCATGGATTCTGAACAATTAAGAAAACACATCTGCATGAAATGAGGAGTGGACCAGGGGCCTGGGGACCAAGTCAGTGTGTCCTTGGCATTTACTAAGTCCAGATGTCTTTATCTTCTGGGCAGGAAGTCAGAGTCTGTCCAGATGGCATCTTGATTGCTTTCGGCTCAGCTGATTAAATTTCTAAGGCTGACATCTCTTCCAAATACCCTCTCCATTCTATGAAAATGTGGTTGTCAAATAGTGCCAGGAAGAGTCATCTGAAGATCGCAGACTGAGAGGGCCCAACTGAGAACCTGAGTGCCTGGGACATAGAGCCAGGCAAATTTCCTGCCACATGTCTGGGACTTTGGGATTCTTTCTGCTACAAACAAGGGAATTTCTGGAGAGGCAGTGCTGAGGGGCAAGATCGTGACTGGATCAGAGATCCAGTTAGGAGTCCTGGCTCCTCCACTTTCTGACCTGTGACCTTGTGCATATTCCTAAGCCACTCTGGCCTCAGTTTACTCACCTATAAATCTGGGATAGCAAAAGGAATCACTTCAACAAGCTGTTCTGAAGATTTATGAGATCATGCACATCAAGTGCTTATGAGAGAACCAGGCACATGGTAAGGGTTCCCTGCATACATTTTATTAGTACATTTGGCCTTCTGTATCCACAGGTTCTGCATCGACAGATTCATCCAACCATGGATAGAAAATATTTGGGAAAAAAATTCTAGAAAGTTCCAAAAAGCAAAACTTGAATTTGTCACAAACTAGCAGTTATTTACACAGTATTTACATTGTATTAGGTATTATAAGTAATTTAGAGATGATTTAAAGTATAGGGAAGGACAAAGTGAGAGAGTGGCATGGACATATATACACTACCAAACGTAAGGTAGATAGCTAGTGGGAAGCAGCCGCATAGCACAGGGAGATCAGCTCGGTGCTTTGTGACCACCTAGAGGGGTGGGATAGGGAGGGTGGGAGGGAGGGAGACGCAAGAGGGAAGAGATATGGGAACATATGTATATGTAGAACTGATTCACTTTGTTATAAAGCAGAAACTAACACACCATTGTAAAGCAATTATACTCCAATAAAGATGTAAAATAATAAAAATAATAAAAATAATAAAGTATAGGGGAGGATGTGTGTAGATTCTTTGAAAACACTATGCCATTTTATATGAGACTTGAGCATCTGTGGATGTTGGTATCCATTGGGGTCCTGGGATCAATACCCCAGAGATACTTGGGATGACTGAAGTCTTGTTAATTTTTGTTCCTGGCTTTACTTTGCCATCTGAAGAGGTGCTCCTTAAAAACACAAACCAGCATGAGGGCAAGGGACCAGCCTGGTCACTTGCACATGCTTTATACCAGAAATAATAAATAATTCTTTATAGTCCTTTATGGGTTACCTTTCTTTCATAAGCACTCTTGAGAGGTAAGCAAGGCAGACAGTATTTCTCTTTTACTGAAGTTGAGACTCTAAGAGGGTAATGACTTGTCCAAGGTCACATCGGTAGCTGTGTCTGAAGATGGAAACCCATAAAAGCTGTGGAACTCCTATCTGCTACAGATCCTACTCATACAAGGAAGTCAAAGCTGCAAATAGAGCAGAGGAATGAACATGCTCCCCTCTGACCACCACCATCCCACCCCCAACAAACACTTCTGGTCATGCCAATGGGACACACGGAGCATCACCAGGATGAAGGAGGCCATAGCGGTATTTACAGAAATTGCTGCCTACCTCTGCTACTTTAGAAACTCCTTTCCTCCTATGCTTCACTCTAAAGGGCTGTGGGAACTTAATCTAATACTATGCTCACAGGAAGAAGCCTGACAAGAGACAGGATGTGGAAAATGTTCCAGAAGGCCTAAAAGTCAATGGCTTAATAATAATGTGAATAATCTCAACTCTTAGGATGTTAGACTCACGTTATTCGTTTACATTCTTAAAGGAAAAAAGATGGCAGGGTTGGATTAGGTTATTTTAAAGCTTATTTTTAGCTTTAAAATTTTTGACGTTAATGGACTACTATTACTAGGACCCCTTTATTTCAGAGTGGAGAGTTTATCTGAGAATCCCAATTCCCAGTCCTGTGCCCCCATATCTCACTGCCTGTTAATATCATTAACTTAAAGGTTGAGAGAAAAGCCTTAAGGATGCTTTTAAAATTTCTGCCTTTATAAAATACACCAGGTGAAAGAGAAGTTAGTAGATGGCACTTACCGTATGGTTAATTAGAAGTTAAAGCTGGACAAATATTTCATTTTTTAAAATAAATTTATTTATTTATTTTTGGCTGTGTTGGGTCTTCGTTGCTGTGCGCGGGGCTTTCTCTAGTTAAGGCGAACGGGGGCTACTCTTCGTTGCGGTGCGCAGGCTTCTCATTGCGGTGGCTTCTCTTGTTGTGGAGCACGGGCTCTAGGCGCACAGGCTTCAGTAGTTGTGGCACTCGGGCTCAGCAGTTGTGGCTCGCGAGCTCTAGAGCGCAGGCTCAGTAGTTGTGGTGCATGGGCTTAGTTGCTCCATGGCATGTGGGATCTTCCCAGACCAGGGCTCAAACCAGTGTCTCCTGCATTGGCAGGTGGATTCTTAACCACTGCACCACCAGGGAAGCCCCAAATATTCTATTATGTTACGCATATTTCCAGAACCATTTATGTGTAACTGGATGACCACGGAATAGTGAAACCTAGTTTTGGGAATATCCCAAATCAGAGAGATTTAAAATTGTTATAACATGGGCCCCAGGGAATGGATATTTCCAGTATCGATCATCTCGGGAAGAGGGTAAATCCTGGGGCAGGAAATGCAAGGAGGAACCCCCCCCCCACCGTTTCCCTGGGTACAAAGCCAAGAAGGCTTGGACTCTGAGATGTGAAAAGGGCCGTAGTATTTTTTGTGATGGAGAGGAGCTGGTGATGCCATGGGAAGACACTGTGTCTGCTTTGATGGTGGCAGTGGCATCAGTGCCATCAATTACAGGGCAGAGAAAGAGCCAGTTCTGGAGCAGCAGGATCAAGGCTGGCATCTTGAAGCCATCAACACAACTGAGTTTGAACTCAAGCATGACATGAGAAGAACCATGTCCCCTCTCCAGGTGGAAGAGGCCCGTTAGCATCGCTTGCTGTGTCTAGCCTGGGGACCTCACAAGAGCCATCAACTGCAAGGCAGCAGTTAAACAGCACGGTAAGCAGGCTTGAGGGCTGTGTTTACGTGTGCCCACAAGGTAGCACACCCTCAGATAGAAGTGGGGACAACTTCTGGCCTTTATGGCTCTGAATCTTGTGTCATAATAATTTGGTAAAATAAATAAACAAATATGGAGAAATATAACAATAAAGAGTAAAACTGACTGTAAAATGCATTTGAATATTCAAGTTAAAGTAGCATTTTATATGCAAGTAGATTTAACCATCTGAAGACAGTGGGGAAAGCAGGCGTGACCCAAAAAGCAGAACAAAAACTAAATTGTACGAGAAGAAAAAAAAAAAAGGACAGTTTAATACCAACTGGTGCCCATAAGCTAGAACAGAGATTAAACATCTAGTTCTTTGCTAAAGTTGGATCACAAAAGCATATTTTGCTTTGCACACTCTTGGAAGAAAACAAACTAGCTGTTGGGTCATTGCTAAGAAAAGGCATAAATAGCCAGACAAGGTATCCAAGGACCTCACATCGCTCCCCAGACTGTAATCACCTTGAAACACAGAAAAGTGAGTTCACAGGTCTCCCAGACATGAAATTGGGGGTTCTATGGAGTCACCCATGGGTGGCAGCTGACCCTAGGGATGAACTGCATGGAAACCTGGTGCAGAACAAGACAGAATACAACAACAACAAAGAATGGTTTGGGGTTTGTATGTAAATATGTAATATAAGGGTCCTTGAACTTTATGAAAACTTCTGGGGTCCACAGATCTGTTGTTTCCCCACTGACATGGGTACCAGTCTGTAGAAATAAATGAGTTACCAGTGCCTTTTCTCATCTTCTCCTTTCCCTCTCTGTATCTCTGCAAGACCTAGTCCTTGTAACAGGTAACAGCAGTCCATCCCTAAATGGCACTGTGAATGAATTAAGATTGCAGCAGTCATGATATGATGCCCATAGCTCCAGCCAAACCTCTCTACATTTTATATTTGTGGAAGGGGTAAGACCACCTCCATTAGTAAAGAAAGAGTGATTGTCAACAAAGAGCCAAGGTAACTCTATTTTATTGGCTCAAGCCAATGACTGTTAGATAAGTAAAATGGAAGTCATTGCTTTGAAATAGAATCATGGGATTTTTTTTTTTTTTTTTTTTTTTTTTGCAGTACGCAGGCCTCTCACTGTTGCAGAGCACAGGCTCCAGACACACAGGCTCAGCGGCCATGGCTCACGGGCCCAGCCGCTCCGCAGCATGTGGGATCTTCCCAGACCGGAGCATGAACCCATGTCCCCTGCATCAGCAGGCGGACTCTCAACCACTGCACCACGAGGGAAGCCCCAATAATGGGATTTTTAGATGAAGAAGTGCCTTATAAATAGTTCAACTCCATCATTTTGCAGATGAGGAAATTTCGCAGCCACACACAACTAGTTAATGGCAAAGCTAGGAACAGAATTCAACTCAGGGCCTTTCTTGGGAGATTTGGAAAATATTCAGATAAAGAGACTGGGAGTATAATGCATGAACTTGTGACACAGCTGAAGGAACTAGAGATTTTTAACCTAGAAAGGGGATAGTTCAGGTACATAGTAACCATTTTCAAATACCTTAAGGACTGTCAAGTAGTAAAAGGTCTTGAACTTGTCCTGCTGGCCTGAGGAAACAAGGACAATTGTGGGGAAGTTAGAGAAAGACTTTAGCAGTTGAGCAGAATATAAAACCTTTTAAACGGTCAAAATTTGCCAAAATAATTCATTGGGAGATAGTAAGCTTTCTGTCACCTGAGGCAGTTCAGGAAAGACAGGAAGATAATGTAGTGTGTATGTTTTGTCCACGAAATGGGTGGGGCAAGAGGTGTGGAGGAGAAAATTCAGGCATGAAAACCATTTGGATGGGGTGACCTTTAAGAGTATGTGATTCTTTACAACCTGGGATCAAATAAGAGTTTCATTCTTGCCTCCAAACTCGACAACTTATCTTGCCATCTGTTTGCAATAGTTTAAATTTTAATCTATTTGATATTTCAGGGTATTATGCCCTGAATATTTGATTTGAATGCTGTGGCAGAAGGTCACTCATATTCATTTATTTTCTTTTACTCTTATACACTTGCAGTGAGTCTTTAGAAGCCATTATGCAAACATACGCAAATCATATGCAGATAGTGTATCCTCAGAAAAATGACAAAATCTTATGGCCTTAACTGAGCCATCAAACCTGTCTTTAAGAGGGAAAGTAATATGCCTTTTGAATGTCTCTGGGGCAGGAGACAATTTCCTGAGAGTGATATTTACATGAGGTTGGAATTGGTTACTCAGAGGAGTCTTTGCCTCACATTCTTCACATTTATGTAGGACTTTGAGGTTAAGAAAGTATTTTCACGTAAATGATCCCACTGGATCCTCATAATTACCCTGTGATGTTGGCAAAACAGGAATTGGAATTCCTGTTTTATTACTCAGATGGGAAATAGACTCAGAAAAGTCAAATGACTTGCCCAGGTTTGCTCTGTTGGTAAATGATGGGTCTGAGGCTTCAAAGTAGATCTCTTTTCAGTCCAAGAACTCTTCCATGACACTGTGATACGTGTCTTGTTCAAAGCAAGGTGGCTGTCATCAGTCTGGGTTTGCTTGGACAGCGTTTCGCCAAAAGCATCTTTGAAGGTGTTTTGTTGATGATGATGATGGCATTTTAAGGGTGACCAGAAAAGTCTAATTATTTGTAGTAGCCCTAGTACAGTGCCAACTACATAGTTTCTCTAACCACCTCCTGCTTTTTCGCATCTGCTCTGAAATCTCCAGATGAAGAACTTTCTTCACACTGTACACTCTTCAGCTTTTTCAGGAGGCAAAATTCTTTCTTAAACTATCGGGAGTAATAGCACAGTCTCTGCAGTGAGACTGGATCTGAAGCCCTAATCTACCACTTTCTACTTGTGTGGTCTTGGAGAGGTCATTTATTCCTCTAAGCATCAGTTTCTACATCTATAAAATGGGGGAAATAATAGCACCTCTTTGATAGAGTATATGATAAGGAGATATCTATAAAACAAAAGAAAACCTACTTAGACACATAATATGTGCTCAATAAATGGTAGCTACTATAATTATCCTATTAGTAGTTGTAACACAGTAGTGGTAGTAGTATTATTTTCTCAAGGTATTGTGAACTCTGATGCTAAGAATTGGCTCTTGGAAATGGAATGGGAGGACAGTAATACCAAATAGCTCCTATATGTCAAAGAGAACAGACAATGTCTGAGGTAGCCAAATTCAGCCCAGTGAGGAATACATGAACTTTAACTTTCTTTAGTCACTACTATACCTTGCATCATAATGAGGGTAGCTGCAATCCTGTTTCGAAGGTATTTCTAAGAAAAAATAGAACCAAGGCTGGCACCCATAACTCTTCTCTCTCTTAGTCAGACTGCTCTGTATATGGCAGTGGCCTCTACGTCCCTGGGTCACCTTGGGAGGGAACAAGAGGGGATTCCACTCCAGCTGCTTTAGCAGGCCTGAATCACGGGGTCAAGGGATGGATTTGTCCTACTCCTGTACCAAGACCAGAAGTGGGTACTGTGAAGGCGGCCAAGGCAGCAGCTCCACTCCCTTTCTGGGATGACCCTGCTCCCTCTTGCCCTAGTTCCCAGCTCCAGCAGGTGCCACTGCAGGGCACCTTCCCTCTGCCCCCCGCAGAGGGCTCTGCCCTTCCAGTGTGCCCCAGCACCTCTCCCGGTCACTCACCTAGGCCAGCTAACAAGGTGGCCTCCTCCGTGAGGACAGACTTCTGCTCCCACAACCTCTCCGATGGAAAGGGACCAGAAGCTGTTGGAGCTGGCCAAACCGCTGAAGCTCGCCTAGGGTCACTAGGAACCATGACCCTGAGAGTCCATGTGACCAGCAAAAAGGAACTGCACAACTGATTCATGTTGGCCAGGAAATGCACTGGGCCATTCTGAGGCTGGGTGCTCAGCTATTTTTGGCAAGAATGGGTACTATGCAGAAAGGACTTCCCCTTTTTTGCAGCAAAAAGCCACCAAATGCTGAGCAGTCAACAGTATTTCTTGTTCTCAGATTACCCTTCTGAGCACTCTCTGGCTGCCAGATTATCGAGGCCATCATAGCTTGATTCGATTTCTCAGCTCCAGGCATTAGCTAACCCTACCAAGCTTGGTTGCCTCGGTCCTGTGATGGCTCCCCGTGTCGGCTGCTTCCTGTTGGCGGTGCTGATTTCGGCCAGCTGTAAAGTCATCACCTCCTCAAATCCAATGTGCACTGAGGTGAGTCCAAACTATTTATCTTTGTCCAGATTAAACCACCTGGAAATGTTGAGATTCAGCATGCAGTCCTATCTGAGCCTTAAAAGGGCAACGAGGTGTGTAGGAGTTTTTCTTTACAGTGAAAAAGGAACCAAAGAGCTCAGCCGGGGAGATGATCTCACAGGTCCATAGTAGGAAGAAGTGAGAGTTGTTTTTCTCTGCAAACAATTTCTCCCAAATAATCCCAGTTGGGACATAAGATGTCAACAGGGTCCCAGTGCAAAGAGCAGACCTCCAAACCTGCTCCCTAGCATGGCAGAGCATTTGTCCAACCTCCCAGCACATGGCCACTTCCCCAAAGAGTCCTTCAGTTTCCTGGCATTCAGGACAGAGACTAGTAAAGACCACCTGTGCCAGGCTTTAGAGCATATAAAGATCACTCTGAATGAGTCTGGCTTTCTCCTCGAGTTGGACAGCCCTCCATCTGTTTCACTAACCCCCAGGAGAAACATCTGAGCATAGAGCCAAGTTGCACCTTCTGTTTTGGACCACAACAGTATTTATCAACCTGTGGGAAGTTCTTGGGGAGGGTGGTGAGAGAGAGAAAGGAGAAGGGCTCATTCTCTTGCCATCCTCCTCCCATTACCTCTGATTCCAGCAGGTATCCAGCACCATGTGGCCTGTCGGACAAGTGCTGTAAACAGGAAGGACCATCAGTCTTGGTGGCTGAGTGGGCTGCTTTCCTAGGTTGGGGCTGAATGATGAAAAAGAGGCAGGAGTAGCAGGATGGAGAAAAGCAGTGCATAGGAGCCAGGGTTAGGAGAATAAGGAGAGCGGGGCAAGGACCCACCAGACAAGAGCAAGAATCAAAGCTAGGACTGGAATAACGGAACCTTGTTAGTCTGGTATTGGGATGGAATTAGGATGCACGCTCAGACCAAAAGGAGGTACGATGCCCAGGGGAAATTTCTCAGTCTGCTATAACAAAGTACCACAGACCAGGGGACTCCAACAACAGAAACTTACTTTTGTACAATTCTGGAGTCTGGAAGTCCAAGATCAAGGTGTTGGCAAGGTTGGCTTCTTCTGAGGCCACTCTCCTTGGCTAGTTGATGGCCTTCCTCTCCCTATGTCTTCACATCATTTCCCCTTTCTATGCATCTGTGTCCAAATTTATTGTTCTTATAAAGACACCAGTCATATTGGATTGGATTAGGGCCTACCCTAATGACCTCACTTTAACTTAATTACCTCTTTGAAGAGTCTATCTCCAAATAAAGTCTCATTCTGAGGTACCGATGTTAAGACTTCAGCATATGAATTTGGGGGAGACACAATTCAGCCCACAACAGAAGGGGGCAAGTAAAAGGTTTTTATCAGCTCCAGAAGGCTGTATCCTCATAATTCAGGTTGAAAAATCAACTGCACAGAGGCCTGTAGGTAACATGTAAGAGGGTAGGAGTGGAGACACCATCTCCTCAGTAATCAGGCAGGGCATGCCATCCACCTTCTAGCAACATCCTCAGATGGGATAATATTACCATTAAATTCCAGCTCATTGGGAACCAGTCCATGTTAAACATCCTACTCTTAAGTCTACCAGTTCACTTTTTAAATCCCCACATTGCAGCAAAGTCTGTGCAGCCTTTCTGAAGCCCACAAGGGCCCTCACTGCTGGGAGATTTTGGAAATCCCTGAAAATATTGGACCAGTCTAGATTCCTATTGAAGACATCAGGCCCTAGAGTCACCAGTTGCTTTTTGCAAATGGTACCTGCTTTAGCAGAGGGAAGGAGAAAGAGGCAGGAAGAGCTAGTCCTTTTGTTGCCTATTCAGAGGACTTCCATGCCATTCAGGTGGCAGGAGTGATACTGAGCATCCCAGGACCTCCAGGCCTGGCCTATGCTACAGTGAGAGATTTCCTTTTTGGAGAAGTCAGGTGAGACTGAAACCTTCCAATATCACATCCTCCCTGCAGCCATCCCTCTGAAAGGACTCTGATTTTAAATGCCTTGGGACCTATTCAATTAATACTGGGTCTATATTTTCCTTTACCTCTTCTATCATGTTTGAGTTCATGATAGCAGGATTCTAAGACTATTTATAGAGCCCTCACTTCTATGTCAATACTGGGGAGGGAACTGGGAGATACGACTTTTTCCTGAAGGTAAGGACCATCTAGGCTTCAGAAAAGTGAGATAAAGTAGAAGTGGTAGGAGAGGAAGCTTTTGATTTAACGGTTTGGCCCTTTTTCAGGTGAAATTCACTCCAGCTTGCCCACTCCTTTCTCTTGTTTTCCTTTCCTCATTCATTCTTCCTCTTCAGTTTCAGCAAAATTAACACATACTGTATATATGTTCATGTGACCACCATGAATTTATCAGGCCCTATCCTGAAAACAAGGGTTTGGTTTTGTTTTGAGTTCAGTAAATTTTTTATTGAGGTAAAATATACATACAGAAAAGCTCACCAATCCTAAGTGTAGAGCTCAATGAGTTCTCACCAAGTGAACACATCCATGTGAGCAGCACAGAGATCAAGAAACAGAACTTTCTCAGCACCTCAGGAGCCCTCTCATGTCTCCTCCCGGTCACTAGCCCCCAAGACCATCCAGTACTCTCACTTATATCACCAAAAATTGACTTTGCCTCTTTTTGAATCTTGTGTACATGAGACCATACAGTGTGTACTCTTCTGTGTCTGGCTGCTTCCACTCAATATCAAACACGTGATATTTATATATGATGTTGTGTGCAGCCATCATGTGCTCCATTAATCACTGAATGGTATTCTGTTTTATTAGTGAAACTATTTATTTATACATTCTACTGTTAGTGGACATTTGCACTGTTTTCAATTTTTTGCCTATTATGAATGTTGCTGCTTTGGATATCCTTACCTAGGTCTTTAGTAAACAAATGTTTATTAGGTGTATAATAGGGAGTAGATGTATTTAGTCACAGGGTACACATATGTTTAACTTCAGTAAATATTGCCAGACAGTTTTTCAATGGGTTGGTACCCATTTATCCTCACCAGCAAAGGATATGAGTTCTGATTGCCCTACAGCCTCACTAACATTTGCTATGTTTGTTTAAGAACATTAGCTCTTCTGATGGATGGGGTATTTCACTGGGATTTTTAATTTTCCTGATAAATAATTAAATTGAGTATATTTATGTATCCTTGTGTATGTTTGTGTGTGTGTGTGTGTGTAAGTGCCTATTTCAAGTCTTTGGCCCCTTTTCTCTTACGTTGTCTGTATTTTGTTTTTTGTTTTTTGTTTTTGTAGTGGTTCTTCATGTATTCTGGATACAGGTTCTTTATCACATTACAAATATATTCTCCCACTCTGTGGCTTGCCTTTTTACTCTCCTGACATTTTTTGATGAACAGAAACCTTTTATTTTAATATTGCTTGATTTATCATTGTTCCTTTATTTATTTTCAGTGCATATCTGTTCTGTTTAAGAAATTTTTGCCGGGACTTCCCTGGTGGCACAGTGGTTGGGGGTCCACCTGCCAATGCAGGGGATGCGGGTTCGATCCCTGGTTCAGGAGGGTCCCACATGCCGCGGAGCGGCTGGGCCCTCATACCGCAGCTACTGAGCCTGTGCTCTAGAGCCCGCGAGCCACAACTACTGAGCCCATGCGCGGCAACTGATGGGGCCCGCCCTCCTGGAGCCCGTGCTCCACAACGGGAGAGACCGCAGCAGTGAGAGGCCCACACACAGCAGTGGAGACTCAGTGCAGCCTAAATAAATAGACAGATAGATAGATGATAGATAAATAACTTAAAAAGAAAGAAATTTTTGCCAACGCAAGGCCATGGAGATATTAACCTATGTTTTCTTCTGGAAGTTTTATCATTTGGTATTTATTTCTAAGTTTCACATGTAAATTTACAGTCCATCTGGAATTGCTTTTTGCCTATGATGTGAGGTAGGAGTCAGGATGAATTTTTTAATAAAACTTTTTGTTTGAATAAAATGTCAAACCTTGACAAATTCTAAAATATTCTAAAAATATTATAACGAACACTCGTAAATACTCCACATAGAACCTTCCATGATTAAATGCTCTGTGTGTGTACTCATGTAGGTATGTGTATCATAAGTAACAAAATTAGATCTATGACCAGGTTTTTGGAGGCTGACCAATATGCAAAGAGTAGCTGGAATTCAGTGTTCTGTGATTTAGACTCAGGTAACATTTTAGATGTGCCCTTGAATAATTGCTTGGGAGTGTAGGCATGCCTCCTCATTTCAAATGGGCTCATCTTGACTATTCTGTCCCCTTAAAACCACGGTAGGAGAGAGTCTTTTGGGTCTAGGTATGGGGAGAGTGTTTAAGTAGAGCTCCGTTTTAAGAGAACTCCAAATTCATGGATACAAGGGCTTCCCAATAGCTCTAGACGATGACAATGATGTTTTGATGATCCAGGGGAATGCTAACTTTTCTTGTGAGAGTGACGTACATTACCTCATTAATCCTCAGAGTTGGTCTGCCAACAGGGGTTATTATCCTCGATCTACAGCTGGGCAAAAAAGGAGGCTCAGAGAACACAGCTTGGTAGTTGAGAGCTGAGATTTGAACCTGGGCAGTCTGCCTCAAGACACACAGAAAAAGAACCACTTATAATTGGAGTGCCCTTTGCCTGGAGGAGTTAGACTGACAACAAAGTTTTAGGGCTGTGACCTCTTGGGAGTGTTTTGTTTTATTTTCAGAGAGTAATTATTACTCTGTGATTTGGCTCAGTCAAATTGCTATCTCTGGATAGAGGAGTGATCACCGAGGGAGGGCTGAGGTGCAGTGTCCCAGACTCCTTGTGCCTGGTGGAGCTGGCTGCTGTGGGTACCAAGTGCAGAGGAGACATCCCAACAAGTGGGATCAGCACGTGCGTGAAACTCAGAGAATTTGAAATCAGAAAATGATCTCCGCACTTGTGAGGAGAGAAAATATTGTGGAATGGCAGGGGGTTAGAGATGCAGCAGAAAGAAGCAAAATAAGATCCTGATTGAAAAAATGCAAATGAATACCTGGAGGGAAAAGGGATTGCAGACACAGATGTAGCACTTGGGAGTCCTGCTCTGTGTAAAGGCACAGCTCTGAGGCGGAGCTGGAGATGAACTGACCGGCACAGGTCTCAGTGCAAATGCCCATGATATGGATTAGGGACGGGCATGGGGCAGTTGTCCTGAATACCAGCTGGCTTTGTCTCAGCCCTGCTGGCTGCCTAAGTTCACATCCAGAAGGGTCCTGTCTACGATGGAATGGCCAAAGCAGAGGAATGAGAAAGGGACTTTGGAAACTGACCCTAGACTGAGGTCTAGCGATGAATCTGGGTCTATAAGAAGTGGTCATGTGGGGCTCAGAGAAACCACAGGAGCTGCAAAAGCGGTGGTGGGTGTCTGCCTATAAAAGCAACTGAACCCGTGGTCCTCACAGCTGGCCCAGCCCTGGGCAAAATGGCAGTGGCTACACAGTCAGGACCCAGCAATCCTCTTTTACACCCTGTCCTTTCCTGATCTGTTGTATTATCATTCTGCTGCCTGGGAACCCTGTGCTATGCTATCAGAACTCACCCCTAGAAAGTTTTGCTGTGAAAACTGACAGTGATTAAGATACAATCTCACTGACATAGTTCTATGAACAATGTATAACCTGAATCAAATCATGAGGACACGTACAAACCCCAAAGGAGTAACATTCTGCAAACTATGAGCCTGGATTCTTAAAAAAATTAATCAATGCCAGGAGAGACCAGGAAAGGCTGAAGAATCATTTCAGATTACGGGAGACAAAAGAGATGTGGAAATGAGATGCAGTGATTGTACGGGAGTCTGGCTGTGAAAGCCCTGGCAGAAGAGCCCAGAACAGTCTCTGAAATGTGTTTGGTTTTCAAATTTTCTTAGGAGCTGCAGTTCTTGTCATTTGCGTCTTTCTTTAGGAATGAAGGGCAGATAGTTCATTGCAGTTTATGTAACTAGAGATTATTGAGTGTTACGACCCAGGCTCGTGGTGGTGGACTTCTCAGTACTCCTGGGAAGTGTTATGCACTGGTTCTTGGGTTTTCACTAGGTTGAAACTGAGCTATTCCTTTCCATTTGCTAGGCGCTCCCTCAGGCCACTGGCTCAGGAGAGCTAGTGCTCCATTCCAACTTTGGGAATCACATTAATGCAGTGAAGTGCTTAGTAAAGCATACAATTTAGTTGTCACGGGCACATTATATTCTGGAAAAGGAGGGAATTGCCAACGTCGAGCCTTTTGCTAAAGGACCAGAATAGAGAGAGATGAGTTGAGAAAAGGCCCCCTTTCTCCACGTATATATGACATCAGCTATGCCAGTGGAGACCAGAAAAGAGAAATGTCTCCTCAAAGCTAATCCAGACCTTAGCAGCTGCACATACATCTTCTCTCTAGGTCTTCCATGTTCAGGGGGACCAAAGAGGGGTCTAGCAGCATGTGTTTTCCCCCACCAGTCAATCAAGTATGTTTTAAATGCAAAGTGTGCATTTCAAGGGCATTATGTAGATTTGTGGCCGTGCCTGAAGGGCTTTGGGTCTATGAAACAATTATGGATTACAAGAAAATATAAATATGGCAATTTCATCAGTGACTTTCTTAATACTGTCACAATATAGAAGAAAACCAGTGATTTCCTGTAAATGAGCATGCTCACTGTACCTACAAAAAAGCGCCCAACTAAGCAGAAGTTGGAGTGAATAAAGGAAAAAGCAGTTAAATTAGCAACACCTCTAAAATGTCACACTTCAGAGCAAAGGTGGATGTGTGCCATCTTCTGTTTCTAACTAAGCAGACCTGTTTGCAACTCAGGATGAGGACAGCTGCTGATTTAGACTTCCATGGGGCAGGTCTTTCCCAGTCCAGGGCAGTCTCAATGGGGCGTCTAGTGAGACCACTCTAGTGAGACCACAGAGAAAGCAGGGCCTGAAAGGTTGGATGAAATCACATGGAGCCTGAGATGAGCTGAGAGATGGCCTATGGTTCTGGGATGTCTTTCTTCTTTGTATCCCCAAGTGTACTTTTTCTTGGAGATCATTTCTTTCTTTCCCTGGAGGCTCCCCATGCAAAATATACCCCAACAGACCTTCATACCTGCCCCACTATCCTTTATCCTAAGGCATCATCCAGATAAATTATGAGCCCACAATTCTATAGGCTTCTAACTAACCCCTTCCCATTTTTACCTAGTTAGTCCAAGATCTATAACTTGAGTTTGCACTTCTAGCAAGCAGTAAACAACCGACGTCAGAACACTTGACTCTCCTGGGGACCCAGAATGAGGAAGTCCTCTGAATTTATGTGCAGGGCTGTGCCCAAATGTTAGGTCTGGTATCAGCAGCCTACAGTTCCAGAGATTTAAAACTCAGGCATTCTTCAAGATTACAAGACCTATGACCTAAGATCTGTGCCATGCTACTAGTTCTTTTTTAAAAAGATTGTATTAAGAAAATTTCTAAATATGTACAAAAGCACTTAGTTACGGGGAACTTTGCGTGCATCACTCCACATTCAACAACCATCAACGTTTTGCCTACTAATTTCTGCTATCGACTCCTTCCTTTCTTGCCAAAGTATTTTAAAGCAAATCCCAAGCATCATGTCATTTTGCCTCTAAATCCTTCAAAATGCAACTCAAAATAAGAACATTTCTCCTACATAACGGCAAGGTCATTATCATTAACAAAATTCACAGTTTCTTAGTATTCTCTAATATCCTGTCCTCACTCAACGTTCCCTGATTAAATGTCTTTTCCCAAATGCTTTATTTGAATCGGCATCTAAAGAAGGGCTACTCTATGTCATATGATCCAGAAATCCCACTCCTGGGCATATATACAGACAAAACTATAATTCGAAAAGACACCTGCACTCCAATATTCATCGCAGCACTATTTATAATAGCCAAGACATGGAAGCAACATAAATGTCCATCAACAGATGAATGGATAAAGAAGATGTAGTACATATATATACAATGAAATACTACTCAGCCATAAAAAAGAACGAAATAATTCCATTTGCAGAAACATGGATGGACCCTAGAGGTTATCATACTAAGTAGGTCATAAAGAAGAAGACGAATACCATTGATTTCACTTATACATGGAATCTAGAATACATCACAAATGAACTTATTTACAAAACAGAAACAGACTCACAGACATAGAGAATAGACTTGTGGTTGCCAAGAGAGTGGCGGTGAGGGAGGATTAGAGTGGGAGTTTGAGATTAGCCAATGCAAACTATTATATATAAAACAGATAAACAACAAGGTCCTACTGTATAGCACAGGGAACTATATTCCATACCCTGTGATAAACCATAATGGAAAAGAATATGAAAAAGAATATATATATAAAATATATATACACACATACATATATGTATAACTGAATCACTTTGATGTACACCAGAAACTAACATGACATTGTAAGTCAACTATACTTCAATAAAAAATTTAGAAAAGAAGGGCTCTTCTATTATCTGTTGGTTATGTCTCTGAAGTAGCTTTTGTATGTGTCTCTTTTTATAAGAGCAGCCTCCTCTCTCATCTCACCCCCTTGCTCTCCACTTCTGCCAAACATCATTCACATTTTGATAAAACGAAGTCAGTCATGCTATGGAATGCTCCACCTTCTGCCTTTGGCTGACTGCTACCTTGTGGTGCTGTTTACCTGAAATCCCCCAAATCACTTATAGACTGAAAGTTAGGCCTAAAGTCTTGATTGGATTTAAGCTTAAACTTTTTTTTTTTTTTTTTTTTTTTTTGCGGTACGCAGGCCCCTCACTGTTGTGGCCTCTCCCGTTGCGGAGCACAGGCTCAGGACGCGCAGGCTCAGCGCCCATGGCTCATGGGCCCAGTCGTTCCGCGGCACGTGGGGTCCTCCCGGACCGGGGCACAAATCCGTGTCCCCTGCATCGGCAGGCGGACTCTCAACCACGGCGCCACCAGGGAAGCCCAAGGTTAAACTTTTTTTGGCAATACTTCATAGGTGGTCCTGTGTACTTCATACTGCATCACATCACAAAGTATGTAATATCTGATCATATTCTTTTGTCGAAGCTAATCTAGAGTTGATTTGTTTGTTCCAAAGTGAAAGAAAACATTTCCATGCATCCAAAATCAAAACTATAAAATTGCGCTCAGAGAAGGCTTGTTTTCATCCCCACTCCTCCATCTGGTTCCTTCCTTTCCCTTAAATATAACCAGTTTGCTGTTTTCCCCCATGGTTTCTTCTTGTAAATGTAAGAAAATACACACATACCTTCCTTACACAAAAGGTAGCATACTGTATACCATATACCATATACAATATATACTAATAGACGTTCTGCACCTTATTTTTTTCACCTTACAATAAACCTGTATATCACTCCATCATCAGTTTATGGAGATCATGCTTATCCTTTTTTCAGCTACACAGGGTTCTATTCAGTGAATATACCATATTTTGTTCAAGTGGTCCTATATGGATGGATAATCTGATTATTGCCAATCTTTTGCTATTGTAAAAAATACTAAAATGAATAATGTTATGCATAAGTCATTTTGTGTTTTTCCAAGTATTATATTTGGTGAAGATTCCTAGAAGTAAGACTGCTGCTCAAAGGATAAAACATGTAATTCTGCTAGATAGTCAACCATATACCATATACTGTCTGATATTAATTTACATTGTTTCTCTCATCAGAAAGAAGACAATAAGACATATAACTGTGAAAATTTAGGTCTCAGAGAAATTCCTGACACTCTACCAAATACAACAGAATTTTTGGAATTCGGCTTTAACTTCTTGCCTACAATTCAAAATATAACCTTCAGCAGGCTCATAAATCTTATCTTTTTGGATCTGACCAGGTATGTATCTGAGTTCTTTGCATGTGCTTGATGTTTTACTTAGGTCAAAACACAACTTGCATTCAAATTGTTTCCATGACCTTCTTTTGGGGCACGGGGACAACATGCTTATTCTGCATGTTTACCCTTTCCCATGAAATATTTTTATACAGGTAAAATATAATTTAAATAAGCACCCATCAATGGAGAGGAAAGTGGCTTGTTCTCAAACTAGATTGTGTCAGCAGTGCTGTTTATGAAGTTCTAAGGAATATCAATAACAAAACTGAAAATAAATCTACTACATCAGATGCCACATCATACTATATTTTAGCATAGTTGACTATTAATGGGTGTGACATTTTAAGAAAAAAATTAGAGGAGAAATACATGCCATCTACTAATTTTTTCCTGCAACTTGGTAAAAAAAAGAGTTCCATTATTTGGTTTCAGAGGCAGAATTAGGATTCTAAATGCTGAACCGGTGCTTGTGAACCAGCAGGCAGAAGTATCATAAGAAAATAAGGGAAGAGAGTGAAAGGGAAATGCAGCTGGGGTGTGTGTGTGTGTGTGTGCGTGTGTGTGTGTGTGTAATGGGGGGAAGGGCTCCGTATGTGGATGGGGTCTGCACCCCTTGCAGCAGCTCTACTTCTTCTACTTTGGTCCTTCAACTTAAGCTTCTACAGAGCAGGAGAGTATTCACATACATAGAACTGTACGTTCACATCTGCATAACCACCACTGGGAGGTAGGTATGGAACATACTGCCATCCCACTCATGTTAGATAGGAAAACAGAGGTTAAGGAGATTTTATGAGCTTGCTTAAGGTCACACGGGAAGGAAACTGGGACTCTGCTCTCCTGACTCCCAGTCCAGAGTCCCCCAAATAACCCTAGGCTACCTCCCAGCCAAGACTCCATTAGATACAATTGAGAGAAAGCCTTGCCCTTTCAGATCTTTCTGTTACCTACCTAGTTTTGCCACAAAGAAATTTACTTTCCCTCTCCTTTATCATTTCTCGTTTTCAGATGAGATGAGTTGGATCACATTTTTAAGAAGTGTTGGGCCAGGATAGCTTTTGTAGCTGAAGGACTTTTAGTTTCCTCTACTGCTATTTTGAAAGAGTGATAACAATAGGACCTCATACTTTCTAAAATCCTCCTCTTCTGCTCCCCTCCCCAGCTGTTATCTGGCTACCAATGAGGCACTGTTTTTATTACTTAACACAGTCGTGGTTTCTTTAGCTTTACCAACTTGCTTTCTATCCCCTTTTCTCATTCCTCTGTCTTGCTTTTCAGACCTTCCTCTCTGGAATGATTTTCCTTTCTCCTAAAGCACCTCCTTAGACATTGCTTTAGTGAGTGTCTGTTAGCAGTCAACTCCCTCAGTTTTTGTTTTTCTGAAGATATCTTTATTTCACTCTGATTCTTGAAAGATAGCATTTTCTGGCATATGATTCTAGGTGGACAGTTGTTTTTTTCTCGGCCCTTTGAGGCTATCATTCCAGTATCCTACTGTTGCTTTTGGGAGATCATCCATCTGTCTAGCTGTTGTTTGCATGTTGGCAATCTGTCTTTTCTTCTCTGGACATTTCCAATAGCTTCGCTTTGTCCTTGGAATTTTGTAATATCACAATGATGCACTGTGTAGATCGTCAGGCTCCTTGAATCTCAGATTGGCGTCTTTCATCAATTCTAAAATATTCTAGCCACTATCAATTTGAACTCCGGTTTGCCCCCATTCACTCCTGTATCTCCTTTGGATCTCTGATGAGACTTATATTGCATCCTCTTATCTGCCCTTTATATATCTTAGTCTCTCTTTCTTGTTTTCCAACTCTTTGTGTTTTGGACTACATTCTAGGTAATTTTCTCATATTTACTCCTAGTCCATTAATATCCTCTTCAGCTGTGTTTAATCTCCTGTATAAACTATCCATTGGCTTACAATTTCAATTATTAACTTCTCCCATTTCAATAAGTTTCACTGATTTTTCATTTTACAAATATATGAGATCAGTTTTAATATTTTTTCCTTCATCATACTTTTGGTTCTTGGCGTTACCTTTAAACATATCAAACATATGTTTGACAAAAGCATATTTATTATATGTTCTGATAATATTCAATACATATCAGCTATATAATATATTCTTTATATATCATATATACATATATATGATATATATATATACATACACATTATCAGCTATATCTGATAACTCTGGCATCTGCTACCTTTTTTAATCTGATTCTGTAGAACTTTTTTTTTTGGCTGACTTAAGCTAATGTGTTTTCCTTATGTGTTTAGTGAATTTTATTTTGAGCTCATTTATCATGTGGAACTTTGTGCAAATCTTTGTTTAAAATGTTTTCCCGGAACTAGATAACACCAATGAATTATTAATATTTTCATGTGTGACAATGGCATCATGGCTATAGAAAATAAGCCTATTTTTTTGGAGATGCATACTGAAATATGTATGGACACCTAGGATTTGACATAAAATAATTTAGGAGAGAGAAGTAGGTATAGATGAAGAAAAGAAGCATATATGGCAAAATTGTGAGAACTGTTGCATTTGTGTGAAAGATAAATGGAAGTTCATCGTACTATTCTCTTTACTTTTATGTAAATTTGAAAGTTCTTCTTATAAAAAATTAGTTAAGTACATGACTCCAGAAAAGGTTTCTCTTTACTTCTGCTAGTTACCTGAAGTCACTACCATCCTGGAACTGCTTTAAGCTAACTTTTCCACTTGGGTTTCTTTGGGGAAGTCCACAGAGGTAGCATAAATTCAGGCTACAGTTCTCATAGGTGGAAGCTTCTGGTTAAAGGATCTCAGAGGAGACTTTTCTTGTTGTTCTTGTTGTTGCTGTTCTACCCAGAGCCAAGGCCAAGACAAAAGCATATCCTAAAGGTCTCCCTCTGTGAGTTTTCTTTTTTAAGGTCACCCATTGAAAGGATCCTTTGAGGGTCTTGGTAGTTTGCAGGTTTTGATAAGACCTCCTATCCTGTCCCCAAGTTTGTCTCCTGACACTGGTCCATGTGGCTCATTAACACCCAGGCTCTAGGCCACTAGGGATTGGCAAATATTGACAGACATGACAAAACTAGCTACAGAAATCCCTTGGTTCTATGGATTCAAGCTTCCCTTTGAAAATGCATTTCTAAGTAATTCCTTTACTGACCTTCAGGGGAGCTGTGTGTGTGTGTGTGTGTGTGTGTGTGTGTATAATCCAATATTTTTAGGTGTAATATCAGGATGGGTTTCTCTGAACCTCTAGTGTTCCATATTTCTATGGGGCATTTTCATGTATACCATTTGAATCACAACCATTCTACAAAGTAATCGTTGTTGCTATAATTTAGAGAAGAAAAAACTGAGGTTGAAAAAAGTTGTGACTTGCCCAGGATGACACAGATTCATACTTTACATAGCATATGTTATATATTATGCAGTATATAAGACATATTTTATATCACTTATAATAGTAAATAATAGTTTGATTTTGCCTACAATCAAACCACTAAACTGTTCCAAACACAAACCTCTGAGAGTTCAATCTAAAATATCTGGAAAAAAATTCTAAATCAGAGTGTTCAGATCTGAAGCTAGTCATTAACTCAACAGGCCATCTGTGGGTACTGAAGAAAGTTTATTATGTTTTACTTTGAATAATAATGTACACTGTTTTTACTATACACAAAAGATGGCTTTGTTACTATAGGTCACTGTGACAGCATTTTTTTCTTTTCCCTAATTAATTCTTATTAAATACTATTATCTTTTTAAGGTGCCAGATTAACTGGGTACATGAAGATACTTTTCAAAACCATCATCAACTGAATAGCATTGTGTTAACTGGAAATCCCCTGATATTCATGGCAGAAACATCACTTACCGGGCCCAAGTTGCTGAAGCATCTTTTCTTAACCCAAACAGGAATATCCAATCTTGAGTTTATCCCAGTGCACAACCTGGAAAACCTGGAAAGTTTGTATCTTGGAGGCAACCATATTTCCTCCATTAATCTCCCAGAAAACTTCCCAACACGGAATCTGAAAGTCCTGGATTTTCAGAATAATGCTATACACTACATCTCTAGTAAAGACATAAACGCTCTGGAACAGGCCACGAACCTAAGCCTTAACTTCAATGGCAATGACATTAAAGGCATTGAGCCTGGGGCTTTCAATTCAAAAATCTTTCAAAGTTTGAAATTTGGAGGGTCTCTCAACTTATCTGTTATACTGAAAGGTCTACAGAACTCTACTATTCAGTCTCTTTGGCTGGGGACATTTGAGGACACTGATGACCAACACCTCACTTCAGCCACATTTGAGGGACTTTGTGACATGGCTGTTGAAAGCATCAACCTACAAAAGCACCATTTTGATGGCTTCTCACCTTCTACATTTCGGTGCTTCACTCGACTCCAGGAGTTGGATCTGACGGCAGCTCACTTGAAAGGATTACCCTCTGGGATTGAGGGTATGAACTCTCTCAAGAAATTAGTTCTCAATGCAAATAGTTTTGACCAATTGTGTCAAATCAATGCTGCCAGTTTCCCATCCCTTACAGACCTCTCTGTCAAAGGCAACATGAAGAAACTTGACCTCGGTGCCAGGTGTTTGGAAAAACTAGCAAATCTTCAGAAACTTGATTTAAGTCACAGTGATATTGAGGCTTCTGACTGTTGCAATCTGCAACTCAAAAACCTGCCCCACTTGCAATACTTAAACCTGAGCTACAATGAGCCCCTTGGTCTCGAGGATCAGGCGTTCAAAGAATGTCCTCGGCTAGAACTACTGGATTTGGCATTTACCCACCTGCTTGTTAAGGCTTCACAAAGTCCTTTCCAAAACCTCCATCTCCTGCGGGTTCTGAATCTCTCTCACTGCCTCCTTGATACCAGCAATCGGCACCTTCTAGAAGGCCTGCTGGATCTCCGGCATCTGAATGTACAAGGGAATCACTTTCAGGATGGGAGTATCTCAAAGACCAACCTACTTCAGACAGTGAGCAGCTTGGAGATTCTGACTTTATCCTCTTGTGATCTCCTCTCCATAGACCAGCAAGCATTCCACGGCCTTGGGAAAATGAGCCACTTAGACTTAAGCCACAACAGCCTGACAGGCGATAGCATGGATGCTCTTAGGCCTCTTAAGGGGATCTACCTCAATCTGGCCGCCAATAACATTCGCATCATCCCATCCCATCTCCTCCCCACCTTGTCTCAGCAGAGCACCATTAATTTAAGTCACAATCCCCTGGACTGCACTTGCTCAAATATCCATTTCATAACATGGTACAAAGAAAACCTGCATAAACTCGAGGGCTCGGAGGAGACCGTGTGTGCAAATCCCCCACCTTTAAGGGGAGTTAAGCTGTCTGATGTCAAACTGTCTTGTGGGATGACGGGTATGGGCATTTTCTTTCTTGTAGTATTTGTATTCTTGCTCGTCATTCTGCTCATTTATTCAGTTAAATTTCTTCTTAGGTGGAAATACCAGCACATTTAGTGCTGAAGATTTCTAGAGATAGAAAATAAATATGTTTAGCAAAATTGCCCTCAGTAAAGGAACTGTTGTTTGTTAGTGACCAGACTTTTCAGATGGGTTCCTGGAGCCGGGTAGGGATTCACTGGGCTTTTCTGAGTCCCAGAACTAATAAGTCTCCTGTGAAGGTAAACTGACTAGGGCCAGAGGGCCAGGTGCAGCTGTGAGAGACACAGAGCCTTTTCCTCACGTGGAAGGTGGCTAGAAGTTGAGGAGAACCCATGGCAGGGAAAGGCCAGGAGAGTGACCTAGTAGGATGCCATCACTTCCATTCATGAGCATCCTTTGAAGCACCTCCCACCTTGACCCGAAAAGGAGGTCATCAACTGCCACAGCTTGGCAGTGCCAAGGACCCCAGCTCCCCAGCTCTCTACCCCACAGCTCGGGCACTGTGCTTGGCTCTGAGTTCACAGTAATGTAGCCATTTGGGAAACAAGTTGGAGATAAAGTCTCAAAGCTTATTTTAAATGACAAAGAGAAAACAAAGAATTTAAAAGAAGAGGCTGAAAAATGTATCTTGCCATCAAATTGACTTTGTTAACCTCCTTAATCCTTACTTCTCTAAGGATTCTACAATGCCTCTGCAGTGCAAATAGCTCCAAGAAAAAAAAAAAAAAGACACCCCTTCCAGGATGCCCCTCCCCCAGGGTTTAGGAGTTTTGCACATTGGCCACCCTCACTTCAGAACCAAGGAGACTTTTTCTACCTACCTGGTGTTCTCGCTCTTATTATGTTACAGATCCTAACTTACAGGTGGGCTGTGGTCCAAATGCTCTTCTCACTTGAATGTCTGATCCTTAGAAGCTTCTTTCTCACAGGAACCGTGAAATAAATGGTGGTTTGGTTCCCAGGCCAGCTCTCAAAAGCCTATTCACCGGGGATAGCAACTGAGATAACACATTTACAATGAAAAACTAGTGGAAGAAAGAAAGCATCCTGGCACAGTCACCACTGGGAACACAGTAAGCTGCCTTAGTGAGCAGTAGTTTCTGTTGAGGCTGGGGGGATTGCAAAGATTATACCAGCAACAGAGAGGGGACAAAATCATTAAATGCAGATAGAGAACAGGGAAGCTGGCAGTGTAATGACTTAGGCCTTCTTCTCAAGGTCCAAAGGGTGACACCCATGCAGGGCTTGATCTTCTGAAATCTGCATTGGCAGACAAGAGAATTGAGCTCTTGTACTCAGGTGTTGCATTTATAAGGCCTGGATTAAGCTGAATAACCCATTTTAGGCTAGAGGTAGTAGCTTATAGTTATAAAATTCTGATTGGATAACAAAGTAAAAATTGATTAACATCCAATGAGAATTGATTAGCCCTTAGGTTGAGGGCATATTAGTGGAACAGAGTAGAAACTTGGGGACCAGCTCTTTACCTCTGTACCCCCAGGAAAAGCAGGAAAGACAAAGGAATAGTGAAGGAAAGCCATAAACCTTCACTGCAAATGCTTTGCCAGTCTTAGGGGATTTTTTCGTGTAATACTACGCAGGAGCCTAAGTTTTCCCAGATGTTCTTGGTCAAGGACACAAGACGAGGGCTGGGGTAAGGGGAGTGAGGCACTTGATTTGGGTGCAAAATTTAAGGGGGAACCAAAACACTCAGTAATCAGGCAAAAACATTACTTTTAAAACTTTAAATCAATGCAAAAAAATATCCGTGATAAATATCAAAAGTTTTTAAACATAGCCAGGATCCACAACAGCACCATGAGGAATCATATTAGAACCTGAGGCAAAAGGAAACTCACTAGTAGCCGTCCCACCTTTGTTTAAAATTTTGGTATTTTTGTTCATTGTGGATATTTTACATTAGTTTTGATATCTTAATGTTGCATTAAAATACTATTCTTCTTTGTTACTGAGTTCTTGGTGTCCCCTTAAGTTTGGCGTCCAAGGTGGGTGCCTCACTCACCTCACCCTGTCCCTGCCTTGAGGACCGGTAAGAAGTGGGGCTTCCCAGCTAACCCAGGCCGCAGTTTACTGAGGGCCCGTTTGCAGGCACATTACCTCAGTTTTACTCCAAAATGTCCCATCTCCTTCCCCTTTAGTTTCTGGAAACAGGAAGAAGTATTCAAGATTTTACACCTTGTTCCCTCATGCTCACCTAACTCCCAACTCCTGGGCTCCAAGGCATCCTTCCTTCAAAGCCAAGAGAGGTGGCAGAGATGAATGGGTACTAAAGCCCTCTGAGCGCTAGGCGGCCTGGGCCTGGTGAGAGAGGGCAAGCAGAGCACACTCTACTAATGAAACGAAACATCACACAATTAACTGTTTTAATTATCTTGAATACCAGCATTTGGGAAAATAGGTGGCTGGGAAGGGAGTTTTCTTCGGCTTTCCTGAGGGAGACTTAGTAAGGCAGTCATTTAAGGATGTGTATTAAAGGGAGAAAGAAAGTGCCTGGAAATATGAGGATATCATGACACACCCCTTCAGCCACCTTCGTTCCTTCCCTAGGCCTAGGATGGCATCACTTTGAGAAGGCCAGTCTGAGCCACTGCTGGGTTGTTATTGGCTCTGAGTCTAGCAGTGACCAAGGCCTTTTCCCCTGAGTTTTGGGCTCAGAAGGGACCTAACGCAGAAGTGGGCACAGTTGCCTTGGCCTGTGCCGAGCAGGTGCTCTTCTAGGAAGCTTCCTAACTGATGCTACAGGAAAGGCACCTCATTTTAGGGACCCTTCTGAAGGCAGGCAGCCAACCCTCCCAAGTCAGAGAGCATACCTCCCTCTGACTCAATGCCACCCATGTGGCCCACTCTCGTGGTGCAGGAAGCATTCACCTTTGGGAACTCAGGCAGGAATGTAGCAGGACACACAGTTACTTGTTGATTTTGTTCATTTGCTTGTCGCAAATTCGATGATCAGCTCTGGAAACTTTGGGAGATATTCCTGGTGGTGACCTGAAGATCCCAAGACCACGCTCACTGGTCCCTCCTTCCCTTTTCTTTTTCTCTTTCCTTTTTCTTTCTTTGCTGTTTCTTCCCTTCCTTCATTCCTTAACTCTTTCTCTCCCTCTTTACTTCCCTCCTTTCTTCCTTCCTTCAATCCTATCAGAGAGTATGGAAGTCCACACTCTTAAGGGAATCCAGTCTGGGACTTCCCTGGTGGCGCATTGGTTAAGAATCCGCCTGCCAATGCTAGGGGACATGGGTTCGAGCCCTGATCTGGGAAGATCTCACATGCCATGGAGCAACGAAGCCCGTGTGCCACAACTACTGAGCCTGTGCTCTAGAGCCTGTGAGCCACAACTACTGAAGCCCATGTGCCACAACTACTGAAGCCCGTGCGCTTAGAGCCCGTGCTCCGCAACAAGAGAAGCCACCGCAATGAGAAGCCCGCACACCGCAATGAAGAGTAGCCCCTGCTGGCTGCAACTAGAGAAAGTCCACATGCAGCATAAGTAAATAAATAAATTTATTTATTAAAAAAGAAAAAAAAAGAATCCAGTCTGATAGCACCAACCCACTGAGTTCCCTGTGCCTTCTAACAAACTTAAGCTCCTTTCTGCCTTAAGGATTTAAGCTGCAGATAGGAAATACTAATTGCTGACCTACCACTCCCTACCCACACTGTCCTCCATAATATTTAATGTGTAACTTGGAAAAACAAAAACTTCCTGTAGAGCATCTCTGATGAGGATTGCATTGCACTAAAGACCGTAGGGACCCAAGCCCTTACAATATGTAATTGTCCATCTTGCTTTCATTTATCAGGCCCCTTCCATGCGATGCCATGTGCTACTCCATAACTGAGCACTGATCTATCTAGGGCTTTGTGACAGCTCCTCTGTTTTAAGCAACAGTGAATTCACCCTACAAAGTCAGAAAGGGAGTTTTTGATGGCTGCTGTCAGTTTTATTGCTTTCTCCTGGTTACTAGGATAGACTCTGCAGACATGGTGTGTTCATTGGTTTTATGTATCCCATGTTGTGGCTGCTATGACAAGCTACTCCTATAAAAACATGTTATTATTGCATATTGTAGCTCAGTGAGCTGACCCTGCATTTCAAACTGTACTGAAGCAAATAGCGTTGAGGTCCATAAAAACTGACTTGGCCTCCATCACAGGGGACTCTCTGCGTGAGCTGCAACTCCCACCGTCTGGGAGCACGTTTTACATTTCCCCCGTGCCAGCAGCCATCACTGTTAACTGAACGCAACACAGACCCAAACACAGCCGTTATCTATGTATCTATGTAAAATTTCAGGGCAGGAGACTTTCATTTTATTTCTACCCATCTAATTCCCCAGTAAGTGCCGCTTACAATTTTGAAGTTTACAAAAGCATGAAATAAATGACTATAATGAAAAAAAAATGACTATAATGTTTTCATATATTAGTGTAGCAGGCAAGAGGGGTGGCTAACATTGCTTTCTATCTGCCCTGAATATTAAAGAGAAAATTAACTTGAATTACAGCAATAGAGGATGCAGTTAGTTCTACGCAAGTCACGACGGGGTGGTCCTGGGTGGTGAGTTCGAAGCAATTGCCCGATACATCAAGAGCTAGGATGCCTGGTGTGGCAGGAGTTAGTCTGAAGGCTGCAGAGGAATCAGCAGCCCAGTGTTTCTCCCAGAGCTCCCGGATACTGGTTTATCAGCAGAATCATCTGGGGAATTCTTTACCAAACAGATTCCTGTGCCCCACCTCTGGATACTGGGATTCTGTTAGACTAGGGTTGGCCTTGGGCTCCCAGCCAAATGATTTCATGTGAAGTCCTTCCCTTTTCTTAACTTTATCAAACAGTAACAGAAACCTGTGTTAGGCTCCATGAGTCAGATGAACTGAAAAACTACGCCGCATCCTGTAAGAGGAAATTTCCAAACAAAATGGGAAAAAAGTGTTAAGGAGCCTTCCAATCCATGGGTGAGACATCTGGGGAAGCAGCTCCTTAGTCTCTTCTGCCATCACTGCCAGGCCACAAGCCTCTGCCCCTCAACTACCCGGCTCTCCCACCTACCCCCACTCCATCCCAGCTGTTGACAACTTGAAATCATGTATGGAATACTGTAGGTCTTGAAAAAGGAAAGGACTAATCTATTATTCTTTAATTTGGTTTTTAAAAGCCATTATTGCTCATGAAAGATTAAACAGTGAACTGCACTGAACATTCACCTCTCGCCACCCCTCCCCCCATCTTTAGATAATATTCTCTAAACATTTGGCTGTTCGAGACATGGTCCTAGATCCTACAAAGGTAAGTAGAGGACAGCGGGTCACCTGAGCATTCATCTGTCTTCCCCTTCTCCATTTATGTCGGTTCATGGGCTTTCTAAACAGCTTGGGAGCCCTTTTTCTCTTTCTCCTGTCTTTGGAAACAACCTAAATATCCAAAAAGAGATAAATGATTAAAGACATTCTAGTTCTTGGGTGGGATAACCACATAAACATGCTGATACTACTAGGAATTAAAGAAAAACAAGTTAAAATGAGATAAAGTTTTATATCAGTCTGGCAAAAAGAGGAAGCTGGATAATAATGTAAGTGGGATGTAGGGTTATAGGAACTGCAATGCACTGCTTATGGGTGTAGACTGGTGCAGCTATTCTAGGACTGTGAGGCAAGAATTCATCAAATTAAATATGTGACCCACCAATCCCGAGCTGGGTGTGTATCACAAAATTTCACAATTCCACAACAATATGCAGTACAGCGTTATTTATGGAGGGGGAAGTTCAAAGCAATTTGAGAGCTCATCACTAGGAAGATGGGCAGGTAAAACGTATGAGACACACACCATGGGGTATCATACAGTAGCCAGAAGCAATGGATTAGATACAGCTACAGCAAGGTAGTTGAATCTTAAGCATATAGTGTTGGAGGAGGTCATGGAGAGGACATGATCGCCAGTTGAACCGAAAGCTGGACCCGGGCAACTGGAGTCTCCTCATCTCCTCCCCTGGCCTTGTAAAGCATGTGTGGTGTTCCCACAGTGGGAGCCATTTTCCAGGATGCAGCCTTGAGAGAGCCAGGTGTTGCTGAGACCATCTGCATGGTATACACAACTGAACCCTGGTAAGGTTTCTATATCAACGTTTAAGATCCCGGCAGGTGGGTGCGGAGATCTCCTCGTCTTGTGGCAGCCCAAGATAAGCCTCATATGTAAGTTCCCTCGCTTATTAAACCTGCCACCTACCACTCTGGAGTGACTGTCTCTTTCTTTGGTCTCTCCTTGTCCTCTATGTATGAGAGTCATTTTGTGAACCAACAGATAGAGCTTGATGGAAAAAAAAAAAAACCCAAATGACATATTAACATGATTTTTATCAATTAAAAATACATGTATACAGAACAATGATACCTATGTGTTTTAAGAACACAAAACCAAACCATTAACAAAGTTGCCTGTGGGGTAGGAGAGGAGGCTGGATAGGAGAGTAGGGATAAGTTTCATGAACCTTGGTGCCAAGGTTGATGAGCCAAGCACTGAAGAGTAGGATGACCTCAAACATCTGCATCTGAGCTTCTCTACTTGTGCACGTGCGCGTGAGAGAAAATAATGCAGCATGTCCTTAACATGAAATGCCATGTGGTCATTATAAATAATATTGCAGAAGTATATTTATAGACATTGAAATATATTTTTGATTTCATACTAAGCAAAAGAGGTTACCAAACATCATGCCCACTATTATTTTTTTTTTTTTGGTAACATAAAAATCCATATAGATTGAAGAATGAAAGTGGCTGGGGAATTGTAGTGATTCAAACATGTTTTTTTTGCTTTTCTGTATTTTTAATTTGCCTTCAATGGATCATGTATTGTGCAATAAAGAAAAAAAGCAGAATTTTTCTTTTTTTTTTTTTTTTGCGTTACGCGGGCCTCTCACTGTTGTGGCCTCTCCCCTTGCGGAGCGCAGGCTCCGGACGCACAGGCTCAGCGGCCATGGCTCACGGGCCTAGCCGCTCCGCGGCATGTGGGATCCTCCCGGACCGGGGCACGAACCCGTGTCCCCTGCATCTGCAGGCGGACTCTCAAGGACTGCGCCACCAGGGAAGCCCCAGAATTTTTCTTTTTAAAGATTTTTTTGTTTTCACAAAGGCACAAGAATAAAGAGGTAGTGAGAATTTACAGATAGTACTGAGAAAGGAGCAGCCTTTTCCTAAGGCTTTGTGGTTTCAAATGCAGATGCTCAAGCCCAAGCTTCCTGGGATGCTCTTTCCTTTTCCTTGAGGACAGAGGGGGCCATAGTTGTTCTAAGGATCTCCACTTGAAAGGGGCAATAGGCTGAGGAGCTAGGACTTGCATTACTGGGTAGCACTGAACTGGTGGGCGTGGGAGGCCTTCCACAGGAAATACCCTCTGTCTCTACAAAGGACTGCCTCCAGCCGAGGATCTCTACAAAGGACTGCCTCCAGCCGAGGAAAGTCACATCAGCCCAGTACTGTTTCACACAGCATATGTACGCCAAAGGGACAGAACTTTCAGGCAAAAGATTTTTATTTAGACAGGTTAGGGCTGGAGGATATGGAGACGCCAGCTGACATACGAAGGCTCAGTAGCTGCAACATGCTTGCTTTAGGCCTTGTAAATAGCTTCATCCTTCACCTCCAGGTTCTGACAGCCCTCTCCGGGCAGTACTTCAGTGAAACATCAGATGACTTTGTTAGAGTCTGTCAGCTTTACAATATTAAGAGACTTTCTGTAAAGCTGTGTGGAGCAATTCCTAGTAGCCATATGCAACAGATCTTCCTTTTCCCCACATCTGAAGAGACTCGATGTTCAGTCCGTCTCGGTAGAAGATTCTCTTTTATTGCCTGCATCCAAGTTTTGGGCTGGACAGTCCCACTGGCAGCCTGTGATAAGAGACGGTGACCTTGTCTTTTGGATTCCCAGGAATCCAGGCGATGCTGCTGCATGTTTTTTATGACGAATGGTGCTAATGCTTCCAGTACAGGGTCTGAGGTGTCTGAACTGCCACACACCTCAGGCCCTGAACCTGGGCCAAGTGACTGACGTTTAGTATACAGAAAGTAATAAAACCAAGGTTCAACAAAGCTGTGGTCATTTCCAGCTTTCCTAGATATATGAGACGCATACAATACTAACTGGGGTAGGAGGTAGGAAGAAAGAGGAATAACACAAAATGATGACTTTGCGGAAAGTGTTAAAAACATACTGGCAGGAAGGAAATTAAATTGAGTGAACTGCCCTATCACTGAATTCCTTAATGTCTGGCCTGTACTGAAGTAAGCAAATTTCCGCAGTTAACAGAGCTACACTTTTTCATGTAATATTTGTGTTGTGAATCAAAAATCTAGAAGGGAAATTGCCTACTGACTAATTAGTAATTAATTAGGACTAATAAAGGGGTCCTATTACAGAGAACGATTAGCTTGCTTGGCTTTGTAATTTTGCACCATATGATTTTTTTGCATGTAAGCTTAGAAAATGAGATGGCTTAGATCATTCACAGAGGGCCCTGGGTCTTGAATTCAATTGCATGATACCTGGTAATGTTTAGAAAGGTCAAGAGCTTTAGAACCAGAAAAATCCACGCTCTAATCTAAGCTCTCTTTACAGGGTATATGTTAAGTAAGTCACATAGCCTGTCTGGGCCTATTTGCTCATCAGTAAAATGGGGATGTCACCACCATCTGGTTTGAGGATTGTGTTGGGGCTCAAATAAGATGGCAGATAAAAAGCATCTTGCCCAGTACTAAGGGTGCACATATAGTAGGCAGACAATTAAAAAATTAGCAAACCATTCCCCTCACCAAAAGGAATCTGCAGACAACCATCCTTTCCATAAGAGAGAGTTACATTCAGTAATGTTTTAGAGATGCTATGTATGTGGGTATATGGGAAAAAACTTAATAGTCATTATCTTTTCATGCTAAATTTTTATTTCAATGTTATGCAACTGCATAAGTATAAATATTTGTTCAATATACAACAATTATGACATCCATAGGGAATTCCTTAGAGAAAATAAGACCGCAAACACTTTATTGCACAGATCCTAACAAACTTTAAGCTGGTAAATCTACAGCTGGGAATACTACCGAGGAGCACATCTTACAATCACAGGAGACCGACCAAATAGAACACAGGAGAATTTCTACCAGCTGAGAAGAGGTTTACAACAACAAACAGGTATTACATGAATGTAACCTTAGGTACTCTGTAGCCATCCAAAATGCAAAAACATATTTGGCAAAAATGATAATACACTATACAAAATATACATTAAAAAATATCATTTGTAAACAAGCAGCTAGTTGTGCTTTAAAGGAAAGTGGACAGTTAAAAAGCAAAGGCTGTAAACCATAAACTACCTCCCCGATAGGCCTGTCTAGATGTCTGGGTGCAGAAGGATCAGGTTATGACAACCACCAAGTGCACGTATGAATTATAAATGTTGAGACCATTCAAGATCTTTCAACATATTTGTTTCTTCTACAATTCACAACATAGTGATGGGGAATGGCTAAAACCTCATGGGAAAATAATTCAGAGCAAGGAGGAGACTTTTTTCTTTTTTTTTTTTTGCCATTGTCAACTCATTTTACAATGAAGGACAACCAAGCAGTTTAAGTTACGCCTTTGTTTTTGGAGCGGAGTTTACAGCCTCACTGAATGATTTATAATCCACAGGGCTGTAAGATGAAGCTGTGCTTAGGTGAACAATTTTATAGCCTGAAGATACTAAGACATCCCCGAGGGGGGTTGGGTGCTGGATTAGTATTTCTTCTTGGTAATTTTTTTTTTTTCTCTTACAAAACAAAAAATCCTGCTACGGATCCCAAGCATCTTATAAATACTTATCTGTGTGTATTTTCTCTTAGTGCCTTAGTACTTATGTCAGCAAGTGCTGTCTTACAATAGAAAACAATCCACCAGGAAGGAAAACTGCAACAAAAAACAAACAAAAAGATCCCCGCAGCACTAAAATGATCGGACAAATTCTACATATTCCATGGTATACAAAATTTAAATAAGGCTTAGCAAAAGTAAAAAGGACAGTCACATTCAAGCACCAAATAGCTCCAACAAGTCTTTTTGTTACAAAAATGCTGCTCTTTATTAATACAGTATTTTTTTTTGCATACAAATAAAGAGATCATGTTATGAAATGTATGGAGCTACTTGATGCATCAGAAATGAATGTGAAACCCAGGAACTTGCTAAAAACAGCAAGCTTCATCTACAACATAAGGCCCCAGCTATGTATTAAAATGTATCTGATGTCCTGATTATTCCTTAAAATATATGCTATGATGCCAAAATCCACAACCCCACCCGGTCCCCCGACTTTTCCTCAAAAAAGCAAATTTAAAACCTCTTCCAATGCCTGATGCTTATTACTCAACCTAAGTACTAGCAGATTTGTGTGCGGCCAGCAACTTTCCTTTATGTTCAACAGCAGAGCTGGTGCAGAACTACTACTATAAAATGTGTGCTTCTTAGACTAGTGACTCATAGCATAAAGGCCTGAGTTTAAGAGCATGAAAAGGAAAAGCGAGAGAACAGAAAGGGAAAGCAAAGAACAGAAATAAGTCGACATGTGTTTATAGCCCCCGCTCTTCCTATGATGAGGAGCTGACATACACACCCACAGACAAGGACAACTGGCCTTTCAGACAGCTGGGCCCAGGATCAAAATGGCTATTAGGATGACCGTGAAATGAAAATGGCTAGCTCCATCTGTTGTGGCCATTTCTGATGGAGGAGGATTCCAAATGCAGCGATTCGAGTAGTTCTTTAGATCTGGAAGTATAGGTAGCCAGATACAGTACTATCAAAATCACTCGTTAAAAATACCCATGAAAGCTTACAATCTAGTGTATTTTGGGCTTTCTTTCACCTTCAACTCGACTTAGAATGTTTTAATGTAGAAAAATGTAGCCTTGAAATGTTCTTTTCAACCACAGACCAAAACACGTGGGTGGATGTGTACATACACGAATATGGGTGTATCTATACTTTTACATATACCCAGGTTTAACCCTTTTGCTTCATTACTGCATTATGATCAATGGTAGAGCAAAAATCTTATTAAAAAAAAAAGTTGTAGTAAATGACGCCATCAGCAGCAAAGTATCGACTCTATATCCCCCAAATCAAACACATTGCTAGGTATTTACAGAGAAAATCGTTTTCCTCAACAACCGTCAACCTCAACCAAAAAGATTTTTTGTTTTTTTATTTTTATTTTTTTGTACAAACACTATCTGGTAACAGTTTACCGGTTCCAATCGGGAAGGCATTTGGAAGAAGGTCCCTCCTTTTCCTGTTTCTTCTCTCCCCCTTCTTCGGTGAGGCTCCAGGCTCTGCCTGGGGGGGTTCCCACAGTGCTGGTTTCCAAGGTAGTCAAGATGCAGTTACACATGCAGGCTGGGTCCCCCAGTCCCGCCGGGGGCCTGCCCCATCACAAGGCCTTTTTGTGTGGGCTGCCGCGCAAACTCTCTTTCCCCCGCCTCTGTCGCACCCCGGAGTCCTTCTCAGAAGGAAGGGCGATGGGGCGCTCCGTGCTTGGAGCGGGGAACGGCTTGGTCACCTCTCTGCCCACACTCTGCTTCCTAGTCTGAGCTGGCTGGACGGGGGCCGGCTCTTTCCCTTTGGTTTCTGCCGCGGTGGCTGCTCCTGAGAGGGCCCTGTCCCGGTGGCTGGCGCTCTCCCCCACGCCTGGGTTGGGGTGATAGGACTCCAGAGTGATGGCTGAGCTGCGGAAGGACGGCAAGGAGTCGCTCTTTGTCATCTGGGTTCTGCCATCCCCCCCAGGCAGGGGCTTCCGATGGTCCCTGCTGCTGGAGGCTGGGGGCTCAGCCGTGGCCCTGCCGGCCTTGACAGAGAAGGTGTCGCTGCAGGTGGTAGAAGTCTCTGGAACTACTGATCTGGCCTCGGGAAAGCCAGAGGAGTAGCTCAGAGACTTCTCGGGGAGGGCAGCGCAGCGGAAAGAGCTCTGCGCCGTGGCCGAGGGCGACCGTTTCATGCCGCTGGGCTTGCCCGCCTCCGTCAGTGGCTTCTGGGAACTGGGCCCTTTCCCCTTGGCCTCCGGCCAGCCCTTCCCGGCGGCTGCTGCCAGCCTCTCCGTGCCCTTGGGCCCAGCCTCACCTTGTGCCGGGGAAAGGCTGGCCCCCGGCTTCCCGCTGTCCACAGGGGAGTAAAGTGCTTCGGTGCATTTCTTGCCTTCAGACTTCCCGGCGTCAGCGCTGGCAGCCAGCGGACTCAGGCTCCTGTCTGTCTGTTTGCACAGAGGGGGATAATCTTTCACAGTGGATGGTTTGGGGGCCTTTGGAGATAGGTTTTGCCTTTCCCCAACAGTGGGAAGTTTCTGGTCCACCGACTCACTGGCCCCTGGGGGTCCTTGCCGTGGTGGATGTGCGGGCTTCTCCAGTGCCTCTGAGGGAGGCCCACTGCTGGTGGGTCTCAGCTTGGTGTCTAGAGGACCCCATTCCATGTGTAGGGGGACTGAGGGCCCACTTGCTCCCTGGCCAGTCCCATCGCGGGCTGTGTTCTGGGGACCTAGGAGGGCAGGGAACGCCTCTGACACGCCCTTACCGCTGCCCTTCCCCTCTTTGCCGGGGGGCTGAGCACCAGGCTCTTGGCCCACTGCAGCCTCAACGCTCAGCTTCTGGGAGGAGGGGGGCCGGTCTGGGTGCATAGACTTTGGAGGGTCTGTGTCGGGGCCAGACCTGGGCTTGTGGCTGCTGCTTTCACAGAGCACAGCAGCGGGCTTGGGAGGGCCCTGGAGGCCCAGGCTTGAGCCTGTAGCGCAGGGCTTGCTCCCAGACAGAGAGCCAGCAGGGTAGCTTTGTTGAATGTAATGCTGCTGAGCGGCCAGGCCAGGGAGCTCTTTGGTGGTAGGTAGGGGCTGAGAGCTACTGGTGAGATGATGCTTCTGCAGGGGCTGTTCTTTCCTTTCTGGTTCCTTGGGACCATCTTTCTGCACAGATCGGAAACCGGAGAGCTTTGCACTCTTCTCACTCCCTGTCCCGGGTGGCTCCAGAGACCACCTGGCAGGAGCGGATGCCAGCTTAGATTCCGGGTCACTCCTTCCCTTGCCCAGCTCCCTCTCACAAGGAGCCGCTGCAGAGTGCAAAGAGGGGTCTTCTCTGGCCAGTGGCCTCACCTCATCTCGGCTGTCTTTGGGGTTTGCTTTCCCACAAGGCCCATATGCTTTCTCCAAGGCCTGGGTCTGGGTGGAGACATCTGGGCGGGTCCTCCCCACAGCGGGGAGGGTTTTGGAGTTGTCACTGGTTTTAGCAGCTTCTAGTGGATACAGCTCCTTGGAGGGGTCTCTGCGGATGTCGGCCCTCAAAGCCAACTGCTCACTTCTGGCTGTGGAAGGGCCCCTTTCGGACGACTCCCTCCCGCTCGGCTTCTCCCTCAAGGAGGCACCTTCAGGTGGGAGCGGGCTGCGCAATCTAGACGGGTCAGCACCTTGGAGGTTCTGCCCCAGGAGGGGAAGGAGCTTAACATCGGGGCTGTGGTCTTGGTGCTGGCTGGGGCTGCCCTCTCCCCGCTGGGGATGGCTTTCCACGATGGTCGCCGGGGTCCTGGCTGCGTGGGAAACCTTCCTGTCCAACTTCAGCTCTGGGTCAGGCAGGGGTGCTGCCGGTGAGCCCTGCAGACCCCGGCTGGGTGGTGGGAACCGAGGCTCGAGCAGGTAGGATTTGTTCACCTTGAAGGTGGCAGGGGAGGACTCCCTCTGACCTGCAGTTTCACACTTCCTCCCCACGCTGCCGGCGGGAGCCTGTGGCACAGGGGGCCCTACGTCACTGCCTGGGCTGGGGCTCTGGGCAGGCTCTGGTGAAGGCAGCTCCGTCTTGGAGGCCTGTGGTCCAGACAGAAGAGCAATGTCCAAAGTGCCCTCAATGGGCTTCAGGCATGACACAGACCGCCCTTCCAGCTTATACTCGGAGGGGCTTTTCCGGACAGGTGACTCCGGAGCAGCCAAGCCCGGCTTCTCCGCTCCGCTGTCCACCCGGCCAGAAAGGGCCTTGAGAGGGACAAAGGAGACGGTGCTGAGCTGAGCCACGTGGCTGCTGATGAATGGCGTGCGGCTCTCGGAGGCCGGCTGGGCCTCCTGCTGACCCCCGGCCGGTCGGCCCGCGTTCCCCGGCAGGCACTCCTGGGCACCAGGTGTCATCTTGGGCTTGAGCACAGGGCAGGGGCCATCATCTTTGTCTTCAAGGGACATCTTCTTTCGGAGGTAATCGATGTTGGCCAGCTTGCTGTCTAACTTCTCACACCGGGGACCCTCCTTGGCCTGCGGGGCCTTCTCCGTGTACTCACCCTTCCCGGAGATGGGCCTGTGGGTGGCATGACAGAGACCGTCTTGGAGGGTGCTGTGAGCCGAGGCTCGTTTGAGGTCACCGGGGCCCTGGCTGTGGTCCCCGGGAGCCGCCGCCCCCTCCGAGGTGACAGTCTCGCTGGCCCGCACACTGGCCTGGTTGTGGAGAGCATCTTTCAGCAGGCTGCCCGGGGCCTGGGCCTCCTGCGCGGCTGCTTTGTTTTCAAAATGATTTGACCTTTCCGAAGCCTTGGGATAGATTTTCTTCTCTCTTTCTTCTAGCCTAAAAGCAGAGAGGTTTTCCACATCATTGCCAAGTCCATGGGGTTTCTGGCGGGATTCCTGTTTCTCTGGGAGCCCGTCGGGTTTCTTCACCACCACCTTGGCCTTCAGCTTCTCTCGGTCCAGCTCATCCACAGACTCCTGTCGGCCCACTTTCCGGGACACAGGGCGTTTCAGGCAGCCTTGCTCCACGGGCCTGGCCCGGCTGAGGGCAGGCGCGTCGCACACGTTCTCCTCCAGGCTCTGCAAGGTCACCTCCCGCTGGGACTGCTCCCGTGGCACCTCCTCCTGGGTGACCTCCAGGCTGTGCTTGCGGGAACACAGGTGCTTCTTGTCACTGCTGTAGGAGGGAGAGAGCTTCTCCTCCGACTGCACGCGCTTGAGCAGCGGGGACCGCGGGGGCTCTGCGCTCTTGGGCCTCACGATGTGTCTGACGATGGTCGGGGGGGAGTGCATTTTGCTGGGAAAGGCTTGAGAGATCTTGGAGTTGCCAAGTGAATGTCCTAACAGAGGGGACGGTGACCGCTGAGGGGAGGTGGGCTGTGGAGTTGGAGAAGGCGTCCGGGCCAGTGGGGAGAGCGGGATGCTGCCTGCTGACTTACGTCTTCCTGACCGGTATCGCTGCCCACTGAGTTTGGGGGCCAGGCCGTGGAGAGTGCTGGGCCGGATGTGTCCTGATCCCGCTGGGGAGTTGGGGGCACTAGAGCTTGGGGAGCTGCTCTGGGAGGAGTTAGTACCTGTGGGTGGAAAACAGGATGCTGTGAGCAACGGCCACTTTCCCTTTTCTTTCCATGCTTCCAGACCTAGCTGTTTTAGATAAGGTCAGGTAAAGGTCAGCAAACTGTCTCAGTATCTAAGTCTAGTGAATAAATGCTTCTCAGATAAACCTCCCCACACCATGGGTTAACCCAGTACTTCCTGTCTTTTTTAATGGACCAAACAGCTGTATCTTCTGACCTTCCTATAAATCCTGTTCTCTGTCCATTACATCCTCAACCTTCTTTCCTTAAGCAGGAATAAGCCTCTCTTCCAGGATCTCAGATGGTGACCCCTCATCTCTTGAGAGGCAAGGAGACTCACTCACCGGATGGGAAGTCAGGGGTGGAGCGGTAACTGGGAGTAGGGGATCGGGGAGACAAGCTGTGAGTGGGGGACCCCGGGAGGCTCTCCCCTGATGACAGGGATCTGTTCAAGCAGGAGAAACTTCGGCTGGTGTGAAGTAAAGGAGAAGGCTGCTTGGCTAGTTTTTTGAAAAGGGATCTTCTCCTAGAGTGAAAACAGGAGAAAACAGATCAGATTCTACATTCAAAACCACTCCTCCTCCCCATAGCACCAGTGCATTCAGTACACGCCTCTGTGCCAGAGACGGTGATGGGATGGTGGCAGATCCTTTTAAAGAGAAGGATCCCACTTTTATATTCAAAACTTTTTTATGACTTAGAAAGGAAGAGGTTTTGATACTACACAATGGAAGCTCTCTTCTCTTAATTTCAAGCACTTTAAGAAGAGCTGTGAAAATAGGAAAAATATATAATAAATATACATTCATTTATTTATAGGTCAGGTTTTTGAGGACATGGTTTTTTGCCTGAAAGCTTCTGAGTACACAGCCCCAAACACACTGACATAAGTTAATTAATTAAGAGGTAATACAAAGTAAATCCCTGGAAGAAAAGTCATCATCTTGGATATAGAATTCTTTGATGGTGATACACTGGGGAGAGGCTTTATCTCTGAGGGGCTGTTTGCTGTGCTTATTCCATTGTGAGCTCTTGAATATTCCTAATGACTGTGCATGCTGGACATTTACATAGAAAAACCGAGCAAGGTGAAATGAAGCTTATCATATCAGCAGGGCAGGAGACACTATGCTGCAGCACAAGCAAATGTGTAGTTAGTGTCCAACGAGCACATCTGAAAGCTAAAAGCACAGCTTCAGGTGGCTTCGAAGTGCAGGTGGCTGTACAGAGTTCCTTCATCCCAGGTAGTTTACACTCTGCTACCCACTGAAGCAAGTGTGTTCTATATGACCTAAACCACAATTAAAATATAAAGCTCACATTAAAAAAAAAAGGAGAATCTCAAAATGTGTATATGTGTGTGTGTGTGTGTGTGTGTGTGTGTGTATAATTTTAATCACAGTAATACATGTACTTGGGTTAAAAAGTGAAATAGTTTGTAATGAAAAAGCGCAACTTCCTGCTCTGCCTTTTTCCCAATCCCCAGAGAAACCACTTTCTAGTCTTTTAGCTGTTTCTTCTCCTATTTGTCTGCATATTGCTATGAAATGTGCTTATGCTGTTTTTTTAGTTTTTCGATTTCAGAAATTATCTGTTGATTTCCTACCACAAAAAATGAGAATTAAGCTCGTATACAACCACTTCCACCTTCTAACTGAAAACACTTCCCTGTTTCTATTCCTCCTAGTAGAGCTAAATTTTTTTGGTTAGAAACAAAAGGCTGGTGTTTTCTTTATTTTACATGATAAATACTGTTAACAGCTTGGCCATAATTCATTTTCCTTCCTTGTATAACTCTATCTTTCCTGGAGTCAATAATCATTCCTTTTTCATTTGTTTATTTTTCTTTTCTATCATCAAAAACCCTCATAATGTTATCCAACACACCAAATCCAAGTGGGCAAAGTAGGGCTGCTGTGGCATCGTGCAGGGAGCACATCTAGACAACTGCCTGGCAAGAGATATCCTCACCAGAAACACACACACATACACACACACCTTGCCAGTGCCTGCACGAGGCACAAAATGATACTCACGGTGCCTCTCACAGTGCAAACGTGTAGCCAAGTTAGGCTTTCAGTCAGTAAAACAAAGCCTTTTTATTTCTAGCTTATTTGGATGCTTTAAAGATCTAGTTATCTTCAAATATCTGGCATTAAAAAATAGCAACTGGAGCTTCCCTGGTGGCGCAGTGGTTGAGAGTCTGCCTGCCGATGCAGGGGACACGGGTTCGTGCCCCGGTCCGGAGATATCCCACGTGCCGCAGAGCGGCTGGGCCTGTGAGCCATGGCCGCTGAGCCTGCGCGTCCGGAGCCTGTGCTCCGCAACGGGAGAGGCTGCAACAGTGAGAGGCCCGTGTACCGCAAAAAAAAAAAAAAAAAGCAACTGTTTGTTTTTAGATAATGTAAAGGACGTTATTAAATACAGATATAATGCTAAAAACTGCCTGAAGTTTCAGTTCCTCAAATCCAACTCAACTGAAATGAAGTCTAGAGGCTTAAGAAAAGGCAAAGGGCTTTTCATGGTTCTCACACATGAGAAGAAGCAATATAAATTCTTCTACAGTGTAACTATCTAAGTCTTTTCACTATGAAAAAGAATGCTGTTACGAAGGAATATAAACTCTAATGTATAAATACATGTGAACCACGGGGCAACATTTCTCACAGAGAAATGGATCCTTCTCATATGCAAGCATTTAAATTAAGCAAGGAGTAAATGTCCCTCAGTGTGGGAATACACCAAACCCATGAAGAGGATGGCTCTAACTCACCTTTCCAGAGTTTCCTTCTTCTTGGATTTCTTGCTCCGCCTTACCATCCGGCTCTTATAGCTGTTTCTCCTGGCTGGCCCCGTCTTGATTGATGTGTTCTCAAATGGGGTGGTCGTGATCGACACCTTATTTCCACTCTATAAAAAAATGACGTGGTATTAAAGCAAAATGCTGTGATGAAACAAGACCAGAACAGAGATAGGAGAGCCTAAGACAAAGAAAGATCCATAAGGACAGACATACAAAAGGCTTCCATGTGTCAATGACCCTCCAAGCAGTGAAGTCCTGACAAACTCGGTGGAAAAAAAATGTGAGGTTTCCTTAAGAGGGTGGGATCTGGAACTCCACAGAGCTGAGTTCAAATCTGTGCCTGTGACCTGAGCACTTGCTTTCCATCTAACAGAAGAGTCATACCTATCTCATAGGACTCCTCTGAAGATCAAGGAGATAGAGTCTGAAAAGCCTTTAGCACTGAGGGTGACACATGGAAAGGACTCTATAAATCACAGTTATCCTCATCCATATGTATTAAGTATAAAGATGCCCAGGGGCTCTCTAGAAATCATAAAAAAACATCATAAAGCAGCAAAACTGAATGAGACTTCTATTTTAAATTATTTTTAAAGGTTCCTTTTCTACCACCAGAAAACCTGTCAGCAGGCAGAGCTGGAAAGTTCATGCCAGCAGGTATGAAACAGCCTCTGTTTTGCCAGATCAGTCATGGTGAGGTCATTCCTGGTGGGTTTCTGTGCCCTTCCACTTGAACCTGGGACAGGGTCTGGCTGGGCAGGCCCTGGGGATGGATTTGAGAGCAGAGTCAGAGGGCAGGCTGAGGTGTGCCCTGGGCAAGTGGGCAGGACCCTCCCCCTTCACTCCCATATCAATGACCTCTTCTTGAATTTCTTAATAACCAGGAGGGAAACATGTCCTTTCGGAGTCACAGATGGCCCGGATTACCTTAAGAAGACAAGAAGCATACGGAGAAGGGCCTTTTAAAAGGCCTATGCCTGGAAGATGCCTAGCAGCTCAGCTCTAAGTGGTATTAAGAGATGGGGAGTTGAGTATGATGGGGGCTGGGGACTGGAAAAACAGAGATTGCTTTAATATCAACATCCACCTTCCCTCCCAACTTGGGAAGTAATACGTGCCATTATAAGAAGAAAAGGGTAAAGCATATATATATTAAAAAAATCACTGAGGAGCTTACCACCCAGCTAACATTGGTAACATTTCTGTATATTTCCTGCTGGTCTCTTATCAGGCATATAGAAAGTATGTATATATATAGACACACTTTATAAATAATTTAAATCTTAATTAATCTCATATTTAGTTTTCTGTTTTTTGTTCACTTCACATTTCCTAACTTTGAAAAACTTGCCCTTTGTCATTGAATATTCCTTAAGAACATGATTTTTACTGGCTATTTAAAAATATTCCATGAGATGGGTGACTCACAATTTAACTATTTCCCTACAGCTATTGTTTTCTATCTTGAAATTCTTGTAAGGGTTGAAATAAACACCTTTATCTCTAAATCGCTGTCTGAGCCTCTGACATTTCTCTTAGATTACCTAATTAGACCCAATACACATAGCAAAGGGTCTAGGTGGACTTTTTAGCGACTCTTGGTGCCTGGTGATACACTAATTTCCAGAAGGGTTATGTCACCTCATGCTTTTGCCAGCAGCGCACGAGCAGTAGCCATAGAACAGGCTTGTCAGAACTGAATATTAACATTAAACAGATTACTGATTTTACAGGAAAAAGTTATAACAAGTTTTAATCTTTGTTCTTTGGCTATTAACAAAGCTGGACTTTGACTCATTTATTTTCGATCATTTCTATTTCTTTAGAGAACGATTTGTTCATGTCTTACATCCAATTTTGTATCAGAGAGTCTTAGTATTATTGATTTTAGAGTTCTTTATATATTTAAGAACATATAATCCCATACTTAATGTCATAATTGTAAAATAGTATTTTAGGGAAATGAGATTTGAACTTGAACAAGAGAAAAAATTTGTCTTCATCCTGAAAGAATAAAGTACCTGTTTTATACGTAAATGCCAAAACTTTAAAAATAAACCTTAACCTGATAGTAGAGACTGACACTCAATTTATTCTTTAAACTGAAAATTCAGTTTTTAAGCATGAAAGGCCTACCATTGAAGGTTGTTTGGTGTGGGATTTTCTCTTTACAAATTGAGTGAGGCCAGGCTAACTGAGTGAGGCCAGGCTAAAGTTTTAGTTTTTCCTGCGTGTCTTAGGGGAAGGAAAGGAGCAACAAACATGATGGGAGTTCATCTTTCATTGAAGTTCCTCCCGTCCTTTTCTACATCATATACAGAGTGGACACAGAGCCACAATGATCACCGGGGCTGCTAGAGCCCATGAGCCATCTAAGCTGGAATCCACTTCCACCCCTTCTAACACAATTCAGCACTGACTTTTATATCTTTACCTGTAAGAGACTCACAATGCCACTGAGCATTTTAAAAGCACACTGTGAATATTAAAGCATTTTCCACATATATTCTCTTACTTTATTTTCACAACCAAGTCATGAGGGTTTTTTTTATTTAAACCCTATGAGGTAGGAAGGGATTATTATTCTTTGACTAGAGGTAAGGAAAACAGATTCAGAGACACTGAGATTCTTTTTTCCCAAGGTCACAGAGCCCAGTGGGAGAGCCCAAACCTGGCTCTCCCACCCCTCACCCCACACTGCCCACTCCTCATGGGCAGGGCATGCCCTGATCCCTTCCACCTCTTGCTCCCAGCAGAGTGCACAGCTTGTACTTAATGAGTGGTGGTGAGGGAACGAGGCACTGGATCCACATAAGGAATGATCAATGTATCAGACTGTCAAGAAGAAATTTTAAAAATATAAAAATATCATCACTTCTGGGTAAGATGGCGGAAGAGTAAGACGCGGAGATCACCTTCCTCCCCACGGATACACCAGAAATACAGCTACACGTGGAACAACTCCTACAGAACACCTACTGAACGCTGGCAGAAGACCCCAGACCTCCCAAAAGGCAAGAAACACCCCACATACCTGGGTAGGGCAAAGCGGAGAGATCCCCACACAGAGGATTGGTGCCGAGCGGCACTCACCAGCCCGAGAGGCTTGTCTGCTCGCCCGCCGGCCGGGGCGTGCAGCGCTGGAAGCTGAGGCTCGGGCTTCGGTCAGAGCGCAGGGAGAGGACTGGGGCTGGCGGCGAGAACTCAGCCTGAAGGGGGCTAATGTGCCACAGCTAGCCGGGAGGGAGTCCGGGAAAACTCTGGAGCTGCCGAAGAGGCAAGAGACTTTTTCTTCCCTCTTGGTTTCCTGGTGCGCGAGGAGAGGGGATTAAGAGCGCTGCTTAAAGGGGCTCCACAGACGGGCGCGAGTCGCGACTGAAAGCGCGGAGCCCAGTGACGGGCGTGGGACGCTGGGGCTGCTGCTGCCGCCGCCAAGAAGCCTGTGTGCGAGCGCAGGTCACTGCCCACACCGCCCTTCCGGGAGCCTGTGCAGCCCGCCACTGCCGGGGTCCCGGGATCCAGGGGCGGCTTCCCTGGGAGAACGCACGGCGCGCCTCGGGCTGGTGCAACGTCACGCCGACCTCTGCCGCTGCAGGCTCGCCCCGCACTCCGTGCCCCTCCCTCCCGCCCGGCCTGAGTGAGCCAGAGTCCCCGAAGAGGCTGCTCCTTTAACCCTGTCCTGTCTGAGCGAAGAACAGACGCCCTCCGGCGACCTACACGCAGAGGCGGGGCCAAATCCAAAGCTGAGACCCAGGAGCTGTGAGAACAAAGAAGAGAAAGGGAAACCTCTCCCAGCAGCCTCAGAAGCAGCGGATTAAAGCTCCACAATCAACTTGATGTACCCTGCATCTGTGGAATACATGAATGGACAACAAATCATCCCAAATTGAGGAGCCCGGAGTCAGTGCTGTGCCTCTGAGGTGGGAGAGCCAACTTCAGGACACTGGTCCACAAGAGACCTCCCAGCTCCACATAATATCAAACGGCGAAAATCTTCCAGAGATCTCCATCTCAACACCAGCACCCAGCTTCACTCAACGACCAGCAAGCTACAGTGCTGGACACCCTAAGCCAAACAACTAGCAAGACAGGAACACAACGCCACCCATTAGCAGAGAGGTGGCCTAAAATCATAAAAAGTCCGCAGACACCCCAAAACACACCACCAGACGTGGACCTGCCCACCAAAAAGACAAGATCCAGCCTCATCCACCAGAACACAGGCACTAGTCCCCTCCACCAGGAAGCCTACACAACCCACTAAACCAACCTTAGCCACTGGGGACAGACACCAAAAACAATGGGAACTACGAACCTGCAGCCTGCAAAAAGGAGACCCCAAACACAGTAACATAAGCAAAATGAGAAGACAGAAAAACACACAGCAGGAGAAGGAGCAAGATAAAAACCCACCAGATCTAACAAATGAAGAGGTAATAGGCAGTCTACCTGAAAAAGAATTCAGAATAATGATGGTAAAGATGATCCAAGATTCTATTTCCCAGATCCAAAATCTTGGAAATAGAATAGACAAAATGCAAGAAACAGTTAACAAGGACCTAGAAGAACTAAAGATGAATCAAGCATCGATTAAAAACACAATACATGAATAAAAAATACTCTAGATGGGATCAATAGCAGAATAACTGAGGCAGAAGAAAGGATAAGTGAGGTGGAAGATAAAATAGTGGAAATACTGCTGCAGAGCAAAATAAAGAAAAAAGAATGAAAAGAACAGAGGACAGTCTCAGAGACCTCTGGGACAACTTTAAATGCACCAACATTCGAATTATAGGGGTTCCAGAAGAAGAAGAGAAAAAGAAAGGGACTGAGAAAATATTTGAAGAGATTATAGTTGAAAACTTCCCTAATATGGGAAAGGAAATAGTTAATCAAGTCCAGGAGGCACAGACAGTCCCATACAGAATAAATCCAAGGAGAAATATGCCAAGACACATATTAATCAAACTGTCAAAAATTAAACACAAAGAAATCATATTAAAAGCAGCAAGGCAAAAACAACAAATAACACACAAGGGAATCCCCATCAGGATAACAGCTGATCTCTCAGCAGAAACTCTACAAGCCAGAAGGGAGTGGCAGGACATAATTAAAGTGATGAAGGAGAAAAACCTGCAACCAAGATTACTCTACCCAGCAAGGATCTCATTCAGATTTGATGGAGAAATTAAAACGTTTACAGACAAGCAAAAGCTGAGAGAGTTCAGCACCACCAAACCAGCTTTACAACAAATGCTAAAGGAACTTCTCTAGGCAAGAAACACAACAGAAGTAAAAGACCTACAATAACGAACCCAAAACAATTAAGAAAATGGGAATAGGAACATACATATCGATAATTACCTTAAATGTAAATGGACTAAATGATCCCACCAAAAGATACAGATTGGCTGAATGGATACAAAAACAAGACCCATATATATGCTGTCTACAAGAGACCCACTTCAGACCTAGAGACACATACAGACTGAAAGTACGGGATGGAAAAAGATATTCCATGCAAATGGAAACCAAAAGAAAGCTGGAGTAGCAATTCTCATATCAGACAAAATAGACTTTAAAAGAAAGACTACTAGAAGAGACAAAGAAGGACACTACATAATGATCAAGGGATCGATCCAAGAAGAAGATATAACAATTGTAAATATTTATGCACCCAACATAGGAGCACCTCAATACATAAGGCAAATACTAACTAACAGCCATAAAAGGAGAAATCGAGGGCTTCCCTGGTGGCGCAGTGGTTGAGAGTCCGCCTGCCGATGCAGGGGACGCGGGTTCGTGCCCCGGTCTGGGAAGATCCCACATGCCGCGGAGCGGCTGGGCCCGTGAGCCATGGCCGCTGAGCCTGCACGTCCAGAGCCTGTGCTCCGCAACGGGAGAGGCCACAACAGTGAGAGGCCCACGTACCGCAAAAAAAAAAAAAAAAAAGGAGAAATCGACAGTAACACACTCATAGTAGGGGACTTTAACACCCCACTTTCACCAATGGACAGATCTTCCAAAATGAAAATAAATAAGGAAACACAAACTTTAAATGATACATTAAACAAGATGGACTTACTTGATATTTATAGGACATTCCATCCAAAAACAACAGAATACATTTTTCTCAAGTGCTCATGGAACATTCTCCAGGATAGATCATATCTTGGGTCACAAATCAAGCCTTGGTAAATTTAAGAAAATTGAAATTGTATCAAGTATCTTTTCCGACCACAATGCTATGAGACTAGACATCAATTACAGGAAAAGAGCTGTAAAAAATACAAACACATGGAGGCTAAACAATACACTACTTAATAACAAAGTGATCACTGAAGAAATCAAAGAGGAAATTAAAAAATACCTAGAAACAAATGACAGTGGAGACACGACGACCCAAAACCTATGGGATGCAGCAAAAGCAGTTCTAAGAGGGAAGTTTATAGCAATATAATCCCACCTTAAGAAACAGGAAACATCTCGAATAAACAACCTAACCTGGCACCTAAAGCAATTAGAGAAAGAAGAACAAAAACATCCCAAAGTTAGCAGAAGGAAAGAAATCATAAAAATCAGATCAGAAATAAATGAAAAAGAAATGAAGGAAACGATAGCAAAGATCAATAAAACTAAAAGCTGGTTCTTTGAGAAGATAAACAAAATTGATAAACCATTAGCCAGACTCATCAAGAAAAAAAGGGAGAAGACTCAAATCAATAGAATTAGAAATGAAAAAGGAGAAGTAACAACTGACACTGCAGAAATACAAAAGATCATGAGAGATTACTATAAGCAACTCTATGCCAATAAAATGGACAACCTGGAAGAAATGGACCAATTCTTAGAAATGCACAACCTGCCAAGACTGAATCAGGAAGAAATAGAAAATATGAACAGACCAATCACAAGCACTGAAATTGAAACTGTGATAAAAAATCTTCCAACAAACAAAAGCCCAGGACCAGATGGCTTCACAGGCGAATTCTATCAAGCATTTAGAGAAGAGCTAACACCTATCCTTCTGAAACTCTTCCAAAATATAGCAGAGGGAGGAACACTCCCAAACTCATTCTACGAGGCCACCATCACCTTGATACCAAAACCAGACAAGGATGTCACAAAGAAAGAAAACTACAGGCCAATATCACTGATGAACATAGATGCAAAAATCCTCAACAAAATACTAGCAAACAGAATCCAGCAGCACATTAAAAGGATCATACACCATGATCAAGTGGGGTTTATTCCAGGAATGCAAGGATTCTTCAAGATACGCAAATCAATCAACGTGATACACCATATTAACAAATTGAAGGAGAAAAACCATATGATCATCTCAATAGATGCAGAGAAAGCTGTCGACAAAATTCAACACCCATTTATGATAAAAACCCTGCAGAAAGCAGGCATAGAGGGAACTTTCCTCAACATAATAAAGGCCATATATGACAAACCCACAGCCAGCATCGTCCTCAATGGTGAAAAACTGAAACCATTTCCACTAAGATCAGGAACAAGACAAGGTTGCCCACTCTCACCACTCTTATTCAACCTAGTTTTGGAAGTTTTAGCCACAGCAATCAGAGAAGAAAAGGAAATAAAAGGAATCCAAATTGGAAAAGAAGAAGTAAAGCTGTCACTGTTTGCAGATGACATGATACTATACATAGAGAATCCTAAAGATGCTACCAGAAAACTACTAGAGTTAATCAATGAATTTGGTAAAGTTGCAGGATACAAAATTAATGCACAGAAATCTCTGGCATTCCTATATACTAATGATGAAAAATCTGAAAGTGAAACACTCCCATTTACCATTGCAACAAAAAGAATAAAATATCTAGGAATAAACCTACCTAAGGAGACAAAAGACCTGTATGCAGAAAATTATAAGACACTGATGAAAGAAATTAAAGATGATACAAATAGATGGAGAGATATACCATGCTCCTGGATTGGAAGAATCAATATTGTGAAAATGACTCTACTACCCAAAGCAATCTACAGATTCAATGCAATCCCTATCAAACTACCACTGGCATTTTTCACAGAACTAGAACAAAAAATTTCACAATTTGTATGGAAACACAAAAGACCCCGAATAGCCAAAGCAATCTTGAGAACGAAAAACGGAGCTGGAGGAATCAGGCTCCCTGACTTCAGACTATACTACAAAGCTACAGTAATGAAGACAGTATGGTACTGGCACAAAAACAGAAAGATAGATCAATGGAACAGGATAGAAAGCCCAGAGTTAAACCCACGGACATATGGTCACCTTATCTTTGATAAAGGAGGCAGGAATGTACAGTGGAGAAAGGACAGTCTCTTCAATAAGTGGTGCTGGGAAAACTGGATAGGGACATGTAAAAGTATGAGATTCGATCTCTCCCTAACACCATACACAAAAATAAGCTCAAAATGGATTAAAGACCTAAATGTAAGGCCAGACACTATCAAACTATTAGAGGAAAACATAGACAGAACACTCTATGACATAAATCACAGCAAGATCCTTTTTGACCCACCTCCTAGAGAAATGGAAATAAAGAGAAAAATAAACACATGGGACCTAATGAAACTTAAAAGCTTTTGCACAGCCAAGGAAACCATAAACAAGACCAAAAGACAACCCTCAGAATGGGAGAAAATATTTGCAAATGAAGCAACTGACAAAGGATTAGTCTCCAAAATTTATAAGCAGCTCATGCAGCTCAATAACAAAAAAACAAACAACCCAATCCAAAAATGGGCAGAAGACCTAAATAGACATTTCTCCACAGAAGATATACAGACTGCCAACAAACACATGAAAGGATGCTCAACATCTTTACTCATTAGAGAAATGCAAATCAAAACTACAATGAGATATCATCTCACACCAGTCAGAATGGCCATCATCAAAAAATCTAGAAACAATAAATGCTGGAGAGGGTGTGGAAAAAAGGGAACACTCTTGCACTGCTGGTGGGAATGTGAATTGGTACAGCCGCTATGGAGAACGGTATGGAGGTTCCTTAAAAAACTACAAATAGAACTACCATATGACCCAGCAATCCCACTACTGGGCATATACCCTGAGAAAACCATAATTCAAAAAGAGACATGTACCAAAATGTTCATAGCAGCCCTATTTACAATAGCCCGGAGATGGAAACAACCTAACTGGCCATCATCGGATGAATGGATAAAGAAGATGTGGCACATATATACAATGGAATATTACTCAGCCATAAAAAGAAATGAAACTGAGCTATTTGTAATGAGGTGTATAGACCTAGAGTCTGTCATACAGAGTGAAGTAAGTCAGAAAGAGAAAGACAAATACTGTATGCTAACACATATATATGGAATTTAAGAAAAAAAATGTCATGAAGAACATAGGGGTAAGACAGGAATAAAGACACAGACCTACTAGAGAATGGACTTGAGGATATGGGGAGGGGGAAGGGTAAGCTGTGACAAAGTGAAAGAGCGGCATGGACATATATACACTACCAAACGTAAGGTAGATAGCTAGTGGGAAGCAGCTGCAGAGCACAGGGAGATCAGCTCGGTGCTTTGTGACCGCCTGGAGGGGTGGGATAGGGAGGGTGGGAGGGAGATGAAAAAGGGAGGGGATATGGAAACATATGTATATGTATAACTGATTAAATTTGTTATAAAGCAAAAAATTAAAAAAAAATCATCAACATTATATGAAAAAAATATAATATACTGGGGCTTCCCTGGTGGCGCAGTGGTTGAGAGTCCGCCTGCCAATGCAGGGGACATGGGTTCGTGTCCCGGTCCGGGAAGATCCCACATGCCGCGGAGCGGCTGGGCCCGTGAGCCATGGCCGCTGAGCCTGCGTGTCCAGAGCCTGTGCTCCGCAACAGGAGAGGCCACAACAGTGAGAGGCCCATGTACCAGAAAAAAAAAAAAAAAAAAAAAATATATATATATATATATATATATATGTATAGTATAAATACTGAACATTCCTCACCAGAAAAGTTATGACCAGGGTTTGCTGAATCAGAGCACGTCATTAAGTTCTGTACTAAAGTCCCTTTCCACTATAAAACCAAACCCAGTTTTCTTTTTTTGTTTCTACATATGGCTGTTCCAGATGACAGTTCACTTGACTTATGGAAATACACAAAAAGATAACTTCCCCAAGGGGAAATACAGACACAAAAAATGCAGAGTGCAAACATTTGGTTGGAAACGTTAATGATTACAAAAATGGTAAGTAAATGACTGAAAAATATTATAATTTTATGGAGAATAGGTGAGAATTGTGAAGACTGCCATCTGGTGGATCCATCGGCTATAGCAAGTGCTGCCAGAACTCGGCACACTGTATTTTACTGGGTCCGCTGACCTCAACAAATTCTTTTGAAAGAAGCAGTCTCTTATCAGGGAAATTCTGCAGCACTGTTTTAAAAAATAACAACGAAATGGGGCCAGAAGACTGTTAAATGTTCTATTAGTTAAGTTTTACTTTAAACTACTTGTGTGATTAGTGCACTGTGGGAGGGAAATTATTTTAAGCTGGCTGAACTGAATACAAAAGCAGAAGTCAGGCTATTCAGTCTCTTCTCTCAGTCTGACTCCACATTAGTTTATCAGTTGGCCTTGGGTACTTCACTGAGCTAGACTGTTTTTACATTTCTTTCTCTGCAAGACGCACATGGGGAACAGCACTCTTCCTGCATACGTGTGTCCTTGCCCTGACTCAACCCTCCATGATCCAGCCCCAGCCACCTTGCACACTTCATCCCAGATGCTATGAACTCAGGCTCCAGCCACACTGGTTTACTCATGCACCTCAAGCACTCGGAGCTTCCTGTCCTTGTGTTTTTAAGCATCTTCTTTATTTTGCCTAGACCGTCCTGCACTCCCTTCCCATACACTAAATGTCCACCCATCCTTCACAGCCCTGCACAGAGAACCCCTAACTCTTCACCCCTGCCCACCCTGGTGGAAAGCTCTCTCTCCTTTAGAACCTGGGCCATATTTACAGTTTGTTCCTTTTGTCTGACACTCTGATTATAGCCTAGTATTGCCACTGTTTCCCCTGTGAACGTTGGACTGTATTAAGTTACTGGCAATCAGAAGACTTCACGTACAGAGCACAGTGGCGTGCTGGTTGAAAGCACAGGCTCTCGAGCTGCATTGCCGAGATGCAAATCCTCTTCTGCTCTTTCCTAGCAGATAACCTTGGCTGCTTTGTTAACTTCTCCCTGCTTTAATTTCTTTATCTGTAAAATGGGGACATTTATATTTATAGCACCTATGCACAAGGTATGAGGATTACCTGAGTTTATTCATGTAAAGGCTCTCGATTACCTATTATTCATAGGTGTCATTTGCTGTGTGACTCTTCGGTACCTCGCACACTTCACATTTTGGGGGCCCAGCTAATATGTGAAGACGGTAATAACGATGCTATTTGATGGTCCCCATTTTAGTTTCCAGAGGTTCTCCAGAGTTCAGGGAAAGGAAATTTTGAGGCAGGCGCTGGTGATATTTTAGGGCTTCTCTTACGATTGGGGATTTAAACTAATGCTGTACTAAAAAAGCAACCTGGTTGAATAGAGAGTTTTCTGGATTAGGGAGGCTACACTGTGCAGGTAATTATGGGAGCAGGGGATATGACTGGGTTCATGTGGCCTCCACCCCTCACTGCAGTGGCTGGAGAGAGATTTCAGTGCTTTGACAAAGTTCTTTTTTAACAAGCTACTTGCAAGCTGGATGGAGGTGATTAACTCCTTGGGGCAGGAGAGGTTTAAGGCGACGCTGAAGGAGCACATTTACAGGGATTCACAGAGCTGTGGGGAACTGAACCGGATGACCGTGACTTTCTAGTTCCTTGTGCATGTAAGTTAGTGCTTCCATAGCAGGCTCGTTTTGAAGTTGTGAGGGTAAGTGTGACCAAAGCTGCAGCCATGAAACACGCAATACGCTTATTAGGTTCACAATCCGAAAGATAAATAAGTATTGCACATGTATCTCTAAATATACATACAGCCCTATGTAATGGCTCTTCCACCTTTTTCTAAGGATGCCATGAGATTTTGTGAAGTAGTTTGCAAGTATAAAACATCGTGTAAAAAGCATCTGGAATACCAAAATACAGCTACTACCCTGATGGTTCACCAATGACAAAGCCATCAGGGAGCCCAATAGTATAGTATGCATTTGTGAGAAAGTTGAGTAGAGTTAGGGGAACCACCTGTAGGTATGGAGGATAGCAAAGCCCAGCCTCAACTCCAATGGGGACTGAGGTCAAGACCAAAGTTTCATTAATGCTGTGAACTGATCAACAGCAATAACTTTCCTACAATCTGCCACTTCACAATGGACCTTTGAATATGCATGCTATTACTCTTCCTGGAACCTAGGCCAGACACTGAATCATTTGAAGAATACACTTGTGTTGGCTGGGGGATGAGAGAAGGAAGAAGAAAAGTCATTTAACTGTACTTACTTTTCAAAGGCTTTGTACACCCACCTACCTGCACTACCTTCCAAATCCTAATTTTCTTTCAAGTCCCAGTTCAGTGTCACTTCTCTGTGATGACTCTCCTCATTCACAGAATCTTCTCTCCAAAAGTATGGGACTCCTCCCCCTGCTATGGCCCTGGCTAATCAAGCTGAACTTTATCTACCTGCATACCTCTTCTATATCTCCCATAGTCCTCGAGGGCAAGGACCATACCTGAATTCCTATGTTGCCAACATCTACCATGGCACCTGCCTCAGAGCGAGTGCTCTAGAAACAGTCTGAATGTCCCTTGTTTAAATGACACATATGTGTTTATGTTGTGCCTCTCAATAGGCTGCAGGTTATCTGAGGTCATGGCTCACGCCTCTCTGATAGCCCCTTAGAGCCCAGCCCTCCCAGTGCTCACAACAGCAAGAGGTCATCCGTAAACATCTGTGTACTTGTAAAACAATCCTACAATTAAAGACTGTATTTTTGATCACAGATAGTCGTCTTTCCTTGAAAAAACTTAAAATCAAACTCAAATTTATCTTTGTTTTAACCAGATCCATATTTGGAGCTATAACTTTATATTCTGTAGTCAGCAGGTGGCTGAGCAAATAACCCAAAAGAAAGCAGAGGATCAGTATAGACTGTCTCTCTCTATCATACTCATGCGTCTTGTGATCTTCGTACTCCATTGGCTTGAATCAGCTTACATTCCAAGTAGAGATTGATCTACATTCAAATTCATTTGTACGTATGAATGGGAAAAGGCCTACTAATGATCGCTAGAATCCCTTCTTCCATTACCACCTATTTCTATCATTTATAGTGTACGTTATATATTCACAGTTCTACCTTTCAAAAGGAAACCCAACTCTCAGACTCAACCTTCAGATCTGACCTCACAGTTTAATACTACTTTGTCTTCTGCTATATAGAATAAAATTTACTGAAGAAAATCGCCTTTAGGATGGACGATTTCCAAACAGATTTTACTATGTGTGGTACATAAACAAAGAGAACTCTATTTGTAATTTAGGATAAGAAGCAAAATTAAATTAAGACGTGATTGTGCAGATATATGAACGTGTATTTCATGATATAAAACCAAAAAATTCATGTTATTTTTGCCTTTACATTAAACAGACTACCGCATATTCTCTCAGCAACGAGACTGAGTGTATGGATGTGCCATATAGAAGTACTCTAGACCTTGAGTAAAGAACTCTTGGTACTAGTTCTTTCTGGCTACCTCCTTCATCTGGATGGCCATGACATCAAAAAGATAGTACCTTTAGCAGGAGCTCTATAACTTCTGTGTGGACAAGTCCATGCACTGGTTCTCCATTGACGTGTGTGATCAGATCCCCAGCCTTCAGTCCTGCCTGACAAGCTGGACTTCCTTCTTCTACATTCTAAAGTCCAAGAGGAGAGCATATATTAGTAAGCAAACAAATGACAACCCTGACACCTACTGTTTCTTGTGGCTCAGTGTTCTGAGTTAATCAGCAAATGATCCTGAGCTCCTAAGAGGAAACCAGTAAGACATGTTTTGCTATTCTTTTTCTGTCATCATCCTAAAATAGGGTAATTCCTATGGTTCCTTAAACAATTTCAGGTGATCTGAGAAAGTACTTAAAAAAAAGGATGGCCAGGGAAAAAAACTAAGAAAAGAGGAATGAAAGAAGGATAAAAACAGGACTATCTTTGACTATTTCTACCAGCTTGGTATGCAGGGTGGATAATCAGATATGAAGACTAACAGAATTATGAGAAAGAATTAACTTTTGCTAAATTCAATCCCACCACAGAGATAAAGGGCAAGAGTATGAAACAGGTCCCAAATGCCAGCTTAACAGAAAAATCATTTGCTGTTAACTACGCCTCAGCTGACATATTTATTCTCCAGTTTGGCTGGGAACAAAAACTAACCAGAAAGAGAGAGTGTCGGTCTTACCCAAACGATATGATGCACTGTGTAAATGTCGCTGTCTCCCACATACACCCGGATGGCTCGGATGGTGAAACCATAGTTCTTCCCTGAACTGTGGATCACAACGGGCTGGTGTGGACTGGCAGAAGCTCCTGAGGAGTCTCGGCTGGGAGAGGAATCCCTTGAGGAAGAAGGGTCCGAGGACAGAGAATGGGGAGACATTGGACTTCCCAGTGGAGAAACAGCAAACATATCTGCAACAAAGAAGCCAGTCATCACAGCTCATCCTGGTCCCACAAACTGGTCTCAGGTAGCCCTCACTAGGTAGCCCTGCTGGGATTGGGAGCACAGTCACAAAACAAATCCATTCCTTTCTAATAAAGAAGAAATAATATAAAAATATTTATACTGGTAACTAGCATGGTAACAGGTAACTTGACAGAAGCCTGTCAAGAAAATTTCAGAAGTGTCTCTTTTTAAACTAACTTTTAAACTCACATTCTGAAGTTACAACTTCTTAGTTCTCTACACAAATTAAAAAACACACAAAACTTCACTTCTATCTGACCGTGATCTTTTAATACACTTTCTTTTAATTAAAGAAACAGGAACTTCCCTGGTGGTGCAATGGTTAAGAATCCGCCTGCCAATGCAGGGGACAAGGGTTTGATCCCTGGTTCGGGAAGATCTCACGTGCCGCGGAGCAACTAAGCCCATGCGCCACAACTACTGAGCCCGCATGCTGCAACTACTGAAGCCCACATGCCTAGAAGCTCGTGCTCCGCAATGAGAAAAGCCACTGCAATGAGAAGCCCATGCACCACAATTAAGAGTAGCCCCTACTCACTGCAACTAGAGAAGGCTCACATGCAGCAGTGAAGACCCAACGCAGCCCCCAAAATAAATACATAAATTAGTAAGTAAACAAACCATAGGTGCACAAATTTCAGGCATACCCTCACACAGGGAAGGCTGTATGGACTATAGTAAAAGACACTCAGGCTCCAAATCTTGCCCTAAATAACTTTAACATGGTTCTTTTAGAAAAAACCTGGCCTGGAAAGCAATTCATCAATTTACCTCTGCTTTTTTGTAATATTACTGAACTAGTACTGATTAAACAATTTTGATCAAGAAAACATTGTAATGTTAACTTCTCTATAAAAGAATCATTCCTTATTACTACGATTAGAACTGATTCTCTTCATGTATTACCTGTAATTCTAGCAAGGTTTCTGAGAGGATAATGCAGGTGGATAGAGAAATTTTAAGAAAAACTCACTTCATATTCTTCAACACCAATACTATTCTGTTTTCCTTGTTTTCTGAACAAACACACTTTTAACTTATAGTTCTTATCACTGTTTCATCTATGTGAATCTAAACAGATCCTAACTGGTCATGTGAAATTGCGTGTCTCTGTGTGTGTGTGTGTGTGTGTGTGTGTGTGTGTGAAAAAGAATAACCTACAAAAAGATGCTGAGGTTTAAATGTGAGCTCAGTCAGGGCCAGGCTACAAAGGGCCAGCACAGCTGAAGGCTCCCGGGGTGCAGTGGGTAACATCGTGGCCACAGCAAACTGAAAGTATCCAGACTATCTTTTGCTCTAATTCTTATATCTGTCCAAAGGAAAACAATTAGCTAAATGTATCACTATCCAAGCTCCTTCACTTTCTGACTTCATGCGGCATCCTGACCCTTTTTTCCTGGCTACCTCTGTCTCATCCAAAGGCCAGGTGAACAGATGCACACTGGTGGGCAGGGAACTTCAACACATGCAAAGGCAGGAAGAAGACAGAGCGGATACACAGATCCAAACTGCTAAAAGAGCCAGGCCCCCGACCCTTTACCTCAGTACATTTTATCTTATCTCCTCAGATTGAATAACTGACCTACATTCACCAAGATGTGGGCTTTCTCATCAGCTCTCAAAGTGGACTGGATCACATCCCACTTACCTTCCTGACTGCAGCTGCACTGGGGCCATTGCCTTCTGGTTATGAATAGTCACTCAAACTAGGGAGATAGGTGTTTGTTTTATGGTGTTACACAGACATTTCCCAGAAATGAGAATATGCTACCGTGAGCATTACCCCCCAGGGAGCTTTTGTTTTTACCCAATTTCTTTCTGCACGAATTTGAAATTTCAACAATGTAAACAATCCCTTTTATACATGGTCTGTATTCTTCCAACTGCAAGCCATCTGCAATATAATTCGACTGCCACTTCCACTCTCTTACTGTTATTTGAGTGATAAGTCATAACCACCAGGGTATATATTTTCATCTCAGCCAGTGAAACTACTGTAGACTTTGTGATTAGTAGAGGCAAAACTAGGTTGTGGAAACATACTGCAATTGAACAAAACCATAATTAAGCCCAGTTTTTTAATATAGGGTAGAAAATAATACCAGTAGGAGGAAGCATAACCCAACAGACAGGGCTGGTAATCCTTGTAATTTCAGTGCTGTCTGTGACTCTGCATCCCCAGAAATGAAAAACTTATGTTCTCTGTGTCAATTTCCTTGTTAATTAGATGAGAAAAACTATACTTAGCTTTCCAACACAGATGCTGTAAATAGCTCTGTAAAGGATACAAATGATGCATAGTCTAGGGAAGAAAAATTATTCAGAAGAGGGAAATTTATCACTTAACTTGGGGGGCGTGGGAGAAAAGGAAAGAAAACAAATAAAAGAAATAAGCCTTTGTGGGAAGGGAGCCTGCCTCATCTCCTGCTGTACAAAGAAGTGAGAAGGAATAAACCACATATGCCCCTGGGAGCTCTGGAGGTCTTCCAGGGAGACACTCTGGAGGGCTGCGCCAGGACACCACCCGCTACTGTTTCAAGCCATCTTGTATGTCAATCGGCATTGCAAACTGGGGGCGGGGGGTGAGCATGCACAAATCACACGATGTCATGCAAGTAGATGTCTCTCTACCTCCTGGGATCACGAGGGACAGAGCACTGGCAGAAAGGGACTTTGTGACTTTCCCCGAGGTTTTCTTTTTCTCGGTGCTTTCTAATCGCTGCCGAGCCACGTGAGAAGTGGGTTCACTGGAGGGCTTTGAGGAATTATCTGTACTGTCCACACACTCGCTTCGTCCATTTATCTGATCCAAGTGCTCTGAAAAACTGCCAACTGTACAAAGAAGAAGGGATAAACATGTTCAGGAAAATCTGGGATAGGAGAGGTGGAGAGAGGGGGAGAGAGAGAGAGAGAGAGAGAGAAGGAAGGACAAACGCTGGGAAACAGACGCCCATGTGGGTTCATGAGTCCATGTGGTGTCAGGCAAACAGGAAAATCATGGGACCGGTTTGAGAAAAGTGGCGCGGAGGAGGAAGAATGAAAGAGGTGTCCATGCAGATTTCGTTCTACTTGTACACAAGTCCACTAACTCTCAGTTGACTCCATTTAACTAGGAGAATAATTACTTTTTAGAATCTGTCTTTTACAACCCTAGTAGAGACAACTCTTCCCCCTGACCCCGCCACGAAAGGCCATGACCCAAACGTCAGCTTATGAACCACGGGATGCCCACCGTAGAGTATGATCATCCTGTGACACAAATGATCATCATTAGCAATGCTGTTAATACTGGTTTTTGCTATGTGGACATCATGTAGTCACTTCATGGACATTTATGCCCATATCGTCTCCTACCATCTTTCTGGGACACACCTCACACTTAGGCTCAGGTTTGTAACTTACGGAAAAGTGCCTAAAGTGTCGCCTTTGACCTCCCACGCCTGCTTTCACGCTGAGCTCCTTGTACATTTCACAGGACAAGACAAAGGGTATGCTTCACCATGGTACCCAATGGTTCCCTACATCTTCTTGCCTTTAGACTAGACAGTGCCAAATGCTGATCTGCCCTGAAGTTACTGGGAGTGAAAAGATCCATCCCCCTCTAAGCCAGCCATCACACCTTCTTTATTTTTAATTTTATTAATCCTCAGTATACACTGGAGAGTTGTTTTTTTTTTTTTAGTTAAAAAATTAGGACTTCTCAGCAGAGGAACATAAGAGAACATGTAACCACACAGAAGGATGCAGAAATGGAAAATCACTGATACCAGTCTGGTAACTGCACACACCCAGAGTAAAGAAAGTTCCTTACTCTTGTCAGAAGTGACATGTTGAAAAAAGTCAAGTGACCATCCCTTTTGATTTCTCCTATTCTTTCTTTCACAGGCTATCAGTTTTCTGGGTCTTTTTTCTTTCTTTTTTAAATCACTGATAATACATCTTTGTCCAGGAAAAAACAATGCTTATCTTCTTTTTCCTTCTAAATGCTATATTATAAGGCCCCTGTGCTTTAAAAATCATCAACACTATCACCACATTAAGATATACCATCCACACAGAGAATTTAATACCATTATAAATGATCCTTTGAAAGATCAACCAGCACATTTTAAAGTGCTGACCATGACATTCTTTGCCTAGAGAAGAGGCTTAATCAGACTTAACTAACATTTCTGTTACAGTGCTATATACACATCACTCGACTGCACGGCAGGTTTGGTCCTAGTTCACAGAGGTGGCACAGACCCACAGGTGGGGTCCGAGCTAAGGGAAGCCTGGGACTTGGGACAGTGGGCTTGGGCATAGCACAGCTCATGGCCACCTACTGTGCTATAGGTACAGGGTAAGATTCACAAACTTCCACGTGACACCCATCCGACCTACTAAGGAAGACGACCTTAAGGCAAATATCAACAACCTTTCGACTTCTATATGCCAAACTCAGTCCCACATGACAGCATATCTATTCTATTCACTCTAAATGAAGAAATCGACTGCTGAGGGACTGGACAAAAACTGCTTCACAAATCAAAAAAATCTTATCTCAAAAACGTTCAGTTTGGGCTTCCCTGGTGGCGCAGTGGTTGAGAGTCCGCCTGCCGATGCAGGGGACACGGGTTCGTGCCCCGGTCTGGGAAGATCCCACATGCCGCAGAGCGGCTGGGCCCGTGAGCCATGGCTGCTGAGCCTGCGCGTCCGGAGCCTGTGCTCTGCAGGGGGAGAGGCCACAACAGTGAGAGGCCCGCCTACCGCAAAAAAAAAAAAAAAAAAAAAAAAAAAAAACGTTCAGTTTACTTTGGGGTAAGTTACACACTCCCTTCTCCTTTCTAATTTGGCTTGGATGGGATCACTGACAAGCATAAACTGAAAAGCTGAATCTTTTCACAATGAATAATTTGTTGGATGCATTCAAGCACTACACCTAAAACTTCAAGACTTACTTTTCACTGATTCAAGTACATTGCAGTCATGAAAAAAGAAACAGGTATAAAGCTGCACTTCCCTAAATGCCAGAGTGTGAATATCCAATGTTCTCTTTTATCATCCCTCCCTCTTGCCTCCGCCATTTCATCCCGCCATCTCATTTCACAGCACTGTATATAAACGTGTGTTTCTTTTCTGCCAGTGGTAGATAATGTCACCTTAATGTTCTGTAAATGTCAAGGATTCTTTCTTTTTGATGGTGGAGCAATATAAAAATCAACAAATTTAATTTTACCACAGTCACGGTTTTCAGATTCCCTAATTACCCTTGGCTGTGAGCAAATCAGCTCATCTCTCTATTCTGTACGGCCCCCGAGGTCTTTGATTATTTTTAGTGTGTGTATGGGGGAGACAGAGAGAAAGGTGGTTTGAATCTATTAATCATAATGCACAGCAGGATATAGACAGATTTTTTTTTAAATTGTGAAAGTAATCAATCAAATGCTTAGACACCATTCCCCTCCCTTTACCTCCTACCTTTCTGATAGTGAGTAGGCAGAAGAGACCAAGAGATCATAAACAATTCATCATATTCAGAATAAATGTGAAGCAGAGGTAACTCTATTCAGAGTAAATAATAACTAAGAAACAGATGAGAACTTAGTAACCAGAAATATAAAACACTGGACATATCTACATTTGACCTGATTACCAAGATGAACTAAACATGGTCAGGCATCTTAGACTACCAGCTTGTTTCTACACCACTTCTTCATTGCTGTTCTCTTGGCTCTCTAGATTTAGGACACGTGGAATTATCCTACATGGAAACAGAACTGAGGTGAAGAGAGAGAGGGAAAAAACCCAACAGCATTCTTCCCCATGATCAACTGTAAGCTCATGGGAAGCCCCACAGGACCAGACTTTTTAGTGAGGCGGAAATAAACCCAGCCTGTAAAATTTGTAATTTTGCAATGATTCAAAACAAGATGAAAACATTACACCACGAATATTCAGTTAGTTAAAAAAATGTGCATGAAAATTCTTGGAATCACTCATGGTTATCAATATAGCATATTGGATATGGCTTAATGAAAACATTTATCATAGCAACCTTAATCCATATCCATGTTTTTATTTTTTAAGCATAAATACACATTGCTCTGTAGAAGGACATGCTGTGCATAAAACTTTTATACACCGAATAATATTTGAAATGCACTTCAAGGACTTGCTATGAGGGATGCACAAGGCAGATCATCTAATGAGGACACCTCCGTGATTAAAGGCCCCAAGTATCCATGATACAGTAAGCATTCTAAAAACCTGTGGAGATACTGCTCCTGGTGTCAGGAAGGTTTACTTCACACAAAAGTGACACCATAAAGCGCCCCCTAGGAAACGCCCAAGCCCCGCTGTTTCTCACACACCCAAAGATGTCTTAGGGTTATTTGCGTCAGTTATCCAGGGGCTGGGAAGGCAGCTTGTGTGCAGTGGAGTTGTTTCATAGGCGCACGAGACACCGATTTGAACTGTGTCCGTATTTCTGACTCCCCTCTCCCCATTCCATCCGTGAGCCTCACAGAATAAGCATCTTTTTATTCCCCCTTAAAGAAACTTTATATCTAAGTTACTTTTGAAGTAAAACACTTCAAAAGTATAGATCAAGGTATGAGGTATTTTTTTTTTTACCATCAAATATACAAGATGTTTGCCCACCTAATTCCTTGCTTGTCTTCTTTCTTATATGTCCCTGAGATTCTCATCAGCCTCTGTTTCTAGCCAGCTATGCAAACAGAATAAGCATCTTGCTGCACTGACTGAGGGTCTCACGTGCACACTGCTTGGTTATTGGGTATAAGTGGTCCCATAACAAAACCCAACTCCTCCAAAGAAACAACCACCCGTCTCAACAGTAGAAGGAAAACTGGCTTACACGGTACCTTATGGGTGGTGATTTAAGACATCGTTGAGGGTAAGTTTGACCATCTGACTATTTAATAGGGTCGCTTACTTGTAACTTTGAGTTAGATGCAACTCCACAAGGCATGCCTTTGTACCCACAACAGAGAACATGCTCCCTTACAGTGTTCTGACAGCCATCAAAGGACGCCACCGAAACCCAGCAGAGGATGTGAAGGCTACAGGTGAAGCAAGCAGGATGTGCTGTACAGCCATGCACTAAGGAGGGGTCTGAGACATCTGATCTCAGTTCTGAGGAGCCCATCGCCCAAGCTCAAGGAGTGGGGCCATGGAGAGAGTCTAGTGGCACAAAATGCCCATCATCGCTGCCTGGCTGGGCCAGGCCTGGGACTCCAAGCACCAGCAGTCACTTCTCAATGTGGTGGGTGATGCCTGGACGGCAGGGCCACGCCCAGGGCCTTACCTGACAAGGTGGAGCTGCTGATGGTGCTGGCCGGAGTGCTGACCTCGGGCTCCTCCTGAGCACTCTCTGCAGGGGGGGCGGCTGGCTTTTCCCGCTGCTCATGCAGCTCTCTGGGGTGGGGAGCAGGCTCATCTTGTTCTGCCTCTGCTGAAATAGCCAGTTTGGGAAGCAGGCCAGAACCGACTTTATGTCTGTTGCTTTCAGTATCCGAAGAGTTGGATGTGGATAACTGTTGCCTTAATTAAAAATAAAAAACAAAGTCATGCATCTATACATACTATGAAACTGTGTTCAAGGTGAATTTTGGAAGAAACCAGGTGAAAATGGAACTGAGGTAGCCTAACCAAGACATGTCGAGGGCAGTGATTCTTACAGTGTGGTGCCCAGACCGATAAAATCAGCATCCCAGGGAACTTGTTAGAAATGCACATTCTCAGCCCCTATCCCAGATCTCCTGGGTCAGCAATCTGCTTGTACAGGCCCTCCAGAAGATTCGGATGCACACTCACATTTAAGAGCCACTGTCTTAGTAGCTGCTGTTTATGATATTTGTTAACAAGAATTTCACATACATTTCAGAATACTCTGAACTCCAGCTTAATGTTTCCGTGGATGGCAAAGTTGTGCTTTTGGTTTTGTCCCCAGGGTCTTCCTTCTCTTCTCCTGGATTCTGAGTACCTCGATCTATACTGCTGAAAACCTGAAAGACAAATAGTCAGCACTTATTAATATCTTCTTGAAAGGAATTGTCAGAATAAAAAACCAAACAAATCCTGGCAGAACAACCTGAGACTATGACTGAAGTTTGAATTGGGACCGTGTATTCAAAAGGTACTTTCCAATGCTGTTTACTTGAGTCCTGAGGTGAGTGGTCAATGTACAATTTTTTCCTTTTGGAGTGGGGAGCTATGAATTCATCACCCTCTCACCGTATCTCACTATGGACTTTGTATCTGCAAACAAAATCCATAGATGCATTGCGCTTTCTAGGCCTGGGATCAATGCACATGTTAGATTACTTTTTAACCATGAAGTCAATCAGAAAAAGAAAATCACAGAGAAAAAGATTTAATGGCCCCCAGTCAGGGGCGGGAAGGAGAAAAATGAATTGGAATTGAGGGCGAAGAGAAGAATAAATTACCTGTTTCAAGACATGTTGGGGGGAGATGCAGTGCATATTTGGTTAGGAGTCAGAGGTACTTACTTGTTTGGCTTATAAATCTCACATACAGACAGGCAGTTTCATATGTTGGTACCAGGATTTCTGAAGGGGATCATAGCTTAGGCAAACTGAGAGCTCTGCTGTACCACAAGGAAGATGGAAGCTAAAATAGGGAGCTGAGAGCCCAGCCCAGGAAGCGCTCACTATTGCCCAACCCAGCCACTTGCTGCTCTCATGGGAATGGACCTTAGACCTCCTATAATCTCCTGGGATTTGGAGGAAGGTGGGTAAAGAACAGGAGACAGTGGGCAGGGAACAGTTTAGGGGCTGGCTTTGATGGGCCAGAGAACAAGTACTGGGAAAGCCCACACTCTGTGTTATCAAAGCTTCTGTCCCGGCTCTGGGCCAGACCTGCACCTCCCCTCCAGGGAAATCCCTACCTCTCCATGTCCTTCCTGTAAATGGGGAGGGCAGTGCCAGCCAATTTGCAGACGCACCCTGGGCAGTTACTCAGAAAAAGATACGGAACACTTTAAAATCACTCAGTGCTGTAGAAAAGCTACACAATAATCATGCAAACTGCCATGGCAACAGAAAATACATCGCTACTGAAAATAGCAAAAGGAAGGTAGGATGCCCTCTAGGTTCATTTCTATCTTCCTAGGGCCCTGCCCCCATCTCAGGACTATCAGGTGTGTCTTCGTTTTGTTTGTCTTTTAAATCTTACCACTACCAGTGAAAAAGCATCTTTCTCCGATGTCGATTTTATCTTCTACCATTTCCAAAATTCTAGCTTGGCTTCCTAGTGCCCCTTTAATATAATAACTTATACTTTCTATCATCGGTTAAGAGACTTTCTCATTCCGCAATCAACTGTCCCCAAGTGTCTGGGCTTATGTCAAGGACCAAGCTTTCTCCTTTGTGTTGTGTTCCATGGGATACTAGAAGAGGGCTCTGCACACAATGAGCTCAACATTCTTCACTATAAGATGAAAGAAATGGAAGGATGCCTCCAAGGCCCAGCAGCACTGAGCTAGACCAGGGTCAGCATGTAAATGGTATCAGGTACTCCAATAATGACTATGAATGCAAGTCTCTGCCTCCATGAAAAAAGATACTAATCTTTGGATCATGAAACAGAGAAATATACCCCTGCAGGGCGGTAGGGACTCTGGATTATCAAGATGGGGTCATTACCCACCCCCGCAAAAATCTCAAGCCCCAAAACACTGCATGGGGTCTTTACAATTCTGTGCAGCTGTTTAAGGCACCAACTATCTGACCAGTAGGAGATTCTCCCAGAGACCTTCTATGTTTATGCCATATTTTACTTACTTTAGAAAACCTATGTGAACATGAGGAAAACTGCCTTATTTCCACACTAAAGTCTTCGTCATTTGTGTCATCTTCTTCCTCAGTCTCCATATGATGGTACTTCTCTGACCGCGCTGCAGGAAATGTTTGGAAACAGTTCCAATTATTCAGAATTTCAGTTTTTAATTTAGATATTTTAATTATGAGTTTTAATATCAAAGCAGCATTATGTTTCAGAAGCCATGCGTTCAAGACTGGAAGGTACTATCAAAAGTAGAGCTGAGGGCTTCCCTGATGGCACAGTGGTTGAGAGTCCGCCTGCCAATGCAGGGGACACAGGTTCGTGCCCCAGTCTGGGAGGATCCCACATGCCACGGAGCAGCTGGGCCCGTGAGCCATGGCCGCTGAGCCTGCGCGTCCGGAGCCTGTGCTCCGCAACGGGAGAGGCCGCAACGGTGAGAGGCCCGTGTACCGCAAAAAAAAAAAAAAAAAAAAAAAAAAAAGTAGAGCTGATTTTCTACAAAGTAAAGGCCAAATAATGTTTTATGTCAGATAATGCACGTACTATCAAAATAACTTGTGTCATCTTCGGATTCCAGTTGGGGAATGAATTCTGCCTTCTGTCTCAGCAAACTGTTCCAGTCTAAGGAACGGAAGAATCGATGCTGTTTGACTTCATACGCACCACCTTGGGGAAGGGAGAGGAGGGGAAGGACAGAGGGAAACGTGTTAAATGATCCTCCCAGCAAAGGTAAGAACCAGTTTCAAAGAACAACCAAAAAAAAAAGAAATCCAAAAAAGAGTTCTATCAAGAGAGAACTAAAGAAGTCAGAGAAATCTTTTTCATTCTACAACCAAAACCTCCAAAAATTCTTCCATAATTTATCAGCAGGAGATTTGATTTTGCTAACAGCAGTTGCTACGGTACAGTTTTTCTTTGTTAATTCTTCCATGACTTCCTCCATTTTTCAAAGGTTAATGATGTGGCCACTTAAAATCCCATTGTGATGAACCTGGGGACGTGGACACACACTGGCCCAAAGCAGACTTGCTCATTACAAACCCCAAAAAACCTAAGAAGGTGCAAAATGTGTTCACAGCAATATTTCCTCTGGAGGTAAGGTTTTAATAAAGATGAATTTTCCCTAAATAGTATATAATGGTTAACATTTTATTGGATTGCTCATTAGCATTGGTAGGAATTATATTCTGTGGATTACAGATTCTTAAGTAAGAATATTACTCAGCCATAATAAGAAATGAAATTGAGTTATTTGTAGTGAGGTGTATGGACCTAGAGACTGTCATACAGAGTGAAGTAAGTCAGAAAGAGAAAAACAAATACTGTATGCTAACACATATATATGGAATTTAAAAAAAAAATGGTTCTGAAGAACCTAGGAGCAGGACAGGAATAAAGACGCAGATGTAGAGAATGGACTGGAGGACACGGGGAGGGGGAAGGGTAAGCTGGGACAAAGTGAGAGAGTGGCATGGACATATACACACTACCAAATGTAAACTAGATAGCTAGTGGGAAGCAGCTGCATAGCACAGGGAGGTCAGCTCGGTGCTTAGCGACCACCTAGAGGGGTGGGATAGGGAGGGTGGGAGGAAAACACAAGAGGGAGGAGATATGGGGATATACGTGTATGTATAGCTGATTCACTTTGTTATATAGCAGAAACTAACACAACGTCGTAAAAGCAATTATACTCCAGTAAAGATGTTAAAAATAAATAAATTAAAATAAATTCAAGAAAGGAGGAAAAAAAAGAAACTGGCAAACCTGTTTGATAGATTTATAATGCATGTGATGAACATCAATCACAATCCCTAAGTTTTAGGCTTCTTTTTGCCAAGTTAGCATTACAGCACAGTTCAGTGAAACAATATTTTTAATTCACTTCATGATTTTAAAGAGAGATTTTGGAAGGGCAGGCCCCATCAAAATATTACACTATCCCTCATGTAAAGAGAAGAAGGTACACATTTTATTAAATCCCAGCATGAAAATCAGACCCCCGCCCTGCCACCAACATGCACACTATTGATGGGGGAGATAAGGAAGAATCAATCTTCAAACAATTCCAGAAAGAGAGATTTCTTGCAAGACTGGTGCCAGGGTCTAATCAGCCTCCCTACCAGGAGATGCCCCTCGATGTGTGTTGCAAATGCCTCTTTAATACAGTTGTCACTCATGCTTCTCATCCTGTCCTCAGTGGGGTACGAAAGGAATAGGATGAGAAATTGCATCTGAATGAAAAATGGGCTTGGATCTTGGGGCTGGGGAACTGTCTGTAAGGTTCAAAGACGTGGCTCTGTCCCCACTGGGCCCCTTGAGCATAAGGGGCAGGCTGGCTAGAGCTCTAAACCCAGCCAGGGGAAACCAGTGTTCTGAAGACAATGGAACAGAGAGAAAAAAAACAAAGTGGAAAAATCATCCTCCAAAAGGGAGAATGGGTTCTTTACAAAGCATTTGATTAGAATCTTCATATAGAATTCCAGCCAGGCTTTTTCCGTGTTTATAGCACAATACTCAAGTCTGATGTTGATCCCAACAGCAATAGCATTAGCAGCTATTTGAGGGCCAACTTTGACTAGTATTACCCTAGATGCTAGAGGAAATTGCTTCTTTTAATTAAACCACTGAAAGTAACCCCACGAAGTAGGTATTGTCAACTCCATTTCTGGATGGGGAAAGTAAATAAGCAGTAAAGCACACTGGACCAAGATTACTATGTGAGTAAGGGTTAGAGGGGCTGAGCTGAGGTCTGTCTAAAAACACTCAATGCCACAGCGCCACAGGCCACATAAGGGGGAGGCATATTTCAGTTTGGATTCTACCCTGCCATCTTTCTCGCATCAGTTTACAAATGGATTCTCGACTGCCGATCCTGGGGAACACAGCCAAACAGCCAATTCCCCAGCACCTCTGCCCAGTCCAACCCCAGTCCTCCATGTATCCTGGTTCTCTTCTATCCCAATCAACATCCTCAAACACAGCTGCCAGGGACATTTTCTTCCAGTGATCTTTTCTTGGAGAAGTTAAAAGGGCTTAAATATTTATCTATCCAACTCCCTCACTGTGCCAGTGACACTGAGGTCCAAAGAGTCAAGCCCTACTTAGTGGCCCACCATGCACTATCCAGCGATGACTATGACTCCAGCTGCCACAGCAAAGGACAGCTCTGACACGCCCAGGTTGCTCAACTTTACCCAGAAAAGCATAGTTCTCTAGACCCAAAAGCTCGAAAGACACTTCCAGACAATATCCCGAGTTTTTGCTCCCCGACCTGCTAACCTTTGGGACCCACCCACATCGGTGAGAGCGTTTGCTTCCTCTCTGTGATGAGTACCAAATGGGTCCTCCCCAAGGAGCCCCAGCCCACTGCCGACCCAGTGCACAGTTCTCATCCTTTGGCCTCTGTGCCCCACTGAGAAGCAGGTGCTTCTCACTGGGTCATGTTTCTCATGCACTTTTGGAGAGATGGGGAGCAAAAGAATGAAATGGACACACTGGGGAAAAATGAACTCTGGGCTAAACCGTTGGTATAATATAGATGATGGCTTTACAAGCCAAATGCAAATCATCAGACACAGGAGCTCATGCAAATGTCAGCTCTCACTGTAAGAATTCACCAGGAAGGGAAGGGAAAGCAACAATTTCTTGAGCTCCTATTATGCACTAGGTTAACGTACCAGATACCTTCATAAACATGCCTGCACTCAATCCTCACAATAATCCCTCGAGGTGTGTAACATGCCCATTTCCATAGATTAGGAAACTGAGACTCCGGGCAATAAAGAAAGGACTCACGACCTCCCAGCTGGCTCATGGGTGGGAGTCAGTCACATCTGAGCAGCTCTCAAGGCCAGTGAGCCTGGCTGCCCCTCAATACTCTGCAAGTTCAACAGTAGAGTTCAAGTACAACAAGGTCCCAAATTGCAAGTTATGCTTTGGCACTAATGTTCTCCTTTGAGTTTTCCTCTCCCTTCATAGAAGCTTCTTAAACATCCATTATGTTCTTCACACTCCTTTTCTCAGTCTCTCTAGTCTCTCGGGCAAATGCGCACTTGCACATTTTCACGGTGCATTATTTTGCCCGCTAAATATGCATTAAATCCAAAATGCTGTCATTGGAAGCAGCATGGCAAGCCTGCGAGATTCTCAGCCTCATTCTCCGGGCCCTACTGGGACCTGTCACGTTGGATCTGCCTGTTTGACAAGCTCTCCTTGACAATGCTAAGAGCTTGGGCAGGGTCTTTTAAATGTCTCTTTTGAGCTTCTGCTAGAAGATTTGTTTCTCAATCTGTCAAACCCTGGAAAGACCAAAAGTAGCAGTCAAGCAGAAAATGTGCAGAGAAAACTTGCAGTGTATAATATATAAACATGGATGTACTGACCACCATCATAGCCCTGTCTTGTTAAGTAAAGCCGAATCAAGTGTCCACATATTCTTAAAGAGGACAGAAATGGGCAAGATACTAAGGAGGAAAACCCTCGAAAGCGACACACGAACACTGAAGGGAACTCTTTAGGGGGTGTGCTGATTCCAATATATTTTTAGCCCTACCTTAGGACAACACTCTCCTGGGACAGCTGATTAGGATATACAAATAGATACTTGTATTGTTGTAGGACAATCTTAAAATGCCACTGTTTCTCATATCTGGCTCAAGTGAGTAAAATCACCCCGCAAAACTCTGCCCCACACAGAGCCTTGACACCCATTCTTGGACAGCTACTCTTATCGCTTGAACTATAAAGCAAATCTAACCGCAGGTCACAGATGGTGGGAAATAACCAGTTTGCTAGTCACTTCAGACAGAAGGAAAACCAAATAGGGCGACAAGCAATATAAAGGATTCTGTCCAAAGAGTTCAGTCAGCCCAGAAGTAGGGGCACCACCACAATTTCTAAATCTCATATGTCCAAAGGGGAAAGCAAGAGATTATATATGCAGAAAAATAAAAATGCTAATACTGCAGCAGTGTCACATCTGGTCCTAAGAGCCAGAGTTGATGATCTTTTATCCTCACAAAAATCCTGGGATATAGTGCTACTGTAGCTCCATTTTATAGATGAGGAAGTAAGGCACACAAGCAAAAACAACCTGCTCATGGTCACACAGCTGAGATTTAAACTCAGGCAATCTGCCTCTGGAGTTTATCCCTTTAAGTCCCATTATATTGCCTTTCCTAGTTAAAGGCCCACTCGTCCATTGAAAAAGGCAAAAAACACATGGTATTCCAGTATGAAACTCAAAGCAGTTTTGCCAACTGAGTCCTGATTTTAAAAATTCTTGGGAATTCCCTAGCGGTCCAGTGGTTAGGATATGAGCTTTCACTGTTGTGGACCTGGGTCCGATCCCTCACTGGGGAACTAACAGACCAGAAGCTGCATGGCACGGCCAAAAAAAAAAACACCCCAAAACTTCTTGGATTCTCTAATGCAGGGTCTTCAAGAGTTTTCTGTCAAGAGCCAGAAAGTAAATGTTTTAGGCCTTGTGGGCCATGCAGTTGTTCATGACTATTCGAATCTGCCAGAGTAGCATGAAGGCAGCCATAGATAGTATGTGACTGAACAGCATAACTGTGTTTCAATAAAACTTTATTTACAGAATAAAGGTTGGGCCCAGGGGTTTTAATGCATCATCATAACCTCTAGGTAGCACAGCATTCCATACTTAAGCAAGAACTGAGCTCTCCAACTGGGGAAGCTGTGAGTAAAAGTGGAGAACAATGTAAGATAAATATTTGGAGCAGTTGCAGATGATTTTGGCCTTGGAAAAACTGGGTGAGAGAATGATCTCCTCAGTATTTTCTGATCTTTCTAGCAAAACAAGGTAGAATGAAATAGCTCAGAGTAAACAACCCATGAAGTCAACAATTTTCACTGATGAAAATTTTTATCGATACAGTGTACGTGTGTGGTGTGTGTTGTATGTGTGTGTGCAAGTGTGTATGTTATATGTGTTTATTATTTAGTCTCATCTAGATAAATTCATATATTGAGGTTGGCTAGAACTCTGTATTGGGATCTCTAAGTCTGTCTATTAAGAATACAAGGAAGAAAAGGAAAAAGAGCTGGCAAAACCAAAAAACTGGTAGCAGAACAGTCTGGAAAAATAATCAGCAAGAAATAAATCTACTATCTCCTTAATCTTGAAAGTCAATGTTTTTTAATCCTCTTTCTTGGGCCATGGTGCTGATCAACCCCAGGCACTCATTTCCAATAATTAGTTCAAGTACTGATAACCTGTTTCAAAGCCTGCAGATAGTAACTGCTGGGTCAAATCCTTCTAGGAATATATATATTTTACAACCCCAAACAAACAAACAAAAAACCCTCCACATCCCTAATCCTCTGTTTCAAATTGTAAAGATCCATGCTTTTCAGGACAGAAGAGTTACATGTGCCCTTGAGGTTTTCTTCCAGAGAAATTTTATTTACTGAAACAAATTAAGAATAATTTCTGCTTTGCAAAAAAGAAGAAAAACAACAACAAAAAAAGACAAACAACAGCCACCAACCCTCTTAGCGTACATACTATTCTGAATCAGGAAAAAAAAATCCAAAATATTATTGTTATAACATATTGTAGTCATATTCTACATCAACCAACAGATGTTTCCTATTTAAAAAAAACACACAAACACAAACCTCTGAGTGCTCCACATTGACATTATTTCCTGCATCTTAGCAAAATTAAAACGTATGTGCTCTAACCTGTTCCCAGTCTCTCCAGGGGATTCTGCCTGAGAAGCAAGGTAATCAGATCCTGGGCATCGGGTGGTGGCGCCTCATCCTTTTCAGGCCAGTTGATCTCATCTAAAAGGAAGAAAAGTAGTTTACGACTTCACTGCTGAAAGGCTGGTCCACATCCCAACAGCATGGACATCACCCGGGAGTTTGTTAGAAATGCAGAATTTCAGGCCCCACCCCAGACCTGCTGACTCAGAATCTGCATTTTTAACAAGACCTTCAGTCGATTCCTAGGCCCAGTCAAGTCTGAGAAGCACTGCTGCACAAGATATGAATAGCACAGCTGTCAACAAGGCAGGGAGAGAACACTTCAATGAGCAGTACCTCTCATCTGCCTTTTTGATTCGCTTTTCTTTGGTAGAATTGGGTCACTACTAATTGGTCCTCTAGTTATTAAGAGGGCTCAATATAGTGGAGACTCTGAAATTCTGTGTTTTAGGCGATCACCCATCCAGGGATCATGGGGAGTCAGGGTTTCTCTTCTACCATCATCCTCAACTGAGAACCTGGCCACAGCCCCAGGGTTCTTCAGCTCCAAGAAGCAAAAAATAATTTTGTAAAAATAACCATTTCCAGAGACAAAGGAAAGGTCAAAATGCTAAGACTGAAGAAGAAGAAGAAGAAGAAGAAGAAGAAGAAGAAGAAGAAGAAGAAGAAGAAGAAGAAGAAAAAAAAAAAAAAAGCCAAGGAACTGTAGTCATGGAAGTACTTAAAATCTGTCATAAATATTAGAATATGTTCTACATTCTAAAGGAGTTTGCCTGAAGATAGGTGTGCATGCTTGTGTGCATGGGCATGCAATAAAAACATGAGTTATTTCTGCATGTGCTTGCCTCTAGCTTCCTCTGCTGCAGTTTAAATCTGATTTGGAAAATAAAACATGAATATGCATCTGAGCCATAAGGCATCGACAGAACACAGCCAGCATTTGCTGCTTGTATTAATTAAACAGTTGATTCCTTTTGCCATTCATCCTTGGTGTATTAGAAAACAGCCTAGTTATAAATCCATAAAGAGTTTAGATATTGTATAAAAGGGTTATACACTGCAGGCAACTCACAAATCTACTTTGTTAAAGTTTACAAATATGCCTGGCTTGCAAAGTCAATGGTGGAAAATAATGCTGTGATTAAGAGGCTCCTCACACCAAAAGGAATTGTCCCCCTATTTCCACTGTTGGACACTCTAAGCACAGTCCAGAATGGACCAGAGGTAGGTGATGAAGATGTGAGTGATGACTGACAAACTTTGAGGAAGAGAGGCCTTTTCAATCTCTGCTCCGGGGAAATTTATAAAAACAGCAGGTAGGGTAGTAATAAAGCCTATTTAATTATCATTTAGTTTTGCCAAAAGCCACACAACAATAGTTAGGGTCAGCTTGCAGGTTAAGATCTAAAGGTTATTGAATTTAAATGAAAGATGAACAGCTGTTAAGAAATAACATTACACCATAACAACTACCAATGAAATCATTAACAATCTGTGGATTAAATTCGCTTCCTCCCCATTCTCATTATTTATTATTTGGTAGACATTTGTTTTAGGGTTTATTACATTTCTGTTAATTTCTTCACTGTGCCAATAGCCATTTTTCCCATTTGTGTAAATGTTACCCACGTTAACCTTTTCTTCCCTGGTGCAACTTTCCTACTATGGAAAGGAAGACTGGACGGCAGTGAAATCATTTGCAAATCCCACACCAATTTCTTTTGCAGAAAAAGTACACCATAAAAATTGGTCACATTGCTAGTACATTTCCAAATTCCATGTTAACAAAACTTCCTCAGATCAATTCCCAACACAAATTGCTCTCCTGAGATTGTGAAAGTCAGTTATGTGCTATGATGAGTGAGTTCTTTTAATCTGTTGGCTAAACCATTTGATATAGGTTAACATTTTAGTAAAAACAGTGATACTCCCCAGAATTACATTAAATAGCTGCTTCCCAATAGTGGCTTAGAGATAACTGCTGACAATATTTACCACTGATGACTTGTCCAAATAGCTCCTCTGGAGTGTCCCCAAAGAACGGCACGCATCCAACCAGAAATTCATAGAGGATGATCCCCATGGCCCACCAGTCTACGGGCTTCCCATAGCCCTGCCTCAGAATCACTTCTGGTGCAATGTATTCAGGTGTGCCACAGACCTAAAAGATGATTGCAATATTAGAATAATTAGAATATTAGACATGAAGTAAAATGAGCAAGATGGCTAAATATCAATTATTTTGCCTAGAGTGCACCTGCTCAACCACATGGAACCACATGGACAAAGAACTTAAGAACAGTGATTCTAAGTCGGTATTTATCATACCAAAAGCAATGAATTACTTAAAATACCAAAAAAAGCAAAGTTTAAAATGCTGCTCTAATGTGAAACTGTGTGTAATGTCTAATTTCAAATTTGAGTAGTTTTACTTACTTTACAAAGACATTTGTAATCCTTGGATTTAAAATAATACTGCATTTTTTCGTCTGACACTATCAGAGAGAGTTTTAGTATTTATATGACTGAAATAGATTCACATCCTGGTTACTTCATAAAAGCCTGACAGTTGAGATGTGTTCACCTTAAGTAACTGTACAATGAACAGATTGTGGGCACATGGTAATGAGGCATGCTTAAAGGGAAATGGGCCATGGCTCGGAGTTTGGTACCTGTGATTGTACAACGCATCATGAGTTTCATGAGGGCTCTCCTGAGACTCCCGAATTCCTTATGAAAACAGTTTTTCCATTTGTCTCTCTCACACTCTCACTTGTGTACAGTTAGATCATTTGTCTTACTAATAGACCATAATGTCGGGGGAGGAATGTGGAGGGACCGACATTTCAAAGAGGCCCAGGGAGAAAAATGGAAGCAATTTGCGCTTTATTAAACGTAAGGCTTATATAGACATCTAAAGCCCCAGCACTAATGTCAAGATGGCCTAGGCGAGCTGATTCTGAATTCCACTGTCAACACTGCACTTTGTATTTCTCTCTGGAACCAAACAGCACGCGAGCTTACCTGTTTGTCCAGGAATTCTCGAGCATCCTTCTCAATATGACCCTCATAAAGATTGGTAGTCATGCTCATTAGTCCCACCTTGGATAATCCAAAATCTGTCAGCTTTATGTGCCCCATGGAGGTGACCAACAAACTGTGAAGCAGAAGGACATATATTACAACACTCACTTTGAACCTCTTTTTTTGTTTTTACTTTTCTCCCTCCCACTGTGAATTGATAAGACTATGTAATACATAGGTATCAATCGTATCACAAAACCCAGCCTGCAAAGAGATGAAGTCACACAAAGATGTTAAATATGTGTATCTGGCGGCTGAGAGTAATCCACAAGGGAAGGCCAGAGACCGGGCTCAGCCCATCCCCCTTGGAGCAGTCACATACAGCATCATTTACAACTTGAAGCTCTCAGAAAAATTCAAGTATGGAACTCTGACACCTTTCCCTTTCCAGAATAAGAAAAGAGTTGAGAAAGGGCTACTGATAATCCCATGTCACACATCAGCAACTAACATAAGCAACCAATCTGTGATTCAAATGAGACAAAAGATAAAGAACTTGGAAGAAAAATGTAGCATTGTTTCAGATTTCAACTTCTGGCTCGAACTTAAGTGTCTGCTCACTAAGCACAAGACCTACGTGTCTTATACATGCAAAGAATTCACATTTGAAAGCTTTATGAATTTACAGTTAATTTTTTTTCACTTTAAGTGGCAAAGAACATTTTAATTATTTAAAACATTAAAGGAGTAGAGGAGTTAAAAAACATAAAGCTATTGGAAGGGTACAGGCCAAATTCTAACGGCTCTCTTCATTGGGAAGGTTGTGAATGAAGTTTTTTCTTTATGTACTTCCCAAATTTTCCGTAATGAGCATAAGTTAATTTTATAAAATTTTGGCACACTTAAAATCGTTACATATTAATAAGAAATACTTCTAGGGGCTCCCCTGGTGGTGCAGTGGTTGAGAGTCCGCCTGCTGATGCAGGGGACACGGGTTCGTGCCCCGCTCCGGGAGGATCCCACGTGCCGCGGGGCGGCTGAGCCCGTGAGCCATGGCCGCTGAGCCTGTGCGTCTGGAGCCTGTGCTCCGCAACGGGAGAGGCCACAACAGTGAGAGGCCCGCATACCGCAAAAAAAAAAAAAAAAAAAAAAAGAAATACTTCTAGAGGTGTCTCAGATTAGTGGAGAAGGCATGGAACATTTAATAAATGGTGTCAAGGTGAATACCTAGCCATTTGGGTAAAAATAGTCTATCTGTATCTCAAATCAGACACCAAAATGAACTCCGCATAGACTAAAAATTAAATAAAAAATTAAATTGTGAATAAAATAGAATAGAATATCAAGGATATCATCTTGGGGGAGAAAAAATTATCTAAGTATCATTCTAAATGCAGAAACTATCCAGAAAACAACTCATAGCATTCTATGTACCTATTATTTACATAATAAAAAAACTAAAAAAAAATTAACTAACCCTGGCTTAATACTCTTTTTTTGTTTCTTTGTTTCTTATAAGCTGCTATTGTAAACAGCGTAGCCTTTAAAAAGATTATACAAAAATCATCATGTATACTGCTAAAAACAACTCATTTGGGAACATTACGGGAGAATTTTAAAATGTACAAAGCAGCATTAAAAGAAAACATCTTTATAGACAAACATTTTTGTATTGTGTGAAAAAAAAGACATATTTCATCAGTGTACATACTTGTCTGGTTTCAAATCCCTATGTACAATTCCATAATTATGTAGATATTCCAAGGCCAGGACTGTCTCAGCAAAGTACATCCTGGCCATATCAACAGGGAGAGGACCCATGTTCTTCATTAAGGTAGCACAGTCACCTCCTATAAAACACACAAAAAAAGACTTAGCAGGTATAGTATCAGCTGGGATTAAAGATCGCCAGTTTAGGGCTTCCCTGGTGGCGCAGTGGTTGAGAGTCCGCCTGCCGATGCAGGGGGCACGGGTTCGTGCCCCGGTCCGGGAGGGTCCCGCGTGCTGCGGGGCGGCTGGGCCCGTGAGCCATGGCCGCTGGGCCTGCGCGTCCGGAGCCTGTGCTCCGCAGCGGGAGAGGCCGCAGCGGTGAGAGGCCCACGTACCGCCAAAAAAAAAAAAAAAAAAAAAAAAAAAAAGATCGCCAGTTTAGATTGCAGAATTTCAAAGTAGAATGGTCTCTATCCATAGACATAGTCGATCATGTTCATAAGTGGAGACTGTGTTAGGTAATCATGTTTCTACTTATGATGTGGTGTGGAGAAAATATAGACTTTTATTTAAGAAGCACTGCTCATGAGAGAGCAGATTTGGCCTGAAGTGAAACTAAATGATGAAGAACTGATGATGTGTTTTAGGAACAGTGTTACAATTTAAAATAAACCATTTTAAAACATGGATTCTGGAATCAGGCTGCCTGAGTTCAAATTCCAGCTCTGACTCTTACAGGTGGGGACATCTTAAGCAAGCTGGTCTTGGTTCTTTCAGCTGTAATATCAGAATATGAATAGTGTCATCCCTTTTATTGTGAGGATTAAATGAGGTAATCTGTGTAAAGAACTCAGGATGCTGTCAACACATATTAAACATGTGATAAACGTTAATTATTGTTGTTAAAATAACCATAACAAAAGTTAATAAAGCAAAGTACTGGTGTGGTGAAAAGAACAATGGGTGGAAATCAGGCAAGTTATGTTTTTGTGTTGTATCTACCACTAAATATCTAGTGAAACCCCTTCTCAGGTTTTAGTTCACTCATCTGCAAAATGAAAACGATATTTAACGGTTCTTCAAGTTATGTTTGCGGATTCTGTTCAAACAATCACAAGGGCTTAAATTAGATGCTTTGAAAATTGTTTTAGAGACTGGGATTGACGTATATACACTAATATGTATAAAAGAGATAACTAATAAGAACCTGCTGTATAAAAAATAAATAAATTAAATTAAATTTAAAAAAAAAGAAAATTGTTTTGGCCCTTCCTTATCTATTCATTTTATTAGCTTTATTTATGTCAGTAAGTCATGGCTATGGAAACACTCAAAAATTTCATGTAAAATTGATGGAAATAAGATTACTTGGAGCATTTAAAAGGTAGACCACAAACTTCCAAAAGAAAAAAAAAGTTAGTTTTTTAAAATTAAACTATAGTTGATTTATAATATTGTGTTAGTTTCAGGTATACAGTTTCAGACTCTTTCCCATTATAGGTTATTACAAGATACTGAATATAGTTCCATGTGCTGTACACTAAATCCTTGTTGTTTATCTATTTTATACATAGTGGTATCTATCTGTTAATCCCATAGTCCTAATTTATCCCCCCCTTTCCCCTTTATAACCATAAATTTGGTTTCTATGTCTGTGAATCTATTTCTCTTTTGTAAATAAGTTGATTTACATTATTTTTTTAGATTGGAAGTTAGATTTTCTTGAATGTACCTTTCTCCTAAGTCACCTTTAATTTCATACCATATACCAAAAAGGATATATTTTTAATACTTTCCTTAAGAAAATCCATTGTAATGAATGTTTTTATGATATGTGATAAAAATAAGTAGGAAAAATCCCATCACCTATATTCTAACTTTAATGACCAATTGAGAGGAGGTACTTAGGATGAAAAGCTATTAAAAAGGGAAAACAACCTTTTTCCAAATAGCACTAATTTTCCCTTTGTTATAGTAGAGCTGGCACTTTACAAGCAATTATGAGAAGATAATGACTGGGAATACGGCCATCTAATTGCCTGGCCTTGGTTCCTACGTGGACACAACCGTTGTATGGCACAAGTACAGAAAGCGTCAGCTGCACAAATGAGCCAGTGGTTTCTGGGTACAGGTGTCATGTTCTCTGTGTCAGAGTGACTCACCTTCGACATATTCCATGACCATGCACAAGTGGCGCCTGGTCTCAAAGGAGCAATACATGCTGACAACAAAAGGGTTTTCTGCAAAAGTCAGGATATCCCGTTCCACAAAGGCCTGCTGGATCTGGTTTCGGAGGATGAGGTTCTGTTTATTAATCTTCTTCATGGCAAACCTCTGCCGCGATTCCTTATGCCGAACAAAATAGACTGCCCTGAAAAGGAGCACAAGAGTTGGGGTTCAAAGGAAGAGGGGATGTTTCTGGGTACAGTACACCACTTTTTTTTTTATGGTCACATGATAGCCAGGATTCAGCCCACATAAGCTATGCTGGCAACTACAAACATTCCATTCCAGGCCAAAGTCCTTTGGCTAATTGATTTTTTAAAAAATTCTTTCAATAAAAGTTACAGGTCTCACATAAGGCAAATTCATTTCACTGCTTCATTTCACTGAAGAAAATGGACAGTCTCCAGAGTGAGCTACTTTCCAATAGCTAGCTGTTGTTTTCAGTTTTTCTATAACAGAACAAAATCTGATCTATAAGTTAAAACAGGAAAACAATGAACAAAAGTACATACATATTCTGAGCTAGATCCTTTCTAGCATTAGGTATCTATTAGGCATTTTTTCACAACTGACTAAAGCAGTAATTTTCTGTATGGTAACTCATGGGATCTACAAAAAGGGACCATAGACTATAGCTTCTTAAAGTAGCTGACTTCCAACTTGAGAGTAATTTACTTCCCATGAACTTTCTAGATAAATAAGAAGTATGTAATCGGTCATATGAGGCTGCCCTCCCTGCTACAAAGAGTAGCATATTTCTTCACTACAGACCTCAGCATGAGTTACGCCTATGCCTGTTTCAACAGGAAATGCATTTCCCAACCTAAAAGGGGGTCCGGAGTACACTGCATTTCTGGTCCATGTGACCCACAGCTGAGGTGTCTGGCAACTTTACTGTAAAATGAGCAGGCTGCATGGAATTTCTGCCAGAAGCCTCATCCAAATACTCTACAGAACCAATTCTGTCTGGTAAAGACAATGGACTCCCTAAAGCTTCAAATGATGTAGAGAAAAGAAGTAATTCGGAGGAGGATCCTTCAAACCCCACCTGGAAATGATGAGCAACAAGGAAAATGTCTTGGACGGGCTCCTTTTCTCATAAGTTACTCCTCACTTATCTCATTATTAAGGGACAACAGGTTTGAACTCTCAGGTTAGGCAATTCTCAAATAATTAATAATTTACCTAAAGAGCTGTCATCATTAGAAGTGTGTAATAGGTTGTATGAGGCTGTCCTGAAACAAACGCAACGATCAACTAAGTAATAATTTACCTGAAAAGCTATCAATCATAGTAAAGTACATCCAGTAGTCTGTTTCCTAAATAAGGGGTTATCTGAGTGCATTTTTCACTAGGGATTTTCATTGCCTCCAAAAAATGAACTCAAAGGGAACTAGGACACCCTATATTCCTGTTGGACCAATATGTCAGAGTGATCCACTTACATAAATCTTAAGTATATTCAATCTCAGTTTAACCAATATTCACATTTTCCTCTTAAGCGTTCAACTAGGAATTCATCTTTCTTTGAAGTGTGTATGTCTTTCTCTTCTCATTGTATCCATCTTTTCCCTTCACTCACAAAATCACACATTTGTGGGGTCTCTGTTTAAACATTCTTTTTTTAAAAAATCTTTACTCCTTTTTCTCTCTCGTCTTTTCTCTGGCCTTCTAGTTCTTCCTTCCCTGTATAGTAAAAAGCTGTCTTAGCCACACTCCACATAACCAACTCGAGGAATAAGCTGGTACTCTTATTCCCACTGTACAACAAACTGACAAGGGAGCTGGCTGGCTGGATGCCTACTGCTTTCCACAGAGGCTAGGCATCCTCTTCAGGATTCCCAAACACTTGGGCTCCCACCAGCTGGGTTAATTTCTACACCTGTTCTTCTGGCTAGGCTTGATATCATGACTGACTAATTTAAACAAATATTTAAACTGATGAAACACGAGTGTGAAAAGAGAAAGCACTGTTGTCTATAAGAAAACTGAGTGGAATGCTTGGGAAAGCACCGATAAATGTGAGTTACTAAATAAAATTCCTATTGATTTAGTATGAGTGAGAAGATTCCAAACGCTGAGAAAATAATAAAAATCTAGACAGACTGCTTCCAGTTCTTGCTTCACCTGTAAAAAAGCTAAAAGTGGGAAACAACACAGTACACTCAGCCCTACATAGCCACGGCTGCTGCACCCTCAGATTCAATCAACTGAGGACTGAAAAATATTAAAAACAAACAAAAAAATCCAGAAAATTGCATGAAGCAAAACTCAAATTCGCCACACTGGCAACTACTGATATTTACGCAGCATTTACATTGTATTAGATATTATAAGTAATCTAGAGATGATTTAAAATACATGAGAGGATGCCATTTTATATAAGGGACATGAGTATCTGTGGATTTCGGTATCTGAGGGGGGTCCTGGAACCAATACCCCTCAGATACCAAGGAATGACTGTATAAGTATTGTTTATACTGGCTGTCTTATAAAGGGCTTACATCGAAAGGCTAGTCAATTTACAATATTTAGGTTAAATTAAATTTATAAATATTTAGGTTTACAAATACTTAGGTTAAATTAAAATGTTTAAAGTACATATCATTTTTTGGTGATTTCCTACTTCAACTTTTTCATTTACCAACTACTCATTCTTTCTGAATCAGATTAAAGGCTGTGACAATTTTTTTCTTTTTCCAATTACTGATTGGATAAAATCAAGATCCAAAGACACTTGAGCTTCTCCTAATCAGAAGCTGATAGCAGGACAGAGAGATTCAAAGGGAGCACAGAAAAGAACTTGGCCTCCCCTTACATATATGAGACAAGCATTGGCAGATATTGTCATGAAGAGGGATTCTTGAGATACAGAATCTGCTTTGTTTTGTTTTGTTTTTTTGTGGTACGCGGGCCTCTCACTGTCGTGGCCTCTCCCGTTGCGGAGCACAGGCTCCAGACGCGCAGGCTCAGCGGCCATGGCTCAAGGGCCCAACCGCTCCGCGGCATATGGGATCTTCCCGGACCAGGACACGAACCCGTGTCCCCTGCATCGGCAGGCGGACTCTCAACCACTGCGCCACCAGGGAAGCCCCAGAATCTGTTTTTTAAAATGAACTTTAGAATTGAAAATGTTAAAAGGAAAAAGCCAGTATCTTTATATGAGCACTTGCCTATTCTTGAGAGTCAACTGGAATACAGGTCACTTTCTATCACTTCTTTCAATATTTAATATTGAGTAAGTTTAGGGCTGAGGACCTCCAGACATATGATACTGTGAACTTCACTTTTAGACGATCAGTAGGCTGCCATTTTGATTTTCAACCAAGCTTCACCATTTCTTACATAAATAACTGTTCCTCAATATGTTTGAGAACAACAGGAAGTGAAGGAAAAAGAATAGGGTTGTACATGATTTTATGAAAGAACAAAAGAGAAAGATACCTCAGACCCAATTTGACCAGTACCTGCACTAGGTACTGTGTAAAAAGGCCTTCAATCTTTATTCTTAGATTTTCAATTCATAAAATTTGATTTGACTTTCTGTCTTCCCTTGCTATTGTACTTAAAATAATCAGGTAATCCTTAGGGAAATTTACCTAAACCAGTTGAAATTCATCCTATAGGTAGCTTGAGATACCATTTCCTCAGGAGAAACATATCTCGATCAAGTTGCAAAAGTCAACTAGACTTAATTAGAATTCCTTGTAGCTGCATTTTTGTTTGTTTTGTTTATGTTATGTTTTTACATTTCTGTACTGCTTTGGAAATATTATTTCTAATGCTGAAATGTGTTTATTTCGTAATAGGTGTTGTCTCTCACATACTCCTTTCCTCCATTCTTACAAATTGCTGTTCTAAATCTACTCAAGTCAGCAGAGAGTGAGGCAGAGGGAGACAGAGAGGGGGAGGGAGAGGCTGAAAAAGAGAGAGACAAACAGGGAAACAGCGGGACAGACAGACATCTAACACTGCTAAGCAGAGCTGCAAACTGCCCAGGGTTATAAAACTAGACCGAACTGATTTGGCCCCCATTTCTCTGTTTTCTGGCCTCAAGGGTTGCTTTCTCTGAAAAGGCTTCTGTGTCTCTTTTCCTACACTGACCCGCCCTGTGAAATAGGAAGACCCAAGGGTGGGAGGTGATGCATGGGGAGGGTCAGCCAGCGGAGCGAAGCATCACTCCACTCATGCAGAACTCAGGCAGGGGGAAGGGAGAAATGGAGTCGGAAGCAGGCAGGATCTAGAGCAGAATGAATCAGTCCTACTGGGAGTGTGAACATCTCATGCATATAAAATTGTGCATGAATCTGAGAGCCTGATACATGAATCCCGGTGAGCAGATCCGCATGTGGGAAGGAGAGTGCAAGTGTTAGGGGGAAGCTGAGGGGAAAGGCTACCAAGAGGGAGCATCGTCAACTTGCACACCTTGTCTCTCAGGTACATGACCCTGTCCTTTGAGGGTTAAAAAAAGCAGAAGGGGCAGCAAGGCTAGAAAGCAATGTGAAGTGGGGAAGAAGCGTTGCGCCTCTCAAATTTAGCTTTCTTACTTTAGAACATTTTAGGTCAATCTTATTCTTCTATTTCGAAAACATTCGAAATTGTTATTTAAAAATCTAGGTGGAAGCGCTCAACGGAAGAAGGATTTCTATACCCCAATTAAGATGGCTAAAAGTTATAAACGATATTCAAAGGGAGAAAAGAGCTCTGCTTGCAGTCAGAGTATGTGTGACCAGAATGGGGAGCCTCTTTCTCCACATCTAAGTGGAAGTAACACCAACACCTCACAAGGGCTTGTGAGAAGACAACAAATAAAGAGAATAAAGAGACTAGTCCAGCGCCTGGCACACAGGAGCTGTTCGCTTTCTACAAAGTGCTAAGTTGGCATGAAGGGAGGTGCAACGTCCAGTCAGGATCTGAAACCTGTTAAACAGAGAAGGAAATTGAGTGCTTCTCAAATTGGCAAATTGGCTTTATATCATGAATTGTCACCAAGTAGGATGTTGAGAAAACCAGGACGTGTTATAGCTCTCTCGAATGAAAGGGTTAGTTTCCACTATAACCAGTATTTGAAAAGTCACAGAACGGGTGTCACTCTAAGTCACTGATGTGAGCGAGGGACTCGGTTACAGGGATGCCTAAGAAAGCCTCGAACGGCTCCAATTCATGGACCTACGTGATCCATCTGTTCAGCCAATTCACAGAAGCCCACTATCAGCATCCTGATCAGGTGGGCCAATGGGTGTAGCTCCATTCAAATTTTAAGTTAAAAATAATTAAATCGTAGAGGAAGTCTGTCAGAAATGTAATGAGAGATTAACTTGCAGAAGAGCAAAAGAGAAAAAAAAAGTTTTGGCTGATCGGCAGAGGCTCCCACAGGCAGCTTGTAAGCCCATTAATGACTTGGCCTGCGTCCTGGGTGTTTACTGATTCACAGCTTGTTTAACTTCTTGTATATTCCCAACCATTCCCCAAAGTGTGATATACCTCATCTACTATACAGTGGTTTAATTTGCACTACAAATGAGTTTACTCAACCAATTAGAACTCCAAATACTGCTAAGATATATGCCCAAATTTTATAAAAGTGGTGCTTCATAGACAATCCTATGCCAGAATTCCACCGGCAATAAAATTCAGCACTGCTCTCTCCCTCCCTCCCTCCCCCCTCCCTCCCTCTCTCTTTCTCTCTTACTCCTCTTCCTCTTCCTCTTTCTCTTTCTCTGCTATGTGAGGACACAACAAGAAAGCAACCATCTGCAAGCCAAGAAGAGAGCTCTCAACAGAGCCCAACCACGCTGGCACCTTGACCCCAGACTTCCAGCCTCTAGAACTTACGCGGGCCTCTCACCACCGTGGCCTCTCCCGCTGCGGAGCGCGGGCTCTGGATGCGCAGGCCCAGCGGCCATGGCTCACGGGCCCAGCCGCTCCACGGCACGTGGGACCCTCCCGGACCGGGGCGCGGGCCCGTGCCCCCCGCATCGGCAGGCGGACTATCAACCATTGCGCCACCAGGGAAGCCCTGAATGTGGATTTTGATGTTTGAATATGTTTTAACCTTGCACGATGTCTATACTAACAATGTATGGGTTGTTTGATAAATAAATATTTTTTTTAAAAATTAAAAAAAAAATTCAGCAGTGCTCAAACCCACAGATCCCTTAAATCAAAGTTCAGTCTCTTCCCTAATCAAACAAGAAATCCTCAGATGATCTCCAGAACTAAAAAGGACTAAAAGCCAATAATATATAAACAAAACCCACTAACAAACTGCATGCTAAAACAATCTTCTTAGGTAGAAGAGTTTCAGTGAAGTCCTCAAAAGAAATAAAATATTGCAAAAATAAAACATCAGAAAGCATTTATAAGCCACATCAGGAAATATGCCATTTGACATAATCCTGAAAACAAATCAGTGAAGCATAGAAAGCACTCACAAATATTTAAGTTCTTCACTAAGTTAATGGTGTGGAAAATATTAGAGGTGAAAAAAACACCATAAGGAGAAACATCCCTTGTGGCCTAACAAAAATCGATTCTATCTCATCTGCTGTGTGTGTTATAAATGGCAATAAATGTCTGCGGGATTGTTTATTGCTGTCCACCTACAGATGGAATTGGGATTAATACTTAATTAAACTAGAGTTCTCGGCTGTCTAAAATGGATCAGGACATAGTTTGTGTATTAATTACTCTTCCAAACTATTAGTAACTCAGAGGGATCTTGTCAGTATTGACCTTATGCCCTGAGAGGGAAACCGTGTATCTATAAAAATGAATCAAGGAAGGGGCACCACTAATGTGGTCGGACTATAGCACAGAGTTCAATTGAAAAAAAAAAAAATCCTGGTGTTATATAAAGACTAAAAGCAGTGTGTTGCTTTAAATTTTCAATCAGCCTTCTTATTAAAGTACTACTCTCCCAAGGTTGACTGCTGGTCAGATAGGAAGTACTGGCTAATTCTCAAGTAGAAATGCTACAAATGAATTTATGTATATTCAGATATATATATCCAGATGTGTATGTGTATCTACATAAAAACAGGCATAAGCAAAACTTTTCCCTTACTTTAGAAATTTTTACTTTCTAAAGTCTTCCTCTCCCATGCTCTAAAATGACCCCCAGGTCACTTGAAATGTTTTCTGATTGGGTATCCAATGAAAAATGATTTGGGCTTCACCTGTTACCCATCAATGAAGGAGCAGTGATCTGAAAACTCAAGTCCCCAACAACATCTATTTGGCATAAGATCAATGTGAAGAATATATTTCTCAGGTGTGTTAAAATATAATAGAGAGTTTTCCTGAATTACTCACCCATAGGCTCCATTGCTAATCAATTTAATCGTCTCAAAATCACTTTCCCGAGGTTTCCTTCGAAGTTTCAGGGAAGCATTAGAGCTCTTGGAGACAAAATATGGATGTTAAAAAATAGCTCAGAATTTAAGAAAATGATTTTAGCAGTAAAATAACTAATATTTGAATTGCATGCTTTATTGTTTAATATGTTCAAGTGCAGTATTCTAGCCAAAGGAACCTGGGGGATGGCTTTAAAGCTCAATTTTCCACAGCAGTGCTGACAAACTACTCCTCATGACTGGCTCAGTTTCATTTAAGTTAACATCATTTCCAGGAGATAGAGGCACCACGTTTTTGAAAATTCCTGATTTTTAATTTACCTCTGTAAACCATTCAGGTGAGCCTCACCCTAGTCTTTTAAAGTTTTAAGATTTAAGTCCAAAATGCCAAAGCTTAATTCCAGTTTCAGTCAATCAGAAAAGAATGGGCTGGAGTGGCCCTCTACGGGTTGGTGGATCACATGGCTTCTCTGCCACTGACCAGAGCATGTCCATTTCATTCCTGTGGCAACCTTTCCTGTTTGGAAAAGGTAGTTGGCAACAAATGAGACAGCCAGGGAGAGCATGCCTGTCTTTCTTTACTTCCATCCACCGTAAGTCTTACTTACCATGGTTTAGACACCAATTTTCAAAAAGATAGCTCTTTAAAAAGTTTAGTTCAAGGGACACGAGTAAACAAAGTTGTTTTTTTTTTTTACAAAATTTTCTCACGCCCCATGTATCTTAGCACTGAGAGGGGGTTAACAGTCATTCTGCTCCCTCTGCAGAGACCAGAATCCCCTTCCCATAATTTTGGAAGAAACCCATGACTCTGAGGTATGTGCCATCCTCCCCCACTCAGCGCTGGCACCCGCCCACTCGGCTGCCCCACCACCTCTGGAATATTCAGACCGAGCTTCCCACTGTCCTCAGTGCCTGCATTCTCTCACCATCCTGAGTGACTTCCGTATCTACACAGATAACTCAGCCAACAACCTGGCCTCTGGGCTACCTGACCTCCTCAATTCAACCAGCTCCTTTCTCTGTTTCTCCTTGGCCTCTGGCCATAGGACCTGGGTCTACTCATCACCTGTCAACACCCCACCTCAGAAAACATCATCCAAGACTGGGACCCCTTACTTGGTCAGCCACCCCACTCCGACTGCTCTCCACAGCTCCAGCTACAAGGCCCTGAACCAGCCCTCTTGTCTCATTAACTCTTCCTCACCTGAGTGACCTCACCCTTGCCTATGGATGACTCCTAAGTCACCTAGACCATCCACCAAAAACTCTCCCTCTGAGGGCCAGAAGATCCCACACCTTATATACAATTGACTGCTTGACGGCTCTCCTTGGCTGTCTCAAAGGAACTTCAGCTTAAGCTCACTCAAAATTACGGCAGTTATGATGAAACTAACAAAAACAGCTATCATTTATTTAGCATATGTGAAGCTGTCCTAATCATTTTACACAGACTACCTTATTTAATCTTTTTTTTTTTTTCTGCGGTACGCGGGCCTCTCGCTGTTGTGGCCTCTCCCATTAAGGAGCACAGGCTCCGGATGTGCAGGCTCAGCGGCCATGGCTCACGGGCCCAGCCGCTCCGCAGCATGTGGGATCTTCCCGGACCGGGGCATGAACCCGTGTCCCCTGCATCAGCAGGCGGACTCTCAACCACTGCGCCACCAGGGAAGCCCCTTATTTAATCTTTTATATCTATTTTACAGTTGAGGAAACTGAGGCACAGAGAGATTTTTTTTTTACCCAAGCTAGTAAGAAGTGAAGCCAGCTTTGAAGTCTGGAAACCTGACTCCAGAGCCTGGATTTTTAAGCCCCCAGGCACAGCTGCCCCTCTTTCCTGACCAACCCCCGATGCTGGGGGTGGTCCATCCTGGTTCCTCTTCTGCTATTCACAATTAGGAAGAATGGCACCAGCATCCAGGACCTCTCATCTGTGTCACTGCTGCAGACTTTCAAATGGCCTCCCCAGGGTCACTCCAGCTGGCTTTCCTCACCCCATCTACTTCCTACACTGCAATCAGTGTGATTTTTTTTTCACGTCGTTACTCTGTTTGGGTCATCTCCCTATCTACGCCTCCTCATCCTCCACACATATACATTTCCTCCACAGTTCAACAGCTTCCCACTGTTCTTTGAAAGAAACAATTTGACAACGATGAACAGCAAGCATGTCTGTGTCCAGTTTTTACCCGAGCTCTCTAGGCTGCACGGTCTCCCTCACTCTTAAGCCTTCAGATATACTCGCTCCCTTGTGTCACATGATGGCCCCTTGGCCTGGAATGTTCCCTCTGCCCTTTCTCATCCTAGTCACTTCTCACATCTCGAGTGTCCTTTCCTTAGGAGATCTTTCTGGACTGGTAAATCTCTTTATGTTATGAAGGTAAATCTCTTTAATGTTATGTTCCAGGAGCACATGGCCCTTTTTCTTTATAGATCTTATTCAAGTTTCTCATTTTGATTTTTTGTGCATGATTTCTCTTTATTAATTTGTTTCTCTTCGAAGAGAGGGGCTAAAACTGTATGCCTGGTGCCTTGCATATAGAAGCACAATAAATATGTGTTGAACAAATAAAGTAATTAACACAGCCAAAATCTCCAGATGCTAATAAACAGAAAAGCCAACATCATATTTCATCAAGAAAGATACTTACTTTCACTGATTCATCTGTTTCTGGTGTTTCTGCTGTCCCACTATCATAGTTTCCCAGCTGAGCCATTTCTAAATTAAAAAAAAAAAAAAAAAGCTAAGTTTAAGAGAAATAGGACAATTGTAACTAGACAAGAGTACTATGCTAAAACAAAAGAAGCACAATTTCTCCAATATTAAAAAAAGAAGAATTTACTCTATACTCCAATGTACACATGAGAAAATCTTAATTCCAAAATGGCAAGAACCAACAACTGATACTGATATTTTGAAATTGTTCATTTCATGCCCTTTTTCCTAGAACTCCATTTCTTATGAACACATAGACACAGCTACTTAGAGCTGGGCCTCTGCTCATGTTAGCAGGATTCACTGGCTGACACAATCACCACAGCTTGGAAAGGGTTTGGGGGCTCAATGATTATGCTTGTAATCAGATATTCAAGAGAGGCAAGTTCCCCAGGCATCAGAGATGCACTGACTACAGCTCAGAGATGAGTCTCAAGTTCTCATGAGCATCCCTTGCTCCATTCCTTCACGTCCACTGAGAGCTGGCCCTCCTAGTACATAAGAATCCACAACTTGTCAGAAAGGAAGCAATAGTAGTTGTTAAGAGGAGTTTGGAGTTGAAAAGACTAAAGTTGCCACCACTAAGAGCACTTACTAGTGGCTTTTTTTTTTTTTTTTTTGCAGTACGCGGGCCTCTCACTGTTGTGGCCTCTCCCGTTGCAGAGCACAGGCTCCGGACGTGCAGGGTCAGTGGCCATGGCTCACGGGCCCAGCCGCTCCGCGGCATGTGGGATCTTCCCGGACAGGGGCATGAACCTGCGTCCCCTGCATCGGCAGGCGGACTCTCAACCACTGCGCCACCAGGGAAGCCCTTACTAGTGGCTTTTTAACCTTGGGTTCTTCCTCTGTAAGATGGGAACAATATTGTTTATCTCTTGGATATTTTTATGAGTATCACATGTGATAATGCATGTAAAGCTCTTAGCATGCTGACTAACAAAAATTAAGTGCTCGCTGAATGTTGATTGTTATTTATTACCATTAATTATATCATGTAAAGTAGTCAGTACTAGGCTGGATGCCACATGCTTGACACCAGCCTAAATTCTACCCTAGTGGTCTAGTTAAGAGACAAAGCATTTCATTGCTCAACCTACATTGGAATGCATCCTTAAGTCTATATAAGTGAATGAGAAAACCTAATTTATTTTATCGTTCATTTTGATTTTTATCAAACAATGCACACTTAAGAAAAAACAAAACTTGTTTTATTAAAAAAAAGAACATGAAAAAATTTTCTCCAAAACTTTAAAGGGGCTTATCGCTAAGTGGTAGGACCACAGGTAATTTGAATTTTCTAATTTTTGAAAATCGAACGTGTATGATAAAAAGTTAGAGGTTTTAGTTACATATTTTTGTGTGCATCTAATATTATTTCTTAGGCTCTCAGAATTTTATGTATTCATGTTCTTATAAATATAATCATCTTTTTTTGGGAGAGATTACACATAAAACACATGAAGCAAAGTAACAATGGAGTGCTGTCTTTAGAGAAGAATTAACTCCAGAAACTAAAATAACTGGAGATTGACACTATCCCAGTTTACTTACAGAGGAAGTTCAGGAATTAAAAATGAGCTCAGTACAAACTGTGTGCTTTCTTGGTGTCATTCAAATGACCTCAACGTCCTATGTGACTAGCACTTTAGATTTATAGACTAGGAGGTAGACTATAATGTATTCAGTTGGAGGGGCTCAAAGGGGCAATTTTACTATTATTTATTTATTAAGCATTATTACATCTTAGGTGCAGAGGTTAACTCATATAATCCTAAAAACAACCCTGTGAATAGGTACCATTATCCAGTTTTTATGGAAAACACTGAGGCACAACAAAGAAGCTCATCATAGTGTGATCAAGGTCACACAGTCTGCACGGACACTCTGGGTAGTCCCATTCCAGACTCTCACTCTTAACCTTCAAATGTCAGGATTTAGGTCTGCTGGTGTCCGTGATGACAAGAAGGGAAACAAATGTAGATCAGAGTTTGCAATAATCACATTTTAAGTGATTAGAGCAAACAGATTAAAAATTACCCTCACATCTGAATTAAGAAAATTAAGTGTTAAAAGTTAAAAACAACTCCCAGTGATAGATTTGTATAATTAAATATGAAACTTGTCAAAAATCACTATTAAAATGTTTTAAAGACAATAAAGGCATATAAATGGGCCTCACGTTATTCACCTACCAAAGGTTCAGCCTACAGTGATATTTACTACCAGCTAAGAAAACTGTGAAGAGCTCACTCAGTCTACAATTCAAAGGCTGACACAACTAACTCTGCCGGCGTGAAGAGTCACCGTAATATACTTTGACAGTCTCCCACACTCCAATTACTTTCATAAAAAAACAAATTAAAAGATGGTTCTGGGCTTCCCTGGTGGCACAGTGGTTGAGAGTCTGCCTGCCGATGCAGGGGACACGGGTTCGTGCCCCGGTCCGGGAAGATCCCACATGCCGTGGAGTGGCTGGGCCTGTGAGCCATGGCCACTGAGCCTGCGTGTCCGGAGCCTGTGCTCCGCAACAGGAGAGGCCACAGCAGTGAGAGGCCCATGTACCGCAAAAAAAAAAAAAAAAAAAAAAAAAAAAAAAAGATGGTTCTGTTTTAAATAGAGTTTCTGCTAAATAACTATTATCTGGGAAATACATATTATTTGTAAGCAGTGGGTAGTAATGGAATGGAACCAAGAGTCAGCTTTTGAAGCAGGAAGCTAAGGCATCATTTTGTAATGCCTGAAGAGATTTTTAAAACTCATCTAAATACCATTAAACATCTGCCCTTTTTATTTCAGTGATTTAAACCATTTCTGAAGACTCATGATTCAAAAAGGTAAAGATGGTAATTTAAAAGCTATGGGGAAAAATCTCTCCCCAGGGAACTTTTCACAAAAGCAGCCACCAGACTCTGATAAGTGATGAATCTGTTGTGGTACTGCTTTCAGTACAGTATAAATTTATCTGGCATTATCTCCCGGTAATGCATGCATCATTTCACTGGAAGCAAAGATTCGATGGCCATAAGAGCAAATAAAGCAGGGGAAATAGGAGAGCAGGCAGAGAGCGGCAGGTTCCCTGGCTGGAGATGGGAAAATATCTGCCAACTGTTAGCATCATCACAAACAATTTAGCATGTAACACTTTGCAAATTCAACTTAATGACCCAGGAAGACAATTTTGAATAAAGGAGTCTATGATTGTTTTTGAGTCTTTTCAGGCAGTATATAACCTAAGTGTTTTAAATGACAATCCCAAACAATAATGAACAGGAAAAGGTGGTGGAAGGAGTGGTTTCCCAATATCAGATTTGAAAAAAAATCACTAACAGGGTGCTTCCTCTTCTCTGCATTTAATAGCATTAGACCTATTTTTTTTTTATTTGAATCAACCAGGAATCCTTGTATAAGTTCTAAAAAACATTTCCCCCCGACTGGCTCTCCAATATATTACTATTTTTCATACCTTTTTGAGACAAGTAAGTAAAAATAGATTTACGAACACTGAACCTGATTTAAAGCTAATCATCAGTTATCAGTCACCTGACTCCCAAATTACATTTAAAAGTCACTTTTAAATTAAATGTAATTAATTCCTTTACCAACATTTTCAAAATGTGCACCCTTGAGAAGAATCCAAAGGAGCTCTGCAAGAGAAAAAATAACCCCAGAGAAGATGGAAATCTAAACCCTTCTTGGATGCTCTGGAATTGTTAGGCTGATAAGACTCTAGGATTTCAAGGTCTCTTCCCTACTCTAGTTAAACACAAAATCCAACATATAGTTCTTTCCTTTAAATCACAATTGGTCCCCAAATTTGGCCTTTTCAATAGATAGAGCCAAAACATGAGGAAAAAATAAAGACTTGCCACTAAGTTTTTCCATGAGACCACGGTGCCTAAGCAAGTACAAGTTTAGTCCAATCAGGGTACTCACCTTCCAGAGGATCCTTATTGAGACCCAGCTGGCTAATGATGTACCTGGGAATGTCAGTTTTAATACCCTGTCCTTCTTTTGCATGGCCTTCTGCTGCTTCCAATAGGTAGTAAAATTCTTCAGGATCAAATTCCTAGCAGAAGACAAACAGAGATGGATACTTCTTCGAGCCAAAATTGTCTGCGGTTTTATTACATAAACCACATTCACAGTAAAATTGCTGGATATACATGGTAATAAGTTATTTACACAGAAAGAAGGCAGATGGATTACTTCATTTAAAAAGCATATAATTTTCAGTTCATATTCAAAGCCTAATCATATTCTAAGACAATACATTTCAGTACTTGGTAACCCAAAGAGAATTTCCATTTCCAACTTCCTTGTAATGTGACTTTGAAGGTACTAGGTTCCACTTAAGATATCTATCTTATTGAAAATGAACAGGTCGGAATTTTTAATTGAGCCTTTTTAGTAAAGTTTTAAAAGTCTGTGAATCTCATCCAGAAGATTCAGTTTCTCTCTCTATACAAATAGCCACAAAAGAAATAATGTTAGGATGCATTTTTCTCAAAGGCTTTGTAGGAAACTCCCTTGTCCAAAAATATTAGAAAGAAAAATCCCCAAATTTTATCACCAAGCTCTAAAATTAAGTTATTAAAATTCACATAATGTGAACATTAAGAAAGAAAAATATGAAATTAGTACTTCCAGTTACCTCTGTCTTCAGTAAAAATTTGGGAACACGTTTTTCCTAAGTATTTTACTTTATTTTGCTGTCTGTTGCTTCCAGTATGTAATAAAAATCTTAGGATCACATCACTATAGATGGATGCCACGGATTTATGTGTTGTAAACAATTATAGATTTAAAGCACAGTTACTGTTTTCAGTTAGATTTCCTAGATCCTCCCACTCCCAGAATTTTTCTCATTTTGATTAGTGCCCCATATAGGCAACTGTGGAATCTCCGTATTTCACCTGAGAATTACTCAAGTATTTCTAAAGGCCATACGAAAAAGCATGCTACAAATGGAGTAAAGCCAAACCAATGTCCACGCTCAGTACCCTTTACATAAACCTACAACCAGAGACAAGGCAAGCCTGGGACTACAGGCCTAAGACGACTGGTTGGGGGAAACATTCCCTAAAACTCTCAAACTCCAGTTTTATTTGAGCTTTAAACATCATGGAAAGCAGCAACATCTTCAAATCTACTTCTAAGCTCACTTGTTTCTATCTTTGATAGGCTACATGTACTTTTACTGTTTCTCTTCTGATTAAGAGTGATTACTGTCAAAAAAGTCATTTCCCCTTTTAAGGCAACATCTCTCTTAGCATGTCTGCTGCCATCCAGAGAAGCAAGTTTTGATGCTAAATGGTATTTTCCCCCAAATTGAGCAACTGCAGGGAAGTACAAGCCTGTGGTGCATAATTCAAAAGGTACAACAGGAAGAGCAGGAAAAACGCAGTCTTCTGCCTGTATCTGCCAGTCATACAGTTCTCCTCCCCAGAGGCATCCTGAGTATTTTTCTTTCCCTTTATCTTTCCAGAGACACTCACTGCTGAATGATGCTTTTGATTCTGTGATTCCAAGGGTCCCGGCCATTGATGGAAAGCCTTCCTCCACCACACACCTACCTTTCTCCTCCAGACTCACCTTCCACCACATCTCACTATGCACAGGTATATGTTTACGGGGCTGTAAACATTTCACTGTTATAGAAAACTATGAATCTTAATTAAAATAAGAGCAAAACCAAAGCGATATCACCATGTCTGTACATATGTGTACGTAAAATTCTGAAAAGCTGTATTGTACTCAGTGTTATAAATAACTATTAGCGAAACTTAAAAGTGAGTTTTGACACTACATTAAGCCCCATAAAACTATTCTTATGTTCGAAGTTTCGTCTTTGTTCAGTGTTGACTGAAATCTCAATCAAAATTACATAAAATAAAGCAAAGATTTTAAAACAGGAAAATGGTCACTGACTACAGAAAGTATAATTGATAAAACAAACTAATCTTGGAAAGTCTCATTCCTTTAGGTCTGGATAAGGCCATACTGTATTCTCCAAATGGACTGCTGACTAGCACTTATTTTGAACATGCCACATTTAAAAAGTAACAATTATAACCACAGGTCACCGTATATCGTATCTCTGATTTCCCTCTCTCTTCATCTTGGCACCTCCAAAAAAGCGGGGTACAGAGAGTGTTCTAAATGAGCTACAACATAGAAATTATGCTGAGATAAAGTCAAGCACATTATTTCATGATTATTTTTTAGGTTTGACCAGACTGTGATATAACTATCTCTTAACACAAGTCCTAGAAATTTCACTGAAAACCAGACAAGAAAAAGCACACACGGCTGTTGTCATCAACATTCACGTGTTGCTGTTTCTCTTGACTCTTTCTATTTAACTCTTTGAAGCCAAATACAATTGGAGCTTTCTGGTGGTCCCTGCTTTCCCACAGTTGACAATAGATAACAAAATCACCTCGAGGGGCAACTCACCAGGCACTCTAATAACCGAGCAGGACGGGCAATAACAATTAGGATCTTTCGAACTAGCTGTTTAATAAATGCCAATTCTCCACTTTCTGAACGATCATGAGCCTATGAGGAAGCAATGAAAAGAATGATGAGACAGAGTTGCTCCACTAAATGGGAAAGAAAATCAGCAAAGCATGCTAATCAGATAATGCAAATATCCAAAAATTAAGCGACTTAGAAAATACTTTCAAAAGATTGAGAAGCAGACATTATCCCTACATAAATGGACACTATTAAACGTCTATATCTACAAAATGGCTCTATCAGCTAAATTTTAATTGCAAAACTTTGATTTATTCTCTGTGTTAAAAATCAAATATTAGGGCTCTCAATGTGAACCATGAGTGAAGTAGACATTAAAAGTTTATGACACATTGAGTACATGGTCCAAGTAGAATGGACAGCTGATGAGGAACCTTGATTTTCCAGATGTAACTTCTTAAAAGTATGAAATGGCTAACATAGTGAAGGACTGATTTTGTTAACCTGGGCATTTAACACATTCATGAAATATGTTTTATATAAACAACACTATTAGCCTGTAAGTTAGCTATTTCATAATATGTAAGAAGTTGTACACTGCTTATTTCAAATGTTAGGTGAATACTGTTTATACTTGGATACATACATGTGAATTTGATTTCACATAATGAATAAATAATACCTAGATACTCAACTCAGTAAAATTTAACTGACTCAAAATCTTCTAAAATTTTATTTTACATGTTGCCTAACGTGAAATCTAAGCACAAAAGATATCCTGAGGACAGAACTTAGTTCATTAACAGTCATTTTAATTTTCAATATTTTTTGAAGAAATGAGGTAAATCTGTATCAAGGCAGATATAAAACCAAAGTTTTAAAAGTTTAAATATAAACTTCTACACATGCTCACTTTCAGCCTTTCTTAATTTTTATGATTTGCTTTCCTTCAAGAATTAAAAAAAAGTATCAGGGTGATGTTGGTGCAATAGAATATAATTTCATAGATATGGTAATAAACATTTAAAATCATTCTTGAAGGTGCTTTATTCTGACAAGAACTAGCCTGCCAATAAAAAGAAGTGTCAGACCAAATCTATGAAAAATGATTATACTTAGAAGTAGTATGTTTACTAAATTTAAGTCATTAAATCAATGGCAACTTTCCAAAATGTAGGTAGAGAAACCATATACAGGAAAAGCCAAAAAGCTAACATTTAAAAGAAAAAACACGGTGAAAATGACCACTGGTGAATAACTGTAGATTAGAATGTGTTTAAAGACAACCAACTGTTAACTATAACTACAGGTTCTAGTAACCAGTAAGGATGTCAGGACACATACGAGAAGACATACATAATATTTAAACTGTCTTTAAGTTTTCTTTTCATGTTTTGTTTTGTAACAAAAACGGATTTAGGAAGATACAGTGAATGCCAAGAAATAAGGTTATATGTCTTCTTTATAGTTTATCCTTAATCAAAACTAAACAGAGGGCTTCCCTGGTGGCGCAGTGGTTGAGAGTCCACCTGCCGATGCAGGGGATACGGGTTCGTGCCCCAGTCTGGGAGGATCCCACATACCGCGGAGCGGCTGGGCCGTGAGCCATGGCTGCTCGGCCTGCGCGTCCGGAGCCTGTGCTCCGCGACGGGAGGGGCCACAACAGTGGGAGGCCCGCGTACCATAAAAAAAAAAAAAAACTAAACAGAAAACCTTAAAGATGAAGCAAAAAAACCCCACCTAACTTCTGGATTGATAATCCTCTTACTATAATAATTACTGCTTTATAAATTAAGGAATATAAAGAAAATCTAAAAAGCCTAAACATGTTTTGGTGGTCTCTTCAAGGAGAAACAAGAACTTTATATCTTAAAAAATTAAAAATAGCTCAGCTTATACAAATTCCATTTCAAAAATTGTAAAAATAATCAGTTCATTCCAACTTCTTACTTCTGAGAATTATCAGCCCCAACCAAGGCCAAAACATACAATGAGTTATACTAACACAAATAATATTTTGTTTACTATCAATAGGGGAGATGGGAACTTTGTTAAAACAACACCAAACAAAACCACACACTCAGCATGAGAAGAGAAATAGTTTAGTAGCTGCCGGCAGCAAGCTCCAGCATTCCTGGATTCCCTGTGTTTGTACTGTAAGTGTTGGCCAGTATAAAAAATATGGAGACTAAGATTTGTGAGTGGGTTATAGCTTCCTGTGTATTTTATTTTCTTTGGCTAAATACACCTAAGTGAAAAAAAGAATGGAGACATAAAAGCTTTCCTCTGGAATGGACCTAGACCTCAGGACTTTAAAAAGGCATCAGTTAAATCAAGCTACTCAACCTCAGGGGGACTTGGCCTGAGTGTGCAAAGGACTGGCAATGGGAACAGTGGCGGGGAGACAGGCTAGGCGGGCACACAATGTCATGGCTGGGAACTGACAATAATTGCATCGACGGGAAGGCAAAGCCAGGCCTCACAATGTGATTCTATCCAAAGGAGCAAGTTCCCCTGCGACCTGTTAGCTCCAAACTCTGGAAGGACATTGTGAATGTGATTCTGAAGACAGTTTTAATTTTCACAAAAGGACTGAAGGAAAATGTTTATCTGTGAAAATAAACAAGAAAACATCCTTATTCAAACCTGACAATACTCTTTATGTTACACATGTATACATGCTTCTTTGCCCAAGAGAGAAATTTCTCTAAAAGTCAACAATGTTAATCTATTACATGGTGCATTCAGATGATTTTTGAAACCCTAAGATTTTTTTAGTTGCCATGAAACAACCTGCCAAGTCTATCATACAGAAACGAAATTAAGTGGGGGATTTCAATGTAAATAGCTTCAGCTTTGGGTTCTACCCTTTTCAGGGAATGCCTATGAAGGAATGAACCACAGAACTTAACCAGTAATTATGGTAATAGCCTGGGACTGAACTATGGAATTAAGGAAGAAATATCTCACAGAGGTAAATTAATTTTCATCATAATTTATAGTAGAATTGGTCCACGACAAATTGGAAATTGACAACAAAACCTGAAGACAATGTGTTCATCCAAAGACAGTCTGAGAAACATTCCCTTAGTGAGCTGCAAGAGGTTGAAATGTGAGAAATAGGAACGGAGCATAGAAAACTCTGTTGGGAGGTTTAGAATGGGAAAGGGAGGAAAAATGGTGGCTGCTAGTCAGAGAGGGATCATCTCATCTTGCCACAACTAAATTCAGTATGAGCAAGGACAGATGGATTTCTAGAAAATTAGGATGCCAATATTTTCCTTCAGTTCCATGCAATTATTTACACAATCATGCTTGGAGAAAACCACCTACGATTTTATTTACATGGGCATAATGTATGCCGATGGGATACAGAAATACAATATATCCAAACATATCGGCTAAATACGTTTTACTTGTAGGCTGTGGCTGATCAATTTCAGTCAGGACAGCACTATTATGCATTAACTGCATTCCACTATACACACTCCCTTCCTGTCCTGGGTGTTATCAGGAGCTAGGACTGCAAGTGTTAGGCCTGGAAGGGGCCTGTGTTTATCTGTCATTTTAGAAATTGGATATTTTGTTAGAAGAAAAACTGACACTAATGAAAATATAAGTTGCCATTTACTACCCAACACCACCTGCAGGTTAATTAATAGGACACATGGCCTGGAAGAAGCCAGCAATTTGCCATTTAGCTTTTCCAGATATTAGAACTAGATAGCATCATCAAATAATGTACATACACTCAGGCAATTTCTAACTTTATGGTTAAGGAGGGGAAAAAAAATCACTGCTTCAAAATCCTTCACAATCCACTTATCCTAGAGCCATAGATTGTTGGGACCCAAGGTTCCTGTAAAGGTTATTAACATTAACTTTCTATTACTCTAAATGTTGACCAGAATCAATTCACAGCAAGTAGCAATCAATCTGTTTTCTTCTTCTTCCTCTTCGTTTCCCTGGAATATGAACTCTGTCTCATGGCTAAAACTTGCTGAGCAAATGCTCTCATAAAATTTTTCTTGTTTCAGGGAAAAAGCAAAACAAATCAGAAAACTTTATTAGGTGTAGGGTCTATACCTCATGCAGCAACTTATCTAACTTGTGCTGTAATTCAAGGAAGTATCGTGAGGTGATGAGACCCTGGTGGGATTTATCCAAGCAATCACGAGCCAGTTCAATAATCTGATGGTGAGTGAAACTAAGCACTCCATCTGCGAGGGGGAGGACGTGGTCCGGGGAGTAGCTGGTGATTATTTCCTTTAGGCGCTCTTCCATCTGAGCTGTAGCCTGTTTAGAGATGACAGGCACACACGGATGTAATACAAGGAAACATATATGTAAACAACTCAATAGTCACATTTATTTAGCATTTACAGAGACCTCCACAAGTTATTAAGTAGAATTCTAGAAATTAAATTTAAAAGAAGCCTCCCTTCTGTAAATTTAAAAGAAGCCTCCCTTCTGTAAGATACTATAATGGTACATATATATATTTATACACTTGTCAAAACCCACAGAATATACCACACAACAGAGAACCCTAATGCAAACGATGGACTTTGGGTGATTACGATGTGTCAGTATAGGTTCATCGACTATAACAAATAGACCACTCTTGGGCTGGGGCGGGGGGATGTTGATGGGAGGGGGCTGTGCCTGCGTAGGGTCAGGAAGCATTTGGGAACTCTGTACTTTCTGTTCAATTTTGCCATGAACCTAAAAACTAAAGTCTACTTGGAAAAAAAAAAGAAAGAAGGAGCAGCAGCAGCAGCAGCAGCCTCACCATGTGGGAAAAAGATCTGAGGTATATAGGAGAAACTGAATCTCCCAGGGTGATAATTACTTTTTTCCTCTGCCCTATCAAATGTAAAGTGGTACACGTAAGCTTCTCCAAATAACTCAGTATCTGTGAATCGCTGTGCTCTCATTTCAGATCTTGGGCTCTTTCAGACAGACTGCCAAAAATTTCAAATATTGTAGCTCTGTTTTTACCTATTCAAAAATCAGGATCGTTGCTGGAGTTCCACAGCGTGGGCCAAGAGTTTGTTCCTTTGGCTGTGTTTTAATGTACTAGGAACAAGCATCCTATACCATCTTTACTTATACCTCAAAAAGCTACATCATGGGCAAATGGCCAAGGGGATTCCCTTGGTAACATAAATCTAAAATTTCCTTCCCAACTTTTATTTCATTCTCTGGGATCCCTGACTGCCTAATCAATGTTCCTTGCCTGCATTAATTGCATATGCTGGGAGACTCCCTCTGCCTCCTGTTCCCTTCTAAAATCCTAACCAGTTTTAACTAGTATAGTCAGGATCTATTTCCCTGGTGAACAAGTGACATGTGATAAATGGTTAAAATGGCTGTAATCAATAACATCAATGTTGGGTTCATTACAAATAATAAGTACTCCACTCCTGATTTGTGAAGCCAAAGATTTCCTTTTGCTCTATTGCCTAGGGTTACAAAGGTGATGGGGGAGGGACAGGAACAGAATGGAGAAATTGCTTCTCCCAAATGTGTAGGAACACGCTGGTGGAAAAGTTGTGGAGACGAGGTGACCGGAGCTCCTTGCAGCCAGGGCATCCGGCAACAACCCTTCGCCAAGGCCTCTCTGGCTCAGTCCAAATTGCTGGTTTAACAGGGAACACTGCAACTGGACCTTTCCTTCTAAGAGGGTTAGACGTATGATTGCTAAAGAGATTGGAAGCCACAGAAAAGAAAAATCGGGTGAAAAAAGTAAAAGACTTTCGTGACACATACCAATTTACAGGCTTCTGAGGAAGGAAAACAATTTCTGCTTGACCATACAGCAGCAGGCCCAGAACACGGGCAGAAGGAGCACCAGGGCCCAGAGGCCTTTCAAAGCTGACGCTCTCTGGAGTACCTCACCAGGCTCACCCAGTGGGTAGGACAACCAGTGGGACTCACGTTACAGCCAGTTCAGCCCACGGAATGTGTGGCTAGTTCTCGGCAGCTTTTAAAAATGTTTAGTGATTTTATCTTTCTAAAGAAGGCTATGGTGCTATTTTATAAAGAGAGTCATCAATGGACTGGACCATTACTTCCCACGACAAACACCTTACAGACACTAAACCTAGGTTGCCCGTTTGTTTAGGTGCTAGGCATCTTCAATTCAACTCATTACCTTTGGGAATCTTTCCTTGTAGACATGGTTCATCATGATTATTTCATGGTCACAGCAGGCGGGAGAGCGTCCAGGGCTGCAAGCAAAGCAAATTACCCTTTTAAACTTGCCACAGCATGAAATGAAAATAAGCTTTTCATTTATAAACAATTGGTTGCATCAAAAGTACTATGCAGTCTTTGTAAGAAAAGTATATTAGGTAATAAACTACAAAATCAGTCATTAGCACACACGCACGCATACATACTCACAAACACACAGAAACCCCGAATAGTGTTCATAAAGAAAGCTCCAGAAGTGGAATGCTGCAAATTAATTATAGCTACAATATAAAGGTTCAGAAAACGCTCTTAAATTGTGATTATATTTTGTATGTAGCATGCGTTTGCATGGTTCTAGAAACCAATTAATGAACTGCAATATCAAAGAAGACAGGGTAGCTACAAACAGCAACATCTAGGGCACGCTGAACTGTATAATTTCACACTTTCCTCATACACCTGCGCTCTGCCACGAACCACTGAAGAGGTTTAAGAGTTTTCCACGGCACACGTGTCACCACTGAAATCCATTTTCTGGCCTGGCACATATTTATTTGGGATGCTGAGGAAGGCATTGTGTACAGTACTAAACACAGGCATACAACTCTGTGTTTTCTCTATTTCAACAGTAGGTGCTTGCTCCTTCCTAGTGGTATACAGTCAGGCAATTTCAGTGTGAGTTTATATATTCCTCAGAGGACATGGCTGCTTGTAGTAGATATCCTAGGAACTCCTTTCATAAAACCAAAAATGGCACCCATGTGGTAAAATACGATGAATGAATATGTATTGAATGAATACAGCTCTAAATGAATTCGTAAAATTGGTCTTTTATTCCATATCTCAAAATAATCTAACACAATTATGCCATGTAGCTGCATTTACTATATGACACTAAATAAGAAGGGTACAAAGGGAAAACCCTTCTCAGAAAACTTTGATGTTCAACTGAACACCTGACAAACTATGTTTTACAATAAACCTTAATATATCAAAGCGGACCAGTTCTACAGCATGAAGATCTCATACTGTGGAGAACCTGAAAAAGGACTACCCTGCTCCCCTTGCAGAGAAGGACCTGTTGTCCAGCTGCTGGGATTGCAGAAGGCTTCAGCTGCCAGTCCCTTCAGGGATGGCCTCAGCTACAGAGCCCCCTCATCCAAGGCCATGTCCTTCCCAGGGTACCACGTCCCAGGACTGAGGCAGGGATATAAAGGAAGGGCCATTTGGCCCAGAGGGACAGCTCTGATGGGTCGTGTCATCCCTAGAGCTCCCTGTGGGGTTGGCTGCAGCTGTCAGGTCTGCACTGCAGCTACATTTCTCCCTCTGCCCAATCCTGCTTCCTCCCCACCCACAGATGTACTTCCCAAGCACTCCCTAATAAACATCCTGGTCTCTGTGTTAGAGTCTGCTTCCTGAAGAGCCAAACTGTGATATACGTAATTTTTTGAGACAAGGCCAAAACAAAACTGGCTCTACTCAATGTCAAATGGACTACATATGGTACCCACAAAATACAAGGGAAACAAACTCCTAACAATTTGCTCATAATCCTGGAGAAAGTAAGACTTGTGATGGGAAGAAAGAATGAAAGATCTGGGTGGCTTTTCGTAAGGTGGAATCTGAATTCCACATGTGAACCCAAACGTGCTGTCCTTCCTTTTCAGCCAAGCCTCTTCCTCGTAAAATATTAATTGATGTAGCACCATAATTAGATGGTCTTGAAATTTCCAATGGCTCGAAGTTTCTCTAGGTGGTCCCTGTAGTCCATCACGGTTACTGCTACCGCGGCAATTAGCAAATTGTAAGGATTTAAAAGAAAAATACTAAGATGCCTTTCAATGGTAATTCACAATATCACGTGTAGATGGAAAACCATATATAGTAGTTCATAAATTAATTAACATATATATGAATTACAGGACCAAAAGTCTTCCCTTGAAATGGTTGAAAAGAGATTATCCAACTCATTGAAAATTTTCAATCAGGGCTACAAACCTCAGACTTCGGGAACGGGGGCGCATGGGTGTATTCCTGCATCTGTTCTCTGTGGCGATGCTTTCGGTGGTACAAAAATGTTTTGATAAGAAGTGTAATTCATCTGGTGTTGGTTGATAAGGTAACTGGTGCAACTTCTCCTGGGAGGAGCAGGATGACTAAAACAAACCAAAGTGAGGTTTTATGACTATCTCAAAAAGAAATTCTTTAAATGAATATGAGATCACAGCATTAAATTTTGTTATATCACCATTTTATACTACATCCTTTCCATGTTATAATTACAATAGCTAGTGCCTCAATGTATACCTTGATGTTGTCTCTGGGAGGTCAAAATGGCTTCCAAATTTCATCTCATTTGTCTATAAGATAATTTCCCAATACAAAGCTTACCCTCTGGAGAAAACCCAGGCTCTGAAAATGGATAGGACCCAGTCAAAGCCACAGCAGGAAAGTGACAATTGGAGTAAGAATTTAGGTTCATTAAATGACAGATTAGTTCACATTGGTACCCTTGCTTCTACCACTCACCACAAACACTGTGACTTTTAGCTAAGTAACATAAAATGAATTCTGTGATGTATGGTCATAAATGGGTAATGGGATCTCTCTTTACAAATCATGCTATCCTTTGATGCAATTTCCATCAATATGTGTCCTGGGTAAAAAGGGGAGGGGATAAAGAAGATACTTGTCTTACTAATGCCATTGTTTTAAAAATTGGAATTTTCTATTTCTGTCTTCTTTGGCTTAGGTTTCTTTTTAAAAAAAAAAAAAACTTCAATGGTGGTGAGTTTTTTGTCCCTTGAATATAGATTTGCTCTTTGAAAATTCTCACTCACCACTTGGAGCAAAGTAAGGTAGAAAAGGTGAATGGCTAAATAACGCTGCTTTTAATCAATGTGAGAAATATAACTATAAAGCAAAGTGATTGCTTTTTTTGTTTGTTTTTATTGAGAGGTGAACTCTTTAAGCATTCTAACAAAAGAGATGAGAAATGTCTGAGTAATGGAAACACAGGTGGAATAAGCATATTTTGAAAGATACCCCTCATCTGAATATTCCATTCTAGCAGGGGTTTTTTTATTAAAAAAAAAAAAAACCTGCCACACTAAGACCACACTTCATAAACACTGCAGCGTCACAATGCAGTAACTAGAAATTAATGACTAAAGCTTAAAAGTATCCTTATACCTTGAAATTAGAAAACACCTTCTAAGTAGATACTGAGATAAGCAGGACTTTTTACACTGTAATGAGATTATTTTATAAATTATAAAAATGAGAACACTACTAGAAAGACTTATGAGGTAAACCAAGGCTCTATTCACAAAGTACAGGTATAGTCTTAAATACTGTCACTACAAAGAAAGAAATAAAACACACATAAACTAAGTCAACTCAAGAGATCAGTAAAAGAATAAGAAAATCAATGTCAGCAGGAGAGAAGCAGCAGCGATAAAAGCAAAGATGATGAAATGAGCAAATAGAAAAACAGAATTAAGGATCTGTACATATGTCTCAAAGGTAAAGCAATGTCCACAATTCTGAATCCAAGAATTCAAAACCCCAAAACCCAGAAGTTTGTTCATAAGTATACAGTAATCCTTTTTGGTGGCAAAGCATTAATTGAACTGATGGAAAGCTATTTAAAATATGTATTTAATCCACTTAGTATGAATGTTGATTCAGGTTGCTGTAGAAATATTAATGTAGTTGATTCTGAGCTGCTGACCCAGTTGCTGCTGAGCTGTTATGTACAGTACAGGGAGGATCATGTTACCTTTCAAAAATGTGAAAGTTAATTCCAAAAGCACACCAGGCTCAAGAGTTTCACATAAGGTACTACGGACCCGTGCTTGCATGGCAAGGACACAAGCTACTTCAGGAGGGTGATTCCCTCTGTGGAGTGAGGGAAGAGAAAGGGAATGGGTGCGAGGGACTTTAGTTGTATTTTAATGTTTACTTTATTTTAAAAGTTTATTTAACAAAAAGCTGTAGCAAATATAACAAAATATTAACATGTGCTAACTCTAAGTTGAAAATTTTGTGGTTATGCCATATACATAACCATATAACTGAACTCCATAGGGCATATGCTCTGGGCTTACTGATGGGGATGTGTTAAAATGAATGAGGAGGTGGGATAAGTAAGTATTAGAGAAGTGAGAGGCAAGGGGCTTCTCTGAGGAGGGAGCTTCTCTCCTCTCAGTTGGAACAAACAAGGTGTAAATGGGAAAAGGGTGACACCAAACCCAAGCAATGCCGAGATGAGTTTACGGAAGTGGGAACAACTGTAGGCTCTCCAAATAGCCCAGGGATTCAAAAGGTACCAAACAGGGCCCCAAAAGTGAGTCAATAATGGACAGCAGAGAAGTCCAGGGGTCAGTTTCAGCAGAGGTCAGGAACTCAAGGGAGAACTCGTGAGTCCAGCAGAGGCTGCAGGTGTCATCCTCAGGACCTCGTATACTTACTGAAAAGACACTTCCGCTGGTCAACGCATCCTTGGAACAGCACTTTTACTAGAGTTTCAAGAATGAGTTTGGGAATTTCCCAATAAACTGAGTCCCATGACTTTATATTTCTAGTATGTTCTCTAAGTGTGGTGCCCGTGAGTCTCATCACCCAACTAGTTTGCATATGACTTCTGACTACATGAAAAATCAAATCCACTTTCAAAGAGTGAAGATTTACAGAAAAAAACTGTGCTTCTAGTTCTCAAGGCAATAAGAAGAGTTCCCCCAAAACGTTCTGAGTAATGGTATCATTCAACTAAACATTTAGTCTCTCAAGATAACCATTTTGCAAGGGACAGTATCCATATACATGTGTAATTTTCCACTTGTTATTTATTAAAAGTAATATTATTTTATAGTCATACCTCATATTTATAGGTACTTATTTTCATATTTCCATTCTTTCCCTCAGCAGAAAATAATTCATCTGGTAAGAAATACATGGGAGATGTCCTCCCACTGCTTCAATTCCATACTACTTATATCCAAATTAAAAATTATGTTCTGAATATTATCTTGGAAAAGCTCTGCAAATTAATTTTAACTACAAAATTTGAAGTTAAGAGAAGCTGCAACAGTAAATATTCTGTGGAAGGACTGATTAACTTCACATGGCCAAATCTTTCCAATTTCAGAATAGAGCATTTTAACACTTGCGAATTTTGCAGTTTACATAATATCCAAAGGATCAAGACGTGGCATTTACCTTTCAGTGTTAGCAATTCTGGAATTCAGCTAACAACAATTATCTGTAAAACTTAAGCTGCATTTTCAAAGTGTTTGTAACTTATTTGTACATATTCTGTGTTTTCATCTTAAGAATAAACTAAAAATGCATTTCTAATTAGCTACATCACAGCCGGTTAACCCAAAAAGTGAGACTCTAAGAGTGATTCAGGTTAGATTTAGAAAAGAAGAAAATGCAACTCCTAAGCAGTTTTGCACAATGTTCGCCCTAATATATGAAGGGCAAGAACATAAAGAAACTGGGGGAAATGAGAAGCAGCATTTTAGATTTTCAATTAGCATTTTTATCAATAACCAATAAGGAGAAAAAATAGCCAAACTTCTGGGCAATAGAACCTACACTCCACAAATTTAACAGTGCCTTTGGTCTTCTGGTAAAAAGGTTAATTTTGAAAGTTAAAATTTGATTTTGAAGGGAAAAATAGGAACAAGAGATCAACAATTATACGATACTACCTTCTTCAATAAAATAAACACTTAAGAGAAAAGCTGCCCTACCTCTGGGCAGAAGCTGTTAGAAACACAGAATACATGTGTGTGGCTAAAAATTGTCTCAGGAAGCTTTCTCTTTAGGCATATATGCAAGTCAGGGACAGCAGTGATTCCATTAAGACAGATGGCCAGGTCAGATTTACTATCAAGTTTGTTTTAAGAAATACCTTGTAAATTCCTTTAAAAAAAAAAAGCCAAGCGCCTAGAACCCTTACTTGTATTCTTATTGCTACGACAAGGGGGTTAGTAGATAGCCCATCGGTTCATTCTCTGTGCCTCAGAGTTTTGATCCACAAAATGATGACAATAATGACAACCGCATTATGAGGTATGTTTCTACAATTAAGCCAATGCGTTCTAATTAGTGAGACTAGTACCTAACACATAATAAGTATTTATAAAAATATAATTTCCAAAGTAATTTGTACCAAATGGGGTCCAATTCTATGTAGCTCACCTTTGCTTTTTAGATTCACTTTTTAAAATAACGTATGATTTACTAGAGATGGAAAGGAGAAAGATCCTGTGTTCTCCCCTATTTTTCTTGCAAAAGAGAAATTTCTGTATCCAAACTATAATAAAACTTGACTGAAGGGCAAAGCAAGGTGATATAGTAAAAATAAAAAGGATTTAGAGTCAAGGAACATGATACACATTTGGGGCATGGGGAGGATTCAATGAGAGTATGTATGAGTAAGCCACAGGGGACAAGTACTCTGTTTACTGGTGGTTGGGTTCTAATCGGAGACACTTAGGAGTCTAGGGAAGAACACCACTTAAAATTTGAAAATTATTCTTTTTGCTTTTTGGTCAATCAATTTCAGCATTCATTTTCACACTGTGGTGGCCCATACTTCCAACATCTAAAATATGTGTCTTACTGAGTCACTTTGCTGTACAGCAGAAATTGACACAACATTGTAAATCAACTATACTTCAATTTAAAAAAGTAAAATAAATAAATAAATAAATAAAGCTCTGTGGAGACAAATATCCCACAACATCACTAATTTAAACTGAGAAAGCATGTATCTGACCCACTGAATCACTTCTAGTAATTGCTAGGCCTCCTGTTGAAATGTTGTAGTTTGTGGCAAGAGTATCCCTTCTTCCTCTACTCTATTTTCACTGTTTCATCTTGTCTCTTTATTGATCTTAATCTACTACTAAGTTCTTTTAATCTCTCCTTAAAAGAAAGTTCTTATCCAGAAGGCACAGATTTAAGGCTTGCCCTTTTTTTTCCTTTGAATGAGAAAAACTAAAAAAAAACCCCCAAAACTCTGAATATAAGCCACACAAGAAAAAAACGACCCAGGCCATCAAAGTTTAACGGCATTTTCAGTACTAATATCACTGGCATGGAACCACAGCAATGAAACCAGATTGTGTTTCCTCCTCCCACCCAAAACACCAAATGGTATGAAAAAGAAAGCTCCCAGTCTCCTCCCAACTGGTGATCCGGGGACTCACTCAACTTGTGTATCATAGTTTAAAAGCTTGCAGCAAAAAGTATGTCCTTTTAATGTTTGTCAGCTCATCATTTGATGTGTTGCCTACTCGGAGGGGCAGACATGCAGAATTTATCCTCTCCTTCCTATCAGGAAGCACCCAGAGAAAGCACTGCCTGTGTAAGAGCTCTGGGGTGTGAGAGAGGGAAAGTTGGGCACTTACAGAGACCGTGGAGCTGGGCGTGTTTGTCCCATAGCCAGAGGAGGGGAGAGAAGCCAAGGACCAGCGTCGTCCATCAGTCCTGGTGAGAAAGTGAGATTAGCTTAGGCCAACACTGGAGTACGGTTACATGGGAACCCCAGGGAAACCGAGTATTTTTAGTTGAACAAATGACACAAACACAGTCAGTGAGGATGTGGAAATGTTCAGCAAGGGCCAGAGTAAACAAACATTATACAGCAGGTTGACTTTTATTTAAAGTGAATCAATACACCCAAACAAGTAGAAAGTGAATGGGGTGATCCATACTATTGATCTCTCGCTAATACACTTTGACAAAATGAATACCAGGGATAATTACATCAGTCAGACTCAGCAGATTCAGATGAATAAAAACAGAAAGGGAGGAGGAAAAACACGCTTATCTGGAAACTGATAACAGGGGCCATGATCTTTGGAAGGGCCTGAATTCCAGCATGGTACAAGAGCCTGTGGGGACTTCCATTGCATCCTCAAGACTTTCTGCTTATTATTTTCAAGGGAGCAGTCTTAATCATCACACCGAGGGGAGAAGGGATCAGGGGGCTCAAGACTGGCTCAAGCCTTAAGTGGCAAATAATTTTAGCACTAAGAAAGTGACTGTGACCTTGTGCACAGAATCTCTTAAGAGTTATTATACCTTCTGACACGACCTGGCTTTATAAAGTGTTCCAGCAAAAGCCTCTTGCAGGGTTTATGAGTATGCAGCCCAGCTCTAGCCAGTGAGAGGGAGTGAAGAATGAAAATTCCCCACTAGTGATAGAACCTAATGCAAAGAGTAGGGTTACCTGCCCTAATCATAGAGGCAAAGCTGTCAGGAGTCTTAACAGAGTATGGTTTTTGTCTCCAAGTCGTAACAGGATGGATAGCTTCTGGGTTGAACTCTGGCTATGAATTATAGTCATTACAAGGGTCTAGGATGAGTTGCTGAAGTAGTAAAGACAACACCGTTGCTAAGGCAAGGGGACACCAGAAAGTCAATTTTCTGAAATCTCTGGCATTCCAGAACCATTAATTTACTAGCAATTTTGAGTGGACTATGCCTTCAAAATCACATAACAGTGTGAAAACAAATATACACACATTTGCCACGAGGAATATAGGAAACACATACTTTTCTAAACAGCTATACTGTTTTCTTAGATGCAGGATTATATGTAGACTTTTTGTAACTCATGATTAGATTAATTTACCAAATGAGAGACAAGAGTAGACCAAATTTACCACAGACACATTCACAATAAGTTGAAGTCAGGGAATTCATCAGCATTCGACTTGAATTTGAGAAATGTCACAATCAGATGTTTATGTAAAAAACTGACATTTTAGCCAAAATTATAGTCAAGGGAGAATATAATCATAGGCCACCAGGGATGTTGCCTCCAATAAATGCAAATGGTCCACAAAGACAAAATGGAGAAATTCAGGTGGACAAATCACAGAAGCAGTACAATGTTAAGATTTTAGTAAAATTTACCTGTCGTTTCTGTGACCACGATTGGAGTACAATTGAATCAAGTATGTTTTTTTTTAAAAAAAGAAGCAAAATAAGATGTTTGTAAATATACCAGATAAAAGGAATGAAAAGAAATAAATCACATGTTCTCTAGAAATAATTTTATACTATTGAAAATGTTAAAAGAAAATAATTCTAAAAACATGCTTATAAAGACATCTGACCATCAATTAAATGGACACAGGTTGGTTCTAGTTTATTTGCCTAATTATTAAAGACTTAACCCGTTCCTGGACTTTCTATTTTAAACACCTCCAATTTTTAAATGAACTTGTTCAGTCCATTTAATAGCAATTATCAGAATCTAGTCTCTGGAAAGAGTGAGGGACACAACTTCCCCCACCATGATTTTGCTTTGTGATTCCTTAACTCTCCTTTCCCTCAGGTATCAATGAACATATTTCAGATGAATGAACAACTCCAAGAGGAGACATGTTCTTATTAGTTCTGAAGCATAAATTACATTTGCTTACTCTGGAAAACACACAACTAGAAAGATGTTTAAACAAGAATATGCTCAGTACTCTGTGCAGCCACGGACCAGAAATAAGTTATGTCTCATAAAGTTCCCTAAGTTGTCCGTGTCTATTTACTCAAATGGAGCACAAAGGACCACTGCATTTTCATTACCATGACAACTGCACGTCAGAAATTCCTATATATGCTATATACAGTGCTTAAGGGAGAGCATGCCCTTTTTTTTGAAGAAAGCTATCACACAAGTATAATTTGGATCCTACTAACAATGTTCTGTTTTCTTTGCAGCAGCTACCAGTAAAGTGTCACCTGAAAACAAGCGTACATTCTTGCCAAAGCAACAAGGCTTTTTGAAAAGAGTGCTTTCTCTGTGGGTGGAAATTTTAATGTTACACTAAATGAAAAAGGGAAAAACACCTGATGGGAACACAGGATACAAAGAGACTGGCAAACAAAACACAAAACCAAAACCCCAAAAAAACCAAAAAACCCACATCATTTCAACACTAACCACAAAAAGTTAGATTAATACGGTATACAACAAAGGAGGAAAGAAAAGTCCCTATTACAACTGTATGAAGAGGAAGATTTCTTTGTTTGTTTGTTACAGTCATCTGGTGTGAAACATTTTATGGTCTAGCTGATATTGGAACAAGATCAACTATGCCAATACAATGCAACCAGAGTAACTCTGCCCACCAGTGCTCAACAAGTGTCTCATGACCTGACCTCTCAGCAGGCAGGTCTGTTCCAGTAATTTGCTCACGGAAATATATTCTGAGATTTAACCTGATAAATAACAGCTAGACAGCTAGGAGACATCCACAACAATTATTCAGGGCTCTATTTTCTTTTTTTTATTAAAAAAAGTTTTTTAAATTAATTTATTTATTTGTGGCTGCATTGGGTCTTTGTTACTGTGCGCAGGCTTCTCATTGCGGTGGCTTCTCTTGTTGCGGAGCACGGGCTCTAGGAGCATGGGCTTCAGTAATTGTGGCACGTGGGCTCAGTAGCTGTGGCTCACGGGCTCTAGAGTGCAGGCTCCGTAGTTGTGGCGCACGTGCTTAGCTGCTATGCAGCGTATGGGATCTTCCAGGACCAGGTCTCGAACCCGTGTCCCCTAAATTGGCAGGCAGATTCTTATCAACTGCGCCACCAGGGAAGTGCCTCTCTCTATATTTCTAATGAAAGTGAAAGCAACTTATGTTACCTAAACCTCTACAACTTCTGGGGAAGGCAGAACAATGTCATTACCTCCATTTTACCACCACCAAGGAATAAAACATTAAGTAACTCCACAATCAGATGGATTGTAAACCAGCTTCAGCACAGTGATTAGCAAATTACAAAATATGTTTCCTTGCTCCAGACAAAATCTACTACACTATGATGTTCATTTTCATCCTTTTATTTTAACTCAATACTAAAAAATTAACTTGATAATTTTGCTCTCAAACACCTATTAGATAATATGGAAAGCAAGTGTGTGTCATCCTATTTACTAGTCTGAAATTCAACGTTACAGGGGATGTCTACTGGGGGGTAAATTATCACGTTATAAGTAAGATCAGAAAAGATTAATATGTCTGACCTTTATCCCGTCACCCAAGAATAATTTTTAAAATAGGACAATCTCTCCCCTCTGTTGGACTGAATATACAAAATGATAAAATGTGGGACTCCCCAAACAGCATTACTTCCTAAAGGCTCAGAAATGCATGCCAAATGGTAGGGAATGGAGACCCATGGAATTTCCATGTTTCTTGAATGAAAAATCAACTTTAAAATGGAAGAGAAAGATGACTGATGTCAAATAAAAATAGGCCAATTTGAGTTCGCATAGCAAACACAGGGTTCTATTTACTTGAATAAAAGTTCAAAAAGATGATCACTCATGTCCTAATCTAAATTAATGCTTTTTGAAGAGTGTGGAGGGAGTTCCATCTGGAAATTCCTGCAAAATGAACCAGAGGTCTCCTATGATAATCTTCTGTTACGGTTTATGGTTTATTTATCGAAAATTAACATGCCTAGGGGTTTGTGTGTGTTTTTTTATAGCATAGAAACCAGATTCATCTGTCCTCCAGTCAGCCACTTAATTATTAGATTCTCTTCATTTTTATAAATCTGGCAGGATTAAAAGACTGATTTCAGTCACGTTTAAATGTGGGCTATAATGAGATTTGCATTTTCTTTCTACTTAAAGTAATTAAAGGCATTCCCTTTTTAAGGGAAATGTATTTTCAAGACTATGGTATGTTCTCTTTTTTTAATCAGTTTTTATAAGATTTCCCTTTTTACTTAGAATGGTACCACCACAGTGAACTAATATTCATTGGGCAAACAAACACAGGCTCTGTGAGACCAGTTAATTGTCACATTTTCTTTATGGTGCTTAAAATGAACACTGAAAGTATCAACGTTGGAATTGGGGAAAATTGGGGTATCGGCCTCAGGAAGTTCCTTGGAGATCACATCTTAATTACTCGTGTGTTCTCCCTGTGGTGGAGGCCTGGTACACACAGGCATTTACCATATGGTGGGGAATGTGTGACTTTACAAGAGACTCTTAATTATCAGGAACTCCGAAAACGCTGCAAGCGGATCCTTTTCTCTGGATTTAGTTATATAAAATGCAGTGAACGCTGACAGATGACAGTGAAGACGTTGCAGGTTTTGCTCGTTAGTAACGTGTTAAATCTATTTTTTTAACCTACCTATGTGTCTTAATTAAATGCTACTTAAATTCATTTCAAGGTATGATTAGGTCTCTGAAGAAAATTTGACAAATATCTAGGACAGGGACTTCCGTGGTGGCGCAGTGGTTAAGAATCTACCTGCCAGTGCAGGAGACACGGGTTCGATCCCTGGCCAGGAAGATCCCACATGCCACGGAGCAACTAAGCCCGTGTGCCACAACTACTGAGCCTGAGCTCTAGAGCCCGAGCCACAACTACTGAGCCCGCATGCCACAACTACTGAAGCCTGCGTGCCTAGAGCTCGTGCTCCACAACAAGAGAAGCCACCACAATGAGAAGCCCGCACACTGCAATGAAGAGTAGCCCCCGCTCGCCACAACTAGAGAAAAGCTCACGTGCAGCAACAAAGACCCAACGCCCAACGCAGGGAAAAAAAGAAAAAAAATATGTGTGTGTGTGTGTGTGTGTGTGTGTGTGTGTGTATATATATGTATATATATATACATACACACATATATATAAACAAATTTCTAGGACATTCAGACCATAAAATGAATTCATTCTGAATATGCAGAAACCTAGCTAAAGGGGCAATTTTGTTTTCCATGTGTTTTTCCTGGGTAGAAGAAGGCAGGGTATACACATGTTGAGAGGGATGACGGAACCCAGGAAGGTGAAGATTTGAATGTGACAGGGTGAAGTACACTAATTCCACACACAGAACACAGAAGAGGTGGCTGTGTAGACTCCTCTGACTGGGAGAAATCACGGTAGAAGATCCAGAACTGAAAAGGTTTGATAATAGATCATATGCCCACTGTCCTCTGAGCAACAATACTTTCTCATGACTCACTGACCCAGATATGAGACATATAACTTTGATATTTGGTGTCCAATTCTAACTAAGATAGGAAGAGAAAACATAAAACATCCTCATGGCTTTATTTCAGAGAGATCACTAAATTGCTGGTGCCCTCAAGGAAAAGCATCTTAGAGTTTATACCTTGTGATCCCGAGTAAGATCATTTTTATTAAGGGGGAAAAAAAAACGTATTTCAAGAACAACAAAAACAATTGCACCAAGACATATAGGTGAATCAAGTCCTTATAATATAAGCTCAGATAATTCAGTAAAAATCTGTTGATCATCAAAAGCATGTATGAGACACTGCACTGGGGATGGGAGAAAAGGTGGAAATGGTTTTCTCCTGCCCTCAGTGAGAGCCCACCATCTAGGAAGGACCAAGAGAGGTACATATAGCTCTAAAGGGTAGTGGAGGGAGTGGGGTGGGGGGATGGGATTCTCCATGTAACACTTCATTATTCTACTCACAAGAAGTCCTTACCTCCGTGCAAATGAAAAATGGGCAGAGGCACTGGGGGAGAAGTTTCTTGGACTATCTTGAGGGCTATTTCCTGTGGAGAGAAAGAAGAAAAAAACTTGACATCATGACTATGTTTTTGTATCTTTATCTACATCCAAAACCTTCTTCTCTTTAGTAGTAAGTTTCTGTACACTTTGGTAAAATGTCCATCTCCTCAAAAAATGTTTTACTTTTACTTGGAGAAGAGACAGGGGGTCGGCTTGAGTTCCAGCACAGCTTTCCAAGTGTGTAATATATGAATAAACAAACCTACATCACCAACCAGCAGTTTTCCATATATTTAACAACCTAAATATTTCTGTCCTACAGAATAATGAATATACAAATGTCCTGGTTCCTACTCTTCCAGATGTTAACATTTCCAACAGCAGGATGGATGGAGAAGTATATGCTTCAATTGGGAGGGTGAGGCTTTCTATTTTAAGGAGGCAGTCTTGATATTTTTATTTATAGAAACCGAAATAAAATTCTGAGTTCTCAAAAATGAATCCTCATATTTCAAAGTAAATATTTTAAAGGGAGAAATGTCAGAACAAGTCATAAAATACTGGGGAGAACCCAACAGTTCAGACCTATTCCTCAAATGATCCAGCTCTATCTCAGCATGGCCTAGTGGCCCAGCAGGACTAACCCATATCAGTATTTTCTTCAATAGTCTCTCTGCTCCTAAGCAGCTGGGTGGTGACTGGCCAGGCAGCCTTTAAAAGCCACAGTCACGGGCTTCCCTGGTGGCGCAGTGGTTGAGAGTCCGCCTGCCGATGCAGGGGGCACGGGTTCGTGCCCCGGTCCGGGACGATCCCACATGCCGTGGAGCGGCTGGGCCCGTGAGCCATAGCTGCTGAGCCTGCGCGTCCGGAGCCTGTGCTCCGCAATGGGAGAGGCCACAGTAGTGAGAGGCCCGTGTACCGCAAAAAAAAAAAAAAAAAAAAAAAAAAAAAAAAAAAAAAGCCACAGTCATACAGAGGCTGGCAGAGGGTGTCTTCCCCAAGTCCTCTGGAGGCAGGTGGAGCACGGGTTGCTCACTGTAAGGTGGAAGCTCCTGGGGGACTTGCTACTTTCCCCATCAGAACATGTAACCTGCTACTGATCACTGAGAAAGCTTGGCAGGCAGCAGGTGAGGGGAGGTTCAGGGCACTCCAGACCACCCTGCTTCCCTCTGCATGTTTAATTAGGTTGGCAGAATTTCCTGAGGACCGAATGGGACTGTAGCTGGTGTAAATAAGGAGGTTAGGAAAGGCAGCAAACTAATCCTGTATGTTCTTGAAACACAGAAAATAAATCAAGAAGACATGTTGAATCCTTAACAACAAGCCAGTTGCCACATTACTGATTTCTTACCGGAAGTGACAATTGTAATTATGGGTAAGGAATACAAGGCGGCACCTTCAAGTCAGTACCTAGCTATAAAGGTAAACAATGTATTATTACCTGTGTGCAAAAAGAATAGATTAATGCATTAAAGTGGATAATTTCAGGACTTCTGGACTGGCTACACCTTTACCGAAATTTTTCAATTAAAGTTGCAGATTTTATAGTGATGGCATCAACAGATGCCATTAAGTTTATGACAGACAGCACAAGTAAAGCCATTTAACTGGGAAGCGCTGAAAAGCCCATTTCTTTATGGATAGAGAATCAAGAAGCATTTTCCCCCTGCAGCAATGAAATTTATCAGGCCTTTGCATCTATTGTTCCTTGGCACCCTGGAGAAATGGATTCTGCATTTGCCATCCAGTAATCCAGGACTCTTTTTGTCCATTTATCTACACAGCTAAATTAAGTTCTTTGAACTTTTCCCAACAGCCTTCATTCCCCCTGCCCCCCCCCAATTTAGTTTGTGCATCACTCTTCATATTCCTTAAAAGGTCTTGATTTCAAGATGGCTAGAAATCTTGTTTCTAAAGGGAAACAAATCAAATGCCAGAAATCTCCATGTCGATTTTGTTTTTATTTGGGAAAAAAAGTTCGCTCTGCTCACACCCCACACAGAGCAAACTACCAGTAAATTATGAGGAGAAACAAAACAATTGATTGAAGCCAAGGCATTCTGAGAACAATCCCTGCTACCCTATTCACTGAGAATAAATAATAAGGCCAGTGAAACTTGGCACCAAATTCTTAGCCCTGTGTTCTTTGTAAAGAGAACACTATATCTGGAGGTTATATGAGATCAACCAGAACAACTAGAGAGAGCTTATTAAATGTTTTTAAGACTCTGAAGGAGGGAGAGACAAGGAATTATCTTAAAAACCTTTTCACTTTTAGAGATTTTAAGGAGTGGTCCCCCAGGAAGCTATGTAACATCTTATAATACATGGCGGACCATCACTTTGAGGATGAATGGGCAGAGATGGAGATACAGAGGTAGGTTAATTTAACTCTGCCCTTAAACAAACAAACAAACAAACAAAGAATCCAGGGCTACCATTAACCATTTCTCATCTTCGGGTTTTGCCTTCCTATTCCATGCTGCCTTTCCAGGCACTTCCACTGACAATGTTCCTCAACTCCAAGCTATAGAGCCATTCCTATTATCTTACTAACCACAGATCGTTCTTCTTGTTTCATGTCCGACTGAAGAGCTAGTTGAAATGCAAATATGCGCCCAGGCATTATCACAAAGGCTCTTAAGTGCAACGGGATATTGGAGAAAATGAAGGTGGCATGAACTAGACTGATAATTCCTCAAGGACGAGAGACTATAGCTTAACTTGAGGTCAGTTCAGCAAGGTAGAGATAAAGAGAAGGAATGGAAGGACTTCAGGAAGGGGACAGAATCAACCCAAACACAGCGGGGCAATGCAGTGGAGACGGGCTGTCTACAAGCAGGGAATTCAGACTGGTAAAGCCAATGAGCTGTGAACTACCTGTATTGGTACTACCTGGTGGAAGGCCTTAGATGTTTGGATGCAAGAGAGATGCTAAGAGATTTTAAGCTGGCATGAGTATGCCGAGTGGACAGATGTGCTGCCGAGGAGAAGGAGCTAGATTAGGACGTGGAAAGCCAATAGAAAGGATATTCTGGTGAGCAAACCAAGGGTAATTGGTGATGGATTAGAAATAAGTCATGAAAAAGATTACAGACTAAAAGTGACTGAGGCTTCCAATATGAGTAGACTGTCCCATTAACAGGGAACTTTTAGAGAGAAATGGGGCGGTAGTAATAGTAGAAGAAAAGGGTAGATGAGTATTCTAGACATTTTTGTCATTTGTTACAGAAAATTCCTCTATTTTCCTTAGGGAGAAATTAGAAGATTAGCAGATTAAATAGGCAGAAGTCAATCTTTGAGGTCTTTGTTCTTATTTGAAATAAAAATTGATTTTTATGTTGTCTCTTAAGTCTTAGGGGTACTATTTTTTTTTTTTTTTTGCGGTACGCGGGCCTCTCACTGCTGTGGCCTCTCCCGTTGCGGATCACAGGCTCCGGACGCGCAGGCTCAGAGGCCATGGATCACAGGCCCAGCCGCTCTGCAGCATGTGGGATCTTCCCAGACCGGGGCACGAACACGCGTCCCCTGCATCGGCAGGCGGACCCTCAACCACTGCGCCACCAGGGAAGCCCAGGGGTACTATTTTGTTATACAAAACAACACTAATTTAGAACAGATTGAATTATAAAGCACACCTTATATAGTCTTAACTTAGAGATGAGGACCAGACTGTTGTGGACACGCACAGCACTTCCCCAGGACAAGAAAGTAAGATGGATTGAAACCAGAGTCCTATACTTGACCTTCACTGCTCACAGCACTGCTCTCTGAATTCATCCACCCATCTGCAAAGCAATACCTGAGAGACTCTCAAACGAAAACTGGTGCCAGTTAATTCTCTGCCCATATGTGCAACACTTGCTTATAACACAAATCCAGCTGTTCCCGGGGATTTGCTGGCTCTTGGATGTTTGAGTGCCATGACACTTTATAGACTACTGTTTCTGACCTGGTAAAGGAAACCTTAGTAGTGGTCAGGCATTGAATAGGTAATTAACTCCAGGATCCCCAGGGGCAACTGGCGTTGCTAATACACAGGCAACACATCAAAATAGTACTTTACCTAACGGAGCTACACAGGGTGCCTCATATTAGAGGCAGTTATTGTTAAGAAAGTGATTTCCAGATTAATTAAATTGTTTGATTGCTCTGTAATTAGGTTGGAGAAGTCCTGTGTCTTTACCACAGAGAAACAAGCTGCAAATCTTTTTGGAAGGCATATGCTATACCCACTATAGATTATTAATGTGCTTTTAATAGCTGTCTGTTCACAAAATGATAGTTTCTGGTTGCCTTGATTTTCTATCAGGACTTGAGGGATCCAAGAATTAATGCTAATTGCCATTTGAAACTCCTGGTAGATCAAAAGAGTAAGCCCTCACTTGAATCCTTGTCATTACTTGGTGATCGGCTTAAATTCCTTGTGACTTTTTTACACCATAATAACCAGCGCTGTGTTTCTTAATTGTTCTGCAGGAGATTCTCAGCGACGAATTGACACTGCTGAAAAACCTTAAGTCCAAACTTCACAGGACCAAACCTAGGACCCCCTCACAAGATGTTATGGCAGCAGATAAAGCGGGCAATGGAACAGTTATGCAGGGACCTCAAGCTGAGTGGACTTTGAAAAAGAACATGTCAATTTCATGTGAGAACTTTAAGTCTATGCTACCAGATCCAGCGGACGCCAGAGAAGAGTTAGAAATCCTCCTTTCATTAGCTGTCTCAGAAACTGGCTCCTCTCCAGGTAAAACTGCAGAATATTAATTAAACCTGGGCAGCTGTTTAGACTCTGAGTGGACAGAGAGAAACCCTGATTGGCCTTCGGTGGCATTCTCTCAGGGTAAGCTGTGAAGTGTTCACAGCAGGCCAATAAATAGAGTTTTATGCCTGGGTTTTCAAGTAAAGAGAATTATGCACAATAAATCAAGCCTTTCTTAAAATCTGGCCCCTCTGAACCTCTTTTGGTTTTCTCATCCCTGCCATATTGATCCTTCTTACCCAATACCACTACTCACTGTCATCTGATTAATTCATTCAACAAATATTTATCAATATATAAATGGTGTGATTTGATTTGCATTTTAGAAAGAGCCCTCTAGCTGTTCTGTGGCCAATGGGCTCTAAGCAGGCACACATGGAGGAAGCAGGGAGATCAGTCAGGAGGCTACCAGCATAGACAAGGTATGAGACGATGGTGGTTTGGACAGGATGGGAGTAGATCTCAGGTATGTTCTGGTTGTAGAGCCAACAGGATGTACTGAAAAACTGGACTGAGTGGAAGTATGGGGGAAAGAACAAAATATTGCCATTTGCAACAACATGGATGGACCTGGAGGGTATTATGCTGAGTGAAGTAAGTCAGACAAATACTATATGATACTTTTTAGAATCCACATATAAGTGGTAATACAAATGAATCTATATACGAAACAAAACAGACTCACAGATATACAAGACAAACTTATGGTTACCAAAGGGGAGAGGTAGGGGAGGAGGGACAAATTTGGTGTATGCGATTAACAGATACAAACTACTATATGTAAAATAGATAAGTAACAAAGGATTTACTGTATAACAGAGAATTATACCCAGTATCTTGTAATAACCTATAATGGAATACAATCTGTAAAAACAAACAAGCAAACAAACAAAAAACCCAAAGCACTATGCCATATGCCTGAAACACAATCTTGTAAATCAACTATACTTAATTAAAAAAATGCAAAAAGCCCCTGAAAATCTGGGTGGGATTTATGCTCTTTTATTTACGGAGGCACCACCTCAAATAATTTTAAATATATTAAAATGTTCCATATTATATGCAATCACATGTAACAATGTTACACTTCTTAGATGTAGCATTTATATTACTCAATTAAACACTGAAAGTTCTATTATAGTTTTTTATTGTACTTGAGAGCAAATAACATTTTTCCAGCTCACATTATTCAGTACCTAACAGATTTAATAGCCCTGATCTGTTTGATATAGCCAAACTAGAAAACAGTGCTAGTTAAAAGTTTGCAGAGAAGGAAAATTCTATAGGCTAACTAGTGAAGTTTGAGGAATGATAATTTCAATCATTCTATATCATGTCATCATTGGTAAAACAGAATGAAGTGTAATGACAGGTATACTGTAATTCATTTCTCTCTTCTTCTCACTAACATAATTCTAAATGCTAGTGAGGGATACATTTTGGTTATACGTGTAGACACACAAAAAGCGTATTTTGAATTCTCAGTGCCTAAGCTAGTCCCTGTAACACAGTAAACTAGAAATGTATTTTTTTCTAATTCATCAATTATGTATTAAGTTCTTTTTATATACAGAGCTTTGAGTTACCTGCTAGAATAGATTAAATAGGTAAACAAGACCCAAAGAGCTAAAAATCTACTGATAGAAGATCTGTACTTTACCAACTCTAGACTTCTCTTGTGAAACCAATTCTGGATCCTTATTCATGTGAAAAAGAAATTTTCTTAGATCAAAGCCCTTAAATGTGTCAAAATACTCACTAAAAACAAACTCTCAATGATGATACCACACAGAGAATGTACTAAGTCACAACAGACACTTAAAAAATGGATACACCCTGCTTTCTAAGGAATGACTGATAAGCTTATAGGGTGGAAAACATGTAGGGAGTGAGAGAGATACCCAATAACAGGTCAATTTCTAAGTCATAAGACTCTCACAGATGCCTATTGCCTCCATTTCATGAAGCCATTCCTCTGAAATTTGTGTAGTATATTTGAAATGCTGTGTCATTGACACAAATCTCTTGGAGATGTGTTATAATGGGTTCTCGGGAATGTTTTAGCTTTTCATTGACCCCTCCTTATTACTCTGAATTGATGTCATATCTCAAGGTGATCTCAAGTAAGGACTGGTGAACGTCAAGAGTGATGAAGAAAGTTGATTTTTAGTTGTATGTTTTCCTCCCATCTACAGTAATTCATCTTCCCAGCAATAGAGAAGAGATTACTTTTAGCCTTTGTCTAAAGTTACTGAGAAGCATCTGTAAAGTCAAGGTAGGGGAGGTAAGAACATAGCTACTGTAACAGATATTCCTAAGTTTCATGCAGTTTTATGAAATGTGATGCATTCTATTAATCTTAGATAATTAATTAGTCTCTGAATGTGGATAAAAGACTGAGTTAAAAAATGTAATCTAAGGTGTGCATATTCTTTTTCTATCTTACATGAAGGGATTTCAATTCTTTAACGTAATTAGATACAAAGAATTTCCATTTTTACCTAGAAGAGGGGTGGACAATATCAGGAAATTGGTTCCTCTCAGACTGTTTGCTTCAGTTGCTGAGTAATTTCTAGTCAAAGAGGCAGTATTTAAATGAAATGTTGCACATCCATATAACTTGCTAAAAGTAATCTGAATGTATTCTCTTTTATAAATCTCCTCCTTTCAGCTCCCCTTAAAAATATAACTACTAAATTTAAGGTGGTCCTACTTAAGAAAATGGTAAATGTTCCTTTGGCTTTTGATACAAAGGCATTCATTCCATCTGAAAGAAGCAAAATACGTGTTACGTATTTTTTTAACAGTTAATTATGTTCGGTTTCTAACTCCAGAAATATCTTGAGAGTTAAAGAATTGAAGACAGTCAGTTCTATTGTTTCGTAATAAAATAATATGTAATGTGCCAAGTATCTAATAAATCAGAATGCTGACTTTCAGTTCCCATAAACCATTCTATACAAGATCTTAGAAATTCCCTGGCCCCGAGACTCTCCTCTAATATTTTTCTCCCACTCTCCTCTTCCATACCCTTAGATCAATAAACAGTTCTCAATATGAGGTGCACAGGTGGATTACTTGGGAAGCTTTAAAAATGCTGATGCCAGGCCCTAGTCTACCCCTTTTAAATGAAGTGACTCTAGTCAGCTGCCAGGGCTGAGAACTACGGCCTTAGAATTTCCTTGTACTCCATAAATCATGCCCAAGACTTCATTAGCCATTTAGAGTTCTCAACCAGGAAGTTTTGGATTTTTTACACTCCCCCCCTTTCCTTCTATAACTCAACTTCCCTGCCTTCTTGTCTCAGCTATACTAATTCAATCTCCCTTTTATACATTTACTTCACTCTGACCTCCAAATAGTCTCAAAACAGGACTAAGACTGGAAATTCCTTCTCCATCAACCCAAACAAATAGTATCCCACCATGTCAACACTCCAGTAATCCCACCTGCCTGCAGGTGTCCTCTTAGGTTAATCAAGTAAGTTAATTACACTTCTTCTACCGGAGTCCTATTGCTATTCTCCTCTAAACTCAATTACTTCCACAATTTCTCCTTTCCTCTAAAACAGGAACATCCCCCAAGCTAAGCTGTGTATCATTCCTATGTTCCTGGGTTAAGATTAGAAGTCTCTGTATAAGGAAATCATAGGGAAGAAAACACTCATAAACCATAACCCTGTTTATACTTTTACTATCAACTTTAATCATTTGATTGCTCAAAGCTGAAACACCAGCTATCGTTATAATCAGTATCTAACAGTATATGAACGAGATATTTGCCTTAAAACTGTACATCTCATTCTTTCATTTTTTAAATAAGCAGACGCCTAATATTTGGCCCAGGTAATATCAGAACATGTAAAATTATTAGAAACGTTAAAATCAAGGCATGGGGAGCTCAATTCAGCCAGTGATTATCAGAAGCAAAACTAAAATCATTTTAATTATCCTAATCATTCCTCCTTGCAGAAAGCATGATTTGCCCTTATCCATGATAGGGATGTGTCCATTCAGGGCCTTATTCTATTTATAGTCTACACATGTATCCATATTTTAGCATACAATCCTAAGTAACTGATGGGTGGGGTGAGGGGAGCTTGTTTCAAACCACATGCAACCCTGAGATGCTGGATACACAAATATCAACCTTCAGAGAATCACTACCCTAAGGAGCCACAGATATTAATTATAACGTGTTGAACACTTCAGGTATGTTGGGGTGTATTGAGGCAGGGAAACAAGTTGTAATTACTCTCTTAGAAAGCACAATAGGGTCCTCAAGGTCCTCTGAATGAAAAATTAGGTACATAGCAGGTACATAATTTGGCATATTAAATCATTTAATAAATATTTATTTATCTTACTCAATATAAGACCTGATACTATAAAACTACTAGAAGGAAACAGAGAAAAGACTTCTTGGGCTTCCCTGGTGGTACAGTGGTTAAGAATCCACCTGCCAATGCAGGGCACACACGTTCAAACCCTGGTTGAGGAAGATCCCACATGCCACAGAGCAACTAAGCTCATGCATCACAACTACTGAAGCCTGCGCGCCTAGAGCCCATGCTCCGTAACAAGAGAAGCCACTGCAATGAGAAGCCCAGGCACTGCAACGAAGAGAAGCTCATGCACCCCAACGAAGAGTAGCCTCCGCTTGCCGCAACTAGAGAAAGCCTGCGCTCAGCAATGAAGACCCAATGCAGCCAAAAATAAATAAATAAAATAAATACATTTATATATATATGTAAAAACTTAAAAAAAAAACTCCTTGACATTGGTTTTGGAAACAATTTTTTGGATATGACAGCAAAAGGGCAAACAACAAAAGCAAAAATAAACAAATGGGACTACATCAAATTAAAAAGCTTCTATGCAGCAAAAGAAACAATCAGGGTTTCCCTGGTGGCACAGTGGTTAAGAATCAGCCTGCCAATGCAGGAGACACGGGTTTGATCCATGGTCCGGGAAGATCCCACATGTGGTGGAGCAACTAAGCCCTGTGTGCCACAACTATTCGCCTGTGCTCTAGAACCCGTGAGCCACAACTACTGAGCCCATGTGCTGCAACTACTGAAGCCTGTGCCCCTAGAGCCTGTGTTCCGCAACAAGAGAAGCCACTGCAATGAGAAGCCCACGCACCACAGAGAAGAGTAGCCCCCACTCGCCACAACTAGAGAACGTCCCCGCACAGCAACGAAGACCCAACGCAGCCAAAAATAAATAAAACAAATTTAAAAAAAAAAAGAAACAATCAGTGAAATGAAAACGCAACCTACTGAACAAGAGAAAATATATGCAAACCATGTCTCTGACAAGGGACTGATATCCAAAAAAATAATACAATTCAATAGCAAAAAACCAAACAATCTGATTAAAAATGGGCAAATAGGGGCTTCCTGGTGGTGCAGTGGTTGAGAGTCCGCCTGCCAATGCAGGGGACACGGGTTCGAGCCCTGGTCTGGGAAGATCCCACATGCCACGGAGCAACTAGGCCCGTGAGCCACAACTACTGAGCCTGCGTGTCTGGAGCCTGTGCTCCGCAACAAAAGAGGCCGCGATAGTGAGAGGCCTGCGCACCGCGATGAAGAGTGGCCCCCACTTGCCGCAACCAGAGAAAGCCCTCGCACAGAAACAAAGACCCAACACAGCCATAAATAAATTAATTAATTAATAATTTTTAAAAAAAATGGGCAAATAGGGCCTCCCTGGTGGCGCAGTGGTTGAGAGTCCGCCTGCTGATGCAGGGGATACGGGTTCGTGCCCCAGTCTGGGAGGATCCCATATGCCGCGGAGCGGCTGGGCCCGTGAGCCATGGCCGCTGGGCCTGCGCATCCGGAGCCTGTGCTCCGCAACGGGAGAGGCCACAACAGTGAGAGGCCCACATACCGCAAAAAGAAAAAAAAAAAAAAAAAAAAAAAAAAATGGGCAAATAACTCGAATAGACACTTTCTCAAAGAAGATATACAAATGGCCAACGGGTACATGAAAAGGTGCTCACCATCACTAGGCATCAGGGAAATGCAAATCAAAACCACAATGAGATTTCACGTCACAACTGTCAGAATGGCTATTATCAAAAAAACAAGAGATAACAAACAGTGAAGATATGGAGAAAAGAGAACCTGGTTCACTGTTGTTGGGAATGTAAACTGGTGCAGACACTATAGAGCCTCCTCAAAAAATTAACAATGAAACTACTATGGTCCAGCAATTCCACTTCTGCGCATTTATCTGAAGAAAATGGCATCACTATCTCAAAAAGACATCTGCACTCCCACGTTCACTGCAACATTATTTATAACAGCCAAGACATGGTAATCACCTAAGTGTCCCTTGACGGATGAAAGGGTACACACACACACACACACACACACACACAGTGGAATGTTATTTGTTCATTAAAAAAAGATCTTGCCTATTGTGACAACATGGATGGACCTTAATGGCATTATGCTTAGTGAAATAAGACAGAGAAAGACAAATACTGTATGTTCTCACTTATATGTGGAGTCTAAAAATCTCAAACTCAGAAATAGAGAGTAGAAATCTGGTTGCCAGTTACTTGGGGTGGGAGAAATGGGGAGATTGTTAAAGGGTACAAATTTCTAGTTATTAGATGAATAAGTTCTGGGGATTTAACATATAGCATAGGGACTATAATTAACAGTACTGTATTATATATTAAAAGTTGTTAAGAGAGTCAATGTTTAATGTTAACACCATACACACAAAAATCATAATTATGTGAGGGGATGTAGAAGTTAACTAACCTTATTGTGGTAATGATTTCATAACACATACATGTATCAAATCAACATGTCATATTCCTTAAACTTATATGTTATATGTCATTAATATCTCAATAAAGCTTGGGGGAGAGTCGATATATGCTGGGTACCTTGCTAGACCTATTAAGTCAAAGGTAATTGATATGGGGGGGTTTCCTTCAAGTGATGTTGGCAGTGATGCTGGATGAAATGGAATACTGTCATTCTGGAGACTGTTTAAGCTAGAGCTCTGTATCCTGAGAACACTCAAAGGGTCAAAAATAAACAATCACTTTGGGTGTCAGGTCAGTGTGAATGTAATGCAGACCAGTGCTTAGCAGTTGGACAGGAAAGCCCTGCCGTATTTCCCTCCTTTTTGGCTACAATGTGGCAGACCCTTAGTAGCCTTTGGAGGAAGTTAGATGAATCACACCATCTCTGACAATGCTCTCACCCACCAGGCAGGAAAGAAAGATCCAACAGAACATAATGGGATACTGCACTCATGGTGATATGTATACATAAAGTGAGGAAGCCACAAATTCAGAAGACAGAAGAATGGATGGCTGCAGAGAGGCAACTTTTCATCTGAACCCTGAAGGAAGGTGGTAACTGAAAGGAAAGGAGCCCTTTGAAGCAGAGGAAACTGAAAAAACAAAGGGACAGAGTCTCAAAAGAGAACAGCACAATTTTACGTCTTAATTTTATTACAAAAGCAATTATATACGTTGAAAAAAAAATTCAAATAGTTCAAGGAGGTATAAAATAAAGACTGAAAATCTCTCCTAGCCTCTGACTCTCATTCACTGATTCATTCAAATACTTAATATGAACTCATTATGGGCCAGGCACCACAACAAGTTATGGGCCACATGCTGCTTCCCCACCCCGAGTTCTACTCTTCAGATGTATGGATTTATCTAGAAATACATGTAGATATATAAGTATATATTAGGTATATTTTATTTTATTTTATTTATTTTTTTTTTTTTTATTTTTTTTTTTTTGCGTTATGCGGGCCTCTCACTGTTGTGGCCTCTCCCCTTGCGGAGCGCAGGCTCCGGACGCACAGGCTCAGCGGCCATGGCTCACGGGCCTAGCCGCTCTGCGGCATGTGGGATCTTCCCGGACCGGGGCACGAACCCGTGTCCCCTGCATCGGCAGGCGGACTCTCAACCACTGTGCCACCAGGGAAGCCCCTAGGTATATTTTAAAATTCCCCAAATAATACCATGCTATATATATATATATATTTATACATACACACACACTTACATATACAGTTGACCCTTGAACAACACAGATTTGAAGTGTGCGGGTCCACATATATGCAGATTTTTTCAATAGTAAATCCTACAGTACCACATGTGTTCAGAGTTGACTGAATGTGCGGATATGGACTGTGAATACAGAGGAATTGTGAATCAGAGGAACCTCAGGTACAGAGGGACGACTCAAAGTTATACTGAGATTTTCAACTGTGCAGAGGGCGGGTACCTGTAACCCCTGTCAACTATTTATATATATATTCTATAATTGCTGTTTTTTGTTAATAATCTAGCTACAACTTTCTATATCAGTTCATCTAAATAAACCTCTGTCATCTTTAGAATCAAATAAAATTCCAATATGTCTTGTACCATAATTTACTCAGGCTTCTGTTAATGGATATTTAGACTGATTTCAGTGCTTTGATTATCCAATGAATATCTTCTGAATATTTAAGTGATTATATCCAAGAGCTAAATTCCTGGAAGCAGAACTACTGGCCCCAAAAGTGAGTTCAGAAATCTCTTGCATTCCTATACACTAATGATGAAAAATATGAAAGAAAAATTAAGGAAACACTCCTATTTACCACTGCCACAAAAAGAATAAAATACCTAGGAATAAACTTACCTAAGGAGACAAAAGACCTGTATGTAGAAAACTATAAGACACTGATGAAGGAAGGAAATTAAAGATGATACAAACAGATGGAGAGATATTCCAAGTTCTTGGATTGGAAGAATCAGCATTGTGAAAATGACTATACTACCCAAAGCAATCTACAGATTCAATGCAATCCCTATCAAACTACCAACAGCATTTTCACAGAACTAGAACAAAAAATTTCAAAATTTGTATGGAAACACAAAAGACCCCAAATAGCCAAAGCAATCTTGAGAAAGAAAAAAGGAGCTGGAGGAATCAAACTCCCGGACTTCAGACTATACTACAAAGCTACAGTAATCAAGACAGTATGGTACTGGCACAAAAACAGAAATATACATCAATGGAACAGGATAGAAAGCCCAGAGATAAGCCCACACAAATATGGTCACATTATTTTTGATAAAGGAGGCAAGAATATACAATGAAGAAAAGACAGCCTCTTCAATAAGTGGTGCTGGGAAAACTGGACAGCTACATGTAAAAGAATGAAATTAGACCACTCCCTAACACCATACACAAAAATAAGCTCAAAATGGATTAAAGATCTAAATGTAAGGCCAGACACTATAAAACTCTTAGAGGAAAACATAGGCAGAACACTCTATGACATAAATCACAGCAAGATTCTTTTTGACCCACCTGCTAGAGAAATGGAAATAAAAACAAAAATAAACAAATGGGACCTAATGAAACTTAAAAGCTTTTGCACAGCAAAGGAAACCATAAACAAGACAAAAAGACAGCCCTCAGAATGGGAGAAAATATTTGCAAATGAAGCAACTGACAAAGGATTAATCTCCAAAATTTATAAACAGCTCATGTAGCTCAATATCAAAAAAACAACCCACTCCTAAAATGGGCAGAAGACCTAAATAGATATTTCACCAAAGAAGATATACAGATTTCCAACAAACACATGAAAGGATGCTCAACATCACTAATCATTAGAGAAATGCAAATCAAAACTACAATGAGGTATCACCTCACACCAGTCAGAATGGCCATCATCAAAAAATCTACAAACAATAAATGCTGGAGAGGGTGTGAAGAAAAGGGAATCCTCTTGCACTGTTGGTGGGAATGTAAACTGATACAGCCACTATGGAGAACAGTATGGAGGTTCCTTAAAAAACTAAAAATAGAACTACCATATGACCCAGCAATCCCACTACTGGGCATATACCCTGAGAAAACCATAATTAAAAAAGAGTCATGTACCATAATGTTCATTGCAGCCCTATTTACAATAGCCAGGACATGGAAGCAACCTAAGTGTCCATCAACAGATGAATGGATAGAGATGATGTGGCACATATATAGAATGGAATATTACTCAGCCATAAAAAATGAAATTGAGTTATTTGTAGTGAGGTGGATGGACCTAGAGTCTGTCATACAGAGTGAAGTAAGTCAGAAAGAGAAAAACAAATACCATATGCTAACACACATATATGGAATCTAAAAATAAATAAAAATAAATAAAAATGGTTATGAAGAACCTAGGGGCAGGACAGGAATAAAGACGCAGGTGTAGAGAATGGACTTGAGGACATAGGGAGGGGGAAGGGTAAGCTGGGACGAAGTGAGAGAGTGGCATGGATTAATAACATATACTACCAAATGTAAAACAGATAGCTAGTGGGAAGCAGCCGCATAGCACAGGGAGATCAGCTCAGTGCTTTGTGACCACCTAGAGGGGTGGGATAGGGAGGGTGGGAGGTAGACACAAGAGGGAAGAGATATGGGAACATATGTATATGTATAGCTGATTCACTTTGTTATAAAGCAGAAACTAACATACCATTGTAAAGCAATTATACTCCAATAAAGATGTTTAAGAAGAAAAAAAAGGGAGTTCACTTTTCACTTTGGTGCATATAACTAAATTGCTCTCCAAAGACACTGCCCTAATTTACACTGTCACTAGTGGCATATGGAACACCATCTCCCCTTATTCTTGCCAACACAGAATTTTTTCATATTTGGTGGTATCATATTGTTTTTCTTTTAATTATATTGTTTTGATATGCATTTCTTTAGGATGAGTGAAACTGAGCCTCTTTTAAAATGTTAACTGACCATTTGTTCTTTTTTGTACTAACCACCTGCTTCATACTTTACTCCTCTGAATGTTAGTCTTTTTTTGAAATTAATTTGTTTTTTGTTTTTTTCTACAATGAGGCAATTCTGTCAATACATTGAAGATGTTTCTCCCATTTGTGCTTATCTTTTTTTTTTTTTTTTTTTTTTGTGTGTGTGTGGTATACGGGCCTCACACTGTTGTGGCCTCTCCCATTGCGGAGCACAGGCTCCAGACGCGCAGGCTCAGCGGCCATGGCTCACGGGCCCAGCTGCTCCGCGGCATGTGGGATCTTCCCGGACCGGGGCACGAACCCGTGTCCCCTGCATCGGCAGGCAGACTCTCAACCACTGCGCCACCAGGGAAGCCCTGTGCTTATCTTTTAATGTTGCTTATGGTAACTCATCTGCAGAGAAAATTTTATGTAATCAAATTTATCAACCATTTTCCTTTATGGCTTACAAGGTTTTGTACCTTGTTTGGAAAGACCTTCCCCACTCCCAAATTATTTTCTAAATGCAACCATATTTTCTTCTAGTAGTTTTATGGGTTTTTTAAATTAAAATATTTTTCTGTATCTACATGGGATTTATATGGTTTAAGGAGTAAGATATAGCAGTCCAGTTTACTTCTTTTCCAAATGGCTAATCAACTGATTCAAGACCATTTATTGGGTTAATAATCTACATTTTCCCCAACGATTTCAGTAAGGCATACTTAAGGAATGCCAACTAACATGATGCCATAGAGGGGGAGCTGTAGGAAGTTAGGACAGAGCAGTAAATGATGGGGAGCATAGAGAATAGATGAGAATCAAACTAGAGAAATCTGAAGACCAGTTGGAAATATCCTTTAGGGCAGTATTCCAGGTGACTTTTGACCTGGATGGGACCGTGGAATCCCTATTTGTATGAAGTATTCCAGGTGATTCTTAGGCACACTAGAGTTTCAGGATGGCTTTAGAACAGTCATTCTTTACATTGGTTTCACATACAAACAGCCTAGGGAACTTTAAAAAATCCAATGACCAAGTCACACTTCAGTCCAATTAAATCAAAATGGGGGTTGGGGTGAGGGAAGTATCAGTCATTTGTAAAGCTTCCCAGGTGATTCCAATGTGCACTCAAGTTGGAGAAACACTGCTTTAGATTCTGCTAAAGAAAGTGAATTTTATAGATTAAGTTGTTCTCTAACCTAACTATGTATCAAAATCCCCTGGGGAGCTTTTAAAAAGATATACACTGATGCCAGGCCAGACAGATGAAGTTTCTGATTTAATTGGTCTGGGACCTGGGTATTTTTTTAAGCTCCACAGGTGATTGTAATGTGCAGCAAGGCTTTAGGACCTACAGTACAATCATTCTCAAACTGCAGAGTGTGTCAGAATCACCTTGAGGATTTACTGGGCACCACCCCCATAGTTACTTAATTAGTGAGTATGGGTTGGAGTCTGATAGTTTGTATTTTTAACTAGTCTCCTGGTGCTGCTCGTCAGTGGATCACACTTTGGGAACCACTACACTCATGCACGTCATGACAAACCATGGGATGTTTTTCTTCAGTTAAAAGACATAATTAAGTTCCTGTCTTAAAAAATAATAGCTTCAGGGCTTCCCTGGTGGTGCAGTGGTTGAGAGTCCACCTGCCGATGCACGGGACACGGGTTCGTGCCCCGGTCCGGGAAGATCCCACATGCCGCGGAGCAGCTGGGCCCGTGAGCCATGGCCGCTGAGCCTGCGCGTCCAGAGCCTGTGCTCCACAACGGGAGAGGCCACAACAGTGAGAGGCCCACGTACCGCAAAAAAAAAAAAAAAAGAAAAAATAGCTTCAACGTAGAAGAAAGATTTGAGAGGCAGTGAGAGTATGCAGGAAGATGGAGCCCAGTTCTCATTCCACTGCAAAATCCCCGAGCAACTGGCTCGGGAAAGGAGCCAGGTGTAAAACACATTTCAGGGGAGACTTAGCAGGGAGGGTTTAACAAAAGATGATGCTGAAGTTGCTAGCTTGGGTGACCATGTGGATGATGTTGCCAATAACTGAGAATAAACAGCATTGGTGACAAGATACTTGGTATTGAATAAGTGCCAGTAAGTACAAACAGGCATCTACATTCAGGAGAAAGGCCCAAGATAAAACTGGAGGAAAAATCAGCACATGCATCAATCAGAGAACCTTGGTCAAGAAGTGACTGTCACAAGTAAAAGGGTGACAAAGGATTTAACCCAAGGGATCCCAAGAGTTAAAATGGATGAGAAAACAAAAAGGAATCATAGGAAGCAAGGGAAGAGATATAGTCAAGACGTAGAAAATGGTTCCTGACATCAAATCCTGCAAGGGTGCTCACAATGAGTAATATTATTTTACAAAGAAGTCATTGCATTCGACCACTGGAAGACCATGGTTTTCATGGAGCAGTAGGACAGGTGTGGTGTTGTGCCTGGGTACATCATCGGTGAATCCTGGCCAATGTTGGACCTGAACGACTTTCCCAAGGGAACTAGAGTAGGAATATTGGGCTTTGTTTTACTGAGACATTAAATGAAGATAACAACATCTACATTTGGTTATTAATTTAATCAAGTTATAAGTTTTAAAAGACATTTCAAATGTTATAATAGCTCATAATTTCATAGAATGATTTAAAACCTAATATTAAAAATGTGCTATCAGGTGGAAAATCAAGGAGGTAATACCTAAGTGAGGGGTTGGCTTTCACATTTTCTGATAGGAAGCTACAGCAAACCAAAATGCTTCCTCTATAGTCTAGAATATCTAATTGTCAAACCTTAGTACAGAACAATTTTACTCAGGATATTTTTAATTAACAACATCTCTTTTACTAGAAAATATAGGAAAAAGTTCTGCTCAATAGTTTTGTAATGTTTTCCAACAGCAATTAACTCAGATCAAAAAAAAAAAAGAAAGAAAAAAGACATTTTTATTCAGCAATGTACATCATAAAAAAACAATCTTCATCCAGAATCTACACTACCCTTCAGCAGACACATGATTTTCTAAGTGATGTTAGGGTAGAATATAGTAGCATATGCCCATCACCCCCATGGGGCTGACTAAGGATAAATTAGACTGAGGGGATAACTTTAGTAGTACTACTAATATTAGAAAATGCTAAACATAAAACTGTTTAAACTGGAGGCAGATGGTGAGGGCGGAAGCAATATGCACATAGGATCTTGCTGGTGAAACGTTTAAAATCCGTAGAAAAGGAACTGCTCACTTTTAAAATAACCTTAAAAGCCTGAGTCTAAAGCTAACACACACTCATGGTTGAGGACTTGAAAATACCTAAAATTATAGAAATGAAATTGGTAATTCTACTAATGTAATGTGGGGTTTTTCTTTGGTCTGTTTTTATAGTGTGTACATGTATACACAAACATACTTTTAAATAGGATCATAAACCATATTCAGTTTTTGTATCCTGGTCTTTATAATTAGGTTGTGATTATAATTTTCCTATCCATTAAATATTTTTTAAAATGTGATGACTTTTTAATGGCTACACATTATTTATTATACAGATGGCCTATCATTTAAGCATCACTCTTCTTACTATTTAATGTTTAGGCTGTTTCTATTTTTGTGCTATATAATGCTGCAATTAACATTCTGAAATATGTATTTCTGAATACTTTTCTGATTATTTCCTTAAATTAAATTTCATGAAAAGCAAATAACAGTTCAAGTGATATGAACTATTTTTAGGGTTCTTGACATAATATATCACTCTGCTTTCTAAAAAGACTGTAAATTTACATCAATGTACTGAGAATACCCATCTCACTGTACCATTACCAGAAAATGATTATTACCATGTATGCTTTTAATATTTGCAATCAGGTGAAAACTGGTATTTCATTATTTAGATTTGCATTTATTTGATTAGTGAGAGATTGAACTTTTCATTTGTTTACTTGTCATTTCCATTTCTTCCTTTGTGAGCTGTCTGTTCATGTACTTTGCCTATTTATTTAGTGGGATATTAGATTTTTTTCTTACATTATTTACAAGAGCTCTTTATGACTTAATAATACTAAACTTCTGCCCATTATATTTGTTGCAGATATTTTCGGTTATTTCTTAGTGTTTTCATTTTGTTTATGATATTTAACTTACAGAATTTCAAACTCTTAATATACTCATATTATCAATCTTTTTTCCTTAGTGAATTCTTCCACTTTTTTATGCTCAGAAATTATTTCCCCATCCTAAACATATAAATACTCAACTGCATATTAATTTTGCTTTTTAGGGCTTAATTTTTTGCAGGTAAATTAAAATACATACAAAAACCATTTTAGTATATAGTATGGAGGAAGCTCACCTCACATATTTTCATACAGAGAGCGAATTTTTCCAATATCATTTGCTGATTAAACTTTTTCTTTCTCAGTGGTGTGTGATGTTTCCCTCATCATATTGTCTTCAAACTCTGCCAATTTTTATTTCATGTGTAAAGGGCTGCTTGCATTTGTATCATTTTATGATATGTGTTAATCTCAGGTAGTCAGGTCTGACTCACTGAATTCACTTAGCCAACTGTATTGACCCAGTCTTCCATGTGCTCTAGAGTCATCATGCCATATTACCACAGTGAGCACTTGTCATCTTTATGGTCACCCAGTATCTTCTGAACAGCCTCCCTACAGGAGAGAAATTTCCCATATCATGAGACCTGCCTCCCCAAGCTTGGTACTCCCATCCACTTTTCCAGCTTTCCTTGTATCTAGAGCAGGGGTCCCCAGCCCCCGGTCTGCGGCCTGTTAGGAATCAGGTTGCACAGCAGGAGGTGAGCTTCATCTGCCGCTCTCCATCACTCTTATTACTGCCCGAACCACACACGCCCCCACCCCCGCCCTGGGTCTGTGGAAGAACTGTCTTCCACAAAACCAGTCCCTGGTGCCACAAAGGTTGGGGACCGCTAATCTAGAGCACAGGTGAGGCTTTGCCAATTAAGTCTAACTCAACTTTAGCTTGAAAGAAGGCAGTATGAGGAAGAAGCTGCCAGAGGAATCAATTTTGGTGGCAAAGGTGGTGATGAAAGCATCCCTCTTGGGTGGCAACAGTGTCAGAGTTTCTGGAATCCAGATATCAGGGGGAGCAGCAGCCATGGCTTGCAGTGGTACAATGCCAAATTATGGTTGGGCACTGTGGCCTTCAGGCTATGTGGCCTTCAGTGTTCACTCTCTGGCCCTTCTGACAATTCTGTGAGCTATGTAATACACCCTAATAAATTCCTCTGCTTAAACTAGATAGAGTGAATGTGATGCTTGTAATGAAGGAAACAGTTACGCACCACACACACACACACACACACACACACACACACACACACACACACACGTACGCAAGGATTCTGATGGGAACTACCCAAGTACTGTAATATAATTTGGGGAAATTATAATATTTAGGCTTTTTTAACCTTTTCTCCAACGAATATGGCGTGTCTTTTCATCACGCAAAAACAGTTTAGATTTCAAATAAAGTTTTGTTGTTTCTTTATAGCAATCTCTTTCAAGTCTCTTTCTAGTTACTTCAGAGGCATGATATTTTATGACCTTTTTTGCAGGGGAAAGGGAGCGTGGGAAAAGAGAGTAGAATGCTATCATGAATTGGTGCCTTTCTTTCATTACCGTTTATAACTGGTTAAAATTGATAATATACAGTAAGATTAATTTCTATATATTCATCTTATATACAACGTATTTAATGAATGCTTTTGTTAATTTTAATGCACACTTTATTCTGTTGGATATTCTAGGTTATTTATATCATCTAAATTAAAAAAAATTTTACCACCTTTGAGTTACAGATTTTGTTTCAGTTTTAAGTATTGCTTGACTGCAAAGAACCTCTAGAATAAAGTTAAATATTAATGGGGAGAGATTTTCAAAGAATTCCTCTAGTATTTTACTTTAGTAAAGTAAGATATTGACCATTAATCTAAACTAGATATGTCTCTTACTACATTATGGAATTCTTTGTTCATTCTCAGTCTCTAAAGAGTTTTTAGCAGAAATGGATGTTAATTTTATAGTGTTCTTTCAACATCTGTTCTGCTGAACATCTGACCCATTGCTATGATGTATTAGTAGTGTTCATACTATTAAACCAATCGGCATTCTTGGGATAAACCTCAGGAGTTTATTGTAAATAATTCTTACAGTATTCTATTAAATTTTAACATTTATATTTCAAAAGTGAAGTGGGTTGGTGGTTTTCTTATTTTGTGCTATATGAGTATTTTCTTTTCATTTTCTTCTGTGAGGTACAAGGAAATCACTGTTTTTCATGCTAGTATGTTATTACCTTTAAGTCTTTAAAACACACACCTGAATGCATATTTTACTAATTAATAAATTCAAAAGGAATGCAGTATAACTCTTGTTTCCTGCCCCACTCCCCAAAATCAGTCAAGGAACTTAGTGTATGTGTACTTCTGCCACACCTCCATCTCTCATCTTAGTTGATATGAGTTCCAGACCTATATTGCTAATGGTGAGTCATTATTTATACTACTACATTTTTAAAAAACCTTTTCAAGCTTTCATTTTTCTATTAATGCTCACCACTGTACTTTTATACTTCATTTTTCCAGTTCTTTAATTATTCATTTTAATTTAACTCTCAGTCATGTTCTATTTATCTTTAAGTGAGTTTCTCAGGAAAGATATGGAAAGTACATTTTATGTGACCTTGAACATATGAACATACACATATATATGTATAATATCTTAGCAAATAGAGTTATTTGACTACAACGTCATTACACAGCAATTTGTGGAAGGAAAGTCTGAGGTCAGTATGAATTTTATTCCTTTGTAAGCAGTTAGTTTTTTTTTTTTTTCCTGTTCAGATATTTTTTCTTCATTACTCAAAAATTTAAAAGTCATGGGACTACATTTAGGGCAGAGTTTTATTTCTCTGTTTCTTTCTTTCTTTCTTTTCTTTATTTCTTTCTTTCTTCCTTCCTTCCTTCCTTCCTTCTTTCCTTTCTTTCTTTCTTTCTTTCTTTTTTGTTACTCAATTTTTCTTCCAACTTGGGAAAGTCTTCACTAATCGTATCTTTCATTATTGTTTTTGTTCCATTTATCTGGTCCTGCACCAAAAGGATATATTGCTATAAATTAATTAATGAATTCCCAATTTATCTGGTATGGATGTTTAATACCAGAAAGTATAGTTTCTTAAATCTAACACAGAAAGATGAGGCTGTTGCAGGGAGGTGGGCAGCTGATGTCTCTGGTCAGCTCAAAAAGCAGCTTTCCTATTTCCGGAAGTGACTGCCAGATGTTTTGGTATAGGAACTAAGTCTCCTCTGTTTGGGTAAGTAGTGTAGGAGGGTGAAATCCACCTTTGTCTTCTGCCTATTGAGTTGTCATACTGTTTCTGAGATCTAGCCATGAGTTGACTGGGTTTGAATCATGAGATTTAGTGTTGTACACAGGGGTAGTTCTTCCTAAAGACATAACCAATCATTGGTGTATTCTTAATCTCCAGTATTGCTGCAGTTTTGCAAATTGGGGATGGTGGGATATTACAAATATTTCAATGAAAAGCATGATTAACTACCAAACACTCAAGGGTTGACCCATAAGTTAACCATTCACTCTGAGGTATGTTAATGTCAGTGACTAAAACTAGGTTTTGTAACTTCTATCTTGCTAGTTCAGATAACAACTTCTATCTTGGCATTTCAGGAAACAAAATGGTAAGTAGGAGCAGGTTAGATAGAACATATTCATGACAGAAATGGTTAAGGCCTCACATCACCAGACGAAATAAATATCCATCATTTATGTCAACAATAAGAACAGGAGGGGTGAAATAGAACAGCTTCACAGAACAACTGACAAAGCAGACCGCTTACTGGTTATGTGAAATTTGTTGCAGGGGAGGTATCTACATCTCTTGTGTTAAAAGTCTGCCTGGGTCTCCCGAGGAGGGAGAAGAATTTGCATTTGGCCTTTCTCTTTTGAAAATCAAAACTGTCAAATGAAATGACTAGTGATAAGCTTAAAACCCACATTTCCTGAATTCCACTGAAATAATGGCACAAAAGAAATAAATGTGAACTAAGTCAATGTATTTTTTTTTCTTTCAATTTCAAGGATGCTAGAATGTGTCCATTCCCCAGCCAAATTACTGATCCCACAAGGAAGCAGGTTTTTTTTTTTTTTTAACCAATTAAGGAACTTGCTTCATTTCCTGCATTTGGCCTATTTAAAATGATTTGCATCTCTTAACATTGAAGTGGGGCATGTTCTTTGCCTGAGGATCTCACATACACTCTCTCTCTCTCTCTCTCTCTCTCTCTCTCACTCCCTCTTTCAAAACCTTCAAAACTAAATTCATTCCTTTAATGACTGGTTGGTCACTCCGGTAACTATTGTAGAGTTCTGGAACATTTCCACATGTGCAAAAGGAGGCTTTCAGGCCTAAAAGTTCCAGTTTATAGATATACCTACCACTAACTGAGATGTAATGTTACACCAAATAATCAAAGGGGATAGCCTTCAAAGTGTGCCTGGGAGGCCCAGGCAACAGGACAACCAATTTTCCCATCGAAAGTCCAAATGGAACATCCATCCTCATATGATGATAAAATGAAAAAAGTGACCATATCTAGAACATGCTTGTGGGTCATTCAGGCATGTCTCCCTCCCTCCATTTAGGTCTGTAGAGTCCAACCTGCTGTCCCACCCAACTCTTTTCCTTAATATTTTAGATGCTGACAGACCATTTTCCTTCAGACCCTAAAGCATGATCCCAATGAAGAACACAAGGCCAATCTGAATTAACACTGAAAACACAGGGTGAAAACAATTCCTTTAAAACAAACCAAAAAAAAAAAAAAAAAATCTGGGAATATGGAGTTATAGCCTTAGAAAAAATATTTCAAAAGATTATTAGAAAAAATACATGTAATTCAATCTCCTCCTTTAACAGAAAAGGAAATGAAAGCCAAATAAAGAGACTTGACTGACAGCAGACCACCATAAAACTTTAAGAATATTAACCTGAAATATCACTTCTTTTTATCTAAGGAAAAAAGATGAACACAGTGCATGTAATCAAATGCTGGGTTTTAGTTCACACCTGATACCTTAAGTGATGGACCACTTTGGAACAGTTTTCATAAAAATGGGTAGGGATTTCCTCTCAGCCCACTTGTTTACTAGGTAAGTGCCATTTCCTGCTGACCATCCTTGATCTGATTTAGTCACATTGAGGGTTGCTAATACACTATTGTCCTGCTCATCTCCTGACCAGCAGTTACTCTTTTCATGTATCAGAGCAATAGTTCATTCCTAAAATAATCTGGGATTTTTCTCTATCCTCAAAACACACCATGAATGATAACTGTAACAACAAAATGCCTGTAAACCTATGTGTTTCTTTTTGTAAAAAGTGAGCTCCCCCCTCCACTTTGGGGGAGAGGGAGGCCAAGTTCTTTGACAGAGTAGAAGAGAAGAAACAGAAATGAAGAAAAACATTGATCTAGACACTGTGTCTCGCCCAGGAGAAAAGAGTGAATCAAAGCTCACTCTGGAAGGCAGCTATGCTCACCACAACTTGGGATTAACATATACACACTACTATATATAAAACAGATAAGCAACAAGGACCTACTGTATAGCACAGGGAACTCTATACTCTGTAATAACCTATATAGGAAAAGAATCTGAAAAAAGAATAGATAGTGTATGTATAACTAAATCACTTTGCTGTACACCTGAAACTAACACAACATTGTAAATCAAATAAACTCCAATACAAAAAAAAAAAAACATAAGATGTGAGGTTAAATAAAATAAAATAAATAAAAAATAAATAATACTGAAACCGGTGGCGGGTGGGGGGCAAGCTCACTCTGAGGATGTCCCAGGTCTTCCCTGATCCCTCCAGAAGGCATTTTTGGGGCCAGATTCCAGAGCCTCTTCTGGAAGGGGTGCAAGAGGCAGTGACTGGGAAGCAGCGTTCCAGACCTAGCTCTGACACCAACAAGCCATGTGATCCTCAACACTTGGCTGCACTGGGTCTCAGTGTCCTTAAAACAGTTTTTATTTTATTTTTTTTCTGTTTTCTTTTTGCGGTACATGGGCCTCTCACTGCTGTGGCCTCTCCCGTTGCGGAGCACAGGCTCTGGATGCACAGGCTCAGCGGCCATGGCCTACAGGTCCAGCCACTCCGCGGCATGCGGGATCCTCCCGGACCGGGGCACGAACCCGTGTCCCCTGCATCGGCAGGCGGACTCTCAACCACTGCGCCACCAGGGAAGCCCCTTAAAACAGTTTTCAAACCTGAATGTGTATGTGTGCGCATGTACATACTAAATCTTTAACTCAAGCAAAAGACTACTTTCTATCCCCAAATGTGACAAAGTTTGAGCTTCTCTGGCTGAAGCAAAGGTGGAGTGGGGGCTGCAAACCCCACTTCCACATCACCCTAACCCTGAGGCAGCTCCTCTATAACTGCTGTGGTTCTGACCCACTGGAGTTGGCTTGGTTGAAAAAATGCTGTTCATTTCCCAAGTCAGCTCTAAACCAGAGGAAGTACACAGCAGAGGGACCTCCAAAGGCTGGTGTGCCAAAATGAAAATATCACAGACTACTACAAATGGACCCCAGCAGAGACTGCTACAAGGAGGCCACATTCCATTGCCAGAATCCCACCTGCAGACTGCGACAAGCCTGTGCTCTACTTTGTTTTGTATTTACACATTGTATTATCTTATCATTTTAACTACATTATGAATTCAAATTGGTCATAATAATACTTTGATAGTTTCTTCAAACCTCACACTGTGTGGCACTTTATAATATTGCAAATACTATCACATTCATGCAATCATATGAGACTACAAGAGGAAAGTTCTATTATTTCCATTTTATAGATAAGGAAGTTGAGATCTAAAGAGTGATTTGCCCAAATTAACACTGCTGAAACATGGAGAGCTGAGGTCCAATGTTTATTACATATACCATTTAGTACTTTTATCAATTGTTCGAGATCTCAAAATTAAAAGGATTCGGGGAGCATGATTACTGAGTTACAGAGTTGCTGGAGGTTTCTACACTAGAATCTAGTCCTCAATGCCTGGGAAAGCAGGAACACAGTGTGAAGTGGTAACAACTCCGCAGCTTTGTGTAATAGTTCCTTCTCCATTTACCTCACTAACTTCACCAGGTCACCATGATGTTAGTGGGTGCAAAGTTCCTGGAAGTTTATAGTGCTAGCCATTGTTTCACCTAGAGAGAACATGCTTGAGATGTACTTGGAAACGTGTAAAGTTATTCTGGTGCCTACATAACACATTCTTGATCCTTATTAAATGTCATCTGCAGCAAGCATTAAAGAGCATTTCCTGTGGACCCAATCTTTGACTCTTAAGGACTCAAAAATCTCAGTCAGACAACAATGGATGACCCAACGACACAAATACCAGACAATAGAAGGCCAGCACTTTAAAGAATACCTTCCCAGATTAGGCTGAGAAACTAATCAAAGTTGATCACAAAGATTTATGTACAATGTTATTCACCACAATATTACTTATAAGAACAAAAAACTGGAGAGAGCCAAAATACTCATTAGGGAGAGGTAACTATGGCACATTCATGAAATGGAATATATCTACTCATTAAAACCAAGTATTTGAAACAACAACAAAAAGGTATTTAATGGTATGTAAAAATCTCAAAATCATACCAGAAGAAAATGATCTAGATACAAACTTATATCTGTGTACATGTATAACTGATTTACTTTGTTATAAAGCAGAAACTAATACACCATTGTGAAGCAATTATACTCCAATAAAGTTGTAAAAAAAAAAACTTATATCTGATCTCATACTTACATATATATATATACAGAGCTATGTGTGCATATGTAATTTGATGTTGGTATGTACAAATTTATAGATACATAAATGTTATAAACATTATAATAGATGTAGATGTGTAAAATCTACATATTTAGACAAATACCCAATTGTTAAGTAGTCAATTCTGAGTGGTGAATAAGAATATAAATGATGTTTATATTCTTCTTTATACTTTCCTGTATTTTCCAAACTTTCTATAATAAACGTGTACAGCTTTTGTGAACAGGAAAAAAAAGGTTTTTAAAGACATTTTTTAAAAACCTAAAATTTCATTTTCTAAACAAAAATGATCTCTTCTTCCTAAAACTATATGACTTTTCTTATAGTTTCTTATATGACTTTTCTTAAGTTTTTCTTATAGTATGTATGTTCTCCTAAATGTTCTCCACCTCTCTCTTCCCTAGTTTACAGAAACCAGATCTGCTACGAACTCTAATGTAGGAGTGTGGGTGGGCTCCTCTTCCCACAGCTGAACCCTCTAAATTGGTGATACTTAACAGATTGTATGTACACCTTAACATCCCATGACAAGCTCTGCAATTACCCACTGTTACTCCTAACATCAAAGCTTAGAACTTGAAAAGCCTGCAATTTGCACGGCTTTGTGGAGAAGTACTCACACATTACCACAGTAAATACAACAACCTGCATTAAAGCATCATTAAAGCTGAAATTGTAATTATGCCAGGGTGAGTAAGTTCAAAGATAGAGATGGCATTGCTAGACGTGATATTTAAGAAAATGCTCTTTAGTGCAGGTACTTGAATTTAAAACACAGACTTTTAATCCTCCCTTACAGGTTGCCCAAGGGGGAGCATCTAGCCTTCTACCAAGGGCGCGGGGCTCTTAATGAAGCCAGCTGGCTGATCCCCAGGCTAACAGGACCCTTACCTCAAGTTCTTTTATCTCTGTGGAACAGTTAGTTTTCCTGTGATACAGATCCACACACTCTCACCAGCCTAATGGGCTGAAGAAGACAGTCTGTATTTACATATAGCTGAGAATTTTTCACTCTAGTTCGGAGATAACTTGGGAGTAAGCTAGTGAAGAGGGCGCCAGAGCATCACAGTACCAGAAAAACCGAAGTCACCGTGACAGCCACCAAAGCAGACTGTCCAGTCTGAGACCATCAGGTAGTGAAAACCTCAAGGGTGAGGAGAGAAGTGATTCAGCAAGGATTTTAAATGTACCTTTTTACTTTCTAGGTCATCATTTACTTATCATATATTTTAGAATAAAAGCAACCCTAAATGTTAGGCAATCCCTTATTTTTCAACTAGCATATAAAAAAGGTTTTTTGGGTGGCCAATATGACTTTATAAACTTCCCAGAGATTTAGAAGACATAATAATATGTGTCATTTATATATTTTAAATCAGTGAAATACATAATTATCATACTTAAGAGATTTAAATCTGAAAATGTCTAATCTCAAAGACAAAGTTGATAAACCAATTATTTTAATATTCATTTGTAATATTTTATAGAATTTGAAATTAAAAAGATTCTATATCTCACTAACTTTAGAGAAAACTGGCTATTTGAGACCTGAGTTTCTTAAGTATTCTTATCCATCTAAAATTTATAAGAATCTCTTTTCTTGGGCTTCCCTGGTGGCGCAGTGGTTGAGAGTCCGCCTGCCGATGCAGGGGACACGGGTTCGTGCCCCGGTTCGGGAAGATGCCACATGCCGCGGAGCGGCTGGGCCCGTGAGCCATGGCCGCTGAGCCTGCGCGTCCGGAGCCTGTGCTCCGCAATGGAAGAGGCCACAACAGTGAGAGACCCGCGTACAGCCAAAAAAAAAAAAAAGAATCTCTTTTCTCATAGAAAAAAATAACTTCAAGAATTCCCAATGTCTTTTCTCTATCAGAAAGAGAACATTTCAGATTTCCTTAATTTCAGTGAAATGCTGCCTTGTTTGACTGCTCTGTGGACTTGGGAGGGGGTAAAGCACCTTAGCAACCAAACTAATAAAAAGTATAAAAGGCAACAGCTCCCTCTCAGCTTTTAGCAATGGTTGAAACAGACTATATTATGGACAAGGCAAATGAAAGATTTGCTAAAATGACTTTCAAAATAAAGTTATTAAGATAATGCACTATAATGTGTGGGGCTTTGTAAGTACTCAGACAGATATTTCAGAGGACTTTCTCTTTGCGGGGAAAACAAACCTTGCCTTCGATCAGAAGTTCAGTGCAGTTTTGGTCAACAGAGTAAAAATGACCTCTGTGCATTTCTTTATAAACAGTTATTTACTCTTTCAACAAATATTTGTTATGTGCCCCATAGAGATTACTGACTTGATGCTAAAATTCACCAGTCCCTCTCTGGGAGCCCTGTCTTCTTTTGGTATCTGTGACACTACCTTCTCCTCTTTCCCTCCTGCCTCTCAGCTTGCTGCTTCTCAGTTTCTTGTCGGCTACTTGTCTTCTCAGAATGTCTAAATGTTGGCCTTGTAGACTTAGTTCAAAGTTATGTCTTCAGAACCTCCAAATCTCTTTCCCTCAATGATTTTATCCCTTCCCCACGTTTTAAATGCTGTCTATAAATGCATGGTCCAGACTGTTATCACCAGCACAGACTCTTGAGTTTCAGGCCCATGGAACAACTGTCTATTTACATCACTTACAAGTCTCTTAGGTATCTTAAATCCAATCAGCAGCAAAGTGAACTCTTAAGTGTTACCTCAGATCTCTTCTTGTCTCCTGTATCTTGGGAAGCACCCCTTCCACTGACCCATGTTCTCAGCAAGGTCTCTGGAAGCCACCCTTGATCAACTCTCTCTCACCCCACAAATCCATCAGTAAATATTGTCAATTCTAACTTGAAAAATATGTAATGAAGATCCAATTGGCACTTAAGAAACCAAACCAAGCCAAAGAAAATCCACAGTTGATGCATAAACACAAAAAAAGTTGCCAAATTTTGATTTTAAAAAATAAATAAATAAAAAGGAAGAGCACTTCCCAAAGGATGGAAGAGCAAAATCTTCCTGAGTGGCTGCCCAGGGGACCCATGTTCACAAACAAAAACAAAAACAATACCACTTTTGTTAACACAGGGGTGCATTAAGATTAAATTTAGCAGTAAGCTTCCAAAAGCTTTAATTTATAATAAAGGAGAAACCAAAAAGCTAAATCAAAGACCATTCAGGTTAAATTCTACATTTAGATTTAGGGGACTATCTAGAGATTAGGGGAAAGATGCCAGTCATTAAATTATCATTAGGAATATACTACATGTAAACATTACACTCTTCTCAAAGAACCAAAATGATAAATGCAGGTCACAGGACAGATGGAGCTGCATGAAGGAATTAACAACTATTAATGATGTTGGTATATACCCCTGATTAGTGACTCAACACAAAGCCATACCCAAAACTAAAAAAACACAATGACTGACGTCAGTTCATCTGATTTTATCATCCTTTTCCTTAAGCAGGAAGGGCAAGATGTGTCATTACTCAAGCCAACAATTGGCAATTACACAAAGGCTAAGGATTAAAAAAAACCAAAAAAACAAAATACTGTGGGTACAACGTGAAATAAGAAAGATGTATTCTCCGTAATTCAGAGAAAACTGATTTATGAAATACCTGAAATCACAGAACAGATACATTGCAAAACCATACACCGTGGACACACACACTAGATTAAGAACTCTGGTCTTGAGCCCATTTAAGGTTTTAATAAAAGCAGATGATTCCAAGGTAATGTTCCACCCAAGGGTGACTATGTTCAGACAGATGATTTGCCAAGTTTACCTACATAAAATGAAACTCCATGAGGAGGACGTCAAGGTGCTCTCACCTGAACACAATGTTTTACAAGTTTAAGTTGATTTTGTTGAGATCTGCTTATAAGTAGAAAAAAATAACGAGTGACTATATCGGAGATTGCTCTTGAGTAAAACAAGAAAGTTTCTATCACTTTAAAGAAAGAGTGGTTACATGGGACATCTGCAAACTTAATTTGCATTAAGGCTAGTCACCAATTTGCTATGACTCTGGAAGCACACAATCTTGCTTTTTCCTCTTCCTTAAATATAAAGAAGCAAAGCAACCATCTGTCTTGTACCATCATGTCTGTGTAGCCAAAGGAGGTCACTGCCCTGCTGATAGAACATTTTTATTAAAGATCTACATATCATATTTAAACAGTCTGGCAAACAATATTTCAAGCACAGAAAACCTACTGAAAGCTTGAATGAAAGTCACAAAACAAAATAGATGAAACAAAGGCACTCTTACGCTCAGGGCTATGTCCCTAGTCTCACCTTATCTAAGGAGAAATCTTTCACTTATACCTAAAGATCATTCATCTCTATTGACTAGGTTGTTCCCACCAGCAAACTAAAATTCACAGTAGTGGCTTCCCCTCTGTGTGCTGCATGCAAACCTGATGGGGCCACAAATATCTGAGCAGAAATATGTAAGTGTACCTCTCCCCCTAGTCATCTAGGGGGGTGAGAGAAACTGTCTTAATGCCTTTTTTTTTTTTTTAATACTGCTATCTTCCTCCCTTTGTAGGCTAGCCTATAAGGTTTAGGAAGAATTTAAAAAAAAACCCCTTGTTCCTCAAAAATTCACTCACTGCTTGGGAAAACCATCACCCTAAATGGCAGACTAAGAACACGAGGAGGTAAGGAAACACTTCACTGATATTAAGCTTGTCAAAAATTAAGAGGCAGGGGAAACAGTGAGGTCAGAGCAGCAATTCTTAGAGGAAGACCAGCCTTGTTTTTTTTTTTAAAAAGAAACTCTACAACAACTAGATAAGACAAAAACAAAAATGGAAGAAATCAGAAAGAAAAAGACAAACTTGACAACAAAATTAAAAATAAAAACTTGCATTCATCGAAAAACAGCATTAAAACATAGCAAATCAGAAAAGAGTATCAGTGAGATGACAAAAGATAACTAAAACATGCACAAGTTACTCAGCTCACACCTGCTAGAATAGCTATTATCAAAATGACAAGAGATAACAGGCCTTGGTGAAGATGTGGAGAAAAGGGAATCCTTGTACACTATTGGTGGGAATGTAAATTGGAGTAGCCATTGTGGAAAATACTATGGAGGTTCCTTAAAAAATTAAAAAGAGAACTACCATATGATCCAGCAATCCCACTTCAGGGTACATATTGGAAGCAAATGCAATCAGTATCTTAAAAAGATACCTGCACTCCCATGTTCACTGCAGTATTATTTACAGTAGCCAAGACGTGGAAACAACCTAAGTGTCCTTCAACAGATGAATGGATAAAGAAGATGTGGTGTGTATGTACAACAGAATACTCTCCAGCTATAAAAAAGAAAGAAATCCTGCCATTTGCAACAACACAATGAATCTTGAGGGCATTATGCTAAATGAAATAAGCCAAAGAAAAATACTGCATGATCTCAGTAATATGTAAAATCTAAAAACAAAACAAAAACAAAGAAACCAAACTCATAGATAGAACAACAAAATGGAAGAAATTAAAAACCACAAGACTTGTGGCTGCCAGAGTTGGGCGGTGGGTGAAATGGGTGAAGGTGATCAAAAGGCACAAACTTCCAGTTCTAAGATAATTAAGTTCTGGGGATGTAATGTACAGCATGGTGACTATAGTTAGCAAAACTGTATTGTATATTTGAAAGCTGCTGAAAGAGTAAATCTTAGAAGTTCTCCTCCTAACACATATATATGGAATCTAAAAAAAAAAAAAAAAAAAAAGGTTCTAATTAACCTAGGGGTAAGACAGGAATAAAGACACAGACGTAGAGAATGGACTTGAGGACACAGAGAGGGTTGGAAGGGTAAGCTAGGACGAAGTGAGAGAGTGGCATGGACACATATATACTACCAAATGTAAAACAGATAGCTAGTGGGAAGCAGCCGCATAACACAGGGAGATCAGCTTGGTGCTTTGTGACCACCTAGAGGGGTGGGATAGGGAGGGTGGGAGGGAGACGCAAGAGGGAAGGGATATGGGGATATACGTATGCGTATCGCTGATTCACTTTGTTATACAGCAGAAACTAACACAAAACTGTAAAGCAATTATACTCTAATAAAGATGTTAAAAAAAAAGTTCTCACAAAGAAAAAAAAGGTGTAACTATGTGAGGTGATGGACATTAACTAGACTTACTGTGGCAGTCTTTAAAATAAAAAAAAAAGATATATAATCATTGTGTTGTACATCTTATACAATGTTACATGTCAATTATATCCCAATAAAACTGGAAAAGGTACTATGATATTATGTTGGCCTCTGTCAACAGAACCTGAAAAACTTTAACATTAGTGTTGGCAAGCGTGGAGTAAAGAAAAAGTTGCAGCATATGCATTTCAGTCACATGTACAGATGTACAGACACATACACACACAATACGTACAGGAAAAAAGACAAGAGATATAATAAAATGTCAGCAGGGTTATCTTTGGATAGTGGGTTTAAAGGGGATTTATATTTCCATATAATTTCTCATGTTTTCTACAAACTCTCAGCTTACTGTTACAATCAGAATATCACATTTTATTTTTTAACCGTATCAGCCTTGAAGATCAGAGTCATGGGAACAGAGGATGCAAAATATCTTGTGAGATTTTATCATACCTTAAAAATGGCTCAGGGTCATGTGGATATTGGTGAGTGGATTAAGGACTTGGTTGGCACAAAGTGCCAACATTTCAGGTTTTACTAAATCTCTTACCACCCAGCTACATATCTTCCAAGCTTATGGTCACATTCTTGGGGCAGTGGGTTATAATGAAGTCCCTCGCCAACATCAGGGATGCTCTCACGTATGTCTCTGTCACCCTGGAACGTTGACTAATCCTGTTCTATCCCAGACTCTCTTCCTTGAATTTATTATTCCACCTTGTGTATTTCTTCTCTATCTCCACTTCACTGCTAGACTACTGACTTTCAATTCTTTGTGTCAGCATGCCTGTCTGCAAAACCACTGCCTTTCACCCCCATCCTATTCAGTGTCACATCTGAATAAGTACAACTGATATAGCAGAAATGCAAGGAGAGCAAGTTGTGAAGTGGTGAGACCAATGAGTGGCTCCAAAAGAGATGCCAACACAAGTTGAAAAGAGGAAGGGCCTCACAGTTTTCTGAAACAATAAAAACGTTATTGAAAAAATGTACATGATGTATCATAGTTTCTATTTGGTAACCACCTTAATTTATACTCTCGGTTGTGTTTTGTTAAGCCAAGGCCCCAAGGGTAGAGGTGGGGAGAAGGGAAAATAATGAAGACATGCACATAGAAATGTTCTCAGCGTATTTTGAAGAGTGGGATTCGGGGTGTTTCATTGCCTAACCCCATGTGCTACCCCAATACTTTTCTGAGTTTTGCAAGTTTCCACTTGGAGTTGTATTGTTCATACAATCACTCCAGTTCTCTGCTTATTTTCACCTGGATGGGCCTCCTTTAGCTCAGTTGTATCTTTGAAGAGAGACTTGGTGAAGAGAGCAGCAAACACAGTGGCAACTAATCCTTCAGAAATGAGGTCCCTATATATGACAGATAGATAGATAGATGGATAGATAGATAGATAGATAGACAGACAGACAGTAGCTAGATAGACAGATACATAGATAGACAATAACTTATACAAGTTTTCCCAAGTAGATACTAACCTAATAGGTTATGTGTACTTAGTGGTTTAAGAATACTTCCTGTCTTTAATAATTCCTAGAGTTGTCCAATAGGAAAGTGAGACTTTTTTCCACCTTTCCTTTCAGAAACCCTTGTATAAATGAATCTAAGTAGCCAGCTGCAAATTCCCAGTAAAACAATTTTTGAAGACACCAAAGGTTAGGTATTTTGACCAATGGGACAACATTTGATTCTAGGCCTCTAGAAGTTTGGAGTCAGTGGGTCTCAGTCATTTGACTACTGGCTCATCCTCTATAAGTATCACTCTTAGAATTCAGACTTTAACCATTTGAATCAAAATATAATATTGAAGTGATATTGTGGTAGGCAGAATTCTAAAAATGGTCTCCTCACGATTCCTGTCTCCTAGTTATCCTAACCCTCATCTAGGTACTACTATGAAGGGATTTTGCAGACGTAATTAAAGTTCCACAACACCTGACTTTAATATACAGAGACCGAGTAACCCTGACCCAATCAGATAAGCCCCTTAAAATAAAAAATTTTCTTTGACTGATAGCAGGATAAGTTAGAGATATGAAGCATGAGAATCACTAGATGTGCCAGTGCAGGCTTGAAGATGGAGGAGGGCAGCTTCCTGCTCACAGTCAGGATAAAATGTGGATCTCAGTCCTACAGCCGCAGGGATCTGAATCTGTCCACAATCTGCATAAGCTTGGAAGTAGATTCTTTCCCAGTCTCTAGATAAGAGTCCAGCCCATAGTGAAAATAAAGAAAGCCTCATTTTACATGGAATGGGGAAGCCCTGAAAGGGGAGCTCTCACACACTACCACTCAGACCCCAGCAGGGGGAAGTAAGAATTTCTCCCAGTCCAGCAACAGCTCAGCCACTGAGAAGCCACGACCACCCTGGACTCTCCTCCCAACTTCCTCTTTTCTTCTGTAAAAATGAAAGCCTCTCATCTGCTTTTTGGACTTACCTATGGTTTGCTGTAATTCTCTGCTATTCCCAAATAAACTCACTTTGCTGGTAAAATACCTAGCTCCTTTTCGTTTCTTTTTTTTTTAAGGTCAATAACTGACACTGACTCTGGCCTTATGATACCATGAGCAGAAAAAGCAGGTGAGGGTTCCTACAGAAGTAGGAGCTTATCCTTTTTACCTTTCTTTGATTTTGGCCTTGAGGTAACTTGAGAGCTCCCCTGAAGTCAAACAAGTCAAGCCTACCTAGACTTGTATAGACCTGTAAGATCAATAAATGGATATTGTTTTAAGCCACTAAATTTTTGGTAATTTATTTCGTAGTAAGCAGGTATTATTTTGTTTCCTTTACCGGTTTTATTTTTAGAGCCTTATTTTACTATAAAACCACTACACGCTAATTTCCCTACTTTCCTATTCTCCAAAGATAAACACTGCTAACTTTCTTTCTCTTTCCAAAAACTCCTTATGAATATGCATGAATATACAAGTATTTATGCATGTCTATATGCACTCAAACACACACACACATATATAAAATTACACAACGTATTTTTTCCCTGAACAGTCTATCTTGGGCAGCTTTCTAAATCAGAACATAAAAGCCTACCTCATTCTTTGTAACAAACATGCAGTCTTGGATTATATACCTGAATTATTTTCTACTAAACCAGCTGCTTAATGAAGGGCATGTTAAATAATAAAGTGGTAACAACTTAATTTTCCATTTGCTAGTTACAAGCAATGTTAGATTTATTATTTTCTGTTTTTTATTATTTATTATTTTCTGAGATATCAGTAAGATAAATTACTAGAGATGGATTTGCTGGGTGAAAGGGTAAATGCAGTCGAAATTTTAACTGATACTGCAAACTAACCAAAAGCGTTGTACCAATTCACATCAACACTTATGTGATGTGAGAGGGACTGTTTCTCTACAACCTTGATATCATTGGATTCTATCACTTTTACAAAATTTTTGACAATATGCTAGGTGAACAATAGTGTCTCATTATTCTGGTTCATATTTCTCTTATGATTGCAATGAATCATCATTTCAAACATTTTTGTTGGCCAATTTAATTTTTTTCTATGATACGGCTTTTACATCCTTTCCCCATTTTTCTCCTGGTGCATTCACCATTTTCATATCAATTTACACAAGCATTTTGTATATTAAGGCAATCAGATGTCTGTCAGTTATGGGCATAAAAATATTTTTCACACTTTGTTTTCTTTTGATTTTGTTTATTACACAGAATTTTTCATTTTAGGAGAGAGATACTAGTCTTTTCCTTTGGGGCTTCTGGATTAAATTTCATGCTTAGAACTAGGAGCCTGTGATTTTTACCTTTCTTTTTTTTTTTTTTTAATGGGACTGACTTGTTCATGGTTCGTTTAGGAATGCCTGGCTGTCAACAAACACTATTTTGTCTGTGGAGATAAGCTCCAGAACATAATGCCAGTATCTCTTCTTCCTCAGGGTACCACTGACATATCTACACAAATAAATTAATGTTCTCATGCCTACCGATTCATTCAATGGGTATAAATTCATGTCAGTGATGCGTGGCCTGACTCACATAATCCCTACCTAAGAAAAATAGAAAGTGTATCTACTGGGTGACTAAGCACTGAGAGATGGCACTTATACTTTCTCTTATTTTTCATGGGGACACCAAGGGACTGTCCCCCTGGCCTCTGTGTACCATACGCAGTAGAGAATGTAGCAATAGGAAGAGGTAAGAGATGCAGTGAGTGAGAAATCGTTTTACATTATCAAGATGTGAGGACAGGTCCTTTATTTAATTTACATTTTATTCTTCTTGTATATAGAAACAGGAACCTACCAGACTGTGATAAATGCCATTTCTCACAAAAAGTCAACAGACTTTTCTACAGCTTCTGGGTGAATAACAACCTGTTATGTTCCTCCATAACATTAAGGGAAAATACTCTCGGAACCTGAAAGACAGGCTTCTGTTTGCCCATTCCTCTGATTAAATACAAAATTATGTTTTGAAGGAAAAAGAATTCTCCATAGAGAAACAAATAATAATTAAAAGGATCATTAAAGTCTTAACTACACTTTCTTTAATCCCAATATTAGAACTGAAGAAAATAATGGCAGTAAAAGACTAATCAACAGGCACATCAAGTATGATGCAATTACTACAGAACACTACAAAGAGGAGTAGGATTAAATTTTTTTAATCACAACTGAATGATATGTAAGAAATAAAATTTATCATATACTTAGCACCTTGTATATACTGCTGGGCACTCTGACAGAGGAATGAAAAGATAAGACAAAGATATAATTCTAGCCGCTGAGTAAAGTATTTGGCCTTGCTTGACCCTATGGTCAGCTTTCACTACCATGACAATGATATAATAAAAATCTCCAAAGTATAAAGGTAATAATATAAATAGTTGTGTATTCACCATTCAGCTTTGGAAATATAACATTGCCAACTGCTTACCCCTCTCCACAATTATACCCCCTGACACCTTCTCAGACGTAACTACTAACACAAAATGGGTCTTTAAAATGACCGTATTTTCCTTCAGACTCTTACTATAAATGTACATACAGAGATACATATTTATATGTGTATGTGCGTGTATTCCTAAACAAAACATTGCACGTAGCATCACATTAACCTTATATGTATGGTTTAAGTAAGATTCTTTTGCAACTTGCTTCTGTTGCCCAGAACTATCTTTCTAGGCGCACGGTGTTCCGTAGATAATTATGCCACAATTCATTTATCTACTTTCCAACTGATAGACATTTGGGCCACACTGCTTCAAACGTTTAGCTATTACAAATGATGCCACTATGAGCAGTCTAGAGCACACCTTCTTGCATATATGTGTAGGAGTTTCTCTAAAGTTTTCCCTCAGAGTGGCATTTCTGGACTTTAGTGGTCTTACTACATACAGTATCATAATTTTATGAATTTGTCCTTTGCCTTTTTAACTTTTACCATCTTTTATTTATTACTATGAGGAAAATAAAATTTATTCCAAAGGGGCAACTACGTCTCTCTCTCTCTCTGTCCCATCTTGTCCCCAAACATGTTTAGATAACTTCCACTCTCAGCTGGAGAGCCCCCCTAAGCAAAAGGACTGCTTTCCGGGGGCCAGTCATAGCCTAGTTCATAAGTCAACACCACCTGAAAGCCTATCGTGTGACAGTTTCTACAAGAGTATAACAGAGGTAGGGCTTAAACACTCATCATTTCACCCCATCACCTTCCATATCTCGAACACATCTTCCTACAGATGCTCCTCAAAATCTGTGAAAGCACTCAAAGTCAAAATTCATTTTACTTTCTGACTTTCATCTCTCTTTTCACCTTTACATTCTTGTACAATCAAGCATGTACATCCCACACTCTAGCCACACACTAGAAATTCCCCCATCTCTCACCCCTGTCAAAGTCTTGCTCATCTTTCAACATCATGAGCAAGTGGCTCCTTCAATATCTCCCAAACTTTCCTGATTGGAATTAACCCTTCTCTTCTTTGTACCATCTTAGATAGAATTCAAACAAACAAGCAAAAAACACACAAAGCGGTCTTCATTGCATAGTTTTTGTAATATGGTTCTACCATCCTTCTAAGTAGTTCTTGAGGCCAAGAGTCTCATCTCTTGAATCTTCTTTGTCCCTACAATGGTTCTGGATGTAAAGATAAGTTATATATACACCACTGTCAGGTAAAACTTTAGATAAACTCTTGCCCACATTACAAGAGGAGACATGTTCTAGACTGCTCAGAGCAGCATTGTTTGTGCTAGCCAATATATACAATAGGTAAGTTCAACTTTAGGGAGAAAAATGCTGAATAGTTTTGATGCACTTTAGGACATGAGACCCCAAAATACGGCGCACTGGCACATTGACTATTTGAAGGTGAAGGGATTTGAGAAACAGCATGTGCAGGAAGGGCTTTCTGACCTGCCCCGTAAGCAGGTCATAAAACCTTCTTGTGAGAGGCACCCTCCCTACACCTGGAGGAAAGGAGCCTTCTTATCTCTGAAGACAAGGGACACAGAAGAATCTGAACAAACAGTCCTTGCTAACTTTCCCCCAGTTTACTACAATTAGCTCACCTTTGTCCTATACGTCTTTGCACAACTCCCTTCTCTTCACCAAACGACTGTAAAAAACAATCCGATTTAACCGTTCCTTTGGGTTTTCATTTCCTCATGAATGCTCCCATGTCCCGTAAAACGTATGTTAAATAAATGTGTATGCTTTTCCTTTGTTAATCTTTCTCTGGTTACTGGGTCCCCAGTGGAGAAGTTAGAAGGGGAGAGGGAAAAGATATTTTTCCTCACTTACAGTTCTTGACACTAATCCTCTTCATGTGAACTGTCATGGCCACGTTTCCCAAAGGAAATTCTAACATGGGAGCGTGACTTGCATCATCCACAAATTCAGATTTGTGGAGGAAAAAAAATAACTGGAATAGGACCCCATATAAAAAGGATTTCTCCCTTTCAGATCCAAGAGCTCAAAGAGAGGATAAGGTTTGGGCTGACGGATGAGAAACAACAACTTAGTGACAAAGCTACAGGGAAACCAAGATAACAAGGTGGGGAGACGCATCTAAATATCAAAATGCCTGTATTTTAAAAACTAGCAAGACGAAGTAAAACAGAACTCAAGAAAAGGTATTTCATTACCTGCATGAGCAGAGAGAGGCGAGTGAGGCCGAGGCAGTGCTGGGGGCTGCCCATTACCTATCAAGCTCTTCCGGTTGCTGGTTCGGCAACTGTCCAAAGGAAAGGAAAACCAGTTTTAAAAGCAATAATAATAATAACGTTCAAGTATGTTCAAAGTAGACACAGCTTAGGTTGAACAATCTATCCGCACATGTTATTTCTAAAATTTTTGCAAGTCAATATGCACTCACTAATATTTGAAGGGTGGCTGTTTCCTGAATATTAGAAAATATAATGTATTCATATCATATATAACACCATCAATATTCCTCACCACAAAGTTATCATCAAATGCCTTTCTTTTGGCTCTTGACTGCCAATATGTGATATGCCATACACACAAGTGATAAATTAAGGATTCAAATCAGCAAACCCCAGGTAGCATCTTTGCTGACATGAAATTTCTAATACAAAATTACATGCAATGAAGAACAATGACATTAATCTTACAATGATGCACTAATTAAAAATCTAATTATTTAGACAAATTTCATAGCTGTGCCTTTTGTCAACAGAACAGTCAAGGCCTAAGATAAATGTATTTCACTACTCATTCATTTTTCATCTTCATACTGCATTCAAACTCCTTATGAAGGTAAATATTTTGGAATCACAAAAACAGATTCCAGTTTGTATTAAAATAACAATGAAGGCCTTTTCTCACAGGCACACTACCTACTGTTTTTTATCCTGGTACCCAGTGAGTAGAAATAAATTGCTACATATGAGCACAGGGTAACTATTTTTTCCTGTTTCTGCTACTAGAAAGTTAAAAAAATAGCTAACTTGATTCCAAAGTAACTTTCACAAGCCTCGAAGAATAACACAAATGCAAAACTGGTTGATGATGAAGTGGATGTTATCTTACTTTCATTTGCTTTTCTTCAGTACAGACTGGTACTTCACAATCAGTATACTGGTTAGAAAAGGATAATACAAACCAGCAGGTTACCTCATTGAATTCACCCGTAATAAGGTTCAGGGCACTATGATTCCATCCTCCTACACCTGGTGCCCTTATCCACCAGTAAAGATTTATTGTAATGTCTTCTTAATTCAGAATACACCTGTTACAGCATTCTTGAAACAGGAATTTTCACCTAACTTCTAAATAACATATAGTGGACATAATTGAGAATTTGTATAAAATATTTGAAAGGGGGTTTCTCTGGTGGCGCAGTGATTTGAGAGTCCGCCTGCCGATGCAGGGGACACGGGCTCGTGCCCCGGTCCGGGAAGATCCTACATGCCGCAGAGCGGCTAGGCCCGTGAGCCATGGCTGCTGAGCTTGCGTGTCCGGAGCCTGTGCTCCGCAACGGGAGAGGCCACAACAGTGAGAGGCTCGCGTACCGCAAAAAAAAAAAAAAAAAAAAAAATTGAAAGGAACATTTCTAAATACTGTTTAAACAACACATTTCAAAACCAAAGCAAATTTCCTTCTCCAATATTGACTTGGGAACCAATCCTCTCTCTTAGATGTTTGCTGCTTATTATCATTTGTCAACATTCCCATATTTATGATTTCTTAAGGTCAGGCTGCATCATTCTTTTTTCCTTACTGGAGCAATCAACACCCCCTAGCACTATCTGTGAGTTTAATTAAGATCATGTTTACTCAGCCTTAAAGAAGTTGTTGAATAAGAATAGGCCCTTGATAATTATGAAGGTGGAATGTGGTATTATCAACTCATCTATCAAGAACCATTATTTGGCCTATTAAATTCATAACCATTAAGTCAGATCGTGTGATTGTTTTTTTAAAAATATTGTACAATGTATTTAGTGTTAATTCAAATTAATGTCTCCTTTAATTTTAATATAGGAATATTAAATATATCAACTTGCTGATGTTAATAAGAGAAATTATAAATGACAGATTTAGATCCTGGAACTCTCAGCAAAGTTATTTGCTAATTTGAGCAAGTTAATTGTAATACAGGTTAACTTACACAAAAATGGCTATTTGTATTATTTTTTACATTTAGTATTTGATCTAAATCATTTATGAAAATTTCCTATTGACATTCATTTATTAATTTTTATATATGTAAATCAAATAAATAAGAAATATATATCAATAGAAACAGTAGCCTAATGAATATCTTACATAAGAATATCAGTGAAATACGCTGACAAAGGTAAAATTTAGAAAATATTTCTTAAAAACATTTTAATTGAATTTTCCTAGGAAACATATAGAATGACTAGTACATTACCACAACAAGCTAAATAAGTAGCCAATAATTTGTATTTAAAACAAAGAAAAACACAAACAAAAAATTCTCACAACTGTATCAGTTATTTAAAGCCTACCAAAGCCTACTAAAGTGGAAAAGTACTGATGTGATTTTAAAAATGTGATTAAAAAAAAAAACTCAAAAAGAAACATCGGAATAAAACTTGATGGAATCTGTCTGGCCAATACAAAAATATAACAATGTGGAACATAAAAATAAGAACAAAGTTTATATTACATTCATCCCATGTTTGCCCACCGTCTAAAAAGATTTGTAAACTTTACAAACTGATGATTATGAATGTAATTAATGGTGCAAGAAAACATAGGATTCTTTATCTAATAATACAAAAGCAGGTTAGAAGAAGTTAAAAACAAGTTGCCTCAGAATTTGAACAGTTCACCATAATTAAGGTACTGGTATTATGTTACACAAATCCTTAAATAATCGGAGGGATATCTTGTTGACAAATGTGATGAACAATCAAAACTGAAAGTGTCTTCTCTAACTTCTATATGGCTCTTTAGCCTGAAGCTAGTGAGTGTAGTAAAATTTTTGAATCTCTCAAAGTCAAACAGGAAGTTTTTAAACATGAAATGTTCCTCAGCATGGCAAAATCAGACTTTACAAAATACAGACCAAGAGAGAGATTTACATATGTACACAAATCTCTACACTCCGAAGTAGGGTCTTGGCCTCTCAAAGGAACTTATTTGTTGCTCACATTCTTAAGGGTAAAGGGGCATTTTTTTTTTTTTTTTTACTGTATTTAACCTTAAAATACCTAGATCTTGATATATATATATTAATACTTTAAAAATACTGGGACCCTATTGAGATATTCTGTATATAACTTTTCAAAGTTGGAGGGGAGGGGTGGCCATCCAATCTCACTATCACCTACTTCTGGTATCCCTGACAGTCACTTAATCTTATTGTTCTAGGTACCTGATTCCCAATAAATGAATTAAAATCTGCATTTAACCCCACAGCAAGAGAACTCCTAGTGGGCAGGACCTATGAGTATTTACCACCTAGACTGCCACAGCACCTGGCACTGCCGGCGTTAATAATGACACTGGTGTAAAATGCTGAGCTGACCTCTGTTGTCATTATTTGCTCATCCAGGTAGCACACTCTCTTCTGCTGATGAAAGGAGAAGCTCATGGCTAGCAAGTGTGAGGCAGGCTCCTGAGGTGCTGGTGACCACACCATACTCATTTAACCCATAAAGTGATAAAATAGCAGAAACATCACCACCTGAGCAAACTCAAGGTCCCTTTTCTTTCACCAGCATAACTAAGTTGAATCACCCTTGCTTTTTCTCAAGCCATGTCACCCAAGGGAAAAAACAAGTGCCATCCTACCAGGTAAAATAGGAACGTCATTTCTACTTTAGCAAGAATCTCTTGTTGAAAACTTACCCTCTTCTAACCATTTGAGCTTGTAAAGAGTTATCTCTAGTTCAGCCTTAGGAACCTTAAAGGTATTTGATTGCAAAAGTGAAACTAAAGAACAGTTATGAATTCAAGTTCCAGCTATCCATCCCCAGGATGCAATCTTTCTGCTTCACTCTTTAAGAAGAAATGGAAGCCATCCACCCTGCCTGTGCTTGATTCTGAAAGCTGAACCCGGGAACAACCACTGCCCACAAAGCACCTGCTCCTCTTCATGCCACCCAGCTGAGAAAACACATGGGGACACAGCCTATGAGGACATGCTCAGTTTGTTCTCTCAGTTGACAAGGTGACACAATGGCACAGATTCTTTACTTGCAAAATCTGAATTCAGCCCAAGAAGATAGCCACATATAACTTGAGACAAAGGCAAAGGTAAACGATGGATTAGAACAGGGGCTGATGGTAGTGAGCTTTCCCTGTTACCTCATTCCTTTGGTTCCTGCCTAGAAAGATCCATCTACCAACAGAACACACACACACACACACACACACACACACACACACAGAGTACAATAAGTACTGCTGACTATGGACCTGGGATCTGAGAAGAATGGGAGGGTGAAAGGCAATGACAGTACTTCTGAGTCAGTAGGACGGTCTGGCCCCTGTGGGCTGGGAGGCGAGGCAGGTCGGGACAGAACCCTCTGTGAGAAGAGCGTCACAGTTGGATGGGCACTTGGTTGGAGACGCTTTAGCATGACAGGAAACCACCACCGGGAAGTATTTTATTTGTTGGCATGGTGTTTTGGCTCAGGCAGGTGACCTGAGATCACACAGGGTGCCACTCTGTTCCCTGAGTTCACTGTTCCCGCTCACCAAAGCAGTTTCACAAGGAGCTTCCCCATCTCCTAACGATTGCCAATAGCACCTTCCATTTGTCAGGAGGATAAAGAGATAGATCACGCATTTCATCGTGTAAGTCAGGCCTGATCAGAGTGAGGGACAAAGGAACGTGGGCTACTAGCTGAGGGAGGGGAGGGGAAGGAGGTGTATGGATTTTTGGTCCAAAGCACCCATATTCTATTCCTGCCTAGACTGTCCTTATGCTCAGAGCTCCATGTGAAGGGCGTGGTGGGACCTGCAAAAGTCTCACACCTCTATCTGTCACATCTCTCCTGGCAGAAGAACCTGTTAATTATCCTCTACCAGGTCTGTAAAAGCTGTGAGGCCCACCAGGCTGTGGCTTTTTGCAACTGTTCTGAGTAGCTGAAATGCAGCTTAATTTTAAATTACAATCATTTGGGGACATGAATACTGATCACGTCTGATCGTGGTAGGACAAGCTGAGAAAGAGAAACCCAAACAGGCAGTAATTTCTAACAGTCACAGCCGACTTGAAAGGTCAACACTCAGTACGACATATGACTGACCACAATTGAGGGGCAGTGAGTTGCCTAAGAAGAGCTCCCGGAATTCTGAAAAGCTAGCCTATAATTTATTAATTCATCTTGATGAAAACTTTGATAAATTTGCACAGGAGGCCAATTATAGACCATAGCTTTACTGAATGTGAACATCTGCTAACGATTTCCTGATACCTTAATGGAATCTGAACACTGAATACTCCTTGAACAAAGAGGAAGACAGAAGTGGAAGAAACCAGGCACGAACAGGAGGCAGAAATTGTCTCGCTAATGTGGTATTGCTGAAAACATGTTATAAAACAGGCAGGCTTCTGTTTCCTTATCTTTGCAATGAAGGGGTTAGACCAGATTAGAGGAGTCATTATTTTTGTTTGGTTTATGAAATTTTAAAAATATAGAAAATATAGAAAAATCATCAAACAATTCCCACCACCTGAAATGAACAATGGTATCATTTTCTGATGTTTATTCCCAATCTTCAGTATATATATGTCCTTTCAGTGGCTGGGAAGGCTTTGTGCAGTGAACCTCCTGGGGATTATCTGGTTCTATAAGGGTGTACGCCTTTCACTGTCTTTCTAGTGACTAGGCTACTTTAGACGCTGTAGGGGTTGCAGTTAACTTGGAGAAAACTAGTAGTAATACAAGTGATTCTTGTCCATAATAATGTAAATGAATTTTGTCTTGTGCAAATACAGTTAATATCCACCCACAGAGAGATGACCCCAAACATTTAATATCATTGTCCTATGAGATATTAACTGGTTTTGTATCTATTAGCAAATTTTATTTCATCATTTCTGCTTATATGAATATAATATATACATTTATAAATATTTTAATATATATATTTTATGTATATATATGATTTTCAAAATCTCTTACTGTTGTCCTCATTAATAAGTTAAATAAAATCTCTCACACATGTTTATTTTATATTTGTATGACAGTCATGTTTTTGACTTTTTGGATAAATTGCACTTTAGCACACACTATATATTATAGATATTCTGTAACTTACTTTTTTTTTCACTCAACATTATATTTTTGAGATTTAACCATGGCAACATAAATATGGGTTTAATTCATGCCTTTTTTAGATTATTCATGTGAAGTAAATTTTAGGATTATTAAATGCACTAAAATTATGTATATCATGGATATTTCTTTTTTCTTTGTGCAACATTAAATATCTAGGCCTCTGTGTATTTGCAAATCTAATTGTAAAAGCCTGGAAAAGTATCTTCGAGACTGAATTTGGAAGAAAAATTATATCATGCAACATAAAGCAAGCCTTCCTTACAATTTTCTTGGGATACTTCTCCCCCAAATCCTTAATTCCTTCAGATGCTGCCTTGCCCCTCTCTCCATATCTGTCTTCATACTATTGTCTTCTCCAGAAATAACGTTTTTGTCTTTCATATGTAAATCAATCTACCCTTCTTCTGGGCCTCTTGTCTACAGCTCTACCCCTTTTCCTGTAGAGTACTATGAGGCCACAGCTGGTAGCTGGCTGGATAAGCTTTAGTGCCCCTTAGAAGGCAACAGGAAGCAAAGCATTAATATTCCTGTCCGTGACATACTCTGTTATTTAGGTGAAGTTACGACACTGCCGATGTCTTCCCTATGGCCCATGAAACCAGGGCTCCCCCCAAGGTTTCACTGATTCATTCAACAAATTACTTTTCGAGTTCCTAATACAAGCTAGGTACTACTCTAAACAAATATCCCTACTGTCCTCTAGAGACCTGTATTCTAGAGAAGGAAGCAGATAATAAACATAATAAACTAGTAAGATAGTATGGGAGATGGTGATGACGTTTGTAGTACGAGGGATGGCAATGGAGAACAATGACGCAGAGGATAGGACACGGAGCACGGATGTAGGAAATCACAATTTTAAACAGATGGTTAGGGAAAGCCACACGGTGCGGGGGGAGGGGTGGGGGGCGGGGCGGGGGGGCGGTGTCTGAGTAAGACGGGAGGATGAGGGAGTGAACATTTGGGGAGAGCAAAGGCCCTGGTCAGGAGTGCTCCAGGACCAGCAGGCAGGCCAGCGTGCGGGAGGGGAGCTGGCCAGAGGCGAACAGCCAGGATGACAGTGGACAGGGCCCGGGGCCACCTCTGGGGCAGGCGCAGGCCACAGCACGGAGACTGGTTTTACTCTGGGTGAAAAGGGAAGCTGTTGGAAGGTTTAAACACCATCTGAGTTTTGTTTTAAGAGAATCATTCTGGCTGCTAGATTGCAATAACCAAAGGAGGAGGGAGAAAGGCCAGTTAGGGAGCTAAGTGGACGGGCACGCCTAGTACACCCCATCTCCTGTGACTCAACTTCAAAATACAGCAGTTTATTTTAAAAACTCAGGCCAAAATCGTCCCCAAGATTCAGTGCAGGTATGAGAGCAGTCCATGCTCTTTTGTACAGCCTCTGAAACACTGGAGAAAGAGCAGGTAGCTAGAACTGCAGTGACTGCCAAGCAGAGAGCTTCAGCCCTCTGCACATGGGCATCAATGCAATGACCTAGTTTATCGTCATCCGGGGTATATTATTGTGAATGCTTAGTATTGATACTATCGGCTTGATACTTGAACTTAACTTTTCCGTTAGTAGAAAAACTCCTTTTAAAAGGCATTAATTATCATGGAAATGAATGACTGCTCATACTGCTTTCACCTAGGAGCCAAAAAATTAGGCTAGTTACATGCCTAGAGGAAGGTACAGGTCTCCAAGCTTTCAAAAATTCTAAAGAAAATATATAGATTACTGTATACAGTACTTCTTGTAAATATACCTAATCCATTAAGATAAGCCCTTGGTGAGGTCTAGCCCAATTTTCTGTCTTTGTAGAGGAAGAGAGAGATGGCTGAACATACAGATATTGGCAAGATGCTATTCAATGTAAAAAACATTTATGGGCAAGTACGATGGGCAATAAGAAAATAAAGAAAACACTCTCTAAGTGTTTAAAGTATAAATGAAGAGCTAAGAATGATTCACAGATAACTGTATTCTAAGGCAGAAGCTGGCAGAGTTGTACAAACAAAAATGTGTTGCTGTCTAAAGTGTGAGATAAAATCCCAATCAGCTTTGAAACGTATTTTCATAACTAATAAGCACTGGAATTTTATAGTATACACTAAGTATGACAAATTGTCCCTCCATTTCATAGGTCTTCCCTAAATAACCCCTTAATCTTGGTGATCTGCCTGACACAGAAACTTTTTTTAAACCTATTTCATCTCAGTTCTTCCATTTGTGGCTATTTCAAAGTGAGATACATGAACACAGCTATCTCTATGTGGTTGACATGGTGAGCCCTGATGTCGTATGTGAGCATGTGACTGATGGGGGGCTGACGTGCACCATGTTGCACCAGAGTGACCCTGGCAAGCAGAGCATCCACTCTGTGGTCACTCATTCATTCAATAAACATAACCAGGGATTCCACCTGGAGCTTACCATCTAGGATAGGGGATAAGATCCTTGAAGTCAAAGATTATATTTTTTATCATAGTGAATCTCTTTGGATACCCAGAAAAATACAGAAAATAAAAATGACTTGAATAGAGATTCAGTAGATATTTTTGAATAACTAACTAAATATGGTTCCTACCATTAAGGACTTTCTAATTTAACTTGGAGGACAAACATAGTCTAATCTGTAAGACTAAACTGATCTAAGACGATATTATAGTCTAATTCTACTAGCTTGATCAAGGCAGTGTATAACTGAGAAAACACAAAGAGCTGACAGGTTTATATGATGTGAAGCATCTTACTGAGAAAACCTACATACACGTCATTCTGAATAAAATTACAATGGGAAATCAGAGGAGTGAAAAGAGGGGCATATCACAGTGGTCAAAGTCAAGCAGGAGCTGGTAATAATATGGGATTTATAGCAGCAGAGTTAAGTCCAACTGCTGAAAATGTTAGAAGTAAGAAGTAATTAAAGTGAGAAGGCTCTCAATACCTGTTAATTTTTTTTAGTGCAATTTATCTGCAACATGCATTATGGGACATACCTAGCCTGCACGTCCCCCAAGAATCCTAAGACATCAGGGCAGGTCATCTATTTGAATGAGGACACTTAAGGGCTGGAACAGTCAATGATGAGATGAATTCTGGACTTCTGGACTAGTCACGCAGATCATAATAGCTCAAACCTCACACCAAAGACACGTAATAAAGGTTGTTTGTACTTGAGATGAGGGTGTGCAGAAAGTGCTGCAAAGGTAAGGTCATTAACTCTGATCCAAGAGTTGAAGGGCATGTACTGTATCTTGGCAAACTGCTTCAAAGGCTGATTTGGCCAAACATTGCGTGGAGTCATTCAAAAATATGGTCTAATCTGTCCCGCAAGGCTAAAGAGCTGCTATCACCTGGCTGGGCTGACCTCCGGCTGGGCTATCAAAGTGGCAATGAGTCAGCTGAGGGAGGGACCAAGGTGGTGGCCCCAATTTTATAACTGGCTAAAGGGTTTTAAAAACAAACACCTATGAGACTGACACACAGCCTTTGGTTGTTCTCAGGGCAGCTGTGGACAGTGACCAAAGATAAGTCTACAGACATGTTTGAGAGTTAAGGAAAAATAAACAAAATACAAACTAATGTTCGTCTAAACCTCTACTTTACAAGTGTGTTTGTGTTTTGGGGGTTGGGGGATGAGTGTGACATTTCTTTTTTAAACTTCCATGTTTCAAAGTCAGTATGGAGAAAAGTCACAACTTGATACATTTTTTTGTTGAGCAGTAGAAAACCAAGTTCAAAGTCCAGCTACAAAAACTACCTTTAATGAATTTACTTTAACAGCGTTGGATTTTCCTCGGTTGGCCAGCGCAAAGACATCTTTCCAAGAAAACTAAGACAGTGGTAGCAGCATCAAACCAGAGCAAACGTAACAGCTTAAACCTAATGTTCCGCTCGGCCTTTCTAGAAACACTATAATAAAACTGTACGATTAGCGTCTTTCCCCTGTACCTAGTACCTTCTGCTTTATTGCTTTAAAGAAATGGTCATCAGCTTTATAAAGCTGCATTGGAAGATTTTCTTATATTCACATCTTATTTGAACATACATACGTAACAGCTGAACTGATATAATATTGTTTTACCCACTCTGGGCTTCTCCATACAGAAATTAAATCTCAGTTTAACGTGCTACACCTAGAAACATTTAATTTGGTGGATACGTTTTACTCTAGTAGGGTAACTCATCTATAAAGCTAAACACGACCCATACGAATCAAAAGCTTTGCTCCCTCTTTCTGGTTCAGAGGATTCTGGGGCCGCTCCAAGCTGACCCACAAAAAGGGAGGGGGAGCTGACTTCCAAAATCACCGGATCTCCTTTTATGACGCTCAACAGAAATGTATGTCAAGCCCGGAATGAACAGCATGACTATGTAACGCCCTCCCAACTCGAAAGCATTTTGCATTCACAGCAATTTGGCATAATGCTTTGCCCACAAGTGAACTGTCTCTGATTCCTGGGCCTCCACAGTCAGAAGACAAACAGACACACATGGAAAACCCACATCCGAGCTTCACTTCGTGCTTTTCTGTGAGGAAAATTCACGTGGCAAAAAGCCATCCTCTTTCTGGTCAGTATGTTTTGTTGCTAGCTGCGCCCAATTCAGAATCTTGCAAAATGACATTCTGCTAATGACAGGAATGTCAAAGCTGGGATAATGGGCACAAGTAGAAGAAAATGTTTCCTAAATGGAGAAATAACAGGAAAACTGCCAAATGGATATTAAAATGAGTTGTGTGTTCCTCCCATGCTTAAGCACTTAGTCCCCTACTATTTGTGTCCAGCGTGAAAGGGAAGCAGACCTCTAAGGAGGGAAGAATAGCCCACCTAGGTGAAAAGCACAGAAGAAACAAGACGTCAAAGGACTGTTTTCCCTTAATTAACTGACAGATGTCTTTTCTCTTCCTCATTTGCATCCACTGATGTTTTCTTAGTCAGTCTCTCATTTTGCAACGATGAAATTGGCCACAAGGAACCAATTCTGTTTCTGAAGACAGGAGGACTGGGGTGATACCAGGAGATGCTGGTCTTTAAATTGCTCAGTATTCAGTCTGGGTAATGAATGCTCTTTGCTCTCGCCATTTGTGGGCTGAGCCACAGAATTTCAGCTCGGGAAGATGAAGTAATGACTGCCAAGGCAGCACCACCAGCTAGTGGCAAATAGGGCTTAGGAAGGGAGGTCATGTGGGCTCCCACAGCCAGGGCGCATTCGAAGAATATCTGCATTAGACACAGAAATACATTTAACTACATCTTACGTGAATGTATTATACATTCCACGAAGGAAAAGGTAGTTCTGTTTTAGATTTCACTGACTGGCTAATATTTCTTAGGAGAGTACAGTTACAAAATACAAGGACTTGCCATTGGCACACCTGGCTTCAAATTCCAACCCCCTTAAGCCTCAATTTACTGATCTGTAGAATAGGAATAAGAATATGAACTACCTTGGAGGGCGAAGTACAGATGAAATGAGATAATGCATGGGAAGAAATGATCACAGTGCTTGGCACGGTAAGTGCTTCATAAATATTAGCTGTCAGAAGAAAACATTTTGGTCTTTCTTTCTTGCATACATTCTTTCACGCACATATGTTTTCCTATTTAGAATGTTACACTAAGGCTTTCCCTCAAGGATCCTGGAACAAGAAGCACAAGATTGCCCATAGAATTAACTTCTAAAATCAATACAATGAATTATGCAAGAGCTAAAGAGGCTGGTTCTAAGGCAGCAGACTTGACAGTAAATGTAAATATTAACACAGTTATAGAAGGAGTGTAACAATGAGAAGGGCAACTGGTTGGCTTCAGAAACATAGAAAAACAAATGCTGCAGAACCACAAGTTCAAGTGTTCATCCAAGGGCTTCAAATTGGCATCCTCAAGGTGAAGGACATGCAAGGGACTGCACCCAACACAGACATCAAAGTTTCAGATCAGCTGTCAAAACCAGGTGCATCTGTCCACCTTTGCCCAATGCTGTGGATCATTTAAGCCATCTAACAAGTCTTGCTCTGCTACCATATTCCCTAAGCCACCTTCTGACTACTTCATGGAGAGGCCTGCCCAAATGTGAATAACAAGAACAACAATAATGACAACTGCTAACGTTGACTGTTTTTTAATACACGCCAAGCAAGGGTTTAATTTGCATGAGAATCCCAAGGCAAGAGTTATTTTTATCCACATCTTATAGATGTGAAAACTGAAGACCTGAGAAATTCAGAAACCTAAGATCACACAGCTAGTAAGTTGTAGAACTGGAATCCAAACACAGGCAGCATGCCTTCAGAGCTTGTGCTTCTAACCATTTTGTAAAATGTTTATAAGGCAGAGAATAAGAACTTTGAAGAGCCTAAGTCCCATACTGATTATTTTTCCTCCCTGTAAATTAATGTCTCAGCATTCTGGCCCTGTACGTAAATCAGTGAGCTTGCTAACTACAGACCTGTGCCTAAGAGAAGGGGCTGCTCTTCGGATACCAACCGAACTGGATTTCTGAGTCTGTAGCCTGGCAGTCAGATACAGGAGGTAGGTCAAGTTAACAAGCTTCACACTCAGACTGTGAGGTTTTTCTAGAAGCAGCAAGCCTGACCCAGGTAGACAGACACTACAGTGTCACCAAGTAGGGCATGCTTTTTCATCCTGTGATATGCTTGTACACACAGTTATCAGGCTTACAGACAGACAGGTAAGATGTCACGATTTGGACATTCCTTCCTCCACAGTGTATTCTTGAGGATCCAAAGGCAGATGACCCAGCACTTGGATCATCCATTTCAAGCAGGCACTTCCTCCTTATCCAGCTGCCCAAACCAGCTGGTCTAGTCAGACACAAGTAGGAAAGAGACTTGTGTTTAAGCATGTGTGATTCAGATTCTTTTAGTCCACTGTTTCTTAATAAGATTTTAAAATAAATCCATATCTCTGGATCATATCCCCCTTAACGTGGCTTTTTTTTTTTTTTTTTTGCTTTTTGATATCTAGATATCTGACTTAGAGAACACAGAAATCAGATATGTGGTGTGAAGCCTCTTTGTATATTCTACTGGTTTTAGAGAAAAGGAGGACACTGTAATATGCATTAGGAAGTGAATTTGGCCAGCAGAAAATGTAAAACATATATATTGACCGTATTGAGACAAGCTTTTTTTTAAAAGAAGTATTTACAAATGATATATCTCAAAATACAACAAACTCAACATTATAAAATCTATGTATTTACAACTTCTATAAACTTGTGACCCCAAGATTCTTCTCTTGTACTTATTCTTTCAGGATGTCAATCTTTTAGTCTGGTATCTCCCCCCATTTTTTTTTTTAATTGAAGTATAGTTGATTTACAATGCTGTGTTAGTTTCAGGTGTACAGCAAAGTGATTCATATATATATATATATATATATTCTTTTTCAGATTCTTTTCCCTTATAGGTTATTAAGATATTGACTACAGTTCCCTGTGCTATACAATAGGTCCTTGTTGTTTATCTGTTTTATATATAGTACTGTGTATCTGTTAAGCCCAAACTCCTAATTGCATCTTCCCGCATTCTTGCCTCCCAAAGACCTCCCAGACTCTAAGAGGGCATGTATGGGAAGAACTATGGCAGGAGTTCAGACAAGGCAGAGTGCCAGGAAAGCGTCAGTTCCTAAGGAAAAGTTTAATGCTGGCTTCACTCACCTTCAAATCACCAGCCTGCCTCTTATGGGCATGGCCACCTATTTCTCACAGGGCCAGCCCTGTGTTCAGAGAGGTGACCTCATTCGTCCTAGCCTGGAATCTGGCCCTTAATGAGTAAGTACCCTGAGCCCAGGAACAACACAGGCACTCCACCTCTTCACCATATTCATCAGGCATCCCACCTCAACTCATACTGCATTCCCTGCAGCTACTCAGAGAGCTCCTCTTCATTGTGGTCCTGGATTCCTGTTTATTAAAGTTATGGAATCCCTGACCTTCACAAGAAAACATTTCTAAGTAGAAATTCAAAGGTATAGAAAGATGGCACCCTACTGTGTAAAATTTCTATATCGAAAAGGATCCAGAGTAACTCGCCCCATGAAACTAAATTGCACATCATGACTAGAATTAAGACACAACTTACTGAAAACAAATCAATTGACATTAGGAAAGAAATGAATGTGAACTCTTCCACTGGCAACTTTTGCTTTTCTTTTTTCTAAACAGACCCTAAATCCTATTGAAAGAGCAAAATACATATGAAAACAACAATGCAGCTAAACCATCATGAAAATAAAATCTGTCAGTAGCTACCAAGTGAGTCATTCCTTTGGCTTTGTGCTCACATTATATTTTCATTCACAGTATAATCATAAAATTGTAGGGTTTGCTTATATAACAAAGAGTGTTTTCTGCCTGGGTCTTCAGATATTAGCTACACTGACTATTTAGTACCGGAGGCCCCAAAGTTTCTGAACTCACACAGTTATATGGTAAAAAGCAAAAACACTTTGTGCTATTAGCCAATCTGCCTCAAGGACAGTACATCAAAACTGTGATGCTATGTTCTTCAAATGACAAAAATTGTTTTTCATTTTACTTAAAAAACACACACACACACAAACATTTTAGTTATGCATTTTGCATCTGAAAGCATAAATATTCTAAAATAATGCATAAGACAGCCGATGAGTGGTAAGCAATAGGTCGTATCATCTTTCTACAAACTGGGGACTAGCACCTGGTGATCAACAATTTCACAAGACAAAGTCACCTCCTTCCCCTCCTCCAACAATACCATCATGAACTTGGTTTTCTTGTTTTAACTCAACTTGTTTTTCTGATGTGCAGCTTGATTACCCCACCAAAACCCCCCAGCAGTTTTTAAAGAGTGTCTCTGTCCCAGGCAGAGGGAGGACAGTTACCAGGACCCCAAAGAAGATGTGCTTATGAGTTTGCAATCAGGAAATCTGGGGAGGGAGACATTTCCCTAAGTTTTTAAATAGCTCCATTGTTTAGTTAGGCGACACTGTATATTTGAGAGGGGAAAAAAAGGCCTACCCAAGGTTTGACAGAAACTAGGCAGTCATGTTTAAAAAAATAAAAAAGAGTGAAGACCAAAATGAAATAAACATATAATCCCCTAAATTAGAAATGCAACTGTCAAAGCTTTCAATATCCAGGTAGGCAAATTGTTCCTATCTTAGGCAGGTGAAGGCATTTTTCTCAAGTAAGTACTATAGAGAGTAAAGATTATTAATGTGGGAATATTTTTATCCTTGAGAAATAGGAAATAGGAAGTAACTGGGTAGGGGAGGTCCCAGGAAGATTATGTAATGTGTCCATAATACATTGTTAAACTAAAACATATAATTCCATTCATTAAAAAATTTTAGATTATTTTATTACAGTAAATACCAGCAGAACCAATAATTAATATTTGTGTTCTAGTTGGAAAAAAAAATACTGGTAATGAGTCTGGCCCCAAAGTTAGGAAGAATTAATGGTATATTACTTATAAATAACTCTATCTCCCAAATCCTCCTGGCCCTCATCGTCACAGCCTTGCTTCAGAGATTAGTCATTTTTCAACTGTTAAAACTTCCTTTCAGAAACAGAACTTTGATTCGTTTTTTCACCTCTTCCTGTAACATGATTTTTACCTCAACAAGATTAACCTCTAACCCAACTACGTGAAAGAGTTAATCAATTTGTATAGAAATGAAGAGAACTACTTCCCTACTCTGTTAAAAATGTTTTTTAAAAATTGATAAGACTCAGGAATAGAAATAGGGTTGGCCGCTTTTCTTAGGACAGTTCATTTTTGGGTCATTCTGTCTTCCAAATGCTTTTTATGTACCCAATGAAATATGTATTTTAAAAGATCTATCCCACAATAAGGACCCACTTCTGCCTGGGTCACACTAGCCTGACATCGAACGACAAAAAAGTCCAGAACTGAGGGAAGAAAAGGTGGCCCAAAGAGGCCCAAGGACTGAGGCGGACAGAAAACTGTCTTTTTGCCTGAGAACCGCAGAGCTTGAACCTGTGACAAAGGCTCTCCGCTCACCCACCCACTTCTGTCTTCTCTTAAGATCACTAACCACCACCTAAAATTAACTGCCTCCTCTCTGTGGAAGTTTTTTTGTTTCTAATCAAGCCAATGGACCGCCACCCCTCCCCACCCCATACACACATCCCTTTTTTTTTTTTTTTACCTTTATCTGAGACGGCAGAGAACAAAGGATGATGTAGAACAAATAAATGATCAGTCTTGCTCTCCTAAAAACCCTGAATGAAGTAGTTACATAAGCTATGCTACAATCACAAGATGGGATATTTTTCCCAAAATACTTACTTACAATGGTGAAAAGCGTAGAGTCCAAAGCTTGATATCAAACATGCTTGAAAATATATAGAATGCAAAGAAACTGGACTGGAAGGAAATGTACATAAACAATAACAATGATTACTTCTCAGTGGCAGGAATATGGGGAAATGTGTGTATGCTTGTGCTTTAGTTTACAAAAAAATTAACTATGAATCCTGCAACCTCTTAATCTGGAATAAGGTGTGTGTGTTATAAAGAAAAACAGAAGCCTTCTAAAAATACTGCTGGGGGGCTTCCCTGGTGGCACAGTGGTTAAGAATCCGCCTGTCAGTGCAGGGGACACGGGTTCGAGCCCTGGTCTGGAAAGATCCCACATGCTGCAGAGCAACTAAGCCCGTGCACCACAACTACTGAGCCCGCACTCTAGAGCCCGTGAGCCACAACTACTGAGCCCGCATGCTGCAACTAATGAAGCCCACGCGTCTAGAGCCCGTGCTCCACAACAAGAGAAGCCACCACAATGAGAAGCCTGAGCACCGCAACAAAGAGTAGCCCCTGCTTGCTGCAACTAGAGAAAGCCCGCACAGCAATGAAGACCCAATGGCAGCCAAAAATAAATAAATACTAGAGGAGAATGAAAGGAATGTTTCCTTCCCTCATTCCAAGAAGTCTTTGTGTTCAGAGTATGGGCTCCTGGGCCTTAGAAGGTCTTTAATAGGTTTTGGTTTCAGGAATGGAAGCAGCAATTAGGAGGAGCCAGACGGTAAGTCTCACCCAGGCCCTTCCTCCTAAGAACACAAGAGCCTGTGAGTGATGCTCCTAAAGGAAATGGGCAGCAAGGAGCTGCCTGAACCTAGAAGACAGGGGTGAGTTTCCCTGAGACCAGGTGGGGAATGGGAGAAGGCACAGGTGTCTGGTGCTGTGAACGGCTAGGACCTGTGTCCATTCCTTTCCAAGGCAGGGCTCCAAGAGGTACACGGTGATAGAGTTAAGAATAGGAGCCATGCTTGCTTTGTCAGTGCCAGTTAGAGATGTTCTTACCCACTACAGTACAGGCATCCCGAGTACCCACATCCCAGCTCAGAACAAGCCTCCTCATTTCACGTGGGCTTCAACTAGAAGTAATGCAGATGAATAGGAAGCCATTGCTGGTTTCCACGTCACTTGACCATATCAGAAAGGCCACATCAAGCAATGTGGTGGCATTGACTGTGGTGATGGTTTCATTGGTGTATACTTAGCTCCAAACTCACCAAGTTTATATGATATAAAAATATGATATAAAATTAAAATTTTATATCTAAATATAACATACATAATATACATCAAATATGTACAGCTTATTGTATGTCAACTCTACCTCAATAAAGTGATTAAATACAAAACAAAACAGTTATAGTAGAAAAAACAACACACCAGATCCCCTTTGACTGGGATGTAGCAGCCAGTCCTAAGTCACAGCAACCCAAAGTATCGACTAACTGTCTTTCTCAGGAAACCATCAATAAATGCCATTTTATTATTTTAGCAAAAGCTCAGCCCTCTTCAGAACCTGATTTAAAACATGAAAACAGAAACAAAGCATGGAATGTTGACCATACAGTTTGCTAATGACAGGAATTGTTTGCACCCCTTTAATTACAATCCAGTGGCTGCTGGTTGTATAGTCACAGAGGTACTAATCAAAGCTGGGCCAGGCCCAATTCTAATAGTTATTAATGATGTGGGGAAGACACAGCTAGACTTTGGCAGCCTTGGTCAGCTCGACAAATAGCAAAGCCCAAAGGAGTAAGGTCTCCTTAACTTAAAATGCCAATAAAAGCCCTACGTATAACCCTAGAGTTGCAGAGGTTTGAGAGTGAATGCAGGTCATCTCAATGGTTCCCTCTGAACTAGCAGTCCTTCAGAGGAACCTTTCTTTTGTTTATAAATTCAACCCCTGGAGTTAGAGGAACACACTCATAAATGAAGATTATCCTTTTATTTTATTTTTATTTATTTATTTATTTTTTGCTGTATGTGGGCCTCTCACTGTTGTGGCTTCTCCCGTTGCAGAGCACAGGCTCTGGATGCACAGGCTCAGCGGCCATGGCTCACGGGCCCAGCCACTCTGTGGCATGTGGGATCTTCCCGGACCGGGGCACGAACCCGTGTCCCCTGCATCGGCAGGCGGACTCTCAACCACTGCGCCACCAGGGAAGCCCAAGATTATCCTTTTAGAATATCCACACAGAGCACACAATTTCTGTAGTGGTAGACATAATCAGCTACTCTAAAACAACAAAGAACTCTATAGACATCATCTTTCCCCAGCATTTATTGTTAAATATATTCACTCCTCGTAGAGCTTTAATTACTGAATTTATATTCCGGTGGTGGTTACCATATTGCATTGGAATATTAAGTGTCCCACATTCAATTTGCAGAAAATCTGCAAAGTTGAACCTGCTATGCAAAACTAACTAGAATCATACTGTCACATGTTAAGAAAGCATAAAGCTCCCAGTATTGGGGTTAGTGATATGGAACGAATCATCTGTTATTACATAGCCTGAGATTTTAGGAAGGTCACCTAGTCTCACTACAGAACTTGTGGCCACAGAACCGATGAGGGAAAAAATGTAAATTAGGAATCCAGCACCATGGGGAGAAAAGAGGGACCTGTGGTTCTGCCATCACTGTTACGTAACCCTCAAGCTCCACCCAAAAGCCCACAAGTATCACTGGGCATGGACCCCATCCATTTCCCTCCTGAGCCTTCTCCAAAGGTTGCAGAAATGCCATACTTCTGCGGTGACAGGGAGCATTTCAGTCAGGTTAGGAGTTCAGGGCCCAGAAAGGATATGTTGCTTTCCAACATCTTACATAAAGCAGCTTGGCAGAAAACATCTGAATAAGCTGGAAGGAACAATTCTAAATTCTCAGGTGTGGCTTCTGATGACACCACAACAAAAGATATAAGCCTTTTAGGTAAGTGGTTTTAAATGAAGAGATTACACGAAGCCAGATAAGGCACTGTATACTTAAGTCACTGGCCAACTGAGGCTTACGCTCTAATCTCTGGCTGGAAATGCGGTCTGGTGTGAAGAGTAAACTACCGTGAAGGAACTCTTCAATTGAGAACCAAATAAACAGGGTACACCTATAATGAATGGCAATATAGTGTAAAAACCTATTCTTAGACTTCATTGTTTATATGCATCTCCAGATGAACATATATGTAGATGAGGATTCATGTCATATTATTTGACAATAATTTGATACTTTCCTTTGAAACAAACTTATTTTGCTTATCACAGAAAATGGCTGCAAAAGCAAAGATAAAGGTGACAACTGTAAGGAAAAACGAAAGCAGGCAGCCTGTCTTCCCACAGTAGAGTCAAAGTTAATCAGTTCATCATATAGTAAAATCTAGATCATTCTAACATGACAAAATTCACAGGGCACCACTCATCTTTGCTGCGGCATTACAACTTGGCTTAAACTATGCTCATTTATTTTAGAATTGGTTGCTTCGCTTATGACTTTGACCAGCAGCTTCTGTTTCTTGGTGGAAAAGCACAGAGTGTTTTCTAGAATATAACACCACGTCTATGTTGCAATGTATCACAGCAAACTAGCTCAGTCTGATCCTGAGTTTTTTCTCTATGTGTTCTCCCCAAAAAGGAGAGGTATCTGCAACAATCTGAAAAAAGCACAAAGAAATTAAGACCCAAATAAAGTAACGCTCACAACTCCAACAGTTAGCAGAGAACAAAGTTCCACTTTGTTATTTTAATGTTAATAGCTGCCACTTTTTAAAAAGTCCTATCAAGTCAGCATGAGTTTCTTTTTTTAAGGGTGAGTTCACAGCAAAAACTAATTAACTGCCAAGAATGAGACAGGTTTCAAAAATACAATTCTACTCATCAAATGCTGGTTTCCGTTTACTTCCTCTATACGTTAACTTTAAGACTGTTCATTCCTAGTCTGAGAATCTGTAAGTATGGTTAGAACAGGGCAAAGAATATTTAGGTATTATTTTAAGACATACAATGATTATCTTGAATAGTGCTGTACTGAAGTTTATCTTGTTTAAATTGTAAATATGGTCTATCACTTCTAATACTTTGAGGTCTGTGCAATACTAGACATGAAAAAAACAGCAATGACTCTGAGCTACTATATGGTGTTTGTCGTTGCTACACATATGTGTGTTTCTGTATCTGTGCTTAATAAAATATATACTACATTGCTTTCTTTTTCTGCAGTTTGGAATTGTATTATTCTCAATAAATTCTCTCACCATCTGCATGAAGTTCTACGGTAAATACCCATTTCACATACTGACATACACGAGTGTGGAGTGAGTAAACCCTCTGGACGGGAACGACAAGACTAAAGCTGAAAGCAACAAAGTCAGGTAAGAAGTAACCCTAATTTTGGTGTTGGTGTGGAATGTTCTACACTACCCCACAGTTAAAATGATGTTTAAACTGGGTTACTCTAAAATGACTCCATGTAGCTCTTCTACTAGGGATTGTAAGCTCCCTGGAGCAAGCACTGTATTCTTTTTGTGACCCTAGTACAATACCTGGCAGAAGGGCACACTTGGTTTTTTTTTTTTTTTTTTTGGAGGAAATATCTGTAAATCATGTATCTGTTAAGGGTTCAGTATTCAGAACAGATAGAGAACACTTATAACCCAACAATAAAAAGACAAATAGCCCACTTTAAAAATGGGCAAAGTATTTGAATAGACATTTCCCAAAGAAGATACACAAATGAAAAGATGCTCAACATGATTAGCCATTAAGGAAATGCAAACCAAACCCACATTGATACACCACTTCACATCCATTTGATTTTTTTGGGGTCTTCATTGCTGCGCGTGGGCTTTCTCTAGTTGCCTCGAGCAGGGGCTACTCTTTTTTTGTGTGTGTGTGTGGTACGCGGGCCTCTCACTGTTGTGGCCTCTCCCATTGCGGAGCACAGGCTCCAGACTCGCAGGCCCAGCGGCCATGGCTTGCCGGCCTAGCTGCTCCGCGGCATGTGGGATCTTCCCAGACCGGGGCACGAACCCGTGTCCCCTGCATCGGCAGGTGGACTCTCAACCACTGTGCCACCAGGGAAGCCCATGGGCTACTCTTCACTGTGGTGCAAGGGCTTCTCATTGCGGTGGCTTTTAAACCTTGTTGGATAAACGAATAATCTCTAAGAATAAGCTAATAAAAAATGAGAAAAGGAAAGTTTTGCTGAAAATGGAAGAGTAAGGAGTTTGAACGCAGCAAACCCTGGCGTAACAAACCTTCCTTTCTTAAATCAGTAAAAATTCCCATTTTACAGTTTCTCCTCACAAGTCAAGAATCTTCATTAGAAAGCAGAGATCGTGGGTCAGGACATACTGAGAGCTATACAAAGTCAGATTCTATCCCTGACCTCCAGGGCTGAATCGAAAATGAACTGCATGTACAACAGAATAATTGACAGATTTAGGTAACTGTAAATATTATAATAGAACCTATAGGCTAAGGGGTTAAAGTGGCAATGGAGCAAGAGTTTCTGGAAGGGGGACAGATCGCTTTGGACAAATAAGCACACTTTCAATGAAAGCAACCGAAGTAGGTCACAATGAGTAAGTGAATTTTCCACTGACTCATTTCCACATGTATCATGGGGCAGCAAAGGATACCAGTGATCTAATTCTCCAACCGGGAAGAGCTGTACAAATCAGTACTCTAACAAAAGAAGTTGGAATTAATACTGCCTCGGCAGGGAGAACCGCCATCCTGACCTAGGAACAGGTTAGTAGGCAGGCAGGTCAATAGGCCTGACCAATAATATGCACTTAATAAAAATCCTCATGTATTCAGAAAATCTAACAACTTAGATTGTAAGCACAGGCGAGTAAGGTGACTCCTGTGCTTTCTCCAGCTAAGGATCGATTCAATCAGGTTTAAGGGGATTCCACCAGTTAACATATTCAGTAAATCTTCACTAAGTCTGCATGCAGTTTTTCAGTTTTGAACTTTGAATGCAAAAAGCCTCTATTTTAGGTTTGATAGGAACCCACACTGGCCAATTATTTTTAAATACAAATTCATTTATTTTAGTGCAAATGGAGCATACCATTATAAATGTCAAATAGTCACCATCCATTATGATAATAGGGCCCAGCCAATCTTACCAACTTATTCAAAGTTCACTGCATGAATGATCAGAGCTCTCAGTCCCCAGACAGACCTTAAAATATGTCCTTATTAAAAAATTCAAAAGCAATAAATCAGGTTAAAGAGGTGACAAGAGATGACCCTCGTCTGTCATCTCTTCCAGGAGATGTCCAGTGCTTTCTGCTGGACCAGCCAGAAAGCTGACAGCTTCTCTGCCCGTGCAGAGGACACCAGGATGGGATACAAGTACCATGGAGACTGAAGGTCTCCATCTACCAGGAACTTACATTGAATTGAAATAATGTGTATATTTTACTCTAGTGGGAGATCACCCACAGACAAAAGTAAATGCTTTTCTTCACACAGGAAAAACCACTATCCCCATTTGGTAAGAGGCCACCCAATGAACATCAGTTTTATCTTTTTCCAGTACAGTTAATGAGTTAGGTAGCCTCATCCATACTTTGAACAAAAGTAGTCAAGTATTATCAGCCAGTTCTGAAGCACCAGTTGAAGCTATAGGAAAAATAATTTTCACTGTAAAAGCTGATTGGCTTGGGATCCACACTCATGACCTTGGCCTCTTGAGCACAATGCTCTACTGAACCAAGATACCAAGTTAAAATACAGCTATTGAGACACACAAGGCTCTACAAAATGAGACCCTGTAAGTGAGTGACACAAACACCAAAGACAGGAAAGGGCTGAGGCAGAGAACATTTACACACTAGGTGCTCCAAATATATAAAGACCATATGGTTTTAATGTTGCAAACTAAAGCCACTTGAAACTACAAAACAGAATGGAGGGGTTTAAAACCACAATCTCATTACCATACACAAAACAGGTCTTATTCCAAATACCATCCCTGGGACTCTGATGACACTACTCTGGAACGCAGATTTACAGTAATGAAAACGTATCTTTTCTGAAGTAAAATGTCAATCAGATGATGTGCTTCTGCCCCCAAGGCTATGATTATCCCATCAAGAAGCAAACGGATGAACCCATCATTTTATAATGGCTACCCAATAACCATCAGGGGGTCATCTCAGGGCTTTCAATCACTACTAGCCTGGGTCAAGCAGAAGTTCAAAAGGAAAAAACCTAAACCATCAAATATTGCCTCTGAGACTATAAAACAAAAGAGATATGGAATAGAGGTATCATGTCATGAAACTACTAAGTTAATTGGGCTTTAATATTGTATTGCCCTGGAAAATTATGTGTTAAATGAAGACCTACAAGTATGTGAATGAACGATATTTATCCACACATATACAAAACATTTAGATAAAAATATACAGTTGACCCTTGAACAACATGGGTTTGAACTGCACAGGTCCACTCACATGTGGATTTTTTTCAATAGTAAATACAACGGCACCACACGATCCCAGTTGGTTGAATCCAGAGATGCAGAACCTTGGATCCAGATGGTTGACTGTAAGTTACAGGTGGATTTTCAACTACTTGGAGTGACGGGGCCCCTACCCCCCACCCCTGCATTGTTCAAGGGTCAGCTGTATACTTAATTTGGAATTTGGGCTTACAATTCTCTAACTGTTCCTAAACATACACAGTATTTCACAATGAATTGTGAAATCGTAGTAAAATTCCACTTTAAACATGTCTGCATTAAAAAATTTTAAATGTAGTACAAAAAATTTCAAAATGTATAAAAACAATGTATGGCTTATTTTCGGATTAATTAGGAACTTTGCACAGACCTGTACACAGCACAAACTTTAAGACCATTTCAACGATGTGGTTAACAGCAGATTCTAAACTTAACAAGAATAAATGTGGGCTTCCCTGGTGGTGCAGTGGTTGAGAGTCCGCCTGCTGATGCAGGGGATGCGGGTTCGTGCCCCGGGCTGGGAAGATCCCACATGCTGCGGAGCGGCTAGGCCCGTGAGCCATGGCCGCTGAGCCTGCGCGTCCAAGGCCACAGCAGTGAGAGGCCCATGTACCGCAAAAAAAAAAAAAAAGAACAAACATACTTTTCTTACTCCTACCCTTTTCCGCATATGAGGAAACATACTTTCCTTCTAAAACTTCCACCATTCTGTCCACCTCATTCTTCCTCTATGTGGACCTAGAAATCATACTGCCAACAGAGCACTTTTAAATGGAAAATGCTTTTTGTTTCTGTCAAGAAAAATAGAACAAAAAAGCAAAGCAAAACCGAACAATCAAAAAACACTATCATTATGCCACAGAATTTTGCAACTTCAATTTTCTACTCAACTCCTATTGTCTCTTTCCATCCTTATTTCTTTTGTCTTAGAGACAGAATACACAGGATGGTGAGGTTCCCCAAAATACTTTTTTTCTTCTGGTTTTATTGAGATATAACTGACACACAGCACTGTGTAAGCTTAATGTGTACAGCATAAAGATCTGACTTACACACATCATGAAGTGATTATCATAATAAGCTAAGTGAACATCCATCATCTCACATAGATACAAAATTAAAGAAATAAAAAAAAATTTTTCTTGTGAAGAGAACTCTTAGGCTTTACTCTCTTAACCTCTTTCATATATAACATACAGCAGTGTTCATTACATGTATCACGTTGTACATTATGTCCTTAATACTTATTTACCTTATAACAGGAATTACGTACAATACACTTTGACTGCCTTCATCCAATTCACCCTCCCCCTACTCCCCACCTCTGGTAACCAGAAATCCCATCTCTTTTTCTGAGTCTGTCTGTTTTTGAAGTATAATTGACCTATGTTAGTTCCTGTTACACAACATAGTGATTAGATATTTCTATACATTTCAAACTGATCACCATGATAAGTCTACTTACGATGTGTCAACATATAAAGATCTTACATTGTTATTGATATTTCCCACACTGGATATTTTATACCCGTGACTCATTTATTTTGCAACTGGAAGTTTGTACCTCTTAATCTCCCTCACCTATTTCTTTCCTCATCCCAGTCCCCTCCCCTCTGGCAACCACTTGTTTGTTCTCTGCTATCTATAACTGTTTCTTTTTTGTTCATTTCTTTTGTTTTTTAGATTCAACACATAAGTGAAATCATACAGTATTTGTCTTTCTTAGCATAGGAAACTATCAATAAAACAAAAAGGCCACCTACTGAATGGGAGAAGATATTTGCAAATGATATATCCGATAAGGGGTTTATACCCAAAATACAGAAAGAACTCAACATCAAAAAAATAAACAGCTTGATTGAAAAATGGACAGAGGATCTGAATAGATATTTTTCCAAGGAAGACATACAGATGGTCAACAGGCAAATGAAAAGATGCTCACCGTCACTAACCATGAGGCAAATGCAAATCAAAACCACAATGAGATACCCCCTTGCACCTGTAAGAATGGCCATCATCAAAAAGACAACAAATAAGAGTTGGTGAGGATGTGGAGAAAAGGGAACCCTCGTGCACTGTTGGTAGGATGTAAATTGGTGCAACCACTATGGAAAACAGTATGGAGATTCTTCAAAAATTTTTAAAAGAACTATCATATGATCCAGCAATTCCACTCCTGGCTATTAATCCAAAGAAAACAAAAACACTAATTAAAAAAAAATAGCATTTCTATGTTCATTGCAGCATTATTTACAATAGTCAAGATACGGACTGTATACAACACAGGGAACTATACCTTTAAGTTTTCAGGAAAGAATCTGAAAAAGAATATATATAACTGAATCACTGTGCTGCACACCTGAGACTAACATAACATTGTAAATCAACTATACTTCGATGAAAATAAAAAAATATGGAAACGACCCAACCTCAGTGCCCATCAATAGATGATAAAGAAGATGTGATTACATATATATATATGCACCATAAAAAAGAATGAAATCTTTCCATTTGTGACAACATAGATGGTCCCCAATATACTTTTTAAAAAAAATTTATTTATTTATTTATTTATTTTTGGCTGTGTTGGGTCTTCGTTGCTGCATGCGGGCTTCCTCTGGTTGCAGCGGGTGGGGGCTACTCTTTGTTGCGGTGCGCGGGCTTATCATTACAGTGGCTTCTCTTTGGTGCGGAGCATGGGCTCTAGGCACGCGGGCTGCAGTAGTTGTGGCACGTGGGCTCAGTAGTTGTGGCTCGCGGTCTTAGTTGCTCTGAGGCATATGGGATCTTCCTGGACAAGGGCTTGAACCCATGTCCCCTGCATTGGCAGGTGGATTCTTAACCCCTGTGCCACCAGAGAAGTCCCCTATACTTTTAACTATAAGGAAAATTCCAGAATTACCATGAAACTTCAGTAGTTATGGCTTCTCCTATGACCAAATAAACTTAGATCTCAAACACTATTCCAAAGTAAAAGAAAACACACATGTCTATGGAAGAGATAAATACATGGTTCTGTGGCTTGTCCTGCGTAGAAAACACTACCTAAACCATCTACAAATCATCTCCATTTTGCTTGGGAAAAGACAGGGCCCAAAAGATTAGATTCAGTCCCTGGGTCTAGGCAGCTCTAAATACTTGAGACTCCCGGAAGAGAAGTACTCAACATTAAGTAACTTTGGCGCTTGTCATTAACCTTTCTGTGGATGACTCTCAATCCCCAACCTGGAACTCCTTCCTAGTTCCAGACTCTTGTATCCAACAGTCAGCTGCACATCTCCAAGTGGGTGTCTACAGAAGCTCCAATTCAGTGAGTCCCCAACTGAAATGATCATCATTACCCAACCTGCCCTGCTTCCTGTGTCTCCAATTTCAGGGACTGGTACCATTACCCAACAGCCTAAAGCAGAAATAAGGGCACAAACCCTTTGGCCTTCCTCACTCTAATCACTCAACTGGTCATCTGGTCCTGTGGGTTTCATCTCCCTTCACTCTCACAGCCCCCAACCTGGTCATGGTATCATCACCATCTCTGACCTGGAAGCTTGCTGAAGCATGCTCTAACTGAACTCCCAGCCACCTCCTTGTCCAATTCCAACTCATCCTCCACTGCCAGAAATCTTCCCAATGGGCAAAGGTGATCTTATCACTGCTCTGTGTAAAACCCTTCAGTGGTTCCTCCGGCTCGCAGAGTAAATTCCAGCCTTCTAATTATCACTCTCATCAAATTTTTCAACTCTCACTCCAAGGTCTCTTTGTACAGGTATGTGTCTCTTTGCCTGGAATATTCTCTTCCATCTTTCACTAACTAACCAACCTGCTTAACTTTCCTGAAAGCCCACTCTCTGTTACATGTCCCTGAGATTCTCTCAAAACTCTTTGTATTCCCACCACCACAACATGGCTAAGAGTGGGTAAGCACAGACATATAATCACACACAGGGTTGTAAATTCTTCTTAATCCTTTGTGTCTTCCTCTCCCTCTACCCACCCCACTGCATTCCCCATGAAACTGCAAGCTTTCAAGAGGGCTGGAACCACCTGCCTCCTTCACCATTGCCTCCCCAGCACAATGCCTGACATAAAGAAGGTGCTCAGCTAATATTTACTGAATTCATGAACAAAGAGATGCAGAGGATGGAGAGCAGACTGCACTCAGCTCCACAGTCCAAGCCTCATCTCCCAAGGGAAATCTCCCCTGCTTTCAGCACATCTTAAACTCAGAAGTCACCACGACAATAGATCTGACACTAAGGGGTGGCTTCCATGAAGTAAGGATGTTTCATACCTGAATTGCTTAAAACAAACTGGGAATCAAACAACTCCTTCATCCAACTCTCTATTCACTGACAATCCATAAACTTCTTTGGCCCAAAAACTCTCATGCAGAAAAGGCTTATCATTCTTAGGGAGTGTAGAGCTTCTACTTTCCATGCTGATAGGTCAAGGTTTTATTTGGAATGATCTAAAGAAAAATAGAAAGAGGTTCCCTCATCTTTCATGCAGGTCTATGGGTAGAGGCAACTATGCATTCAGGCACCATATCTAAGACCCCATTACTAAATAGGGTTTCCTTTTGGAGTTATACCATTAGCCCATACAGACTCTGTGATGTACACGACACATATGCATTCAACTGTGGGTGTGTACAGGGATATGCATACAGCTAGAGTTAACTCTGCTTCCATGACACAGTTGGGACTCTGATGAGAATAAAGCATACATGTATGAGCTACTGGTCAAGAAAGCTATATTTTACTTTGTTTTTGTTAATAACTATACATTTCAATGAGTTCTGTACTACAAATAAATGTGAACAGTAGTCAAACCATCTATCTTAGTATAACATTAAAGTAAAAAAATGCTATATTCTATACTAATTATCTGAATTATATCATTAAATATGTAGATAAATATCCTTACATTTCCTCGGGCAATAACTCTGATGATTTACAATAATTACATAAACATGCCTTCCTGATGAAGATAACTTTTAATAATCTTATGTACCAACATTAAAATAGGATATATTATAGTTATTCTACTTTTCATATTTAACATGATCTATTTGCATTTTCACAAATAAAGGTAACTGGCTAATTTAAACCCAATTTCTTTTCACAGGGAGTTCATTTGCATTTGCATTCAGAATTAAAATATAAGGTGACGTCCAAAGGTAAGGAGGGAAGGAGTCCTTACCATCCACATCTGTGTCAACTCCATGAGTCACTGAAAAATGATGGATTGTTTTTCTCATCTCTTTTGAACATAATTCTGTGGTCTCAAGTATTACAGGAGGGAAACATGTGCCTAAGGGGCTATGATTTACAATTATTCTGTTTCATGCTGATTAGCATAAACGACCATGATAGAAAATTGCATGCAAACCCTAGAAGTCAATAAAAGATATTGATCCATAGCAACACCTGAAGGAGGAAAAATTGCTTACTGCCTATGCTTCAAGCTTCCTATCTAATTTGGTAGAGGATCTTTTAACCTGAAAATGAGTCCACGTTTACAAAGCATTTTTATGGTCACATGAATTACCTTTCACACAAGTAAATGGACAAATCAAATCACAACACTTTGCTGCAACTCCTAGGTCTATTAGACTAAGAGTTTGAACCCAGATTAATGCAGAGGCATTTATAATGCAACTGCAAAGCCAAAAAGAATATCCCTTTCCATTTACAACCAATATTGTGAAATGATGCTGAATTAGGCAAGTGGTGTGACATGTAAAAGCATTTATAGTTCTCTTCCCCCACCAAAAAATAATTTTCTCTCCAAAATGCAAAGTTGAAGGGGGTAGGTAGGTAATGAGAAGAAATGGCTTCCATTTTCCGAAAGAATCAGGATGAATTTTGCTTGCCACTCCTCTTATGTAGAACATACTTAGACCTTCATGATTTAAACACTTAGAAAGTCTACGAAAGAAAACAACTTCAAGACAAGTAAATGAGAAGTGTTTTATCACTACTATTCCTTAACTTCTTTTTATTTCAAAGATCTTACTTTCCAGCTGGGCAATACAATTCCAGCCTGGTAAGTAGATAGGTGCAGCACACGATTTCTGTGTGTTCATGCCCTACTTAATTAGGGGAAGACGTGTGTTTATGACACAGAGATGGCGATGCTCTGATGGCAAGATGCTGGAAGATACAGGTTCCTCTAATGTAAGTAAAGGACACAACTTAATACACACAGAACAGGGATACAGTCACATTCCCACAAGCCCTGGTTTTGGGGTCCCTCCAAAGGGAAACGACCAGGGTGACAACTGTTTCTTCCATGTTATTGTTTCCTGAACGTCCTAGCTACATGCTAAATAAAAGCAACATATGAAACACAGGGAATTTCTCACTGTTTACTTGTCAGGTAATCACTAGGTGAATCAAAGGTTACTTTTCTGGTATAACATCCCCTTAATTATGCCAGCGCCCCAAATCAGTGTTCTGATAAACTCAAGAGGCCATCTGGGTCAGCCTTTCTCTGTACTACTAGAGTCTAAACTGCCAGGGATGGCAGTGAGCTTCTGGATCTAGCTATTCCTGACCTCCACAGAATCCATGGACATCTAAGAGATCTATGAATAGAATTTAATGGGTCTACAAACTTGGACTGTTTTGTGGTTTTTCACTAACCACAGGCTGAAATGTATCATTTCCTTTCATGTACAGTCACAGCATTAGCATCGCTTTTGATTTTGTCGCCAATAGAAATCACATATGTTTTCATATCATGGTACAGTTGCTGCAGATACATTAAAAAATCAGTTATACTCATTACCACTTCAAAATTATGGTAGTTAGTAGACCCACCTCTAGATCTTGATATCTGATGTGCTAGTAAAGAATCACAAAAATCCCCAATTTTTAATGTTTTCATGATGATTTCCATATAACTGGCTTCCTTTATGATTCTATACATTTTATTTTATGCACTTAAAAACATTATTCAGAAAAGTGGTTCAAAGGCTTCACCATACTGCCAACGGAATCCAGGATTTTAAAAACAAGTAAGCAGTAGAAGGCCCAGGAAATCTTGCTAACATCTCACAGCTTGTTGGTGGCAGAAATGTGACTAGAAACAAGATCCCATGACTTCATGGCTCGTAGAGTCCTTTACAGCTGTGGCTTGAAATGACCCAAGTGTGGTCACGTGCCACCATGTAATTGTTGGCTTCTCAAAGATCCTCCTACAAATGTCTAACTAGATCAAGGCCCAGAGACTGTAGTTTGCTGGGAAAGATGAGGGATATTAGCTGAAAGCCAGATCTATCATATAGAAGTTTTTCTAAGACTTTTATCTCACTCTTTTTCCAGAGACTGAAGTCACAGCTCTGAGTATGGATTGAAGTTGAGCTGTAAGAAAATATACATGCAATGGAATATGGAACACAGAACACTCATAAATCCTTTAGAATATCTGCTGAACCTCTGTATTCATGAGAATCCCTAATCTCCACACAGGACATTTCTAATTGAACGATGCCCTTGCTCTATTCAGCCTAGTCCTCACAAACTTTGTACGCCATCTATGAGGTGGCATTTAGGTGATTCCAGGTGTTCATCAATAGCATACTTTGTACCAAAGGGTAGATACGGCTATTTATCAGTGGTCATTTACGAGCCCACCAAGTGCTAGCTGAGGGAGGGGAAATTATCAAACTCAAAAAAAGCTAGTGCTGCCCAAGGTCACAGTCTGGAGACTCAATCTTATTTCACACACAAATCAGATCAATTGAAGATGGAAATGCATAATACATTAGACAAACAGTTTCAAACCTTGATAAAAGTAGACCTTGGAATGTGCATTAACAGCAGTTTGCAATAAGTAATGTTTCACATTTGAACATTAAATGTGTTGAAGAGAGAAAACAAATAAAAAAATATCCAATTGCTTTCCTGAAATATTGATGACAGCACTGTAAAAGTTCAGAGCTGTAATAAAACTCCAGGAGTTATTTGCTCCTATAACAGTGTTTTTTACCCTATACCTCGCCCCTGCTGCCTGCCTCCCTCTAATTCCCAAGTTCCACAGAAGGAATTTTGATTCTTTTAGAAGCTTTTCATCCTAATGCATATGCAGTGTTCATTCCAGACCTGAATCTGGCGATGATAACCCTCCTGTCATTTCTTTTTTTTTTTTTGGCTAGAGAAAATATGGAACACCAGACCGCCAATCTAGCAATAATGTACCATGCGATATGAGAGTCACAAACTTGGAAGGAACCTCAAGTAGACATAAAAGCTACTTGGCACTATGTATCAAAATTCATAAACGTGTTCACGTCACTTTGGCCTAGAAATCTCTATTGTGGGAATTTATCCTAAGGAAATAGCTCCAAAAGACAGAAAAAGCTGTATGCTCGGATATGCTCACTGTGGAGTACTTTCATTCAATAAACCTTTATTAAGTGCCTATTATGTGCCAGGCACTGGGCTGGCACAAAGTCTGTGCTTCAACGCATTCACAATCAGCTGGGAATTCAGAGAAGTATACACAGAATTATGACATGTTGGGATAACGGGCCCGTACAGAAGCACTAGAAACACTAAAATGTGCTGGAATAGGAAGGCAAAGAGTCAAGGAGGACTTTACAAAATTTTAGATAATGCTTTTAAAATTTATTCCCAATGTTATTTTTAAAGACACAGGGAATGTTAAAATGTTTTAAAAATCTCTTTACTATTCTGAAAAAAATTCCTCAATACATTTTTTTTTTTTTTTTTTTTTTTTTGCGATACGTGGGCCTCTCACTGCTGTGGCCTCTCCGTTGCGGAGCACAGGCTCCGGACGTGCAGGCCCAGTGGCCATGGCTCATGGGCCCAGCTGCTCCGTGGCATGTGGTATCTTCCCGGGCTGGGGCACGAACCCGTGTCCCCTGCATCGGCAGGTGGACTGTCAACCACTGCACCACCAGGGAAGCCCCTCAATACATTTTTAAAAATAAAAAATAACAAGAAAGCCTAACAGCCCTTAAGAGCTTTTAGAGGCCCTCAATCTTTCTCTCAACCACATGTGGGAGGTGGGGTGTAGCCATCGATTGCTAAGTCCTCACTGGGCACATGCCACCAGTCTATTCCCCGTCTTAGTCTTCTATCACACACCAGGGTGTCCCTCATCAAAACTGTGGAAGAACCCTGAGTTCATTTGGCTTAAAACACAAAACAAAATAAACCCCAAATTTTATCACTCCTGTGAGAACTTTCTCTTTCAAACAGCCCAGGGTCGCTACAGAAAACTCCTGCTGTAGGAATCCAGAAGGTCTTTTGCTATAAAGACAGCATTTATAATGTGTTATGATTTTTAGTGTATTTAGAAATGAAAACAATTCCACAGTTTGAGGGGCTGTGTTGGGAGGCTTTTGAAGAAGTATAGGTTGGACACACCTACTAATTCATTGGGAGAAATAATCCAAACTAAATTGGACATGCTACAATCTAAAGAGCAATGACCTTATTTACACTTGGATTAGAGAAATCTCTATTCCTGTAACATGCACGACACCCAATGCAAGTCCAGGCACGCTATATCCACATCAGGGTGTGGGAGCCATGGAGATGCCTCTCTCAGCATGTTCTGGCCTGAGTCATGGCTCAAGGTTTGGCCATACTCCAGAAGTGGGCAGGGGCTTTAGAAGAATCACTAGAGAAGGCCACCCCAGAACCGCCTTTCTTTAAAGAGTGCCTACAGGAAAAGACTGCACTTGAAATAATCCATGGGAAGAAGGTGAAATGAACATTTATTGAGTGCCTATGGCTGCGAGGCATTGCCCTAGGTCCTGGCTTGGCAAAGATTTTCTGTAGAGGGCCAGATAGTACAGTACATGTTTTTAGCTTTGCAGGCCAGAGTCTCATGTTACAACTACTGAATTATACTGTTGTCGTACCAGCAGCCATAGATAAAATCTAACTGAACTGGTGTGGCCGAGTTCTAATAAAGCTTTATGTATAAAAACAAGTAATAGGCTGGATTTGGCCTATAGAATGTATCTTGTCTATCCCTGATCTAAATGTTTTACAATTTATCTTATTTAAGGCACAAAAAAAGATTTGTTGGCTATTCTTCCTACTTAAAGATGAGGAAACCAAGTATTAGAGGTAAGTTTACCTGCCGAAATCACACGTCTAGTTTGTCACAGAGTCAGAATTCCAACCAAGGTCTCCCTGCTCCAAAGTCTGAACTCTTTCTAATATAGGAACAGGGTCTGTTAGGATAAATACAGGTAAGGAAGAACAGCCAATGTGAAGGAAAGAGAAAAAAAAGTCAAGTCTAAATCCTTTCTTTCATTTAACATTAACCAATCTATGTCCAACTATGACAGCAAAAATGCTGGTAAACAGAGTTACAGGTAAAACATTCCTCCCAAGAGAAGCTTCTGGAATATTCAGTACTGAACTCCTTCATAACCATAAGGGAAAGGAAGCAAATTCTGTATTATAATGTGTCAGATTATGGCAAAGCTATAAGGTGGTCACACTCCTAGAATTCCATACTGTCCTGAGAAGATTTTGTAAAATAACCTCACTGATATTCACATATTCAGCAATTCATTCATTCCATGCCCAGACAGCACACTTTATAAGTGCTTAAAAAAAGGACATGGTACTTGGTACTTCAGGAACTTTGAGTTGGAGGCAACACAGGGCACTAACTAGTTAATTACCTGTTGATATCAATTGCCACTGAGTATGAAAAGAAACTATAGGGGTGATGCACACAGCTCAGTGCCTGAAAATCATGAGGAAACAGGCAATAAATATGAGTGTGCTTCTTCTCCTGGTTGAACCTCCCTCCTTTTATTCCCCTTGAGAAATGAAAGATTCTGTTTTTAACACCGTTATCCTAATTTGGAACCTGGAGGCCAGGTTCCAAGTTGCTTACTAGCTTGAAACTTTGGTACCTAAGCATCAACTTCCTCATCTTACAATGAGGGGGGTTGACTAGATGTTTCTGAAGCCTCTTCCAAGTTAAGGCTTCTATGAATCAGTTTCTTAAAATATGATTCTGTAATGTCCAACTTAAAAAAAAGGACCCTGGATGAAACTTAGATGTCCAGATATTTTAATCCATGACATAGGGTTTTTACATCCTTTGAGTAAGAAAAAGTTTCAATTTGTAAAACCACCTCCCTTAAAAAGCAGAAAGTGTCACTTAGAGAGCTGCACAATTTATTTCTGAAAATTAAATGATGATTTTCCCCAAATGACAGAGGGGAAAGGAAGATGTGGAGCAGATGGATTCATTGTTCCCCTATGGAGAAAAAATATTTCTACACCTTGAAAAAATATATTAATTGGCCTGCCATCTGGCAAGCCTGCTCACACACATAAGGGATAAAGTTTAGATCTTGAGGTTTAACATTTAAGCCTGTGGGGAGATGTTAATTGGAATCTGAGTTAGCAGGAATATTTTTAAAGGGAACATTTCAAAAGAGATCTGAATATAGGGGGAAAAAAACAGAACCTAAAATGTGAGACCATCCAAGGTGACATCACAGGTGTCCATGGCCTCACTCCCACTCTGCACACCAGTGAGCCAGTGTGGACACTCCCACAATTAGGTGAGGCTGTGCATTAGCAGGGCAGCTTTCACAGCATGATTTTGAATGCTTCCCCACAACTTTACAAATAACCCCCCACCCATACCTTCTTGTACATTACAAATATTTTTCAAAATTTCTGGAAATCTTACCATTGTAAAGGTGGGTGTTTAAAAGAACCTCTTTAAGGGAAAAAGAAAGCTCATCAAACAGGAGGTTCAATAAAATATGAGTTTTGTGGTATGTACATGCACATGTGTGCACACATACGCCCAGAAAAAAACACGTGGAAGGATAACCCCATATTTTTCATAGTGGTTATATTTGAGCACTAGAATTTGGGGTGGTTTTTTTTACGGCTATTCATATTTTCTCCATTCTTTGTCTTAGGCATAAGTTTAAATTTTCTTCTCAAAGCTATATACATTCCACTGAAATTAAAATATAATGAAAATCATGAAAAGACATGATAACTTATTTTACAAAGCAAATGAAGTATCTTGAATTTATTTTTTGTAAAATGCATATGTTGGTCTGTCTTCACTTGCACTGAAAAACTGCATGCTTCCTTCTGGATCTCTATATTTTCCAACAACCATAATCAATGTCTTAAATTACACAGCTTCCAAATCTTCCACCTCATGGCTCTGTTTCCTTCCCCAATAAACACCCCCAAATTATTTATAACCATTTCCTGCTAGTAGAATTTGTTTATCTGGTTTCTTAAAACTTCTTCACCTATGTAGCATCAAAGGGGCTATTATACACTAAGACTGGACCACGCAATTTAGGTAGTTTAAGCTTCTCTTTCGAGTATCTCATTCTGATGCCTTTTCCTGGTACCTACTTGACATTACCAACCACGTAATCAAACTATGTGTTAACCATCTTCCTCATCAAAATGATTTTTTTTTTTTTTTTTTTTTTTTTTTTGCTGTACGCGGGCCTCTCACTGTTGTGGCCTCTCCCGTTGCGGAGCACGGGCTCCGGACACGCAGGCTCAGCAGCCATGGCTCACGGGCCCAGCCGCTCCACGGCATGTGGGATCTTCCCGGACCGGGGCATGAACCCATGTCCCCTGCATCGGCAGGTGGACTCTCAACCACTGCGCCACCAGGGAAGCCCCAAAATGATTTTTTAAAAGGATGACACAATGTAACACCGTATCCTGGCTGGCATCCTGGAATAGAAAAAGGACACTGGGGCACAACTAGGCAAAACATAATAAAATATGGAGCTAATTTTTAAAAGGCAGGGGGTGGACAAGGGAAAGCAAAACAAAACTTATTCTAATCCTTTATTAGCATTATCAAACAATCAAAAAGTACCTAAAACTTTCTAAGGTTTCTAAGTTTCTAAGCTTTCTAAGTTTCTAAAACTTTCTATATCCTAATTGTGGTGATAATTTGTCAAAATTCACAGAACTGCACACCTATAAAGGATAGTTTTACTGTATGTGAACCGTATCTCCATAAACCGTGCCAAAAACAAAACAAAACAAAACAAAGCACATCTAGCTGCCTGGACTTTTTCTAGAGTGAGTAAATTAAAGTGGTAAACCCTGTGTCAGTACGAATCTGGATTAGTGGCCGTGAAAAACACCTTCAATATTTTAAAAATAGCACCTGAAGGAAAGACTTTTGTTATTCCATCCTTAGTAAGGAGCAGCCATTTCTCAAAAGCAGCTCACATACTGCACCACTGAGAGCTAAGACATGGCCAGTGAAGGATTTTTGTGGTTTAGAGAATTCTGGATGCAATGTTTATGCCTTTTGCATGTTGTAGATGGTTCATACTTTATTCTCATACAATTGTTTTAAGCATAGCAAAGCAGTCTTAGTTCTCTAAATACAATGATCTTCACAGAGTCTTAAATACTTAAATATGTATTTAACTCTCATCAAACATCTCTCTAAAAATGTAGTTAGCATTAGCATATTTGTAGTTAGTATTAGCATATTCAAGAGAAATTATTGTAGTTTTAAAACGTGAAGAAGAAGCCTGTAAGCAATTCATCTCTAAAATCCCAACAGCTCTTTCCTGGCATTCACACTGTACTGCCATGTAAGATGCAAGAACTTTTGTCCCTTCTATAAATGAACTATATGCTCTACTACAAGATCGGTAAGGATTTTGAGATGAGTGCATAATAAATACACTCATGTGAATGCACAGGATTTCATAATACGTAGAGAGAAATCTCAGCAAAATAAGCATGGGTGCAGTGTAGTGTTATTCATTCAAAAGGCCTGTAAGATAGCAGCTATTCAGAGATACACCATAAGTGAAACCTCAATTTCAAAAGCACAAGCCCACTCAAATACCATTATAAACTGTGATACTTTACGATGGGGAAATTACAGGAGAATACATACACAATTTCCACTAATGGGAAAGAGAATCAGCAGGGGGGCATTTTAAAACAAAGTAAAACCTACTTCTGTTTTTCACTCTCTTCCCTCAGACAGCAGGTGGCATTTCTATAGCCAAGATCAAGATTATCAGGGCTCAATATTCCACAAATACCTTTCAATTGCCAGGAGGCTGCTGTATGATAAAAATTAAGTGACTAAAATCTTACTTTACAAATATTATTTTCAATAATTAGAATATTGTTGGAGCTGTATTTCCTTTGAAGGTAGGAGAGTGCAGTTACATCTTTATCTGGATTTACCATGTACTACTGGTAATTTGGGGACAATTAATTAACTTCTCTAAGCCTCAATTTTTTCATCTGTATAACAGGTATTACATATACCATTAAATGAGACAACATACACCAAACTACCTCAACAGATATTCTTCCTCTCCCTCCTCCTGTGCTGATGTTGGGAGATCTCCTACTGGTTATTACACGTTACCGTAATTATCTGTCAGCAACACTTTCTAACCCCACTAGATTGAGCTACTTGAACAAAAGGACCATGTCATATATATCTTTGTTTCCCAGGTGATAATCATAGTCCTGGTCACATAAAAGGTACTCAATAAATATGTGGTACATAAATGAATAAATAAGGCAATGCGATAAATCCACAGGCTTTGCCCACAGAAGTCAGACAGAGTCAAACTAGGTTATTAGGTTATCAGGTTTCAGAAGGTGATTCAGCCTCATCCATGAGCCACAAAGCAGGAAAAAGGATCACACAAAGATACATAACTCATAAATAAGCCCCTCCAATTATTTTTAAATGTAATCAACTTCCCATGTTTCAGAGGTTAATCCCTCTGGGCTTCTGGTTTCTCTATTTTTTGGCCCAGTTTATAAACATTTGACTTCTCTTTAGTGCTTTTAAGGCAGCCAAAGACAAGGAATTGAAAGAGAAGCTGCATGGCCTTCAGGACTGGGGGCTGCCCCCTCTCAATCCAATCCCTAATACATCTTATGACTAGAAGGCAAAAACAAAACAAAGCAAAGCAAACCAAAATCATTCCAGTCTAGCATGCCTTAACATAGAGTTTAAGATATATATACACACCTGGAACTTCCCAACAAAATCCATAAATGTTGGGCCATGAATCCCCTCCAAACATGTTAGCTTCTTATTAAATAGATTTGAAATCAAACCTGTTAAGTGGCTGAAGGAGCAGCTACAAGCCACTGCTTGTGGGACACACCTAAAAGAATGGAAGGTTTGAAAAGCGAAGCTTGTTTCCTCGGCTCCAGGCTGGGCATTTCACTTACATGGGAACTAGAAAACTGGCTTAAAATGAGAACTATAATCTTTCTGGAACAATAGGTCATGACGAGCTTCCTTAACGCCAAAATAAGTGTTCAGAAGTGACTTCTGCTAACTGAAAGTGTAAAGGGCATATATATTTACTCTGGCTTGAGTACAACATTTCTGAATATGTCTATCAGTGCCAAGAGTCAGAACACTTTTCTTTATGGATTTCAAACCTGGGACCCATTAAATGGAATGTTTGTATTCCTCCTGAGGAATGCCATCAGAAAGCTGCATCATATTAATATCTAACCAGTGCAAGTATTTATACCTTTTGATCCCAAGATCACCCTAGGTCTTACATGAAAAGGTAGAATAATTTTAAGGTTAGGTCTCAGAAGGTAAAATAAACCACAATTTCTCTTGTTTAAAGAGTTTTTTTTTTTTAAAGAAGCCATCAAATGATAAGTAATCAATAACAATTTCAGAGAAAACTGAAGTCTGCCTGCCAAGAGGGCATCTTGGCAGTAGCGATGCTGGTAAAAATGACATCAAAATCACTAAGATCCAAGAACTGCACTGAAGGAAGCAGAGCTCTGATCTTGAGCCTGGATTCCTATGTTAAGGAGGCTTATAGAAACCACTATTGATTTTTCACCTTAAAAATCCTAGCTTTCCATGGCTAACTTATCTAAAATTGACAGGAGTCACCTATTGAGAAAGAACAGTACATACAAAGTTCACAGGTCATATAGTAAAAATGAGGTAACTTTTATCCCTTACTAATTCTGTGGTCCAAACATCTAACCCCAGACATCAAATCCTAAAACATACAGGAAATTATAATTCAGAAACATACTGGCTCATTTTGCAGAATCCTCATCAACAACTATGACCTAAAGCACCCCTGAACTATCCCATACTCTCTACCTGTCCCACCATGGCCATTTGAATCAAAAATTAAAAATTACTTTGCTTGGGGACCTATCGTTTATGAAAAATGCAAATTCACAGTCATCCATTCAACCTGCCAAGTCAGGTGAGTGTGCCTATCAGCTGTCTTGCCACCTGTCTGCCCTTTGGAGCAGTTAAGCAAGGGTAGGCTAATTTTACAGTGAACTAATTTTTGGATTAGCAAATAATTTGTGTTTATATACGTGGGTCTAGAATGGAGAATACCAAGAGGATAAAATTAACCTTTACCTAGAAAAATAAACTATCTGACGTGGCTTCTATATCTCCAATGCTCAGTGTCTGACGTAGGTAATCTACTGGGAAAAGTCTTCAATTTTTGTATCAGAAATCTTGACATTAGCCAAGTGAAAGTAATATTTGTACAGGAATTATATCTCAAGTTCCAAGATCAACAAGCCACTCCAGATCAGACTTAAGAAATAACATTACATAATAGTCACTTAATGGCCATTGTTTTACAGTAACAAAGGTTTCATTTACCGTATTTCCTAGAGTGCTTTATTCAGCTAGCAGCTTTTCCCATGACAAACATACTTTTTCCCCTTAACCCCTTCATCTACCTGTAAAAGTAAAACATTTAATAACTATAATTTCTAATTAAAAGATACCCATCATAAAGCACTTTAAAAGATAGGAATATTAAAGGGACATCGGTGATTTTTACGCAAGCCACAGGTTCAGTGATACTCTTCAGATCTAGTGGTTAAGAAATCTGGCAGTGGCTAGATGATGCAATAGTGACTCTCAAGAGAGATGTCATAAGGTCCAAGTCAGGGTCCTGAGACATTAACATGCAGTGTAATGTTTAAAATTAGACAGAATAAAGCACGGCAAGAACAGCTTCAGAAAACACTCACAGGGCAAAATGGGCCTGGTGGATCCATCAGTTTTCCTCCCTTTCTGATTCTACCACCCTAGGAGACTTCACCAAGTTTCACCGGTTCCTCATTCCCTCCACCCAGGTGATTCACTCAGAACCTAAAACATTACCTCCAAAAGCTATCTCCTATATGAATTTCCATGTCAGGTTAGAAAGTTTCCAAAGACATGGAGCTCCATATATATATAGATAGATAGAGAGATAGAGAGATAGATAGTTATAGATATAGATAGATATATATACGGATTTTGCCTGCAATTAGTTTCCCAAGAAACCCCAAACTGTAACAAAATCAGAGTCACTGATAAATGTAAATTCCAAAGTCAGCAGATTGTAGAAAGTCCCCAGGTTCTATAATAAAGCAAGTGATGGAGGAGCTTAAGATAAGATAAACATTAATGACTGTCTATTCTTCTTACCAACCTACTTTACCTTCAAATGCTGATCAAAGCCTAAATCCTCTGCTTGGGCCTTTTTTCTTTAAAACAAAATAACATGATGTTTCAGTTTGATATTGCTATAATTACCTCTCTAACAAACATATCCAATAACCATTAGTATAGCTAAAACTCCCACTGGTCTTCTCATGCTATTAATAAGATTTAAGGTCAATATTTTCAGAATTTAAAGCCAAGTTCACAAGGGAACTTTCCTAACTACCAAGATAGAGGAAAGAAAATAAAGTATCAGAACAAGTATTAATAACCACGTGAACTTTTTATTTAGAGATATTCCTCTAGTTACAAAATGTGCCAAGGGTCACAAAAACCAAGTGTGCTGCTCGATATCCAAGGCTTCTACCAATAGAGGTTGACTTTGCTTTTTAAAAATGCTTTTACACACACCCTGTGCCTACTTTCATTCAGGTAGCCCCAGGACCATTTTATTATCTTGGATCTCCTATTAACTTTCAAAGGGATTACTCAGTTACCATGATGTCACTCCCAAATGACTAGGTTACACTAGTGAAGACAGCTCAGATTAAAAATAGCTTTGTGCGGGCTACTCACACTGAGAGCTGGGTCCATCTCAACCGACACAAGGAGGACTCTCCCAAAGTCTTCCGAATAAAGCCCTACCCCAAGCCTTCTCCATGAGCTGTCTCCACACAGGGGAGATTTCTCAATCCCAGCATCTGTCAGTTTTTAGCCCAGAAGGTAGACGGTCTCTATCTTGAAGCTTACGATTCCCCTGTTTTAAAAGTATCACTTGGGGGCTTCCCTGGTGGCGCAGTGGTTGGGAGTCCTCCTGCCGATGCAGGGGACACGGGTTCGTGCCCCGGTCCGGGAGGATCCCACATGCCGCGGAGCGGCTGGGCCCGTGAACCATGGCCGCTGAGCCTGCGCGTCCGGGTCCGGAGCCTGTGCTCCGCAACGGGAGAGGCCACAACAGTGAGAGGCCCGCGTAACGCAAAAAAAAAAAAAAAAAAAAAAAAAAGTATCACTTGGGCTTCTGATAACAGGATATATGCGTAAAGAGAAGCAAACAGAGCCATAAAAGCATATAACGTTCACCCCCCTCACTGTGAACTTACTGACACACATATACCCCTTCCAGTGTCGACCAGGTAGAGCAACGAATAGCCCATGCGTCCCCAGGGAGCATATGCTCCCCATTCTAAAGCTTTGTTTTTAATGGACCTCTTTTGAAATCTACTTTTTAAGGTCTCACACATTTTTCTCTCTCATTCCTTTCCTCCTCCCTCTTTCTGCTTCTCTCCCCCCCTCGCAAAAGACCTACAATTCAAGGGGCAAGATAAATGATCTGTCATCTCCTGTTGTAAACCTCCCTCTAGAAGCTTAAAGCAATATTTCTGAGATGTGCATATTCCGGCTCACATCCTTTGCGTCTGGCCAGCCTGAAGACCCGCAGAACACGCTGCTCTGGTGTGGGGCAGCCAGGCTCTGCACACAAGTCACTCAGAGAGCTGCTGGGAGCTCCTACCCTGGGGTCTCGGTGTTCTCCTCTCCCCCAGGGGTCTCCCTTATTAGGCTGGGGGAGGGGTGCAGGAGTGAGGGCCTTAGGCACCAGTGCCGATGTCCGAGCTAACTAGAGACAAGATGAGAGGATGACAAGATGAGAGGATGGAAGGGCGAGCCCCGCAGCGATGGGCAGGCCTGTCCCACCTGCGGAAGATGCAGTCCAGAGCAGGAAGAAAGGAGAAGGATGAAATGAAGCAGTTATGAAACAGGCCTGGGCAAAGCAAGGAGTGGGAGGAAAACGGGTGCAAAGACTCGGGGAGGGGCAGAGCCTGCAGGTCAGGCGTAGAGAGGATGAGAGCGCGGATGTGAGCACCAGGTTCCAGCCACTTGTGGAATAGGCTGGAGGGGCGGGGCGGACAGCGTACCCTCCCTCCATCTGTACTTGGCTCAGATTCAGGCTCAGGCAGAGTCACCGAGGGGGCACGTAGGGGCTAGAGACCCTCAGCGGAGCAGCTCCAACTGTAAACATGTCAGAAAGGAGATACTCAGGAGACTGGGGAAAGCACTTGAGCTTCCAGAGGGGAGGGGAAAGGAAGCTGTCATTGCCTGTTTGGGTGATGAAGCGGACAATAAAGTAAGCCACACTGAGTAAGGGGATATGATTCAGGGAGGAGGGCTGACAGGCCAGCTGCGAATGTGCAGAGGCTGGTACACAAGGATGTGTGGCTGCTGTGCTTTACTACCCACGGCGGGGGCGGGGGGGCACCCATGGTCTCCAATGCCTCGCTTGCTTCACTCCTGCTTTCCTGGCTCCTCCCGCCGCCCTGAGCCCACCCCTCTGCTGCCGGGGTTCACGCTGAAGTCACCAGGACCCCCCAGTCGTCAGACACAACGCACACCACGGTTCACCTCTGTGGAGCGGCAGTTGATCATTCTGTTGGGATCTCTGTGAGAATACTCTGCCAGCTTCCCTCCCTCTTACGGGCCTCTCCTCCACGTCTCCCTTCCGGTTCCTGTCTGCATCTCTGCCCACTCCTTAAATGGGGCGTCTTCAGCTCTCCCACAGATTAATCTAACATATTTCTCATGGTCCTAATGAGGACTCCCAAGCCTCTTATCTCTGGTCCAGCCTCCTCGAGTGCCCCGGACCTACCATCCAACTGCCTGCCTTGAGGCTCTTTCTTTCTTGCCCCAGAGCCTTCCTTGGCTGTTCCCAGATGCCTGCTCCCAAAGTCTTCCCGCCGATGGCTCTTTCTCATCCTTTAGATCTTCTCTTGAATATTCCCTCTTCAAAGACCTTCCCCGACCACATGATCTAAAGTAGCCCCCGCACTGTCACTCTCTTCTCAGCTCTTGCTTACAGCCTTCAGAACACAGTGACCACCACTTGACTTATTTAGATGTTGGTTTATTTGTGAGGCCCAAGCATTGTCTGGTTTACCTCTGTATCCCTGGCCCAGCACAGGACACTGGTGCTGTGGGTACCAGCTGAATGAAGGGATGGATGCTCCATGGTACTCAGCACACAACAGGTGCTCAATAAATGTGGATGAAGGAGCCTCTGGGGACACAAGGGGCAAGTACAAGTACTTGTGTCTTATATGTACAGGTGATTCTCCATTTCCCTGCTTCCCCAAGTAAAAACCCCCAGGGCCATTGTGGTATCTTTCTTCATCCCTCAGAGCCAATAGCTCATCACCTTCTCCCAGTTTTATATCCTTAATATCTCTCAAGGCGTAATCTCACCACAGTCTTTGCTCAGGCCTGCAAAACCCTTTAGAAAGGCTACCGCAATAACTTATTCATTGGTTTCGAGGTCCCACCCTCTCTTCTCAGACCTAACCTCCCCAAGTGCTGCTAGACATGTCTCTCTCCCACTGGATAAATGCCAAGCTCACACAAATACCAAGTGTCTCAACGTTCACTCCTCAGTCACTACCCACTACTCATCCCCTTGTTGTAATGACAGTAACCGTATTAATAGTTAGGGTTTATTAAGGCTTTTTGATGTGAGTCATTGCATTAAGCATTTTATACATATGAACATATTTTAATCTTTATACCAATCCTACGAGACAAGTAATTTACTTGTCCCTACTTTATAGACAGAGCAACTGAAGTCCAAAGAAGTTAACTTACTCAGTATACAATATCACAGAGTTAAGATTCGAACTCAAGTAAACTGGCTTCAGATCAACCCTCTTAACCATTGTGCTCTATTATATAGCCTCTTTAAACTTTATGCTTCAGCAGTACCGAGTTATGCTTCTGGTTCTTTATGCTCCAGCAATACTGAGCTATGTATAATCCCTTGAGCTCTGTTGTTGCCAAGGCCTCCATGCCTCCGTACACACCATTTCTTTTGCTTCCTGGGAAGGCCTTGTCTTCCTGTCTGATAAATACCAACGTACCCTTCAAAACCTCCCCAAGGTTTTCTATCTGGTGCATCTCCCGGCTCCTTTGTACCTGGTAAATACTTCTTGATTGCCCTGGTTTGCAATGATTCATCCGCATGTCTTCACTGAAGGCATGCTTATGGCTTTCAGCTTTGGTGCGCAGGCAAACTATAGATGCTCAATAAATGTGGATTTAACTGGGCTTTCTGTAAAAGGGGTAAGTATGGGTTAACCAATACCTAACATGCCAGGGCAGGAGAGAGGCATATTCCATGCTTTTTAAAGACATATATTCATGCTCAAAACAAAAGAAAAACTCACCGAACACTACAGATGTTTCTGAAGAGAAGATGCAGTGTGCATAAAAATTCAATGCATTCTGACAACTACAGCAGTTAAAGATCCCTTGAATGTACCTGATGTTCATTGCAACTGCTGAGTCATGTGAATTTAGCAAAAAACAAAGCAAAACCAAAATAACCTTTTATCCCAAGGTTCTCAGAAAAATACATTTGGAACCTCTCTCAAAGTGATGAACTGAGTCACAAACTACCCAATGGCCTGGGTAGGACTGTATTGACTTAGGTGTCACTGAGGTTTGGATATTATCACTTAAGCCCAAAGAAAACACGACAGATTTCTGACCACTGAGGTTAAAAATCAAGCATCTTCTAGAGTCTCTAGACTTCAACAAAACTAAAAGCGCACTTCAAAACTAAGCAGCAGCAAAAAAACCAAAAAACAAACAAACAAACAAAAACAACTAAGCAGCAACATTTAAAAATCAATGGTAGTCCTTTCTTTACAGTGAGACATAGAGGAGATATAAGTCAAAGAGAAGTTTGATCCCTTCTGCCTCGAAATTTTTAATCCAATGGGAAAGGAAAAGATGTTACAAACAAATAGTAACATAAAGCAGGCAAACTAATTCCCATCCTCCCTTGCAAGGGGATCCTGAAGTGAATGGAGAATCCACAGGTCTATGAAACTCACAGCCTCTAAAACATGCAATTCTTATTTCAGTTTAAAACAACACATTTTCGTTTAAATACCCTGTTTATTCAGCCTAGATTTCTGTCCCTCAAAGCAGCAGGTGAATGGCTGTATTGAGACTACCTTGAGGAAATGAAGGAGGGGGACAGGTAGGCAAAGCCCATCATAAAAAAGGAACCATTACCAATGGCAATGTGAGCTTTACAGCAAAACAGCGGACAAAGTCAGTGTGCATCCAGACAACCCAGTGTCTGCTGCAGTCCAGGCAAAAAGGAATGAAGGGAACAACATTATCATCGTTGGGATGCAGCACAAGTAAGCCAGGCTTCCGATGCATCAGGACCTGTTTAAGAGTCTAGGCCTGAGAGTCAGTCTGTAGGTGCCTTTCCCCAAGAACTCAGGGAGTTATGGGCCCATGCAGGGCTTTGAGTTGGAAGAGAAACCTTAAAAGTGTTCCCATGAAACTGATTCACTTTGTTATAAAGCAGAAACTAAAAAAAAAAAAAAAAAAATCTTGGGTTTTCTAATGCACGTAACAATAAAAAAAAAAAAAAAGTGTTCCCGTGAGAGGCAAACCAACAAACCAGAGCCACGCTAAACTGGCAAGGCAGATGCGATGCAGCAAAAACCCAAAGTCCTCTGTGTTGACAATTTCTACCATGACATAGATTTAAGGGAAGAGTCTGAAACCATTCAGCCTCTCTTTTGTCAAACATCCTATCCCTAGGAACTCCAAGATGCTCATTCACAGGCTCAAAGGTGGATTTTACTCTTTGATAGACGCAAGAAGCTGATACAAAGGAAAGGTTATGAGGAAGTCCTCTGGATTACAATGTAATCAGAACAAGCAGCTGGGATAAAATATGCAAAACGAATGATCTGTCGAACCAACTCAGCAAATGTGCAGAGAAGCAGCCAGGCTTGGGCAGGAGAGCTGTTCCAAGGGCTCAGGCACGTCCAGCTGAGGATGAGGGCAAGGCACCCTCACCTGGACAGTGGGCACACCCTCAGTGAGGCTGGCAAAAGGATCGGGCTACTTGGGAAAGTAGAGGTCCTTTTAAAAGGGCAGATTTAGGGAAACTGATCAGTGCAGTAAGAAACAGGGTTAATGTGGCACTTAGAGGGGGAAAAGGATGTAGAGCAGTTAAGGGAGCTCACAGAAGGGGAAGAGTCATACTATAAGCAAACACTTCATGTCCTTATGAAAGGACACAGAGCCAGAACCGATCACTGTATAATAAGAGAAAGCAGTGGCCACGTACACTGACCCGGAGAGAGGGACCTTCACCTTCCTGAATCTACCTAATAAACAGAAAGCAGTTCCAGCCCTGTGAGACCTGTAAGGAGATGTATCTAGAGATGATCTTCAGGATATATATTTCCAAACTCCATGAATCCAGGAAATCCCAAATAACAAACAGGCTGTGACAACCTCTACTCTGAGAAGGGAGGGAAGAAATTCCACCTCCCTCTCTAAACTGAAGATACGGGCCCATGACTTGGGGAATGGACGCAGCCCTCCCACACCCTCATTTGGTTGGGAAGAATCCAAGTTCCTTCAGAACCTAGGCTCTCTGCCAGTGTGAGCTGTCTAAAATGGAGTGTTCTGGGCTGGATAGATATTACCCAAAGGCCATGGTCAGACCAGCCTGAGAATTCTTTATGCATTTGACTCAATAATAAATACTATCAAACAGGTAGGTGCAGGGAAGAAAGATTCCAGATGCTTTTCAGTTTCAGACACACAGGTGTGATGCCAGAGCAGACTTATCTCCCCAAGAAGTGGTTCCAGGTGAGAGTAGCAGCTGCATCACCACCAGGGCTACATCACTTAGACATATTTAAGGGCTCCTGACAAACAAGTTATAGGATTTACTGCCATGAGGAGTAGGGGCCTGGTTCAGGAACAGTAGGTATCTCTTCAACTGATTCGTTGTTTGGGGGGTTTGGTGCACGGATGACACAGCCTGTTAAAAAATGACCAATACCAAAAGAGTGTCTCTGAACATTATAGCAGAAAAGCACAGCCACCTTATTTAAAAGGCACAACTTTAGAATCATATGGTTTAGGGACACCGATATTGTTGAAGTTGCATTAAAAGGTAAGCATAACTTAAAAATCGACGCAATCATGCTCTCTCTCTCTCTCTCTCTCTGAGACACATACACACAAACACACACACACGTTTGTTTGTGTATGTATAAACAGCACATGTCAGGGTATTCCAGGACGTTTCTGAAAATTAAGAAATACCATGAGAAATGTCAAAAGCAAAAACTACTAAGTTTTCCAAAGTATTATGTATTTGCACTTATGCTACAAAAAGTTACTGGTATAACCAAACAGAATGAACCGTCTTCCTGTGTTCTTTAAACACTGGAGCATAGAGATGAATCTCCCAATCTGATAGCCAAGCATCCTGTTTATTTGACTGCACCCTTGCCCTCGTGCATGTTCACGTGTATGTTCAAGGCAAGTTTTGAAGAAAAACAAAGAATCTATATTTACACAACTCAAAGGGTGTGCCCCTCTAAAACCAAAATCACGCCACCTGTCTGTGCTGGACACAAATGTGGAGAGAGGAGAAACACCTGCTTTAAAATCATTTTCTCTCACCCAAGTGTCAGCAACTAACTCTCAACTGTCTTTCACTTGTGGCATGAGCTTCACCTTGATTTTAAAAGTCTGTCTTCTTTTCACCTATTCTAACAAATATATGTTACAAAATGAAAAGGCCAGTCTATTTTTAGAAATAAATGTCAGCAAATCAATTTAAAAAAATGCAAAGTTATGCAGACTTTTCTCTTTAAGCAGACAATATGAAACAGACAAACTTGAGCTATCTTTGAATCATACATTTGCATCGTATAAAGGTTAAATATTTCATAGAGGGAAGCATCTGAAAGGCTCTACACAGAGTAGCAGAAGCTCCAACGCCTGAGTGAATGAAATGGATAAATGATCAGATCAAAGAGAGGGAAAAAGTATCTCCTCCCCCTTCCCTTCTCTGCCCACCACTCACAACTCGAGGTCTGATTCTCCACATTTCTGAAGAACTCCGAAAAGCACATTCATCAGCATGACCCAGGAAAACACGCAGAGGAGGGAACACCTGAACCAGGGCCCCCCAGCAGAGTATAAACTTTTCAAACTGTAACCCAATCAACAAAACCCCAGTTGCTAAGGGGGCCCAGGCAGCCGGGCAGCCTCCTAAGCCAAAGCATTCATTCCCTCTCCAGGCTAAAAGGACCCCCAAGTTTTTTACCTTTGTGTTCGCCGAAGCCTGTTCCCACTCCTCAAATGAGGCAAAGTAAAGTTTGAGAGCACAGTCCAAAAATTTGGGTCAGACATATCCATTTCTTTCTCGCTTCAATTCACTGTGGGTTCAAGGCCATAAGACCAAAACGGAGGGAGGAGGGGGGAAAAAAAGACAAAAAAGATCCCAATTATCTACTCACTGCCTCCAGAGGAAACGTGCTGCGAACTGTGATCTCAAGAACAACTTGGAGCGTGAGTGAGAAGTACCCGTCCTAGCCTTTAATCAACACACAGCTATTTCTCCAAGGTTCAGGAAACTTGTTTCCTCCTGGGTTTGCCCTCTCCTGGTCAGCCTTGGCCAGCTATAAACAGTTAATTACAAGAGTTGGGCCGTGCGTTCGGCTCAAAATGTTGTCTGTGTGTGATTCAGTCCAAGGTACTTTGTCATCTGTTTGGCAGATACCATTTGCAGCTCCTGCGGGGGGGTGGGGATGGGCAGGGGAGAGGACTAGTTTAAGTCTTTGGTTCCGGGAGGCTGGTGCTTATCAGCAAAACCATTCAACATCCGAACATGCCCAGTGCTGAGTTTCCTCTCGGTATCTACATACAAGGAAAGGAATGTAAATGGAAAAAGCTCCTCTTCTTCGCCCCTCCTCGAAAAACGGAAACTTAAAAGCACTTATAGAAAGCTGGCCTGTAGGCGGACTCCAGCCGGACACCTTTGTGCAGCCTCAGCGGGAAGGGGCCAGGCGGCGGGACCGGTCCCCACCGCAGACACTCCCCACAGGAGCGGGGCCTCATGGGAAAGGGAGCAGGCGGGACCTGTGCGTGAGCCCAGGAGGACCGGGACACCCTAGCATCTCCCGCCGCCGCGCCCCCAGCGCGGAGCCCCTGGTGGATCGGTCCCTCCAAAGAAATAAACCCAGCGCGATCCGGAACCCGGTGGAGAGTGCACAGCGCACACCTGGAGGCTGATGCGTGATTCACTGAAGACTGGATCACCAGGAAAACACTCTAAGAAAGTCGGTAATGGCTCTGCCGAGGGACGCTGTTTGTCGTGTAGGAAAGGCACGCCGAGGGAGTGCCACACTCACCTAAAACCTCAGTAAGCTGAATTTATGAGTTTACATCCATTTGATGAATTGCTACAGCGCACACCTGTCTGGCTTCACCCTATCTAGGGACTGGTCAGCCACTACCTGTGCAGATACGACCTGGCACTTAGTTAACCAATGCTAGCATCATTTTCCTGCCATGAGTATGAAGACTTTGAAAGGAAGGAATGAAGGGGAGGTTGAGCCAATGTTACTGTTATTCATTTTGAAGAAAGCCACAGGACTCCAATAACTCCCCAAACCCACCAATGCTTATGATTAAGTCTATAAAGAAAACACTAGAATTTAAATTAGCTACTTTAATCTGGTGTAATATGGCAAGAGATAATAAATTTTTAAAAAATGTTTAAGCAAAAATAACGTTTAAAAAATGGTTTAGTTCAATCAGTAAATACTGGGAACAAACTTGCTTATAGAAATATAACGGTGAGGAAAAAGGGGATGGGGGGGTCAGCTGACAAGGGATGGGGCTAAACAAAGAACAGGAGTCTACTTTGAGATGCTCTTTAATTCTGGGGACCCCCAGAAATATTTTCACCCCAAGCACTCTAAGAATTTCTGATGGGCCTCCTCAGATCCTTGAAATCTACAAAGGGAGACAAAGAAGACAATATTTTCTCAATTTTACATGGCAAAATACACTTCACCAGATACTTAGGGACTTGGTCCAATATTTTTTGCCCCATACTAAGCCATGTCTTCTCTTAACAAAATGCTTTTAAATATCCAAAAAAGTATTTTTTAAAGGCTGACACAAAGATAGTACCACACTCCAGAGCAGAGCTTCCCAACCTCAGCACTGTTGACATTTTAGGCTGGGTAAGTTTTTGTTTGGAGGACTGTCTTGTGCATTGCAGGATGTTTAGCAGCCTCCATGATCACTGCCCACTAGATGCCAGCTGTGATCATCAATAATGTCTACAGACATTGCCAAATGTTCCTTGGGGGGTGCAAAATTGCTCCTGGTTGAGAACCACCACTCTAGATAAAGGCTTTCTCTGAGATAGGTAGTATAGAGCATTGCTTAAGAGCAAAAATCTTGGGTTTGAATTCTGCATCCAACACTTACTGTGACCTTAAGCAAGTCACTTCATGTCTGCCCATTTTCCCTATTTTTATGGGGTCCATGATAGGACCAGCCTCTAAGAGGTTCACACACATATATGAGATGACATACATAAAGCCCTTCATGCAGTGTCTAGAGCAAAATGCACATATATGTTGGCAATATGCAGAAGCTAAAAGAATACCATGCAGAGAGATGCAAGACGGGAGCAGAGGGCACCCTACATCATACTCTCTACTTTCATGGCACTCTGAAGATGCCTCTACAGGGGTGCTGGTCACACTGTATTACAATTGACTGTTTACTGCTGCCTTTCCTGTTAGCCTATGAGCTTCCTCAAGGCTAAAGTCATGTTTTATTGATCTCTGTACTTCTACAATCTGACAGTCCCTGATTTATGTAAGCGTTCAAGACATGCTTTTTGAATGGAGATACTTCAGATGCTCAGGTATCTATTCTTTCTTTTAAGATGCCCTGAAATTTATCAGTTTTAGCAGGTCAATTGAGTTTCTCAAAGAATCCTACATTTTTAAGAATCCCAGGAGGATATTTTTAAATTCTAAAGACTTTCTCTTATTGATTCATTTTTATCTATATTCTGTAACTGGAAACAGAAGTGTTAGGCTAACATTCTTCAGGTCTTAACATGGCTTTAAGAAATGTCACAACCAAATCCAGGGGAAACTCTCTTTGAATCCTACCCCCTACCCCATCCCCAAAGATAAGCCCAGGGAAAAATTTTTGTGCTCACTTTTTAGGTATCCAGATAATTACATATCAGAGGCTGCTCAGAGCAGAACAATGAAGCTGGTGAAAGGGGACTTGAAAGTGTGCTATATAAATTGTGGGTTGAAGGAACTCTGGTGAATGTGGAAAAGATTTAGGGAACAAGCAACAGCTGTCCTTGAATACTGAAATAACTACCATGTGGAAGGACCTTCAAATGCAAAGATGAAAAAGGCTGAAACAACAAGGAAGGACTTCCTGTGTGGGTGTTTGAGGAGAGGTAAACGGTAGTGATACAGTGGGTGAGAGTCAAGTTCTGGATGATTTAACTCTGGGGCAACTCTGCACCACCAACTCTCATATTCTCCATGGTCCTTCCAGAAAAGCCTACATATGTGGGCAACACCCATAAAAATGATAGCAATAAAATGGATAACTCAATAAAACATTAATTTCTTCTCTTGACTGAATAATACATATTTTGGTCTGTGGGAAGCAGATGTCATAACTCTCTCTACCCTGTACATTTTGGGGAATCCACCGTGCAGATTCTCAAAGTGCTGGGTAAAGACCTGAGTATTTTAAACTACTTTAATGTTTACTTTAAACATTTAATGTTTACTTTAATGTTTTTTGCACTTCAAAGGCTTCAAGAATTGGGGTTGTATCCAAAATGAAAAATAAAAATTGGTAAAGTGAGTGAAGAGCCGGAAATGAATTAGTTAATATAGTGAAAGTGGCTGATATATTCCCACACTTCTTTAAGAGTAGGAGTAGGTGTGACACTGAAGTGTAACTTGTCTTCTAACCTGTTTGACTTGATTTGGGAACTTATGATTCAGAAGGTAATGCAGTCAGCAAATACAAGAATTAAAATTGTCAGAACTGCTGACATTTTTCTACAGACAAAATAATTATATGAGCAGAAACTAAAGCATATTTTAGTTGCAAATGCAGTAAAACTCTGGCTACGGAACTAAGAAGAAATTGAGATTATTGGAAATTCTTAAGACTACAGCTGATCTAGGTCACTATACAAATATCCAGTCAGATTTTCTACTTATTGCACAACAACTAAGCCTATACAGCAGTGGACAAGTTTTGTGATCCAGAATGCTCACTCATTTAATCAGGTTGATGTTATCAGTCATTGTTTTCATGAGAAAGGTGAAGGAGATTGAAAAATAAGCTTGTCAAGCTCTTGAAATGCTAGCTTAAGATGAGCTAAGTATTTAATGAAGGGTCAAATTCTTCTCTCCTACATATACAAAATTCCAGGTTCTTTTCACTGACTTGAATTCTCCTGTCTATGTTCCATCCGCTGACCCATGCTTATTCAGTAGGGTTTCCTTCACCCTACACAGAACAGCATTAAGGTTAATATCCCTGGAGCCTCGCCTTGAACTTAGACACTATAGGAGATTAAGTCTTCTAGTGTAAGCCTGAGGCCTGGGAAGCTGTCAGCTCCCTGGACTGACACGCTTGCCATGAGGCCGTGTCCAATGAAAAGATACGAGGGCAAGTGGAGTTAATACTGAGTTTCAAAATGTATTCTGATCATGGCCTGGTCTGGGGATTCTGCTATAAATTTACTTTGATCTCTGTCCACTCTTGTTATCAGAGTACCCAGAAGTGACTACATCCCCAAGGCTGTCCATACCTACAAGTGTACTTTGGTCATCTTCTAAATGCTGTCTTGAGAGCTTGAGTATAGGAGTGTGAAGAGCACATTGCCCATCCTGAATGAGCAATGCTTGTAATCACTGTATACCTTAAGAAATAAAGCTTAAAAGCTGGGCTAGAAATGTAAAGAAAGTTGCATCAATGGGAACGGGTTGTAAGAAAGCTCTTCTAGAATTACCAAGCAAACTTTTTTGCTTACATTGCTAAAATGTGAAGGAAGATTAAAAAAAGATCAATGAAAATTAACTTGTAGGGATAGATCTGAATGCTGAAAAACTAAAAGATGGATAATAAGTAGGGTTACATAGTGCTGGGAATATTAACAAAACATTTTAAACAATATCATAAGGCAAGAGAGATTCAGATTTCTAAAGGGAATAGATAAAACAAAGGAAACCAAATAAAACTGATTTCTCTTTCCTGATAGGTTAAGTAGAGAAGTACATAATCCACAAGGGCAGGTTGAAGGACAAGGTCCGAGAGGGGAAAGGACAGACTAAATACGAGCCAGAATGGGAAGAGGATGTGATACTTTCCTCAGGTGTTCCCTGGATCCCAGGAGAATCAGAGGCTCAGAAAATGTAGCAAATAACCAATAACTTCACAAAATTAAAGAGGAGAGAACAGACAGACATAGGAAATGAAGCACTTTTCTCCCAAATTAGTGATTCCTTGATTTGTACAAAAGATAAGTAGATTAGAACATATGATGGTGCCATTTGCAACGAAATGGATGCACCTAGAGATTGTCATGCTGAGTGAAGTCAAACAGAGAAAGACAAATATATGATTATCGCTATATGTGGAATCTAAAAAAATGGTACAAATGAACCTATTTACAAAACAGAAATAGAGTCCCAGATGTAGAAAATAAACTTATGGTTACCAAGGGGGAAAAGGGAGGGAGGGATAAACTGAGAGATTGGGACTGACATATACACACTGCTATATATAAAACAGCTGTATAGCACAGGGAACTCTACTCAATACTCTGTAATGACCTATATGGGAATAGAATCTAAAAAAGAGTGGGTACATGTATATGTATAACTGATTCACTTTGCTGTACAGCAGAAACTAACACAACGTTGTAAATCAACTATACTCCAACAAAAATTAATTTAAAAAAAAAGAATATGCATGGTGGCAGCCCAGCTCACAGGACCAGGGAGGGTTTCAGACTCACTGATTGTAAGCATATTACCCTAGCGCTCTATCTACCCTATCACTGACTCTCAAGCAGGGTCCTGGGGGAAGTCCCATAGCCTAATCTCCCCTGGGAGAGGAGTTAGGCTGCTAGAAAATGTGTCATACTTACAGGGCTGGAGGGGGTCATCCTGCAGGAAGGAGACTACTGGGAGAGAAACAGAGAAGAGTGTGTCTCTCCATTCAAAAGCAGCCGTCTGCAAGATCCATCAATAAACCAAGCACAGCACTGGCCTCTAACAGAGCTAAGCAATCCAATTACGGAGCAGAGCGCCATGCTTCGAGACCATCGCCAACACCTGACAAATAGGAAGGCTAACTTCTAGACTGCGTTAAGACCAAACTTCCTTGCCACTTACTGTAGACAGCCTTGCTGTGAGCCGCCTTACCCCTACTGGGTTAGGCATCCCTCTATTGAGCTCTGCACCTGAGAGGTCCTGCATGAAAAGTGTTCCCCCACCATATCAGAATCTGTATGTTTGCAGATCACTCCCGCTTAGAGTAAGAGCTCCGTGAGGGCAGGAGCTGTATCTCCATCTTTTAATCCTCAATACACCATTAGGATGAATGTTAAGACAAGGGATAAAGGGAGGAAGAATTTGCTCAGGATTAGAAGGATACTTGAAAGCAAGTATTTTTAAGACGGACCCCTTACCTGTTTTAAAAAGCCCTTTCTGTCTATTCCTCTTGGAATTTCTTGAGCCCGTACCATTATTCATATACACTGTACCTGTTAGACAGGTCTACTGCCTCAGATTTCAAAATCTCAGCAAAGACACCACGCACATGTAGCTGTGTATCTGCAGACACATGTAAATATGTGTCTAACTAGTTTGTATGAAATCCAAAATGCTTTTTGAGTAACAGTGAACCTCAGACACTAATCATTACATTAGACTCTCAATCTGGAGTTAACTTCAAGGACATGGTGTTTCTTGATCCAGAAGCTTGGTCTAAGGTACATCATTTCTCATCCAGCTCCTGAGCATGAATTACAGTGCAATTATAAGAAGTGTCAATTAAGTGGGTCAGTGTGGTTATATTTAGCCCTTTAGTAGCTGACACTAAGACCTTTCTGTAATATAAGATTAAGGCTAATTTATCAGTTCTTCTTTTCTTGAATATTTTTCCAGGTCAGGCATCTAAAGTTATTGAAAATTATCCCATTAAAATAAGAGGTAAAAATTTCCATTGAAATACCACATAGGGAACATACACAGACAGAGGTAGAAACCATGTGCTTCTGTAGAAATCAGAATTTTATTCCATTCTTAAAGTTGACTCAAATTATTCCACAAATCAGAGGATAATGTGTCAGTGAAGACACAAAATTTTTTAGCCAAGGATTTCTCAAGCAAGCTTCAATCATTGGATTTATTAATTTATATCATTTTTATAACAACAAAAAATTTTTTCTGAACGTTAACCTTTCATTTTGTTTCAATTTAGGTGTGTTTAAACTTTTTTCTTTTTACATCTTTATTGGAGTATAATTGCTTTACAATGTTGTGTTAGTTTCTGCTTTATAACAAAGTGAATCAGCTATATGTATACATATATCCCCATATCTCCTCCCTCTTGAGTCTCCCTCCCACCCTCCCTATCCTACCCCTCTAGGTGGTCACAAAGCACGGAGCTGATCTCCCTGTGCTATGCAGCAGCTTCCCACTAGCTATCTATTTTACATTTGGTAGTATATATATGTCCATGCCACTCTCTCACTTCGTCCCAGCTTACCCTGCCCCCCAGTGTCCTCAAGTCCGTTCTCAGTACCCTTTTTTTAGATTCCTTATATATGCATTAGCATATGTTATTTGAACAACAAAATTTTTAAAGAAATATTAACTCATAGGAGAATAAATATGATGTTAAGCATAAAAAGTGATAATATTTTCACTTTTCATAAATCATAGAAATGCAATTAAAACATCAATCAGATATTTTTTACCTGTTTAACTGGCAAAGACTAAAAAAAAGGTAATACTCAATGCTAGTGAGAGCACAAGGAGATAAATACGCTTTACCAACTTTCTGGAAAGTAATCTGGAGAATGAAAACACACACACTACACATATGCACATGCATATAGACGTATGTGTACATATACACAGATACTTACATATAAATGTATATGTGTGCATATATACATATAAATAATATACACACACATATATATTTGAACTAAGTCCGCATTCTAGAAATTACACAAATCTAATTGAGTAAATGCACAAAAATCTATGCATATGAAAATTAATCTTAGAATTCCTTATAATAGTATAACATTGGGAAAAACCCAAAGGTACAAGACAAGGGCAACTGTTAATAAATATTGAAACAGCCATAAAATGAAATATCATAAAACCAATAAAGACCATTGTGGCAGAAAGAGTAATGCATTCCAAACATACGAGGTTCTAATTCCTTGAACCTGTAAATATGTTACCTTAATAGGAATTTTGCAGATGTGATTAAATTAAGGATATCGCAACAAGGAGATTATCCTGTATTATCCAGGTGGGCCCTAAATGTAATCACAAATGTCTTATAAGAGGGAGGCAGAAGGAGATTTGATTATAGAAGAATGTAATATGACACTGAAGCAAGATGCTATGCTGATGGTTTTGAATATGGAGGAAAGATCCAGAGTCAAAGAATACAAGGAAGGCAGCTCTAGTAACTGGAAAAGGCAAGGAAACAGATTCTACCTAGTGTTTCTAGAGGGACCTCAGCCCTGCTGACACCATGATTTCAGCCTAGTGAAACTGACTTTAGACCCTACAGAATTTTAGAGAATAAATAGATGTTGTTCTAAGCCACTTCATTTGTTGGTATTTGTTACAGTAGCCATAAGAAACTAAAATAATGTTTTTTAAAAATATGTAATAAGTGGTAAATGCTCCTGAAATATTTTTTTTAAAAAGGAAAAAATGGAGTTCTATGATCTAAATTATTTACAATGTCATAAATATGAATGTACATGAATAAAAGAGATGGAAGTAAACAAAGCATTTTTAGTGGACATTTATGAGTATGGTGATTTTATTCCTCTTTATACTTTTAAATAATAAGTCTATATTATTTTTAATTAGGAAAAATCCCTTAGTTTCCATTTGACAGTCTTATCAGGACCTGAAAGTTCAAGTGCCTGAGAACTTACGAATACTTAGAAGCATTTACAAACTTAAGACACACACCTTAACCCCAAAATTTGATAAAATTTGATCGCTGCTTTTTGACAAACAAAATTAATGCATTAGTGTAAAAGCTCTACAAGCCTTAGAAATATATACTAAAATTGCTTTTAGTATATAGAGTCTTCCATATACTAAGAAGTCTTCTCTACTCTCGGGAATTTTATAAATAAAAATGAAAAATATCTCTTTTCCAGACATAAAACCTTACCTGTCTCTGGCAACTGGGCAAATGGGTATTTGCAAAGCTGACTGGGCTATAAATCCATACTGAGCTTTGTTTTGGGTTGAATATATATGTTATTACTTGCAGATTGGTCAGGCTGTGCATTTTATGTGAGCAGTTTTGAATTCCAGACCTGCTTCCCTCCACTGAGCCGCAAATGAAAAGCTGTCTTCTTTCATTGCTCAGAAAAATGATATACTCTTTAAAGCAAGCTCAGTTTTAATATTAGCCAAATATGGGTGCAGTCAAAAGTGATGTTCTTAATTTCCAAGAATTATATTAGCTATAATTTGGGATCACCTCCCCCCAACACATAGAAACATTACTCTGTATGAGGCTAGATAATTCAGATTTTACTGTCTTTACTTAGCTAGACTCTGAGGACTGAAAGGCTGCGACCAAGTTTCTGGTACCAACAATGGAAATATTCTTTGAACCAATGTATTGTCATACATGTCATAGAAGACAACCATATTAATCTTCAAAGGGATCAACAAACTTTCAAAAATAAGTTATTCCAGTTAATAAGAGCTACAACAACAGCCAATCATGTCATTCATTATACTGATAGATGGGAGATGGATGAACATCTATCAACATGAAACAAGAATGATCCCTACCAGTGGCTCTTAGGACACAGAATTCTAAAGAATGCTAATATATCAAGGTTCAAGAAGAACAAGGGCAGATGACATGTACACGGCAGAAACAGAAAACTGAAGAGAAAAGAGAAAACCCCACTCCAAAGTGGCAGAAAAGGGGCTTCCCTGGTGGCGCATTGGTTGAGAGTCCGCCTGCCGATGCAGGGGACACGGGTTCGTGCCCCAGTCCGGGAGGATCCCACATGCCACGGAGCAGCTGGGCCTGTGAGCCATGGCCGCTGGGCCTGCACGTCCGGAGCCTGTGCTCCGCAACGGGAGAGGCCACAACAGTGAGAGGCCCGCGTACCGCAAAAAAAAAAAAAAAAAAAAAGTGGCAGAAAAATACACTAGTTTGGAAAATTAGAAAATGGGAGAAAAGTAAATTGGGAAAGCGTTTACTGTATATCAAGCGATAAAAGAACAACGGTTGTTCCGGTTTTCTCCCTGCTGGCCTCACCCTGGTCGTGGCCTCCATTACCTCCTGCCTGGGTTAATTCCATTCTCTCCCTGCTCCTCACTCCAAATTATTCTTCCAGAGCTGCCCGGCTCTATCGTATGCATATAATCATTTCACTCTCCTGTGAAACAAGATTCAGTAGCTCCCCACGGCTGCAGCAACATTTCTTCAAGGATGGTTTCTGTCCTACTATCCTTGAATTACCTGGATTCCATGGTAGAAATGCAGATTTGGGGAGGCTTCTCCAAACCCCCTGATTTAGGATTTCAGAACGTTAAGCCCAGGAATGTGCATTCTACCAAAGTGCTTAGGGGATTCTTATCGACATTAAGAGAGATTAATACATTAATCTCTCTTAATTAATTAATATGATTAATGTAGATACATTATCTACATTAAGGTTTTAGAGGTTTTTCATAGGAAAATCAAAATCTCTTTAAATGGAATACTTGATAGTGCGGTCCCTTGTTATCTCTCCTGCCTCGTCCTTTGACATGTGCCCCTTCGTGGTTTATGCTCCAATAAGAGTAAAATATGTACTTGTCAGAAATATTGAATCACTGGAAGCTCCCCAGACACAGTAGCTCTGCCATACCTCATTGCCTTTGTGCATCCTGTTCCCTGTTTCTAGAATTTCTACCTCCTCTGCCTGGAAAACTTCTGCTCATCTTTCAAGTGTGAACTGAAAGGTCACCTCTCAAGCACAGTTTGCCTAACTTTCTCTCGCATGCCTGAGTGTTTTTTCTCCTGGATCGCCAAAGCATTTTATGCATATACATTCCTCTTTTATAGCATTCATTCTACTGCGCACGATGACGTGTTTATAGGTCCAACTCTCCACTAGGCTTTAAGCTCTCCAAGTACAAGGTCAGTTTTTATTCATCTGTGTATGCCTCAGAGTACACAGTATATACTCAGCAGAATGCATGGAGGCACATACATTATTTTCTAAAGTTAGTTAAAAAAAAAAAAACTAAACCGATTATTTTTCTATTTCCCTAATAGAAAGCTTGTGGGCTTCTACCCACAAGCCCTAGGGGGATGCTTCCAAAACCATGTTGGCTTTTGTCAACTGGTTGGATGATCTTTCTTTTAAAGCACTGCCATTATTGACAGGCTTCATGATGATTAATAAAAAGAACAATAGAAATTTAAGTCTCTGATTTTTAGGCAGATTTTAATAACTCACTAAGAAATGAATCAAAAAACACTATCAGCTTTTTACTTTTCCTTCACAACAAGTATGCCTGAAGTAAAGTGTTACTTTGTCTTCCTTGAAAAAAGTGACTAAAAATTGGAACTCAGGCAGGGTGACCTTTATCTGAGGCTGGAAACTCAGTCCTACTGGGGACATGATCAGCACAAACAACTCACTGCTGTGATCAGAGGAGAACCGAGAGCACCAGAGCGGTAGCGCTCAAGGTGGGCAACCTGCTGACGACCTCCTCGCAGCCCGGGGCCCCCGGCTCAGCTATGTCAGCTTCCACAGCAAAACCTTCCATCCTATTTAAGAGGAGCTGCAAAGGTGAACAGACACACCCGATCCGAGCAACACTGGACAATCAGCCTCCTCTGTCCATCCCCTGTCCTAGCACCTCTATTCCTCTTTGGCAAATGCCCATTCCTACATCTCAGTCCTGCTCTTATTCCACAGTCAACCAAACCCATCTGAGGGTTTAGCTAAGAATTAATGTTTCAGTTGATAATACTGAAGATGCGACTATTTAGCTGGGTTTATATTTTCCTTTTATTTTAATTGAAGTATAGTTGATTTATAATGTTTCAGGTGTACAATAAAGTGATTCAGTTCTACATACATACATACATACACACACACACACACACACACACACACACACATATACTTTTTCAGATTCTTTTCCATTATAGGTTATCACAAGATATTGAGTATAGTTCCCTGTGTGATGCAGTAGGTCCTTGCTGTTTATCTAGTTTATATATAGTAGTGTGTATCTGTTAACCCCAGATTCTTAATTTATCCCTCCCCCCCTTCCCCTTTGGTAACCATAAGTTGGTTTTCTGTGTCTGTGAGTCTATTTCTGGTTTTAATTTGTATCATTTTTTTTAGATTTCACATTTGATTGATATCATATGATATTTGTCTTTCTCTGACTTACTTCACTTAGCATGATAATCTCTAGGTCCATCCATGTTGCTGCAAATAGCATTATTTCATTCTTTTTTATGACTGAGTAATATTCCATTATGTGTATATACATACATATATATGTCACATCTTCTTTATCCATTCATCTGCTGATGGACATTTAAGTTGCTTCCATGTCTTGGCTATTGTAAATAGTGCCTCTATGAACACTGGAGTGCATATATCTTTTCGAATTAGAGTTTTCACCTTTTCTGGATATATGCCCAGGAGTGGGATTGCTGGATCATATGGAAACTCTATTTTTAGTTTTTTAAGGAAACTCCATACCATTTTGCATAGTGGCTTCACCGATTTACATTCCCATCAACAGTGTAGGAGGGTTCCCTTTTCTCCACATAGCTGGGTTTACATTTTCAAGAGGATTGAAAGTTTTAGAGAAAGGTACAAGGAGTAGGTGTGGGGAAGAGCCCAGCCCTGACTGCAGGAGTCTGAGTTCAGTGGATGAGGGTACCAATCAGAATCTGGAGACAAGCTTCCCAACGAGAGGTGTGGCCATCATGCCATCTCCCCACTGCTTTTCATTAGAGAAAACCAGAAGTGAAGATGCAAAACCTTGCCCTGATATAGATTCTACCGACTCTTAGTTTCCACACAAGCATCAAGGGTAGAAGACTTATTTAATAATTATACAGCCACCAAAAGTGATCATTATAGATTATATAAAAGCATGGTTATTTGTAACTTGAAAAAGACAAGAGAAAAAGTTTAACTACAGTATGATTATAATCATATGAAATCACGTATGCACACAGAAAAGGATTTGTAGGCATCATAGAAAACTGAACACAGTTCCTCCTAAGTGATTTATTTCAGTCTTTTATTTCTGCCATTGTTGTTTTAATATATATGAAAGAACACTGTACATTTTAACAGTTACTTCCTGGTCTTTAGCAACTTGCTCCACGATTATATCAATTTGCCTTGCTGCCAACTCATCTTCCCCGAAACAACTCTAACTACCTTCAAAATAACACTGCCTGATGCAAAACACACAGAAAAAGCAGGAAGGCTTGGGTTATCTCTGGTGGAGGTTCGGGGAAGGATAACCCTCAGTTGTTCACAAACACTAAACTATAAATTGCCAGGGGCTAAAACTGAACATCTGAACATCTTGAGTGACATTTGATACTATCAAAGTCCTTTCTCTCCCCTTCAAAATAATCTTTTCCTTCTATTTATCCTGTATTAGAGTCTAGTACCACAGCTTTAAAAACATAACTGCAGAATTCATGGCTCTCATAGATCCATCTACTGACTCTGTCCCAGAAATGGGATCAGATATAGCCAGCTCTCCGTAACCGCTGTTTCCCCATCCATGGATACAGAGGGCCCACCATCCTACACCACTTTATAAAAGGGACATGAGCATCCACAGATTGTGGTGCCCATGGTGGGTCCTGGAACTAATCTCCTGTGGGTACCGAGGGATGACTATATGTAATTCAGTGAGTTGCCAGGTATCCATAGAGTATGTAAAACATGAGGTATTGTTTGTTACTTTCAGCTTTTCTGGGGAGCAAAGCCTGCTGCATATAATTTTCATAAATGGAAAGCTCTGGCCCAGTCCCACAAATCACAAAGGTCTTTTTAGTCTGTGTTTTAAAAATATTGATGTAAGTCAAGGAATGGAAGTTCTGGGTGGATCTAATACCCACCTGTCAACAGGTGGTCAATGGGCTGAGCCCACTGGTTAGCATAAGTAGGCAAACAAGGACCATTTTGGAAACGAAGGAGGAAAGAAGTCTTTGCGATGTCTCATAAGTGCCACGCCATAAATTATTGAATTTTTCAATGTGCTACTTCCAAGGGAAGCAAATGAAAGAACAAGTGGGGAAACAATGAACAGATGAACAGACCAGAGTATGTAAACCAGACAGCCAGGTTTTATAAATGCATACTAAGTACCACAAAAATAGGGCTTCCCTGGTGGCGCAGTGGTTGAGAGTCCACCTGCCGATGCAGGGGACACGGGTTCGTGCCCTGGTCCAGGAAGATCCCACACGCCCCAGAGCAGCTGGGCCTGTGAGCCATGGCCATTGAGCCTGCGTGTCCGGAGCCTGTGCTCCGTAACGGGAGAGGCCACAAAAAAAAAAAAAAAAAAAAAAGTGTCATGCCTGCAGTCTGTAACATCCCTTCTCCTATGCCATTGGCTACCTCAGAGGAGATTAAGGCATAACTGCTTCTTTGAGTGATACAGGAATTTAAGGTCCTACATTTCAGAGTCATCATGTCTTGAGAAGCTTTCACTGCAACAATTCTGGACCTTGTTTATTTTTACTTTTCATCCAAAGACTCGGCATTTCCAGAGGGAATAACTAAAATCTATGCTATTTTCCTACAAATAGCCCAGTAAATAAAACAATAACAACATCTCCTTTGCCAGTGAAATCATATCTAATCTACCTGTCAGATTCCTGGAAACTCTAGAATAGATTCATGTCTCAAAGTTTCCAAGAGTAGTTAAGTAACTTAAAAAAAAATCTCATAGAGAAATATGACCACATAAATGTATCATCACCTGAGAGATGAAGGAATATAGAATAGTTGTGGTCACATGGTTCTTTAAATTTGGGTGTGAAAACTGACTTCATAAATAGAATATACTTCTAATTAAAATTTATTATTGATTTCAAAACAAAACTCATAGTATTTCCAAGTCCATATAAACATTTATTTTTCTTTCTTTGGTTAAAGAGAATAAGCAAAGCATGAGTAACAAATTCACTGACGATCCATAAATTTCATCTTATGAAATTATCCTAACTTCTTGTCACAATGAACCTTCCACAGAGCTGTCAGCAACTGGCAGACTCTAAGTCTGAATTTCACTTCTTATGCTTCTCCCTACGAAACCTGTGTGGACTTGCCAGATAGCAGAGAAATGTCCTAAGGTAGAAATCTAGAGAAAAGCGACAAAAGCAAAATTCTCAGCTTGTGTGTGTGTGTGTGTGTGTGTGTGTGAGCCTGTGTGTGTGTGTGTGTGCGTGTGTGTGTGTATGTGAGAGAGAAAGAGAGAGCCAGCCTGACTTTTCTGGCACTGACTACAGATTAAAAAAAAATTAATGAAAATGAGACATGGAATAGAAATATCATTTAAAACATATTAAAGATAAACAGTATAAAAATTCTTTTATGTTTTAAGTAAAAATATTGATCATATTTTACTTATTCTAGAAAAAATTTCCTTCTTTCTTGGTTGAAAATGCTTTTACTTAGTGTGAATGTGTTTAATTGCAGACTCTTGTGAACTCTCTTAAAAAGTTTCTGTGAAACTGTATTCCTTTCCTTAAAGGAGCTGGTTTCAACATGTCAGTGGGGGAAAACAAATAACACTTCACCATATAAGACAGCATTTTCACAGGGCTATGCTTGTGTGCCAATATGAGTTTTAACCAAACCCACACACCTGCATTGCCGTTGTGTATCTATTTCCAAATATTAAAGACTCTGCCCCGTTTGCTTGAATAATTCTGGGCTGACACCTACTTTAGTGACACAGTGAGAACCTCAACTGATCAATGACTGGGCAAAATCACTCTGAAGACAAACAGCTTTCCCCAGATATTCCATACTGCTGCTATTTTTAAAGACTTGATGAGCTTATCTGGCTTCCTAAAGGGAAAATAAGTAGCCTTAACCAGATAATGTATAAATAGGGGTGGAGGAGAGAGACATGGTTAAAAAGTGCTTCTGAGAATCCAAGAAGAGAATTCAGGGCCATTTAAAAAACATCAAGGTCCTAAGAACTCTTACCTTTGGAAGTCACAACTGAGATACTATCAAATGTATTAAAATACACCCAAATCACATATTAAATCTTTTTTCCCCACTGTGAGATATGTTTTAAGTATTTCACATTTTTGCTTTATAGCTAAACAGTCATCACACACACATGAGAATTCTCATGAAGTGCGAAGATCTAAAATAGAAGTTGTTTTCAAAGATTACAATTTTATGAATGTTAAATTTAACAATTAATAAAGTGGATATGTTATGTTGACAGACAAATATTCCTCTAATAAAGCTCTAAGCACAACCTGACTTCAGACATGGAGTCAGGTTAAAATGTGGGAAAAAATGTATGTTTTCATGGATAAAATATGGTATAAATTTTGATTCTGCAGTTTTCTTTTTGTGTTTTTTGAACAAAAACACCTTTCCCCTTTGCATTTAAAATGTGGGGAAAATGTATGTTTTCATGGATAACATATGGTATAAATTTTGATTCTGCAGTTTTCTTTTTGTGTTTTTTGAACAAAAACACCTTTCCCCTTTGCATCAAACTTGGCATAATTCTACAAATGTCTCTTTGTGCTCGGGAAACTAGGTATGTACGGAGAAGTGATCTCCCATAGGGGTGAGAACACGGATTCTGGAGCCACTGCCTGGGTTTGTAATTACAGCATTGATCCTTATTAGTTCTGTGATCTTGGATAAGTACCTTAATTTTCTATTCTATAAAATGAGAACACGAGTACTTACTTCCCAGGACTGTTGCTAGGATTATGTTAGTATTTTTCGAGTGTTGAGAACAGTGCCTGATATTCTAGAAATATTAGTCTTGTTACTGTTACTTCAGACCTAATGCATGAAATGGTTCTGGAGGAATCACTCAGTTTCCCCAACAAAGCTGCTCATCTAATGGGAGCTATGGTGAAGGAAGCAGATGGACCCCAATTTTCAGGCAGATATATCCAGATGCCAAGTCCTGGACCAGTGTCCTTATCTTCCTTTTCCTTCCCAGAGATTGTTCTCTATGCTAGGAGCAGGAGTGATCCCAATGCTAAGGATAGGTCCTTCCAGGTTAAGGGTCAAGGAATAGGCACAGGATCAGAGAAATTAAACACCTGCTCTCCCCAGAATAAATACTAGAGTCACCTCCCTCTAGTGGCTGAGATGTCAATTACAACTCCCCCAGCCAACTGTAACTTTTTTTTTTTTTTAACGTCTTTATTGGAGTATAATTGCTTTACAATGGTGTGTTAGTTTCTGCTTTATAACAAAGTGAATCAGCTTATCTGTTGTAAAGAAAATAGAGACCATGGTAAACTTAAGTGAAAAGTCCATTCTAAGCCAGTGGAGAGCAAGGCACAAAATAATAAACCAATTACGTTTTTTCATAAAGAAATATTAAACATTTGCACAGTGTCATAATTATTAACCGTAGCATCACAAAAAGAGCAACTTTAATTAAATGTAACCCCATTGTAGGTATTTAATACCTACTTCATTGTCCTCTAAGTGCAGTCAGTGTAATCCACATGATAAATAGCTTTTTCTTTCCCTAAGTTTTTCTAATGGATTGGGCTCATTAGTTTACATAATCATCCCTAAAACTAGGACAGTGCTCCCACTGTCGCTGTGTAGTAAAATATTAATCCTACCAAACCAAATATTTGACATGATCTGTTAGGCTTGGAGTGTTTTCCTTAAACCATTAACTTCTCAGGGATATGAGGAGACAGGGAAAAAAAGAAAAATACCACATCTTTCACTACAGTTGTGTTACATAAGGAATATATAACAAAGAGAAATGGATTTTGTTTAAAAGTAATGAAATTATTTTTTAGCAGTTTATGTCCTTAAACCATTGCAGCCACTCCGACATGCAGCTCTTCTGAAAGGTTCTGATTTTAAAAACACAATGCACATGGTGCATCAGCATATACTATGTGCTGTATACTGATGAAAGAAGGTTACAGCAAATAAAATGTAAAAGTGTGACTACTTTTTCATTTATAAATTCATTTAAGAAGGCTAAACAATGTCAACCTACCAGATAAAGAAGATCTTCCTGAAACAAAGCTCTCCGTTTTTTTTCACATAAACTTTATACACACACTTGACTTAAAAAAACTTTTTAGAAAATACACCCAATTAAAGAGTGTATTTCATTTTTATTTTTGTTTGTTTCCTCCCACTCCTAAAGAGTGTATTTTTTTCTCTCATGCTGTTAAATACACCAACATCAAGAAATTTTTTTTAGCACATAAAGTACCATGAAGAATCTAGTAAATCTACATAATTTCATACTCACTTAAGATAACTGAGAGGTGTGTAAGAATACATACATGTGCATGCATATTTGCATGAAGCAAAATATTGTGTTGGAGAAGGAAGAATATGAGTTTTAGAAATTTTTATTTGATGTGGTGTCAGTTCATCTAAGGAGCGATATTCTCTCAGCATTTGCACCCACAGGGCTAGAAATAAGCCGTGGAAAAGAAAAACTGATATGCACATTTACAGATTCTCTTTCTACACTAAAGATCAATTATTTCTCTGTTTAAAAACCAATGAACCAGACAAACCTAAGAGTATGCTCTTACCATACAATCCCCAGCAATTGCACTCCTTGGAATTTATTCAAAGGAGTTGAAAACTTGTGTGTCCACAGAAACCTGCACATAGATGTTTACAGCAGCTTTATTCATAATTATCACAACTTTAAAGTGATCAACATGTCCTTTAGTAGGTGAATGGATAAACTGTGGTATATACAGCAATGGGATATCATTCAATGCTAAAAAGAAATGAGCTATCAAGTCTGAAGAGACATAGAGCAATCTTAAATGCATATTACTCCGTGAAAGAGCCAATCTGAAAAGGCTACATACTGTATGATTCCAACTGAATGACATTCTGGAAAAGACAAAACTATGGAGACAGTAGTGGTTGCCAAGGGTTGGAGGCTGGAGGGAGGGGTGAAGAGAGGCAGAACACAGGATTTTTAGGGCAGTGAAAATACTCTGTATGATACCATAATGATGGATACACGTCATTACACGCTTGTTCAAATCCATAGAATGTACAACACCAAGAATCAACCATGATGTTAACTATTATGGACTGAGGTGATAATGATGTGTCAATGTGGATTCATCGATCTTAAAATTGCACCACTTTGGTGAGGAAGTCAGTAACAGGGGAGGCTGTGCATGTGTGGAGGAGGGTGTATATGCTGTATGGGAAATCTCTGTACTTTCTCCTCAACTTTGCTGTGAACCTAAAACTGTTCTGCTTTAAAAGAATAAAGTCAATTAAAATGTTTTGAAAAAATTTGGCCTATAGTTTAGGCCAAAGGATATCTATGACGATCGATAAATTATTCTTTTTAAAAAGACACACAAAACCCCCTATAATCCCTACAGCCCACAAAAATAAAGCCCAGCTTGGTCCAGTCTCCTGCTCCTGTCTCAGCACTTAACACGTTCTCCCTTCCGTTCAGTTCCCCACACTGAGCTCACCAGGAACCGTGCTCCCTGTGCTGTAACCATAACACGGGCTCTCAGCCTGCCCCATCTGCCCCTGCTGTGCCCCCTGCCCAGGAGGGGCTCCTCTGCGAGCTCTCCTTCTCTTCCTGACTGACATCTTTTCATCCTTCTACAGCCAAAGAGCACCTCCTCTGGGACCTTCCCGCTGAAACCGAATCAGACAGAATTAATCCTCTCTCCCCTTGTCTGTTAGCTGTTTTCAGTTAACTGTTTAATATGACAGTTAACTGTTTTTATGTTGGTCTTCCCTGAGGGAAGGTCATGGATCGTCCATCTTGGTAGCCCAGCCTCTGTTGTGAGGTCATTACTGGCAATCAATACGTGTTTGTAGGATGCATGACGGGTTCTACAACGTGTGTCTACACGAAGGTGGCTTCAAATCTCTTGGAGCAGTAGGAGGTACGTGAGTAAAAAGTGAGGCCCAGGCTCCCCGTGTTGCTGTACTACTTACTGGAGTTTTCACTACCATGTTAATACAGTGCTGATTTTTTTCCTAACTGGATTGTTTCTGCTCCCCTCCCCATACACTACACCCTTATTCCATCCACCCAAACCTTATCCTTCCTTCAAGCCTGGCCTCCTATCTCACCCACCCTGAAGGCCTTTTTCAGTTACACAGACATGCCCAGGCAGGCTCCAGGTTGAAGGAAAAGAAATAGGTTCAGTCGTAAAATCACTCCAGGCCTACTGCTCACATTAAGGCTGTGGCACTAAAGAGAAACCTGATTTGGTAACAGGGAAGGGAAAGGCCTCAAAACCGATAGTTCTCAGGGATCTTGCCTTGACCAAGAGCTTGATTCTTCCAGGAGAATCTAGTGCCCTTCAAGCTGTTGGAATCATAAAGGCCTTTGTCCTTTTTTTTTTTTTTTTTTATGCGGTACGCGGGCCTCTCACTGTTGTGGCCTCTCCCGTTGCGGAGCCCAGGCTCCGGACGCGCAGGCTCAGCGGCCATGGCTCACGGGCCCAGCCGCTCCGCGGCATGTGGGATCTTCCCGGACCGGGGCACGAACCCGTGTCCCCTGCATCGGCAGGCGGACTCTCAACCACTGCGCCACCAGGGAAGCCCTGACTTTTCTATTATATAGATGAAGAAACTGGGGCTCAGAGATACTATATAACTAGAATCAAGTCCCTTAAAGCAAGTGAAAAAGCCACATAAGCCTTGAAAATGGTAGGTTAAAACATCTCAGAGGGAGGTCTAGATATAGTAAATGAAATAACTAACTAATCACCTTTATATCAGCGTCCCAAACTCCAGCTCCTGTCAAAATCATGAAAAAGATCAGATCCAGAGTCACACATTCAGATTTCTGGAACAAAGCTAAGTGGCAGCCATCTGTGATCATGGAGAAGCAGCACTGCCACAACAAGTGACATTAACATTAGTGTCTCCAGAACTAAACCTATACATTGGCTTAACTTAGGGTCTCACTCACAGATGTTGCCATTTGTGACAGCACTAGTGACATTTCACATCCTCCTAGTGAAGACGCAGCATAGAGGTTTCGAGAGCACAGGAAAGGCTCACTGAAGGCTCGAACTTTAAACTGTGTCTCTACTGCTCCTGTGAAATGAAGTGGGCTACACAGCCACAGCAATGCTCGCCACCAAGCTCCGTAAATAAGAATGCTAAATTAAAGCTATAACTTTTTGATGAATGGGGGAGCATTCCTCGATACATATTTTAGTGTACTGCAGATTGATAGTAAAACTAAATCTAACTAGGCAATGAACCCTGTGTAGTTGGGGAAATTAATCACCAGCCAAAGGGCGCCGCAGCACAACGGTGGTTGCAGGCTGGCAACCTCCTTCGAGCAAATTGAAGACAGGCACTTGAATGAGGGAGAAAATATGAGCTAACAGAACTGTAGTCAAATCAGTTCCTACAGGAGGGAGAGCACATTAACTGATGTGCTGATACCGGCCGCCAAAAGATCAGCTAGAGAGAACAAAAGGCTGTCAAAGCAAGATGCCATCACGAAGCCAAGACAGCCCAGGGTGTGGGCTTAAGCTGCAATATGACATTCTCAAGGGGAACATGAGTTTTGTTCCTCATGTCAGCTCTTTAAGTGATTTTTAATATTTTATTTTATTTTATTTTTGCGGTATGCGGGCCTCTCACTGTTGTGGCCTCTCCCGTTGCAGAGCACAGGCTCCGGACGCGCGGGCTCAGCAGCCATGGCTCACGGGCCCAGCCGCTCCGCGGCACGTGGGATCCTCCCGGACCGGGGCACGAACCCGCGTCCCCTGCATCGGCAGGCAGACTCTCAACCACTGCGCCACCAGGGAAGCCCTAAGTGATTTTTTATTGATGCCCTTTTTTTCGGACCTGCTAGTTCTCCCGGCCTACCAACAGGAGATTCCAATAGATTGTCATGATGTCTTCAGATATACACACTTTGATAAATAATAAAAATTTCCTGTCATCCTTAAAGACTCCTTTTTGGACCTAATTTTCCTACCTATGCAGGTAATGGTGTCCAGACACATTCGTATCACTCGACTGCATCTCTGAGCAACCCTCACACCAAGAGAGGTGCTTTACCAAACCCTGATTAGAATCAACTTCAGCCCCCTTAAGACAAATGGAGATTCTTAAGGTGAGTGTGCACACATACACATGCACACATACACAGTGACGTCCTGGTACAGGATGGGATAAAGATGATGCTGCTAAGGGAAAAAGAACATTTCACCTGCAGAAAGGTGAGATGTACTAGATGATCATACAAGGAGAAACTAGGTCCTGGCCTTGCCATTTTCTAGTTTGAGACACTCTGAATGGTAACTTAACCCCTGTAAATCCTGATTTCCTCACCTATAGAATGGGAATAACACTGCTGAATAACCCCACCTGTTCTACCTATTCTCACGAAGTGGCGGCCTCAAATTATGTGAGGCTGGCCTCAAACATTACAAAGAAATAAGTGATGGGATAAAGTTCAAACAAATAAACAGTAAGAATGACCTCACTGGGCTTTTATGAGGAACCAAGTAGAGTTTGTATGTGAGAAGTGTCCTTAAATTGGAGAGCTCTGTACAATTACTGAGCCAAATTGATCTTGGCAGAGACACGGAGTTTTTAATGCTTCTCCAGAAGCAATATCACTGCACAGCCCTCAGAACCAAAGTGGGTCAGAGAGTCTCTTGAAAAATGAAATCCCCAAATTAGCTGGGGCAAAAATGAGGCTGGCCCTAGACTCCCTTATCTTTCAAAAACCCAAATCAATTTATAGGGTGACAGAATGCATGCTCTCCAAATACAAGTCAGGAATTTTTTTTTTTTTAAGAAGCATCTAAAGCTTCTAGCCAGTTTCTATCAAAATGAACCCAATGCTACTAAGCCAATTTCACAACACAATTTCCATCGGCAAATCTATGGCATAGGTGCTGTTGCCACCCCTATCCTATCCTCATTCCTATTATTACCACAGTAAGTACTGCTGACTGATTACATAGTTTTTAGGCACTAAGCCTCCAGTTGAGCCTCAGAATCCTTCTTAACACGGAGTTCTGAGTGCCTCTTACACAAGAGTAGTTGAAAAGAAGCATTCATTATTAGCCATCTCTAGAATAGAGAAATGAGCAAATGACATAGTCAAATGGTTTTCCAAAATGAAAATTTCTACGTTGGGCTGATAACTTCCAACAAATAAAAGTATCAATATTAAATAATTTCCTGCATCAAATCAATATATTCAGCTATTCTAGGTAACATTTTGCAAGTCCCTCACACTAGAAGGCTTAAAAATAAGCCATGCTCCTCAAAGTTGCACATTCTGTTAGATTATGTAGAAAAGGCAGCAGGTTACAAAATTTTCCCTTTAAAGTTTCTCGGCCCCAATGATCTCTTCCTTACTCAACTGCACAGAGCTTGGGGTCTCATCCCAGGGCTATTTTTTCTTTAGTATAGTCCTTGTTCTTTCTTGAGAAAAGAACAGTAGCCTGGCCAACAGCTGCCCCTGCAGTCTAACTCCACAGGTGAGAGGGAGAGACACTTCTGTCACTGTTAGAACTCAGGTCCTCACTGGCATCATAAAAGATGGAACTTCTCCACGGGCTCCTGGGGGCATCTCTAAGGGGTCTAGAGGCTGGGGATCCAAACTGGAACTTCAGGCTATTCAGGTGTTTCTCCACTTGGAGCATTAGGCTCACTGTCGGTTAGCTGGACTCAAGAAATCTCGGTTGCAGGTTGCAGCCGGAACATGTCTCCTCAAGGTCAGTCCTTGTTTTCCTAATTGCCAACTGCTCGCTGTTCTTCCTTCGTTGAGACCCAAACCACAGGGACACGAACCAAGGCAGATTCTGCAGAGCATCTACCTCCCACCAGCAGCCCAACAGAGGCCTTGGTGACTCAGCCGATGTATCCCACACCGCCATGCCCATCACAAATCCCAGCTCCAGCTCCAGGATGCTGCTCCTCCAGTAGCACGCAGGGTGTTTCCATCAGCCGTGATGTCCTCATTTTCAGATTCGACGTAACTACACACACCTAAAAGTGAAATTGTTAACTCCCCAGTTGATTTTTCTCCTAATTCCCTATTTCTCTCTGAGCTACCACAATTCCTTTGGTCCACAACCCAGCTGGTCCTGTTGACTCTTCTTCCATAATGCCCGTCACATTCTTCCTTCCCTTCTCAATGCTGTCTTTCTAGATCTGTTTTTTTTTTAAATTTATTTATTAATTTATTTTAATTATTTTTTGGCTGCGTTGAGGCTTCGTTGCTTCAAGTAGGTTTTCTCTAGCTATGGTGAGCGGGGGCTACTCTTTGTTGTGGTGCGTGGGCTTCTCATTGCGGTGGCTTCTCTTGTTGCGCAGCACAGGCTCTAGGCGCTTGGGCTTCAGTAGTTGTGGCTCGCTGGCTCGAGAGCGCAGGCTCAGTAGTTGTGGTGCACGGGCTTAGTTACTCCACAGCACGTGGGATCTTCCTGGACCAGGGCTCGAACCTGTGTCCCCTGCATTGGAAGGTGGATTCTTAACCACTGCACCATCAGGGAAGTCCCTCTAGATCTGTTCTTGATTTTTCCTTTTTCTGTGCTTTGCTTCCTCTCCTATATTCATACTATGCTTCTCCAGAGCAGAAATATTACTAAAGTCCCATTTTCCCGGCTAAAAACCTCAGACGTGCCCCACATTGAGAAAAATAAAACCTAGGTCTCGTAGACTGGCATGTGAGACACTCTACAGTCTGTGCCCAACCCTTCTTTTCCATGAAATTCCTTCTATCCACACTCTAGGTAATTCAAGCTCAAAGACAAGCTGGCTTATTCCCCATTCCTGATCACATCTCCATCATCCCTGTCACTCCTATTCTTGGCTCATCCCTGATGACTTTCTCTCCTTTCACTTACTTTGCTCCTCATCGACTTTCTTGGTCCAGTTCAAACTCTGCTCCTGAATTCCTAAATCCTCTGGCTGTACCACTTATGTGACCTTCGTAACATAACCCTTTACATTTACAGGTGTCTAGGCTGAACTAAGTTGTTATTCAAAACCAAAATAAGTTCCGAGAAAATCAGAACACCTCTTCTTGATATCTCCCATGGCATTAGCAGAGCAAACCAACCAGAGTTGGTTCCATTCGCTGATTGACTGGTATGCTGCAACTTATAAATAATTTTAAGATGACTTCCTAAGGACTGATTTTAGAATACAGAATAAACTAGAAATGGGTGCACTTTAGGTCTTGCCTTCCTTTAATAAACCTTATTCTCATTACCATAACTCACCCAAGGGCTATCCAACCTCAGACGAAACTCTTAAGAAACTACCATTTTTGAAGGGAAGAGGAGAACAGGTAAGTTCATTTTACATAAAATAAATGGAAAAACGATTTGATTTTAATACGATGTTACACTGATCACAGTAACTGCAAAGTATATTCTCTCTCATGTTCATTCATAACCACACTTACAAACGTGTACATATCATATAATAACATAGTGTCTCAGAATAAGCAAGCAATATAAAAATGTGTGTTTTTACAGGAACCTACACAATGGATTCTATAGTGAAAAATAAGATCCACTTGGAAGCTCCAACGAAGCAGAGAATAGAAGTGAAAATGCCTTTGGAGACAGGACAACCATAGAGTTCAAGTGCTGAGTTCAAATCCTCTGTAGTCACTGCCATTTTACTGGAACACACAAAATTAAGCAAACACCAACAAAACAATACAATACATTTTCTGTCAAACTCTTTCAGTTCTGTTTTCACAAAAGAATGTAACACCAAATGGAATCTCACTTATTTCAATAGCTGTCGTAATTTATCATCTTTTTTCCTTCTGGAAAGAGACAATGCCCATTGTAAGCTGGGAGTATAACCTGATGGATCATTAAGGTGGGGGACAGTGACTCATACCTGTGAAGCTATAATGAGGGGTCTGTGAGTCCAAACACTGCCAACAGCCTGAATAAACAAAGCCACACACAGAGGCACTAGTATTTTTTTTTCTCAAATGTCTGTAGCTGTTGTCATGATCAATAAATTAGAAAATATTAAATGTCCTGAAATTCACAGTCGCTTTCTGCTTTCTATCTCTTCTTAATCAAGAGATACGTTCAATCAAGGGATTGTATGGGATGTTCTACAAAAAGCCTGACATTAAAAAGGATCCCCAGAGGGCTTCCCTGGTGGCGCAGTGGTTGAGAGTCCGCCTGCCAATGCAGGGGACACGGGTTTGTGCCCTGGTCCGGGAAGATCCCACATGCCGTGGAGTGGCTAGGCCCGTGAGCCATGGCCGCTGAGCCTGCACGTCCGGAGCCTGTGCTCCACAACGGGAGAGGCCACAACAGTGAGAGGCCCGCATACCGCAAAAAAAAAAAAAAAAAAAAAAAAAGGATCCCCAGAGCAATAAAGGCGAGACCATCTATACCAGATCCCTGATGCTGATCCCGTAAGTCATCCAATGCCACACAGATCTGGGGCTTTTCAAGCTTTCTGGCTGCTGCTGGGCTCTGTGCAAAGTCTATAAAAGTGAGCTCCTTTTATAACTCCCATCATGATAGAAGACTATAGATGCAAATGAGTTGAGGATGGTGGTCAGTGGCTACTAAAAGAATAAATAGGGTGCTCATGTATCCATACTCCATTTATCTCACACTGAGCTCAACGGAAAGCCCATACAATCGAGGTTCCTAGGTAGAGCTCTAAGGTAACAGGTAAAGGATGGATAAACCAAAACACATTATAATCATCATACACAAAATATCTGGATCTACACTGTGGGGATGCTAACCATCCAGATCCCCCTGCCGGATGCCACGGTCTAGGGACTCCACACCTGGTTCCTGAGCGAGCCTGCAGGATCCTCTTCATTAAACATGTGGCTTCGTTCTCCTACTGTCTCTGCGCAGGGAGTAGCATGGGATTATCATCGCCCTATTACTGTTATCACACTTCAGTCAAGCTCTTTCCTTGTTTGCTTCCCATACACAGCTGAAAGCTCGCTGAGGGGAGGGATGGAATCCCATTTATTGTCATCTTCTCCCGACCGCACCTGGCTCTCAGAAGCAAAATGACTGCTGAATAAATGAAGGCACATAAAGCCCCATCATCGGGGTAAGTAGCAGAAGCAGCAGTGCAGGCCAAGACTCCTAGAGCACAGATACGTAGCATGGCGTCCAACAGGAGAATTTTAGTGGATGCCAGGGAGAAAAAGCGAGCCAAAGAAAGCACTTTGCAGTGGGCTGGAACTGCAGATCCTTCTGTGGTTTTTATCTGGAGCCTTGTGCAGGCTTACCCAGATCCCATTGCCTGTAACATGTCAGGAAGCCACCACATACATGAAAACTGAAGAGGGAAAGATCCATGAGATGGGACTAAAATGCACCGTCAACCAGACAGCAAGGGATTCTCTCCTCCATGCAAATACAAACACATGGACACACATGCTCAAAGGCATCCACAGTCTGGAAGGCTAAAACAGCACTGGAAAGAGGGAATAAGTCCCCTGGGCTGTGGGAAATAGGCTGGTCATCTTCCAACTCTTTAAGAATCTTTACCCTTTAAGGATGCCCTTGGGGTTGCACCTCTCTCACATCTGTCCCCGATCTCTCCGGCCACGGTGGTCTGTCTCTTTTATGAACTATCTTTATGAGCAGTCTGTGTTGTTCGCTGGTCATTAAGTGAGGCGGGTGTCAGAGTGAAAGGAGCCCTGGACTAAGAATCAGAAAAGCTGGTTCGAGTTACATGACTCCCTCAGCTCCTGGTCCTTCTTCAATGAAACGGAGATAGAGGGCTCTGATACATGGCTCTCACAGGGTCATTTGAGGGTGAGAGAATATACAGTTTACCATTATATTTGGTTTCTAGGGCTGCAGTAACATTACCACAGACTTGGTAGTTTTAAACAATGGAAATGTATTCTCTCATAGTATCAGTATCTCTCAGTATCAATAGGCCCAAATCAAGGTATTAGCAGGCCATGCTCCCTCGGGAGGCACCAGGGGAGAGTCTGTTCCTTGTCTCTTCCAGCTTCTCGGGGAGTGATATCTCCCTCTGCCTCTGTCTTAGGATACTTGGGTTTGGATTTATGACCCACAGGACAATCCAGCATAATCTCTTCATCTCAAAATCCTTAAATGAATCACAACTGCAAAGGCTCTTTTTCCAAATAAGATAATATTTACTGGTTCCAGGGATTAGGATCTGATATGTTTGGGGTCACCATTCAGGTCACTACACCCATCAACTATATTAAGTGTTAAAGTACAATTCTTGCCCCGTATTCTTTTCTTAATTCTCATTATCAAAGCTAGGACAGAAATTCTTTGAGGATAAGAACAACTCATACTTTGCAAGTCCCACGAAGGTTTTTAAGGTATTATTTGTTCATATAGAAAATAAAGCCCTTATTCTACTTTTTAGTTCCCAGCATTAGATCCCATGTAAGAATTCTAACATTGTGTCAAGTGTCTCATTTTTTATTTCTAAAATAGCCAGACCTTCTGTTCAGAGAAGCTGGGGAAAAAGGAATTGCATTGTAGATGCTTCCACTGTTACTGCCAAGTGCCTTGCATTGAGTGTCATTTGTGATGCGCTGTTAAGTGAAAATCGTTCTGAATTATCACCAGAATCCAAAGGCAGGAGAGCTACTAGAAGTAAAATTGTCATAAACCCCAGACGAATGAGTGTGAACTCCACGCAGCCTGATCCATCTCAGTGTCAAGAGGAGAAAAGCAGCAGCTTCCAATCTGGAAGAGCTTGATGCAGGCTCAAGATGGGGGTAAATCCGTTCACTCATTTTTTTCAACAAATATTTGTTGAGGACGCACTATGTACGAACACTAGGGACCCAGTGGTGAGCAAAATAGGCAAATCGTTGTCAATTTAAAAGTTTTGTTCTAGTTGGGTAAAATAAACAAGAAACAAACAAACGTTACATATTGAGTGGGGATACACACCAAAGGAAACATCATGAAGCAGGGTTGGGGGAGCAGGGCTGGGGCTCTCCACGAGGGGTGGGAAAGGCCTCTCTGTTGCACTGACATTTAGTTCAGACATTAAGTGAAGGAGAGATCAGGTGATTGGGGACCAGGAGGGACAGTGTTCCTCTAGCTGTTCCGATCAGCTAGAATAGCTTGTTGTACCAGAAAATGCACTGCTCAAAGACCAAGAGGATAATGTCAAAAGGACCCAGGAGTCAGGTTGAAAGGCTTCCCTCTGATTGATTTGGGGACAACATGACCAACAAAAGGAGGAATGGTGGTCACGGATCATTACACACCAAATATATGTTATCTATTTTATTCTTTAAAAAAATGCATGAATTAATAATAACATTCCTAAAAATGGGGGGAGAGAAAGGAGGAAAATTTCTTCTGTAACAGAAAAACACCAGCTAATAACAGAATTAGAAAACTGCCATTTGGCAAACAGCAATATAATAACTGAGTCAAGCAAGGTCACTGATAAATGTAAAAACCATTGGGTAAAATTTTGTTGAGAAAAGGATATTCATGTGAACTCAAAATGCTGCTCCAGAGATTACTTAATAAAGCAAAAGGCGTAAAACCGCAAGGGAAAGGTCTGGCAGGCACCAGATTTTGGGCTTCGTAATATGATGCTAGGGGTAAGACATCTTCACCTGATCTTTTCAAGTATGTTTAACCTGAATCTAATGATGAAGAAACCATCAGATAAACTGAGATTGTGGGACAGTCAACAAAGTAGTTGTCCTGTATTCTTGAAAAATGTCAATATTATGAAAAGATTTTTAAAAAAACCCTAAAAGTGTTCTAAATTAAAGGAAATTAAAGAGATAAGACAACTAAATGGAATATATAATCTTTTTTTTTTTTTTTTGCTGTACGCGGGCCTCTCACTGTTGTGGCCTCTCCCGTTGCGGAGCACAGGCTCCGGACGCGCAGGCTCAGCGGCCATGGCTCATGGGTCCAGCCACTCTGCGGCACGTGGGATCTTCCCGGACCGGGGCACGAACCTGTGTCCCCTGCATTGGCAGGCGGACTCTCAACCACTGCGCCACCAGGGAAGCCCCTAAAAAAAATACAACTCTAAAGAACTTTTAAGGGGATAATTGGAGAAATTTGATATGGACTGCATATCAGATAATATTGTAATCACTTTCAATTTGGGAGTATAATAATGATATAATGTTTTGATTTGCATTTCTCTAATGATTAGTGATGGTGCTTTGTAACCACCTAGAGGGGTGGGATAGGGAGGGTGGGAGGGAGACGCAAGGAGGAGGAGATATGGGGATGTATGTATATGTATAGCTGAGTCACTTTGTTATAAAGCAGAAACTAACACACCAGTGTAAAGCAATTATACTCCAATAAAGATGTTAAAAAAATAATGATATAATGATGTTATGGTTATTAAGGAGAATTAATTGTTCTCAGGAGATAAATATTGGAGTACTTAGGGGTGAAATGTCTGAATGTCTGCAAATGACTCTCAAATGGTTCAGCAAAAACAAACAAACCAACAAACAAAACCCCATTTCTTTTAATATCTATATGGGCGAAAAGGGAAGGAGGCAGGAAGATAAAGCAAATGTGGCAAGAGTTAACTGATGAATCAAGGTGAACATGGGTGTTGACTGTACCATTCTTCCAACTTTTTTCATAGGTTTGGAATTTTTTTAAAAGGGTAGGGGAGAAAACTCTAGGAACAGGAGACAAAAAGGCCGTGACACAAACATGCTTGGAGTGGTCAAGAAAAAGCAGAGTCCACTGCAGCCAGCAGGACATGAGTGAGAGGCAGCAGGAAGTGGGTCCTGGAAGACAGGAGGGGCCACTGGAAGGCTCTGGGCAGAGAAGTGACCGGCACGACAAAGACCAGTCTGACAGCTTGATGGAGAATGAGCCTAGGAGGACAAAAGTTCAACTGAAGCCGGGGGGACACGATAGGAGGCTGCTACAGAAATCCAGGGACAGGACTTTTTAACTCAGAACGTAAGATTGAGCCAAGTTCATATTTTACATAAAGAGGAAAAGAAAAACAATTCCAATACCATTTTAGGAAAATAAATGTTCTCTCACTTTGGAGTATCCCCATATTGTTTTACTAACTGGACCCAGTAATACTTCACATTGAATAGTAACAGTTCATATTGTCATGGAAAAAGTAGTAGAATAGCATAAGAATCCATGAAATCGAGCTCATCTCCTTTTCACCTGGGATCATGAGTACAGCTGTCCCATTTTCATAATATCTCATCATTGTCATGTTCCATTAGCAGATGCAACATCCTCAATACAAAGGTCAGGTTTTGCAGTTCATTTTTCTTGCGGTACGCGGGCCTCTCACTGCTGTGGCCTCTCCCGTTGCGGAGCACAGGCTCCGGACGCGCAGGCTCAGCGGCCATGGCTCACGGGCCCAGCCGCTCCGCGGCATGTGGGATCCTCCCGGACCGGGGCACGAACCTGCGTCCCCTGCATCGGCAGGTGGACCCCCAACCACTGCGCCACCAGGGAAGCCCACAGTTCATTTTGAATGCTGGGTTTCTAAGAACAATATGAAGATAATAATAATAAAACAGAATGCTCAGGTTGGAACTTTTCACAAACGTGATCTAATTAATTCTTATAACACCTCCAAGAGGTATTATTATCCCCATTTACTGCTGGAGAAACTTGAGAAATTGTTTTCTTAATTCAGCATTTGTATCACTCCTCTTACTGAGACACCTCTGAGCTTCACATTGTCATCACCATCTTTTGCTTTCAAAGAATATCACAACTTAATTCTCTTATCAACAGAGTGGGTGTTAATGGTTGTAGCCACATTTTAAGAGTAGGAAATAAGTTTTGAAAAATGACGTGAAATGTCTTTTTCCTAGTCTCAAAGCAATGCAGTAACAAAATGGAACATACAGCAGCACCCCCCATACACAGACACACACACACACACACACACTCACACACACACAGCAAAGTACTTTTTTCATTTGTTTCAAGATGATCTAGTAATTGAAAGATAACTGCTATAATTTCAATGTATTCTAAAACCCAAATTCGAAATTTAGTTAAGTAAAGAAGTCACAATATTTGGTCCTGGAAAACTATGTAATAACGAATACTCCTGAGTGATGAAGGCCGAATGAGTCTCTAATGGTGGGTGGTACAAAGGAAGTTTCCAGGTTCCTTGTACTTGGGGTGGGGCTGAAGAGGCACATCTCCTATTAGGGCTCAAAGGGTCTGAGGCCATCACAGCAATGGTGAGACACTGTCTCCCCAGGGCAGAAGCAGGCCGGCCCTGGCTGAGGGAACTGGGCAGAGACTGCTCTGGATAGAGCAGCAGTAGATACCAGTGCCTTGGGGGCCCATGGCCTGATTTCCAAATGAAATCAATTTCACCTTCATTGCATCACTTAAGCTCTGTCTAAAATAAAACTTTTTAAAAAAGAGAAATATAGGGCGCCACAATTCAAAACAGGCTCCCCAGTCCCATAACCACACTCTCAACAGAGGACTGAAAAATTTACTTGTATGGTGAACCAAGCAGATGAACTCCAGTCAGAGTAACAGAATCACCTTCCCTGTAAATAGCATATTCTACTTGGAATGCAAATTTAAAATGACTGCAAACTGGAATGCGTTCAAGTAAAGTGTAGACAGTGCAACCTTATGCTGTAGAATAAAAGTGAGGGCTCTTCCCCCAGAGGCCTGAATTTGAACCAGATCTAGCCTCTTTCTAGACACTGGCAAGTGGGTACATTTTATTGTTCAAACATGGAGGGCTTGAAAGTGAAAGGGGACACTTTCGATAATCACACTGGGCTAGGAGGCATCAACTGAACTGAACCTGGGCAAACAGAGATGTGTGGTCACTACAGATAAGTCTGTTTCTCTGAACCTCAGTTTTCACATCTGCCAAATGTGAAATCGTCTTCCTGGACTCACGGGCCTGGTGTGAGGACTATAGGAGTTAATGTATGGGAAACACTAAGAACAGCACCGGGCAGGTAGCAGAAACCAAGGCCCCTGAAAGGCTCTCAGGGCCTGGCCATGGAGGCACCTACATCTGCAGAAGCGAAGGCTTTGAAAGGACTAACGAGTCCCAGGGACCCAGCAGAATGTGAAAGCTCTGTTTGCCATCTGACCTCACAAAACCTCATCCCCTAGGCTTGATAACTTTATAACAGGTAAGTTTGTATTATCAGTTCAGAAAATAATAAATTTCAGGAAAAAAAATCAAAGCAAAGCACCTAAATGTCTCCTGCAATAAGTTTATTATATTCAACCTTCCGCATTACTGCACATCAGTCTACTCCCTGCCCCCTCACCTATTCCCCACTTGGAGTACCACAGAAGCATCATCTCATTCTCCCTTCTTCGGATTCTTCCAAGAAACAGAAGCCTCCAGCTGGTGGCACCTGCAGAAACCACGGTAGCCGAGAGGAGCACTAACTGGCCTGTCCACGCCTCCCCTGCCACCCCTCCAGTGACACCTGAGGCCCCAGTTTTCCCACTTGTGCCCAGCCCACGCCCACAGGACCAGCAAAGTGTTCACAGTTGTGCTCATCTCTGCTTTGCAGAGCCATTCCGTGGAGTGCCTACACCAAACAGACCCGGTCCTACACAACAATTCAAAAATAAAACTCACGGATGCACAAGGCAGTTCATTAAACCATCACATTCACAAAAGCACCGGAACTGGTGTCTGCAGACTATGAAAAAATTGCCATCTGGTACCAGCTTCTGCAGATTTTTTTCAATACTCTTCACAAAGTGAAGTGGCGAAAACAGAGAATAAAAAAGACAAATGGTCCTGCTCATCCTACAAAGTCAATGAAACTAAAAGGGTTTAGTAGTCAGCTGACTTTCCTGCACTTACAGGAATCCCATGAAAAGGAGACGCAAATAAGTTCATTTGTATCCTTTCTAGATTTCACAAATAAGTTATATATGATATTTGTCTTTCTCTGTCTGACTTACTTCACTTAGCATGATAATCTCTAGGTCCATCCATGTTGCTGCAAATAGCATTATTTCATTCATTTTTATAGCTGAGTGATATTCCATTGTATATATGTACCACATCTTCCTTATCCATTCATCTGTAGGTGGACACTTAGGTTGCTTCCATGTCCTGGTTATCGTAAATAGTGCTGCAGTGAACATTGGGGTGCATGTGTCTTTTTGAATTATGGTTTTCTCTGAGTATATGCCCAGTAGTGGGATTGCTGGGTCATATGGTAGTTCTATTTTTAGTTTTTTAAGGAACCTTCATACTGTTCTCCATAGTGGCTGCACCAATTTACGTTCCCACCAACAGTGCAGGAGGGTTCCCTTTTCTCCACAGACATAGAAAACACACTTATGGTTACCAAAGGGGAGCAGTGGAGAGGGATAAAATAGGAATCTGGGATTAAAGTATACATACTACTATATATAAAATAGAGAATCAACAAGGACCTACTGTATAGCACAGGGAACTATACTCCATATCTTGTAATAATCTATAACAGACGAGAAAGTAAAAAAAGAATATATATATATATATAACTGAATCATTTAACTGTACACCTGAAACTAACACAACATTGTAAACCAACTATATTTCAATAAAAATTTAAAAAAGGAAGACATTAAACAAAGGAGGCACAAAATCACAGCATATTGCCATGTATTTGGTAAATGCTTATTATGTCTGCCCCTCACCATGGCAACAAGTGGAGTGAGGGGGATTCAGGCAGCTGTGGACACCCAGTAACCTTTCTAGCAGCAGCAGGACAAATGGACAAGCTCTTGGCAAAAGTTGGGCTAGGTGACCACCATCCCCAATGCCCTCCTCTGCTAAAGTATCCTCTACCTGTCCTTCCTACCGACTTTAGGACCACCACAGGTCCCATTCTTGCTAACAGAAATTTATCCCACTCAATGCCTATAAGCTATTATTCTTATTCTTGGGCAAGGTAGGTGAAGACAGTGAAGGTCCATGACGTTCATGACTTGCCCAAGGTCTCAAAGCTTGTATGTGCTGGGGGCAGTGATCAAGATTCAGGCACCATACTGCTAGTATTTTGGGGTCCCATACTCAACTCCTCCAGGGCCGGTCAGGTAACAGGAATGAAAGGAGCCAGCCAGGTGGGGTTTTCAGTACGCTGGGGAACAGAAGCCCCACAGAAAAAAGGCAGCAGTGGCCCAGCTCTAGGCAAGACTAGAATCACACCATGAGAGATTATAGACTCATGGAAGGGCTTCTGCTTTTACAAAGCAGCCCCCAAAGTCCCCAATTAAAACTCTCTTGCTGCTTCAAAGCACCTTCAACGACAATAGTTCATTGATTTTATGAAGTATCTGCTATATACCAAGTGCCGTTATAGGTGTCAGGGAGATGGAAGTAGCAAAATAGACAGGCCTCCATTACGTGGGGCTTACATTTAACTCTCTTTCATTGAAGAGACTTAGCCTGTTCAGCATGTCATCTGCCATGACTTCGAGATTATTTTCTCTGTCCCTCACCATAGCCAGGTACAGTTGCTAATATACTCTGAGGTTTACCTTTCTATAATAATGCCTTTCTACTCTCTCCTTGAACTTTTATTTATAATTAATACCTGGTCAGTTTTTACATTTTGAAGGTTATAATTTAATACTTACGGCAGCATCAAAATGCATGCCCTGCCTCTCAAGGTGTCAGCACCAATCCCAAAGCATACATCCTATGTAAGAGTGTGCCATGTTGTGAGCACAGGGAAAAACATCAGACCAGGCTGGAGGCCCAGGGAATCACATTCATTCCATCCATACACACTTGTGAAGCCTCTACTATGTGTGTCAGGCACTGTTTTAGGCTTTGTGGATACATCTGTGAAAAAAGAAAAAAAGAAATCCTTGTCCTCGTGAAGTTTATGGCACAATGGCAATTAGTCTTCTCTGAAACTAGTACTGAATCCTACCAGCTGTGTGGTGTGTGTGATTTCAGTCCCAGCTGAAACAGGGAGATGGGGATTTGGGAGGGGAAAGGAGAAGAAATGGAATAGCCACTCCATTGTTACCTCTGGCCTAGCTGTGAGTCCACCATCTCGAGACTCCAGAAACCAAATGGGGAGGTGAACAAAAGGATGGATTAAGTAAAATGGAAGGAGTGCAGGAAGTGCAGCAGATGCTCTAATGGTTGCCATCCACTCAGAAGTGGGGGCATGTGATGAAAATGCAAAAGAACTTTGCTCTATCAACAGCAATGTGGTCCCTGAGGAATGGTAGCCAGACTCCAGCTACTTACTGGTCCCTACTGAGGGCGAGGCCTGCCAGGTGCCAAGAAAGATCCTGAGAATGTAAAATGAGGGAGCTTCCTTTGGAATCTTTCTACCTAATAATCACAGTCCAGATTATGAGCTGGCCTGGGTCACATCCACATTACTCATGAAGCACTGATGTCATCATTATATGAAACAGCCACTAAATTGAAGTAAATTTATTAAGTACTGGGGATTGTGGAAATTCTGAGTGGCTATGGTTGCTTCAGAAGGGAGAAAGGGAAGGCATATATAAATTCCACTCAAGGTTTTTAAGATGTTTTCTATCACATTGATATGGATCAATGGATATTCGGGCCATGTTTTTTTAAGCTTGTGGACAAACTGTGTTTTGCCTTTCTCTCTCCAGCCCTGCTGCAAGACAAGAATGTCAGAATTTCAGGATGAAAGGGCATTTGGGAATAATGTGGTTGAATTCTCTGTTCTACAAATTTCCACGTAAGTGGGAACTTGGCCTTCCTGGGAGATTTCCAGTGGTGTGAAACTGAGGGTCTGATGATCCGGCCCATTCTACACTCTGAAAGCTTTCTTAGAAAATTCTTCCCCTCATACGGAGCCAAAGTGTGCCTTGCTGTAGCCTCCCTGTAGCAGTGTAAGGTTACACTCCTGAGACATACTCAACTAAATTTACATTTCATTTAGCAGCTGAGCTGCCCCAGAAGCTACAGATCTCTCATTTCAGGGCAACTCTTAGGAAGCCCATGGAGTCGGAGGGTAGGAGGGTAACTCCCATGCCAGCACAGCCTGCCTCCAGGGCTTCACCATGAAAGGAACAGAATATTCCACTACCGCATTTAGAAACTCTGTGTGTCAGCACCTCAAAAGGGCACAGACACTGTCAATGCTCACCACCATCACTCTCCCCGGACCTTCAACCCCCGCTCATAAAAAAGGAACAAGAAGAAATCTGATCCATCACAATCAATGGAAGAAAAAAAGTTCTATGCAGGGATGCAATAAATGCTTTTCTGTGGTAATAGCATGAACCTATTTGGAATCTCTACTGTGCGCATTAGACCGTCATCTGGGGGCACACTGTTAGAGACACCCAACTCCAGGCGGCCAACCAGCTATCTCTACCTAGAGATGTCTCTACCTAGAGATGTCAAGACCAAACTCATCATTTCTGTAATTTTCCTCCCTCTCCAATTCTCTCTCTTGGGTTCTGCTCAGTTAATGCTAGAAATCTGAGTGTCAATCATTCATTCAAAACTATCCACTGAACACCTACTCTGTGCACCTTTCTTTCAATCTCTGTAACAAAGACTGTTATCTATTTACCAAACTCATTTCCTCTGTTTTCTGGACACAGGGAAGCTGTATTTTCCAGCCTTCCTTGTCCTTAGGTGTAGTAGAATACTAAATTCTAGGCAATGGAATGGGAGTGAAAGTAATGCATGCCACTCTCAGGTCTGGCAATGCACCATCTCTCATGCTCTTTCCCTTTTCCACCAGCTGCAATGATGGCCAGGGCAACCTTAAAGGCCATGTGTTGAAGACCCCCTTACCCCAGATCCCTAAATGATTGTGTGGAGTGGATTCTCTTCTCCACACTCTTGTTCTGTGAGTGAGAAATACAATTCCATTGTATCTGAGCCAACTGTACGGTGGCTGATTTGTAACCAGCACTGTAATCAATACATCTTCTATTTCCAATTCACTCATTCATTCATTGTTTAATAAACATTTTGCAAACACTTAACTACATTTCAGGCATTGAGAAAGGCACTGGGGAAATAAACATGACTAAAGGAGGTCACAAAGTCTACCTAAACTGGATAATTTAAACCCCATATAAATGATCCCATGGCAATGTGTCTGTCTTAAGTTAGTCACAGTGGAAAGATCTGAGACTTCATTTTGAATCCTAGGCTAGTTTAAGCCACTTAAATATCTAAATGTGTTAGCATCTTCATCTATAAACAGAAGCAATATTCCGTCCTGCCTAGTGTCAGGTGGATTAAATTGAAAGAGATAGAAAGCCTTCTGTCAACTATCAAGTTCTCTGCCATTTTTAATTTAATTCACTGCAATTGTCCTAATCCAGGACCTGTTATTCATGAAATATCATACCAGCATCCTCATTGGAGTTTCTACCTAAAATCCTATCTATTCCTAAAGAATAGATTGGCAAAGGTAAATTTTCCCAGTCTGAGCTTGGATCGGTCATTTCCTTTTTTTGAAAAAAATCTTCCAATACTCTGGAATGCTTACAAAATGAAAGTCAAACTTTTTAGCTCGGTATTCAAGGCCCTACATAGCATGGTCCCAAATTAATGTATAAGTCCTTATCAAACTATACAAGTCCATGCTTTTCTTCTACCTCACCCACCCTATCTTCTAGCCATACGCACCATCTCTACAATGTGCCACGCTCTCTCACCTCCTTGCCTTTGTGTTATTCTTTGTCCAGTTTTGTTCTTTACAACCATCTCTCCCCATTGAAACCCCCCACTTTTCATGGTTCAGCTCCAAAATCACCAGTTCTAAAAACATCTCTCTCCAAAAACAGTTTTCAGACCCTCATCCTCCTCTGCACTGCCACATCATTTACTCTGAGTCTCTCTTCTCCACTACTGATACACCTTTATTTCGAATAACCTATTGTCTTTGGGAAGGAAAAAGAAGAGGAAATGTGAGCACTTAAAAAAGTCACGTTACACTGAAGAAAAAAGTTCAGAAGACAGTCCAATGACCTGTGGTTGGATTACCAAAAATAGACTAGTTACAAGAGTGATGGAACTCTCTGGATTATCAGAAAACTCTTCCTATGCTTTAGGATCGATTATATTCAGGGGATGCTTTACAAAAGCTATTAGTGGAACCTTCATGTTGAAAGTCACTTTTGAAATAATAAACATAATCCCATCGGCAGAAGAGTAGAACCAATGTTCAAAGTCGTTCGTTCATTTCCCTAGTCAATTCTTCAGATTTTGGCTCAGTCTTATTTTAGAAAAATGAGAGAAACAAATGTGTTAAACTGTCCCACTGATACGTAAGCATAAAGCTTGTAAGTTAGCATTTTTAAGGAACTGGTCATGCATGGCACGTTTTTCATTCATTTGCATATATGAAATAAAAAGTATTCATTAATTAAAAAGTCACTTAAATCATTCTTTCCATCAACTGAGAGTTTGCTTCTACTTTCTCCCTTAGGATTAAAAAAGGGTGAGGGGAAGCTGGATACTCTGTATTTTTTCTGATTAGATACAGGGAGACCAACTCTACCCACAGACACTAAATTCACAAAAATCCTAATAGAGCGTATGTACTATACATACAATACTAACAGCATTTTCTCTTATGTACTCTTGTAACAAACTAGGCTAAAATGCAAGTATAGTTCCTTGAAGATATTTCTCTAGAGAACAGAGAAGAATTAATTTATATCAGCCTATGAGTGAGAGGGTGGGGTATGTAACTGGAAATTCTAAAAAAGATTTAAAAATACTAATGGTTTTAGACAATTCAAGTACTTTGTCCTGTAAATAACAGGATATAAAATACTTTGTGGCAAAACAGATATGATACTCTAATGTGAATTAGAAAATGTTTCTTAGAAATTGTCATAAACGGTATCATTATAAAAAATGGATCAAAATTCATGAAATTCAGTGTAGACCATTTCCTAAGGAAAGCCACATGTAATACACACACAGGAATCAAACAAACAACTAATCAATCACTGGACACTAAGTGAAACATTAGTAAGATATGCTCAATGGGACAAGCATAGCACATTTTCTCAGTGTTCCTGTAAGTCATCAAGTAAACAGCTCAACAAGTTTCCTTACTTTATGTTAACACTAAGAAAACAGTTAAGAAAAAATTGTTTATTGCGTATTGTGGTCCAAAGTGTTCAAATACTCGGGGTGCAATCTGGGGGAAGGGAAGGGAAGACAAAGCAGCCCCGGGCAGGCACTGGAGCGCGCTTACCTCCAGAAGTGAAAAGCGAAGAGAGGACTACAGGGACTGCCTGGGCTGGATGGGGTTGGACTCAGGCTCCTTGGAGTGAGACTGAAAGTTAAAATAATGTCATTCCAAGTGGGAGAAATGATGGCAGTAAAAATAGCACAGCTCATTGAAGGGACTGTGTTCCCTTTAGGCGAGAATGATCACGGCATGCCTATCGGTACCACTAGGTAATCATCTAATCACGCGCCCCTTTTTAGCTCTAAACCAGAGAACAAGCACAATGCTTCCTGCTGAAATTTACATTCTCAAAACTACTGCTGCCATTTTTATTTGTGCCTTTTCTTTGTCACAGAGCAACTTGGCAGATATGTTCGACACGTGATTTTTTGCAAAGTCAATTCAGTGCTGTTCTTTATATTGAGTATATTCTATTTCTGATTAAGAACCAATGGTGAATCTGTAGCAGAACTAGAGGGAAGTAGTTATCAGAAAAGAAATGAAACTTCAGGTTAAATACTGTCGTTTTAAAAAAGCAAAGCAACAAACATTTCCATATTTTTAAATGCTTTGCAGGGAAAAATATCCAACAACATTTTGTCTAATTCTCATGGTACAAAGTGTTCTTATGCTTATATTCATAATAAGTAACTTCAAAATTTCTCACATATGGTTGTAAAGTGTTTTACTCTCCAAAGAGGTTTTTTCAAGTTCATCTATCAACGGACCATTATAATTCCTACTCCCAACAACCCATCCAAACCACCAAGCATATTCACCAGCCAACTCTCAAATATTCAGCATGGGGTGGTGAGCTTACAGTCCTTTTATCTTTTTTCCTTTTGGCCTCATGGCTCTTCTCTTTTAGGGACGAAAGGAAACAAATTTGTCAGATATCTTACTTGCAACAATTTTGCCAACAGATCTATCAAAATATGAAGTTAATACTAGTCCATTTTAATTATTTTCACATGGCAAAGTCAAAATAAGAATTAGCTAAGTGTTCTAGTACCAACTCTTAGGCTGAAGTGAGCCCTGGAAACTCCTGCTATATTGCAATGAGTTTCTTAACATTCTTCTGCCTCTCCTTTGGTCCATGACTCTACATCGTAACCACATTTTCCTACCTTAGGCAAAGAGGTCTTGGAACTGAGCTGCATGTTGGCTAATTCAAGCTGGTTGTGCCCTTCACTGAACAGAGAAGTGGCGACAGTGGCTAGAATCAGATTTAGGCTTCCCCAATTCTTAATGCCATCCTTGTTTCCCATGATGTGGATAATTGAGACTTGGCTGTATTTGTTTTAAACCGAAATGTAAGTCATTGCTCACAATGCTCCAATTTGTTTAATAAAATGTTTTAATAGAGTAACATTTTATATCTGTTTTATATCTTCTAAAACCATTCTCTGGTTTGGTACCAGTACTCGGCAAACTAAGGAATTAGTTTCCTTATACATTCAGAGCACGTTCAAAAAGCTGCTGCTCTTAAGCATACTGTACTCTAACTTAGCAGCTCATTGGAAAGCTCTCCTGAATGCCCACTGATACAGCCATCATTTAGTCCAAGTACAGTCTTATCTGTTCCTTCTGGTCCTAAAATAGGCATGCAAAGGCACTGAAGCCACTCCATGCCTCCAAGCTGAGATACATTATCATGTGTGCTATGAAGTGTCTGTGAACCTAATTCTATACTAAAATTGAAAAAAGGAAGAAAAAAAAAAAGACCCAGTTTCTCAGAAATCAGAAATCCATGCATAGGCTATCTACATGTCAGAAATTTCTGAATAAATTAATAATCCATTAATTTCTGAAATACTTATATATTTGCTGTCTCACATGCAGGATTCCACTTTCTGAAACAGGAATCAGAAACTGCCTCATGTTATTGATAAATCAGATGGAAAATTCTGAATTGCCTCCATATAAAATATGCTAGTGTAAGAGTCTGTGCTGCAGTACCTATGGAATAAACTCTCCTGAAGAAAAACAGAAACATCTCATGAGAGAACATACAGAAGCTGTTTTGCAGAGTTAGTCTGTTAAAAGGTCCCCAAATAAATAAAATTATATACACTAAATGTGCTCTTAATAAAATCAATGATAAGACTTTCCATTATAGCCATTCTCTGCAGTGTCAAGAAACTGGATTTACTCAGACTGCAGAATTAACTTTCTCCATGAATGAATGTAAAATCCGCTATGTCTACCTAAGAGTAGTTTTACATTTCAAGGTAAACAAAACGTTCAACGTGAATTTCATGCTAACACGACAATGACATTGAAGAGTGATACTCTAATTCTATCTACTGTCTCAAGCTCCTCAGGTAAAGGATAAACTATTTCAGATGCACAGTAACGTGTACCAGGGTAGAGCCTAGACTGAGGGGGTGTGGCCTGGGATGAAAACAAAATGCACAGAACCCCCTGTGTTGAGCTGACCTGTATGTCCTGCATCATCATAAAATTTGTGGCATACCTCAGTCTTTCAAATTATAGATGGAATAATGAATACAACTGAGTTTGTATGTTACAGAGTAACTTTGAAGCATCTCCTGTTAACGTGGACGAGATACCAAACACGAAAGAAAGAAAAGGTGTAATGTGAAATGGTATATACCAAGGCCAAAGAAGACAACAAGGAAGCAGCACAATCAGAAATAGAGGTCAAAGTGAAGCTGGGGGTTAAAGCTAAGTTCCTGAGCCTGGCACACAGAGTCATGGGCATCTGAGCTGTGCATTTCCAGAATGCTAGAGAGATGAGGGTTAAGTAGAAAAATCCACGCATGCCACTACAATATTCCACATAGATGAGGAGGGCTGAATGCCAGGGTGGAGATGGGGACAAAACAGTAGGCAATGGGTAAATACTCTTTGTACCTCTTTATTATATAAAAAGCCACATCTAGCAAGACGGTTGTAGGAGCCCTCTAACTTTTATAAGTGAGCACTTGTCAGTAAAAAATCAGTGTATAATTTTAGAGCAAGAACTGATTAAGAAAGTGCTCACATCACTTCAGAAATGTCATGTTTTTATTCACTTATTAACCAAGGAAACAGTTTCCCTTGTATGACGCATCTACAGGGTCCAAGAGGAAGAGTTACCCCTCAGAACTGGGTACAGGTCTCCCCTGCAGTCTCCTCCTGGAAGGAGTCCAGTATGAGATGATTTGGGTTGCACAGAATTCAATGGAAATGCAATTTTATATCTGTACTGCAAGTTAGAAGACATATTTATATTTTTCTACCAGATTTCTATTGTACTGTTAATTATTTTAAGTGTGCCAGCACAGACTAACTCATAGCTGCTGCATCTTTGACAAACAGATTTAAAATAAAAATTTGCTGACACTTCCTTCATCACAGATGTTTAACTTCGCCACAAATTAGATGTGGGCATTTTACGTGGCTGCATCAAATCAGAAGGCAGTCAGATGCGTTAATGGGTTAAAAAACAAAAAACAAAGAAAACCCCCCAGCTAAGCAAACACAGAGCTCAACTAGGTAAACACACTGCATGCGGTGGATGGAGACTCTGCAGAGAGGATGCAAAATGTACTACAGTTCATTACTATTCTGTTGCACAGATAAAACATGGATCACAGCTAATGAGTGTCACAAATAACCCTTCTTTTGCACTCTTATCCATTGTAATGTCTTCTGTTATTCAAGACAGACAGAGGCCCTTCTTTAGAACAAGGCAGCATGGGGATAAACAAACAGTAAGAGAGAAGAAAAAAAGAAAGACAGACACACCACAGGCCTGCTGATACATTCTTCCACAATGAGCTGTTAAGATGTTTCCAGCACTGAGGTTTAGTAACTTTAAATATGCAGCAGCTCTTTCCCTCTGACTGCAACACAAAATGCTGGGTCTGGGCTTCCACATCAGCTGAAATCAAATGCCATACATTTAAGACATGTTCCTTCCAGCTCACACTGCAGTGCTCTGAGGCTGTCAGTACAAACAAATGCTAAATAGCTACTGGTCGCAGGAAAGCGAGTGCCATGCAGAAAGCATTAAAATATTAAAGAGAGACAATACTTACTCCAAGGTCAGCCCCGGAATCTGTAGCCTTTCCCGCTGGGCTTTCATGGTTGTTATATGTTACCACACTCTATTGTAACCATGACACATATTCCCTGCTAGCGTCCCGGTGATGACAGAGAGCCGAAACGAACCTCTAGAAAGGGCTGGACTAACAATCTCTCGAGGGGGAGGGGAATCCTGCAAGTTTGGGTCTTTCCACCTCCAGTCATAATCAAGGGATGGCAGCCGCTTTCCTCAGGTTAACGGCAGTGCACACTGCACTGATTTCGTTAAGGGAATGAGGCTTTCGGCTCTGCATATCAAGTAATTGGTTTCTGGTTTTTTTTTTTTTTTTTTTTTTTTTTTTAAGAAAGTCGCTCCTCTCACAGACCCAGTTTTCACTTCAGTGAAATGAAAAGTCCTTTTCACCATGCAGACTGGAAAAAATAATAACAAAGCAACAGTATCATACTTGTCAAAGAGTTTATCTCAGCAAACCTCAACTATTCCCCACCTCCCGGGGATGCTCCTGAATAGAGCGTGGCCACCCTGAGGAAGTTCTACTTATTCTTTCCTTGGTGGAGTTAACAAAATCAGTCATGTTCCACAAGAAAGACACGGCGATCGGTGCCCAATGAAAATAAATAGATTTTTTTTCTATATATGGCAATCATCAGAAAGAGGAATAAACTAACTGCTTTAATTTGGGGGAAGCTGAACTCTGCTGTGAGGCAAAGACTTGTGTGAACAGGCAAAACCCTACAATGGGAAAGTACCAACTGGACACACAAGAGATTGGAGCTTGTATTTTTATTTTGGAAAGCTGATTTTTAAGAAGGTCACAGTGATACATACATACGTTAACGAGCAATCAAATACAAATAAGGAAAGGGAGAACATATATTCTGGAAGACTGAAAGTTTCATCCTGTATTTATTCAACGAACACAATTTTTCACAGTATTCATAACTTGGAACTCAGTGTACTTCCACTGTCGTGTATGAAGAACGTATCTGACTCACTTCCTCTAATGCATTTTAAAATGTTTTAAAATTTGGCAACCACCGGTTTGTTGAGAAGAAATACTAGAACAAATTAGGATTGTATTTTAGCAAGATTTCTCATTTTCAAGCACTGCAAGTCTACCCACGCATAGCCAAGCTGTGGTGAAAAAACTGTGTTCAAGTGGTTACATTTAAAAGGCCATGAAGCCAAACTCCATCTTTTCACAGATGACGAAGCTGAGGGCGCACAGTTGGTGGCAGTGCCGGAATTAGATTCGGGTGTGTTTACTCCTGTCCCAGGGGCTGTCATAGGCAGGGATGCCATGGGCAGTTGTTCAGGTTGTGCCCTGCACAAGGGGGCTGGGCAGGGAGGGAAGTCAGGGCTGAAATCCAGCCTGCTTCCCACGTAGCCAAGCTTGAACCAATGCTCTGTGCTGCTTCCACCCTATTATTTCTCATTTTCACAAAGTCACCCTCAGCTCTGCACTATCTAGAGGGTACCTGTTTCTAAACCTACAAAGGTGCATGTGGGCCAGAGGAGGTGCACGTGATCTTCCCATACCCTTTCTCTATATCCTAACCTGCCAATATGCTCTGGGGCATTTGTTAATGTTACTTCTCCTTCTGTGTGAGCTCACAAAACTAACCAACCTTCCTCCCTGTTAGAGGTAACAAATCCACACCAGGAACACAGTCATTGGTTGGTGACCATAGGGAGGCAGACAGAATGTAAACAAATATCTGTAATTAGCATAAAATCATAACAATAAGAAATAATAAAGATACAAGGGAATACAAAAGAGGAGGGATCATCTTTGCTCCCCATTCTACCCTTCCCCCCAAATAAGCTTCTTTGCTAAAATACCCAGAATCTCACCATTCTTTCCACCCAAATCACAGTGAACGTCCTGACTAGATTACTGTAATTTCCTTCTAACTGGACTCTCTACTTCTTCCCTGCTACCCTCCTACCCTTTGTTGGCCACACAAACTCCAAAATGATCAGTTCCACAATAAATCACTCCTCCGCTCAAAATCTTCCACTAGCTTCCCTCTTATTCCAAATAAAAGCCAAAAATCTAGCAAACTTGGCCAAAAAAATGGGACAACTGAGCATCAATAGGATTGACAATAGCAATATATTAAAATGTATCCAAAGTTTGAAATCATGAGTTCAAGAAGATGAGAAAGGGAGGAAAAAAGAAGGAAGGAAGCCAGCCAGCCAGCCAGGGTCACCTTTGGAGGATGCTGGAAAACTACCCAATTAATTTTGAAAACTGGCAAAGGAAAAAAAGCAAGCACTTATCCTGCTTTCCCTATAAATTCCACCTCATAGATGGGAAATGATTCTCTTCATAGACATATTCCAAGTGGTAAACAAAGAAGGGGTGACAAAATGAGATTATCACCATTTTTCAAACCCTAAGCAATCAACAGATCTCGGCCATAACCAACAATGACTGCTGGCATCACAAAGAGACAGCTGGGTATTATATGCTGCTTGATGCAACACCTATGAAGTAGTTTCACCAAAAAAAGCCACATCACCCCAGACACAACCAAGCCTCTACATCAAAATATCATTTTATAGGAAATATAGTGACAAAGGAACATGTTAATACCACAGAAACACGATCAGCAAAAGCTAGACTGTGAAAGCCAGAACAAATGATCTGATTTCTTAAACATTTTCAAAGCAGGAGGGAAAAAAAAAAAAAAAGATGGAAAGAGAACCTCAACATTAAAAAAGACTTAAGAGATATATTGACTAATTACAACATAAAAACTTTTTTTGGAGTCCTGATATCAAACACATAATCAAACATTTAGAAAATAATCAGTATAATAGACATATACACACAAACACACAAATACATACACACACACTGGGTATTTGTTAATAGCAATCAATTATTTTTAAGAATAACATTGGGATCAGGATTATTTTTAATTCCTTACCTTCCAGATATACACCCCAAAATATTCACAGATAAAATAACATGTCTAGGCTTTGCTTCAAATCAATCTGGAGAGGGATTATAAGATATATTGCGTTGGCCAAAAAGTTCGGGTTTTTCCACAGGTTTTTTTCCTGAACTTTTTGGCCAACCCAATAATATATATAAAAGAAAACTATCCCTGAGTTACTATTTAGTAAGCCTGGGTAATAGGTAGATAGGGGGTTCATTATACTCTTCTGTCTAGTACATGTTCGAAATTTTCTGTAATAAAAAATTGAAGAAGAGTTCTTACCAGGCCTGAAAAGCTCCATGTGACATGTACAGGCCCACCTCCCTGGCCTCTTCCCCTACAACTCCCGCTCTCACTCCTGGCTGTTCTTCACATACACCAAGCACACTCCTACCCCAGGGCTTTTGCATTTACTGCTTCCTCTGCCTGAAACTCTTCTCCCCTGAGGCATCCAAACGTCCTCCCTAGGTGAAATTGCAAGCCTTCCCCACACCTAGTGTTTCCTTATCATCCTAATGTCTTTCTCCTCTCAGCACTTACCATCACTGGACATATTTTATATTCATTTTTTGATCGTCTGTCTTTCCCTATGAGAGGAGGCTCCAAGAAGGTAACTGGGTCGTTTGTATCTCCAGTGCCGAGGACGGCTCACACAGGTATCCAATACCTATCGGCTGAAATGTGAATAAATGTCCCTCCCTCTGCTGCAACCACCAACCAAAGAGACTTACCCTCCTTTTTCTTATAATTATAGATCTCCACAGCGTTAGATAACTTAAGTGCCAGAGCCATGACCTCAGAGAGTGGCCTCCAGGAAACTGGAAGATCAGGACATGTTCAGATACCACATGAAGACCCAGAAAGGCCCCCACTGGCTGGAAGGCACACACCAAGGCCCAGCTGCTCACATGTGCGTGCAGAGAAAACCAAGGTCACACTAGACTAGGGGGCTGCATTTTGACGGGAGATGAGTATTTGGGGAAGACACTGGTTTAAACTACTTTGGCATCACTAAGAAGACATGCACACTGGCTGGAGTTAAGCAGCCTTCTCTTCTTACGTACGGGAAAGGAAACCACGCAGCCACATTAATGGTGGCAATACATATGGGTTTTGAACAAATCCAGTGGCATGGCTTAAGGCAGGGTTCTTCTATGTATTCCCTAGAGTAGTAGTTCTCAACTAGGGCTGGCAATGTTTGGAGACATTTTTGGTTGTCACACCTGGGCAGAGGCCAGGGACGTTGCTGAGCACCCTGCAATGCATGAGACAGCCCCACAACGAAGAATTACCCAATTCCAAATCAACAGTGCTGCTCTATGGACTTCCCTGGTGGCGCAGTAGTTATGAATCCGCCTGCCAATGCAGGGGACACAGGTTCGATCCCTGGTCCTGGAAGATCCCACGTGCCGCGGAGCAACTAAACCCGTGCGCCACAGCTACTGAGCCTGTGTTCTAGAGCCCGTGAGCCACAACTACTGAAGCCCATGCACCTAGAGCCCATGCTCCGCAACAATAGAAGCCTCCGCAATGAGAAGCCACAGCAATGAAGAGTAGCCCCCGTTTGCCACAACTAGAAAAAGCCTACGTGCAGCAACGAAGACCCAACACAGCCAAAAATAAATAAATAAAATAAATAAACTTATAAAAAACTAATGAAAATTCGTAAAACCTCTATTAAAAAAAAAACGGTGCTGCTCTAGGAATCCTGCTGTAAAGGCAAGCGTCAATTTCTGCAGGACCCTCAGCATCATTAACCAGTTTCAAACATTTTGGTTCTCATTTCACTGTACTCAGCTTAGGGGAAAAAAAAAAAGAGCAATCTTATTGTTTCACTTCTCAGTTGATATTTCCTCTCTCAGCAATATTACTAACCTAAGCGTAGGCAATGTTCTGGCCTGCTTTCAGGGGGAAGGGCTCTGCCCTGTTTTCAGGGGGAAGGGCTTTTTACAACCAGAGCCCCAGAAGTATCTGTAATCACAGAAACCTAATTACCAGGGTCTCCAGGCCACACCCAAGCAGTAACCTAGATATGGAAATCTGCAAAGCAAGACATCCCAAACTACAGCCAAATGAGCTCTACCGTGATTCCAAGGCCGTGGATAAAAGGGTGTCTCACACGTCTGGCTGGGTACCATGACCTGAGGTACATAGGCAGACAGGATTTACACATAAGGGTTTGACTTCTTAGACGAAATTCAAGGGGCAGATGTCCCCAATCCAATATTTTCTGATATTTTGTCTCTCTAGATTCAAGACAGATACAAAACCTTAAGGCAAGAGTGAAAATGAGTATCACCCTGCCTGAATGTTCAATTATTTATATATTCTTAAAAGGTGAGCATGGTTGAGGAAAACGTTCAAAAAAGATGTGTATGTGTGTGTGTGTGCGTGTCTGCTCTCTTCTTTTACAACTCACATAACTCGATAATAGTTAGACCATATTATTAACATTTTCACTCTCTCAATAGCTGATATAATTCATAATCATTTTACTGTATACCTGAAACATTGCAAATCAACTACAAAAAATATTTTTTTAATAAAAACAAAATTTTATTTAGCAGTCCCTGTTCTAGGTATGAGAGATACAGCAGTGAATGAGATGGAAAGATCCATCTGTGGAGTCCATTGGAGTTGGGGAAACTAAATAAAGACAGAACTAAGATCATTTCTGATAAGGACAGGTATTGTGTAGGGGCCACCACAGGTAATATGACAATCAGTGACTCAGGGAGTAGACAGTGCTTTTAGATCGGGACCAGGAGGACTCAATGATGTGCAAGCTTCATTTGCAGAATGAAAAGGAACCAGCTCATGAAGAGTCGGGAAAAAAGTACCACAGACAGAGGGAACAGCCATTGCAAAGTCTCTGAAGCTGGGACAGGCTGGCTCATTTAATGGCCTTAAAGAAAGTCATGTGTCTGATTGTAGTAACGCAACAAACATTTGTTAAGCATTTATGTAATGCATGGTATGGTGTGGGATGTAAGGATGAATCATATAAAAGTTTGATTCTTAAGGATTTTATCATTTAGCAAAACAGGAAGAAGGATAGAATAAAAGTTAAAGGAAGAATCAGTTTTATGTTCTATCTGCCATGGAGATAAAGAACCAGGTTTCGATTGTAGTGATACCTTTAATAATGGGTATTGGTTGTTCAAGCAGGCCTTTTTGAGAAGCCAGTTAATGACCTCTAAGGATTGTCCATCACTTCATAAAGCAGGTATCATAAGGCTGTCCATGTGTGTTCATTCACTGAAGGACATATCTCAACTGCTTCCTATGGGCAAGACATTAGAGAAGCAAGATGACTAGGATAGGGCCCCTCCTAGGGGGGCAAGATGAGGAAAGATCAGGGCAGAAGCATCTTCTACTCTTTCTCCCCTCCCTGTCTCCTGCTCTCTCCTGTTCCTCTTCCTTCCCCAAACAAAATGAGATCCTTTCTCGACAGAGAAGGCTTATCACCATCATCTACATAGTTTGCTAAAGATAGCTTAAGACATATAAGGTACCAAATTAACCACTGGTACACCTTTTCTCAAGAAAGTACTGGGGGATACGCTAAACAATGAAGTAAACCATTTAAGAGAAATGCATAAGATCAAGGCAAGGACAGTGCATGGAGAGAAGTGAAGGGAATTACCAGGATGAGCACAGTGATGGTAAAAGGAAATCCCAAGAAAACAGCCATGCAGCAGACCTACAGAGCACACAGACCAGTCTGCAACAGAAAGATGGAGGTGTCTATCGATGGATGAACAGATAAACCAAATATGATATACACATGAAATGGAATGTTACTCAGCCTGAAAAGGGAAGGACATTTTGACATATGCTGTAACATGGGTGAACCTTGAAGGTATGTTAAGTGACATAAGCCAGCCTCAAAAGGATAAATATTATATAATTCCACTTATATGAGGTACCTAGAATAGTCAGATTCCTAGAGACAGAAAGGAGAATGGTGGTTGCCAGGGCTTGGGGGAGGGGAGAATGGGGAGTTAGTGTTTAATGGGTATGGAATTTCAGTCTGGAAAGATGAAAAGGTTCTGTGGAGGGAAGGTGGTGATAGTTGCACAGCAATGTGAAGGCACTTAATGCCACAGGACAGTACACTTAAAAACACGGTAAATTTTGTTATGTGTATTTTACAATTAAAAAAACAAAAGAAAAGAAAAAAAAATGTATACCTATCCTATGACTCTACTTATAGGAAGTTCAAAATCAGGCCAAACCAATCTATACTTTTAGAAGTCAAGATAGCAGTTATGGAGGTAGTGACAGGAAGTATGAAGGGGGCTCCTGAGGGACAAATAATGTTCTGTTTCTTGACCTAAGCGCTGGTTATATCTATATACACAGTTTGTGAAAATTCCTCAAACTTGTGAATCTGGGGATTCCTCTAAGTCTCAAGCTGCATTTCTCATAAAAGCAAAGAATCTATTTTAGAGGTTTTACAGCTTTCTCACACGCTTCTCAAATATACTCCCTCTTGTTAAAAACTTATTTATGCTCTACATCATTCCATGCAGGATTTGGGGCAACATGTAAGAATACACACATACACTACTCACTATTTGTTAAATTAATACATGAAGCAAAGTAAAAAAGCAAAAGTACACACACATACACAAAGGTACAAGTACATTAGGTCAGAACCAAAGAAAATAGAAAACTAGAAGATGGAATAAAGGGACAAATCCACAGGAAAATACAAACCCAAATATTGAGAAAATACAGAATGCTAAAGTAAAGGGGCAAATTTTATGGGGGTATCTGGGACCAAAATAATTAATTATTCACTCAGCATTATATAGTTAGTAAGTCAGATTTTTCTGACTCCAACCACTTTGTTCTTTTTATTAAAGTACACTACACTTTTCCAGATCATAAAGTATAAGCATTGACATTTACTTGACAAAATGATTCCAGGAGCATTTTTCTAGGTAAGATATTCAACATACTTAATTCACCAAAAATTGATTTTCAGTAGCATTTTGGAAAACATATTGCATGAAATCAGATATATTCTGGATACGTAACCCAAAAGGTAAGTTAGTAAACTCTATTTTTGGACAGGTAAACTGTCAAAAATGGCCAACAAACAAAAATTAAATTAAATGACACAGGGCTTGGGAAAAAGCTTCACAAACTACAAAGCATTTTCTAGAGGTGATAACTGATAACAGACCTCTTCTATCTCCACACTCAGCAACACCACAGTTATCTCCTGTTTGGATAGATTATCAGGGTCAAAGACTATATAGCACCATCCTTACTATTTTCTATTTTTGTTATCTGCTGACCCATTAACAGCCACACCATCATCTTTCAAGAGCTCAACCCACATTAGCAGAGTTCCTCATTAGAGAAAGGCCCTCTTCAATAGGTTATCCTAATGATGTCTAATTTTTTAATATACTTAAAATTTTTTTCGCACTGTGAATTACACAATTAAGGCATTTTCCACAGTTGAAGCTATGTGAAAATTTTTATAAATAATAGATGCAACATCTAAAGAGACCTAAAATGGTAACGTGAAGATTGACAAATGAAAGAAAAACATTATCTTTTAAATAAGAGGGGGAGAATGGTAAATTCAAACCAGTTAAAAGAAAGAAGGAAAAATTCAGATCATCAGTGAATTTTAAACATAAAGGGCCATATGCAGTAGTTAAGCTCTTTTAGGGAAATGTCATCAACATGTATGGACACACCAGGTTTTGAAACCTGGGGAAGACAATGTGTAATGAAGAGGCACAAATGTTTGCATCATCACTGAAGATCTATAGCCTTCTTTTAAAAATGCTCATCTTTCTGAAATTTCTGGCCCCAACATATCTTGCATAATTCCAAGTCAAGCATATCATTTAGTTATTATGAAATGCGATAATGATCTGACAACCCATAACAGATGACCCGTATGTGTGTGTTGCCCTGCTGTTTGAAGTCATAGTAACAAAAACACCAAAATTACATGACTAGGTGCAATGCACTCGATGGAGACCAGCAGAGCAATGAAAAAACACATGCCTTTTCTTTATATTCCATGTTTGATAGCTGCCATTCCTTCAGTGAACATTCATTTACTGAATAACTATTATGTGCACCTTCCTGGAAATAATAAAGAAAATCAGTATTTCCTAGTTTTAATATAAAATGTTTACTTGGCTTAAAAATAGGATTTTATGGAAAAGGTTTCATTGGCTATATTCTGGGGGAGGAAGCAGGGGAAAGAAGGACAAGTTAGCCCAAACTTGTTTGCCTTAACAACAGACTTTATATTGATTTCAACCCTGATATTCCAAGTTCTACAAAACAATACAAAAGGTGAAATTAAAGTCTGGAAAGACTAATGTTGGCTTTGTGGTCATATCTGCTCAGACTTCAAGCATCTTGTTTGAGCAAAAGAGAAAATGAGGGCTCATGCCTGTCTATTTCAATTAGCCAAGCAACACAAAGACAACTACATGTTGTTAATGTTGTATTTTCCATCTTCATCAATGTGGTTTTTTTTTTTTTTTTTTTTTTTTGCGGTACGCGGGCCTCTCACTGTTGTGGCCTCTCCCATTGCGGAGCACAGGCTCTGGACGTGCAGGCTCAGCGGCCATGGCTCACGGGCCCAGCCACTCCGCGGCATATGGGATCCTCCCGGACCGGGGCACGAACCCATATCCCCAGCATCGGCAGGCGGACTCTCAACCACTGCACTACCAGGGAGGCCCAATGTGTATTTTTAAAAGTTTTTTTAAAAGAGTGTATCCTATCTCATCTCCCTCACAGTCAACTTTTTTTTTTTTTTTAGCTTGTAAGAGTTGTCCCCCAAGTACAAATAAGCTGGGCCTAGGTGGCATCATGAATCCAAAGAAGAAAACCAAAAAGAGAATGCAGTCTGAAATACAAATATCCCTTTTTTATAATCTGAAAATCCTTCTCCAATTCCCATTTCTTCCGTTGAAAATTACAGTCTTTCGATGCAAATATAGGACCTTTTCAGGACACCAGGAATTGCTGAAATAAGCATCTTATAAAATCAAAGATCAATGAATTTTGCAACATGGAGATGGGTCACCTGAAAACACAAAACGCTTTCTATATGCTGAAAAACACATTTGAAACTATTTTCTCCTGAGCAGAACTCGAATTTTAAAATTTGTAATATTTTGGTTGATCATTATTATCCTTTAAAGAATTTCTAATTATAATTGTTATGCTTTTCTTTTAGTCAAATTTCATTTAGGAGAACATTCCCAAAATTTTTGAAAAATCTTGTTAATTTCTAGTACTATACTATAAAGGTATCTAACTTGTAGCATTTGTGTCAATTTCATATACTTGAACCTATAGGCATTCTTACCCCATTTTACAAATGAGGAAAGGAGGCAGAGAAGTGGTAATTAACTTGTCCAAGGTCACCCAGCTAGGAAGAGAAGAGAACCCGTAATAGTCTGCTTTGGATAATTTATTGAGATTGCTTTCTGTAGCCTAATGAAGGATCAATTTGATGAATGTTCCTTAAGTATTGCTAAGTGCAGTGGGAAGACATAGTCTACATTTATAGCATATAACATTCAACAGGGATCCATTTAAAGCCTAATTAACTTTACTTTTATTTTCTTGACCTAATATTGACAACATTATGTTAAAACATCTGCTCCCTCCCCAAAAGCAAGTGCCTCTTAGACCAGTGTACTGAACATTTTTGGTTTTTAGGATTACTGAAGGACATCATCTGTTTCTGAACTAAATGGCACACCTGTGGCGGCTGACACGGCATCTTATCTCCTAGTACACACTGACACATCGTAGTTACTCAAATTTGTTGTCTGAACTCAGACCTTTCCTGTTGCCAAAATAAGTAATTATCTTCATTCACAACCCTCATTATTTCCATATTCAACCATTTTACCATAATATTTATTCTTTGTCCCCAATATTCTTCCCCTTAATATGGATTATTATTTATAAACATTTTATACCTTTTGAATTTTTTTACTTTTTCAGGGTTTTTTGTAACATCTAAAGTTTAATACTTAGTTAGCACTGTAAGATTAAATATATATGAAGGATCTATGACTTCAACTGCTTTAAGAACCCTATGATAAAACAACTCAAATTTATCTTACAAAAAATGCCTTTCTTCTACTTTACTAAATTAAAATATTTACCTCAACTTAAATGTCACTTGCTCAAAGGGGTCTCCCCTGACCTCCTGATCTAAATTAGACCTATAATTATCTTCACCTAGAACATTCTGCTCTTTTCCTTTGGAGCACTTATCACAAACAGGGTAAATTTTAATTAATATATAGTAATATAAACCCCATAAGGGCAGGGGTCATGCCTTTTCTGTTCACCATTTTATACTACATGTTTATTTAGCACAGTGCTCACACATAGAAGGCACTCAATAAATATTTGACAAAGAACAGTTAACAAAGATAACTAGAAGTATAGCCACAGGGGTGAAGGCATCAAATTCAACTTCTAGAGATTATTTCTAGAAGGCTTAGTTACCATTCTTTTTTTTTTTGCGGTGCGCGGGCCTCTCACCGTTGTGGCCTCTCCCATTGTGGAGCACAGGCTCCGGACGTGCAGGCCCAGCGGCCATGGCTCACGGGCCCAGCCACTCCGCGGCACGTGGGATCTTCCCAGACCGGGGCACGAACCCGTGTCCCCTGCATCGGCAGGTGGACTCTCAACCACTGCGCCACCAGGGAAGCCCTTAGTTACCATTCTTGACTAGAGAAATCAGAATCACTCTGGGTTACCTTGGGAAGTCCAGCGTGCCATGTTTTATTCAAGTCCATGCAAGCCATTGATACAGATGGCATCATCTGTGAACAGCAATAATAGCCATATAGCTTGCAAAGTGCACTGGAGAGCTACCTGGAGAGAGAGGGGCTGAGGTGGCTGGCCCTGGACCAGCAGCAGAGATGGGCAGAGCCAACAAAAAGGCGCTGAGTATCAGAGGGTGAGAAAGGAGAAGTGTAAGGCCACAAATTTTGATAATTCTGTCATGCCAAACAGCAGAGAACCACTCAAGAGGAATCTCTGATGACATGACACAGTTTTTATGTGAATATCAGCAATGCCTTACCCCCTCCCAGATAACCTAAAACTTGGAATCAGATTATACATCTCTCTTATCATGCCCACATTCTAACAGAACTCAGTCTTTGGTTCCAGGACAAATAATCCAAATCAGAAAATGACATGGGTTTTCACCTTCCCCTTTCCTTTTCTATCTGCTCAGCCAACTTGGGAGCTCAGTCTTTGAGCAGGTTTAAGTCCTATAAGCCACCAGTCCTCTTCATCACCCTACCCCCTTCTTTACAAATGTGGGATTCAGAATGGATGGGACCTGTGACATCTGCCTTGTGGATGAGAGGGACAGTCACTTCATATGAGAAGCCTGTCATTTAGATACTCTTATTTTCCTTCATATTTTGCATGGGAGAGGAATTTTTTTAAAAAAGTCTCCAGATAGCACAAGATAATTAAATAAATGTTAATGTATCTTTACCAAGTTCAGTCCCAAGCTTCCTCCTCACATCATAGGCTGTTGCCTCTAAAAGAATCAAATTCTTGAGAACCAATATTAAGACACAAAATGTCTGATAATCTCAAATGATCTCAAATCCAAATTAAAATTCAACTTTCCTTTCCTGTGGGACCTGAGCCTGGATGGTACAAGCTTTAAGGGTTATTCTGTCTCCTGCCAGAGAAAATGCTTTGAAGGATGGATAAGCATTACAGCAGGGAAGAGACCGTCCTATGGAAATTTCACTATAATAATTCTTCTAGAAAGAAAAGACTGCAGTGAAATTGGTACTGAGAATAAAGTGAGCGGGAGGTTGGCTTCCAATATCTAGATGGCAAAGTGGAAAACTTAAAATACTTGAAATCCCTAAGTAATCAGAAAACAATGTTAACCCATTCCCTCATGATTTCCATAAAAGTATAGACTGAAATTTGATGTGCTTTATGAGAAAATGCAGAAGAAAGAAATGTTCATACATTTTTTTCCTCGTGTGGAGATGGATACGGTATAGAAATTTTTTTAAAAAAAGCTGTGTTCCTTTATTTTAAGGTTCCTTTGACAGGTCAGGATCAGGCTGAAACTCACGTCTGGTCCAAACCCTACAGGGACCATAAAAGTCATCCAGAAAAAAAATATGTCCGTTTTCCAGGGTCCTACTTCTTCTAAGGCAGAAACAACAATAAAGAATTCAGAGGTGAAAAGAATTAGTGCATCATAAAAAATAGGAAAGAAAAATAAAATACTCTCACATTGACGACCCCTAAGAGAATTTACTCACATACTTAAATTTATGCAGCAAGTTACCAGGAGCCTCATAAATACTGGACCCATAATCAAGCTGTAATCATTCATTTTATTTACATTTCATTAGGGGGCACTAAGGTAATGATCTTCGAAAGATTTCACTGCAGCCAATGCAAAAGGAAGTAGACACCTTAAAGGGAGAGGGTATAAAAAGGGAATGTCATTTGTCCCAAGGGCACAGAACTGTTAAAAACAGTCTGTTTGGGCTTCCCTGGTGGTGCAGTGGTTGAGAGTCCGCCTGCCGATGCAGGGGACGCGGGTTCGTGCCCCGGTCCGGGAAGATCCCACATGCCGTGGAGCGGCTGGGCCCGTGAGCCATGGCCACTGAGCCTGCGCGTCCGGAGCCTGTGCTCCACAACGGGAGAGGCCACAACAGTGAGAGGCCCGCGTACTAAAAAAAAAACACAAAAAAACAACCAAAAAAAAAAACCCCAAAAACAACAAAAAAATCTGTTTACAAAGTTACTATGCGCTTTTAAAAAGTTACTTGTTTCCCACTTGTGACTGCATTCTAAATTATTTTTACTCCACACATTGCATGTGAGATAAGACCCAAATTTATCTGACAAAGAATTTAGACTGAACTTTGAGTATTACATGGGAAACAAACAAACTTCCATGAATTAGGGGCTGCGACGGTAATTTCCAATACACCTACAACATTTGCCGTATATATTACGACTTGTCATTTACTGCTGGCAAAATCCATGACAACCTTTCAGGCACTTTGGTAGCAATTTGAATAGCTGCAGCAAAGGGCAGAGCAGCAATACACTGAATAAAACATCCAAGGCCTGTATTATTCCTTTGAAGGCTGTCAGCCATACATTTTGAATAACCTGAAATGAAGATCAAAAGGGAATAGAATTCATTTATTTATTTATTTTACCTGAGGCAGTGAATGAAAAGAAAGTAAAATTTAGGATTAAAAAAAAAAGTTTAAATGTAGGCAAACATCAGTACTTTGTTCCTAAGATCCATAAAGTTCAATAATCTCCTCAAAGTCACAAAGCATGACACTGAGCTATAAAACTGAAGGCAAAGCAACAAAAGGAGTTAAAGAAAAATAAAACCAGATATTCCTTCCTCTCACTTCTCTTCTCAGTCACCTTCCATCTGACCTTCACCGACACAGTTCCCCCTGTATTACGGTCATGGGCACCACCTCGGTTCTCTTCAATAATTTCAGCCTGACAGTGGTTCCTTCTGTCTGTGGGGATTCCCTGGGAATCATTCACGTTTCTCTCTCTTTCCTCAAGCACGTTTTAAAGACAGGAAGAACGTGATAGAACTCAAGATGGGAAGGAGAGAGAAAGAGAGGCTGTGCTATTCTGAAACGATTCTAGCTAACATGTAGATATTAGCTTGATATAAGCTTTCTAAGCCATTTTTAAAATATATATCCAAAAGAATATGGTTACAGAAAAGTGAAGAGTAGAAATGATTGTCGAATAGTTTCACACACAAGCTACGGCACAAATTTAATGGCCCCATTTAAAAACCTGACATCACTTGCCAAATGATTCTGTACACAAGATAATTCAACTAACAAGATTCTGTATATAGAGTATAACATAATTACCTAATTGATAAACTAAATATGATCCCAATACTCAATGCTGGAAGCTTCTTCCATGACAACAGAAGCAGATATTACTGTTGTCCCCATCTACCTGCCAGCAGGCACAAAGATAGCTGAGGGCAGCATCTCCTCTTGCCCTCCCTGAGTGGCCCGGGCCTCGGCAACTTCCATCACACAAGGCAGCCACACCAGCTGCACAGTGCCAGGACCTTTGATGGTCTCCATGGGGCTCAGGGATGAGGACCTGAGGGGTTCTGGACTACTCAGACAATTTGCCTGAGAGTATGTGTTCAGTTGGATTCTGTGGGGCAGCCTGGGAACTCACCCATCATTTCTGGCATAGCTTCCCTGGGGAAATGAGTTCAGAGGTCTCAAATAAGCATCAGAACATGAACTGTTCAAAAAGAGCTCATTTGAAAACCTGTGTCTGTTTAAGAAAAAGCAACTAAAAATGAGGCTCTCCCTCAATTGGAGATTCTGCCTCTAAGGATTTTTGTTTGGCCCTTTAAGTCAGTGAGACCTTGAGCCAGTGATTTTTTTTCTGAGTCTAAGTTTCACTCGTTTGTAAAATGGAGGTCATAACACTACCTCGCCACCAGGAAGTAGTCATGTTCATGTATTTCTTTCCTCAGAGAAAAAGTTTAAAAGCCCAGGATATGACAGGCAGAATTCTAAGAAGACCCCAATAACTTACACTCATGTATACTCCCCAGGGCTCCGTCCACTGTGGCCAGACCTGTCAAGATGATGGAATATCACACCAATGACTTGATTACTCATCAGCTGGTGCTGAGTTAATCAAAAGGAAATTATCTTGTCTGGGCCTGACCTAATCAGGCAAATACTTCAAGAAGGTGAAGCATCAGAGAATGGCTTCACTGGACCAAAGAAGGTGGAAGATACTGTGAACTCAGCAATTGTAAGGAGCTGAATTCTGCTGACCATGTGAGCTGGGAAGAGAACAGAGCTGAGCCCTGCCCAGACTTCTGATGTCCAGAACTAGGAGATGATAAACGGGTGTTGTTTTAAGCCATTAAGCTTATGGTAATTAGTTACACAGCAATAGAACACTGGTCCAGAACACAGCTATAAATTCATGTGTCTATAACTACTGGGAAAAGAGGCATCAGAAGTAACATAGTATATACATACCACAAAGAAAAAGGTAGAGGGAGGGGAGAGATTTGAGATGTATTGGGCCAGACACTCTCATAGGTGCTTTACAAATGTTGTCTCTTGTAAAGAAACAGTTTTATTTAGAAAGAAGTTCCAGTGTCTTCTATTACTCTAAAATACAGTTTCAAATTAAAGCCAAATTACCACCAACTTAAAGGTTTATCATGATAGAAATCTTTTAACTAGTAAAAGGATATAATCCAAGGATGGCTTTGAAGATTTTTATTTTAAAAACTCTCAGAGCAACCAATGGGTAGGTGATTGTAACCTTTAAAACAACTATACAAAATAAGGTTACTGCTTATCATATAGGTCATTCAGAACCAATATTCTCTATTAATGGGAAAACTAACCCATTATTTTAGAAATAGATGCAACATAACATACATGGCAATGCAAAAAGCAATTAACTGCACCAAAACCATTCAGAATAAAATATAAATTGCAAACTTTTTTCTTAAATAGCAAAATCAGAAAATACCCCATAATGCTTTGAAAAAGGAATCATACTCATCCACAGAGCAGAAAGTGAGAAGAGGGTTACCTGTACCTTAAAAAAAACTCAACATTTATGTAAGATATGTAATGTTAATGTCACCAGAACCCTTGGGGTTCCTTGAAAACTGAAACTGACTTATCAGAGAAGACCAGTGAATGCAAAGCATATCTTTGCTACTTAAGAACCATTTTGAAATTTCTACCATTCTTCATGCGCTAACTTTGATTCTTTAAAAAAAGAAGAAAAGCATATGTGTTCAGCATAGCCTCCGAATATTTCAGAATGCTACTATAAGGAAAAGACGGCACTGTTCTGTAAGCACACAGCTCTCCTTATTGTAATTGATAGCTTGGCATTCCAGGAGAAAGAATGGAAATATTCAAATAAATACTAAAAAGTCTTAAGTACTATTAGCAGTAATTTTGGCTTAAAGACAGAATTTGACAAAGTGATTTCACCATGCAACGCTATTAAACAAATATGCCTCTTGGAATTTGTTACTATCTTAATTTTATGTAAATATATTTCAGCTGCTGTGCTACAGCTTCCATGAGATAATGACATCAAGATCTATTTGGGCACGTGAAACTTCCCTGCAGTCACTGCTCACTTTTTAAAAGCAGTACAACTTTAGAACACAGGGAAGAATCTTTAAATACTCTTTAATCTCAGAGTCTGACCTCTGTATTTCAACCAAAATGTGAACAGGCAGGTTTTACCAGAAATGCTAACTACAGTTTCTATTCATAAGTGCTTGCTCTGGGTGAGCACTTGACATGAGTTATCACATTTAATTCTATGAGGTGATACTATCATCAACCTCATTTCACTGGTAATGAAATTAAGACCTAGAAAGGTTATTTAACTTGTCTAAGGTTAAGTGGGGTGGTAAGTGGTGCAACTGGGATGGCCAGTCTTCAAAGCCAAAATAAGCAAGAAATCCTCAGATGAACTATCTTTCATGACAGAATTACCCTTAATGAAACATTTGAGGTATGACATCTATCATGGCTACTTTACCATGACAGGGAGAAATCAATGGAAAATCTTTGTATGTATGTAAGCCAATAATCCAACAATTCTGGATCTACAAGGAAGCAGCATACGTGCACCCTCCCACCTTCACACAGAGACACACTTTCATGTTGGTATCAGTAACAGAGTGTTACCTTGAACCGCAAGTAAGCTACTAGCTATTTAATTATACCTAAATAAATGTGTAATGTGAAAATTAGACAATAGTTATATTAATTTCTAAACATAAAGTAAAATGACATAATTAATCCAAGACCAAAAAGAAAATCATTAAGAAAGTTAACTGAGAACGTAAAGTTATCTCCAACAGCTTTTGTCATACAAGCTAAATTACAAGCGTAATTATGAAATATGTGCACACACAAACTTGTATATGTGACAGTCTGGAATATAGAAAATAATTACTCTATTCTTATCAATGTAACTTAGAATCAATTGTGAAAGCTATTTTTTTTTTATTAAAGTACAGTTGATTTACAATGTCATGTTAGTTTCCAGTGTATAGCAAAGTGATTCAGATATATACATATACATATATGTATATATATTCTTTTTCAGATTCTTTTCCATTATAGGTTATTACAAGATACTCCTGGAAATCCCCACCCCTTCTCCAAAATAGTGGGAATAATCCTCCCACTTGCTAGCCTATGGAATTACCCAGCCCATACAAACTAACCACCCTATATTTCAGGGCCTCTCGCCTTCCGAGACTGCCTGCCCTCTGTCTGTGGAGGGTGTCTCCCTAAAAAAACCTGCTTTCTCACTTAGTTCTGGGGATAGGGCCCCTCACCTGCTGCTCGTATCCCTCGCAAGCATCCTATATTAATAAATCTACTTCTTGCCTAAAAAAAAAAAAAGATAGTGAGTATAGTTCCCTGTGCTATACAGTACGTCCTTGTTGTTTACCTATTTTATATATAGTAGTGTGTATAAATTAATCTCAAACTCCTAATTTATCCCTCCCCCACCCTCCACTATCCTCTTTGGTAACCATAAGAGTGTTTCCTATGTCTGTGAGTCTATTTCTGTTTTGTAAATAAGTTCATTTGTATCATATTTTTAGATTCCACATATATGTGATATCATATGATATTTGTCTTTCTCTGTCTGACTTACTTCACTTAAAGTTAATTTGTATCATTTTATATACACTTCCAGTATAATTGTCAGTATACAAATCCAGATTTTTTTGCTGAAAATTAAAATAGCATATTAATCAACTATTTTACGTATAGATCTAGAAAATGCTTGTAATGGAGACAACATAAGGTTATATCTCATATACAAGAAAATATACAAATTGATAAGACAAGTATACACTCCTAGAGACATAATGGTAAATATATGAATAAATATTTCTCAGAAAATAATACCTAAACAGGAAAATAAAACATAAAATGTTTTGTTAGTGAAATGCAAATTAAAGTAACAATGAAATATCACTTTATACATAAAGTGGCAAAATATAAACAGTATTAAAATACCTATTCCTTGTAGGGATATGGAAAAATATGGTTCTTTTCAAATCATTAGCTAGTGGAAATACACACATATATTATTTCTTCTCTCTGGTTCAGTTTGGATATTTTCTATTAACCTGTCTTCTAATTTATGAATACTGTTTTCTGCTGTGTCTAATCTGCTATTAAACCTATTCAAAAAGTTCTTAATTTCAGTATTTTTCAGTCATAAAATTTTCTATTTGCCTCTTTTTCCACAAATTTCAATTCCTTGGTGAAACTTTCCAATTCTTTCTTTTTTTTTTTAACATATTAGTCATGTTATTTTTAAGTCCCTACATTCTATTCAATCTTTGGGGCAAAATTCCAACTATAAATTATGTTCTCTTTCTTTTCTCATGTATTTTGGTCATATGGACTTGTCTCTTAGGATACTTATAGCTTTTTTTTTTTTTTTTTTTTTTTTTTTTGCGGTATGCGGGCCTCTCACTGTTGTGGCCTCTCCCATTGAGGAGCACAGGCTCCGGACGTGCAGGCTCAGCGGCCATGGCTTACAGGCCTAGCCGCTCCGCAGCATGTGGGATCCTCCCGGACCGGGGCACAAACCCGTATCCCCTGCATCAGCAGGCAGACTCTCAACCAATGCGCCACCAGGGAAGCCTAGGATACTTATAACTTTTGATTATCAGGTGTTGTGTAAAAAAAAAACTGAAGAATCTAAGTTAATGTTTCCTCCATCCCACCCACAGCATTTTAATAACACAGATATACTGTATATCTCTTTATGTGTTGTGACCTTTAAAAAACAGAAACCACTGTAATAGTCAATATTTTTTCACCACTTAAGAACCAAGGTTTACCCTCTCGGGAGAGATATTACCCACCTTGAGAACATATGCTCTAAATAACGTCATCTTCTACCAAAAAGGGTTACTCTTCCTCTTCTAGACAGAGAATGAATCACATTTAATCCAATCATAGCCTGAGCTGATTCAAGGTTATTGCACTTTTGGAATGATTTAGCCTACTTCTGACTGGCCTCTGTTCCTACACTGCAGGCCCTCTAGGGCATTCACCTGATGGTTTGGTGGGTTTTGACCCAATTCCTCTCTAAACTCATGACTAGAGCATAGAAATTAGCATCCTCACTGTAGAACCGATCAAGAAAGAGTTCTTCTGATTAAAAGGGATCAGTCCACTAAATTCAGGCAATTTACTCATTTCTTGAAGATATTTCTCTTTCTGGATGGCAAGCAATTCTTCATTAAATATGAACAGAACACTATGTGACAAAATTACTATGTAACATAAGAAAAATGTTCAGTTTTATGTCCCTTTTAATTGTAGTATTTCTTACACTAGAGAGTGTATTTTGCACTAACAGTCTTTCACTTCACAAGGCACTAGAAGCATTCCAGGAGCAAACCATCTACCATGATTGTTATGTAATGCTTACTTGAGAATAGGGTTCAATGTGATACGACAGTTAAAAAAGAGATAAAGATACTGAAGAATAAAAACTGTTATTTGTACATGATGTAATTTTATGTCAAGAAAGCCGAACAGAATCAATTGAAAACCTATCAGAGTTAATAAAAGAGTTAAGTAGCCTGGACAGATCCCATATAAATATATAAAATCTAACCCTTTTGTTACCAATAATGAAAATGAAACATGATTTTAAAAATTCTATTTATATATAAAAAAAGTTAAAAATACTTCAAGGTATCTTAATGAGAAAACTGTGATCTGTAAGAAAAAGGGGAAAAAAAACACTTTACAAAAAGAAGCTATTATCAGTATGGTTAAGCTGAGTATAATAAACATTTCTAGACTGAAAAAAAAAGATACCATAAGATGACACGTCCCTCTGAATGAAATGTATATTTTTAATATTCCATTTAGAGAAATGTGGCATGGTGAGTGAACCTCAAATACAATTCTAACATTTACCTAGAACAAAATGAATAGGTTAAAAAAAAAAAAGAAGAGATGAGCCTATCACATAAAAACCTGAAGAAGAATAAACATAAAAATATATGTCTACAGTTGCTAAAAAGAGTGTGGTACTGGTTAAAGAAAACACAGAGCACAGAAAGAAACAAGATATTACGGGACATATATTAAATATGATGAGGTATAACGAATCAGCAGGGAGAGAATTATTTAGTAATGGGAGAAGGGAGTAACTGGATAGCAAAATGGGAAGAAAATGTTATCCTATGTACAGAATGGATTACAAATCCATTTAGACAAGGAACATTTTGTGCCTGTTGGTGCAATACACTTAGGTATTGGAGATTCAAAAGTGAAAAGACAGTCTAGTAGTATAATAAATGAGGTAGCACATGTGAAAGTGCACTGAGGTCCCCCTGATCCCTTCTAGTGGGAAATATTTTGCTATGCTAATTTGAGTAAGCACTGGTGAAACTTACAAGGTGCTACGTGTGTCCTATTACTGCATCTCCCAATGCCTTCACACCCAAACACACAGTGCCTGACACACAGTAGATGCTCAAGTATTTACAGAATAACAAATTACAGTAAGTATTTTAAAATAATATGAGTACTCTTCTCTGTGTGTTTCTCTTAGAAAAGCCTGGGCTCTCATCCTTCCACTTCCAATGAGGGAAAGTCTACTGCGATTTGTCACTGGTAGAATGATTAGAGGGAAAGAAAGCAAGGGAGGAGATTTCATTAAAGAAAGACATTTTTCATGTTTTTCACTTTATGCCAAGCACTGTACTCAGAAGGAGAGAGAGGGTCCAAGCAAAAGGGACAGAGTAAGTAAGAAATGGAAGAAAGTATTTCCGAGTAGCAAAGAAGATATTGCTAAAGATTGCGAGCATAAGACCAAAGACCCAAACACTTCAGTTTTGTGACTTTCTAAAAGGAAAGACAGGCAACATAAGAGCTCAGAGATGAAGATTACCTACGAAAAAGACATTTCGGGGAAAAGAAAAAACACTTTTTCATTTGCTTATGTTATGAAGTCATTTTATTTTATTTGTTTAACACACCTACATCATGTTTCATAGACACAAGGAACTCTTCCAGGTGTTTTTACAAATATTATTTCATTTCATGTTTCTCTAAAAGGCACTGATGAAAGACACTGAAGACATTAACAAATGGAAAGATACACTGTGCTCACAGATTGGAAGAATCAATATTGTTAAAATGACCATTCTACCCAAGGCAATCTATAGATTCACTGAAATCCCTATCAAAATACCAATGGAATTTTTCACAGAACTAGAAAAAATAATTCTAAATTTTTTTATGGAAACATGAAAGACCCTGAATAGCCAAAAACAATCTGAAGAAAGAACAAAGCTAGAGGTATCACACGCCTTGATTTCAAACGATACTACAAAGCTATAGTAATTAAAGCAGTATGGTACTGGCACCAAAAAAAGACACATAGATCAACAGAACATAAAGAAGAGACAGCCCAGGATGAACCTACTTATGCGGTCAATTAATCTACAACAAAGGAGGCAAGAATATACAATGGAGAAAAGACAGCCTCTTTAATAAACAGTGTTGGGAAAACTGGACAGCTGCATGCAAAAGAAGCAAACTGGACTGCTTTCTAACACCATATAAAAAAATAAACTCAAAATGGATTAAATAATTAAATGCAAGACCTGAAACCATAAAACTGCTAAAAGAAAACATAGGCAGTATGCTTTTTTACATGGGTCTTAGCAATATATTTTTGAACATGTCTCCTCAGGCAAGGGAAACAAAAGCAAAAGTAAACAAATGGAACTGCTCAAACTAAAAAGCTTTTGCACAGCAAAGGAAACCATCAGCAAAACAAAAAGGCTGCCTACTGAATGGGAGTCAACATTTGCAAACAATATATGAATAAGGGGTTAATATCCAAAAATATATAAAGAATTCATAAAACTCAACATCAAAAAAGCCCCAAACAATCAGATTAAAAACTGGGCAGAAGACTTTAATCAACATTTTCCAAATAAGACATACAGATGGCTAACAGGCACTTAAAAATATGCTCGCCATCACTAATCATCAGAGGAATGCAAAGCAAACTACAATGAGATATTACCTCACAGCTGTCAGAATGGCTATTATCAAAAAGACAACAAGGGACTTCCCTGGCGGTCCAGTGGTTACGACTTTGCCTTCCAATGCAGGGGGTGTGGGTTCCATCCCTGGTCAGGGAGTTAAGATCCCACATGCCTTGCAGCCAAAAAACCAAAACATAAAACAGAAACAACATTGTAACAAAATTCAATAAAGACTTTAAAAATGGTCCACATCAAACAAATCTTTAAAAAAAAATGACAACAAATAATGTGTTGGCAAGGAAGTGGAGAAAAGGGAACCCTCATGCATGGTTGGTGGGAACGTAAATTGGCACAGCTGTATGGAAAACAGTATGAAGATTCCTCAAAAAAATTAAAACCAGAACTACCACGTGATCCAGCAAATCCACTCCTGGGTATTTATCCAGAGAAAATGAAAACATTAATTTGAAAAAATATATGCACCCATATGTCCATTGCAGCATTATTTACAATAGCTAAGATATGAAAGTAACCTAAGTTTCTAATGGTAGGTGAATGGATAAAGAAGATGTGGTATATATACACAATGGAATACTATTTAGCAATAGAAAAGAATGAAATCTTGCCATTGGCGAAAACATGGATGGACCTAGAGAGTATTATGCTAAGTAAAATAAGTCAGAGAAAGAGAAATACTCTATGAGTTCACTATATGTGGAATCTAAAAACCAGATGAACAGACATAACAAAACAGAAACAGAGTCATAGATACAGAGAATAAACAGGTGGTTGCTGCAGTGAGGGTGAGGAGAAATAGGTGAGGGAGATTAAAAGGTACAACCTTCTAGTTACAAAATAAATAAATCACAGGTATGAAATGTACAGTGTGGGGAATATAGTTAATAATAATATCATATCTTCATAGGGTGACAGATGTTGACTAGACTTATTGTGGTGATCATTTTGAAATGTACTGAAATGTATAGAAATACTGACTCACTATGTTGAACACCAGGAATTAACATACTGCTGTAGGTCAATTATACTTCAGAGACAAGCAAACAAAGTCATAGGAAAAACAGATTAGATATGTGGTTACCAGAGGTGGGGGGGTGGGAGAGGGGGAATTGGAGGAAAGTAGCCAAAAGGTACAGACTTCCAGTTATAAAATAACGAATGTTCACTAAACGTATCGTGGTAATCATTTCCTGATGTATATCATGCAAATCATTATGCTGTACACCTTAAATTTATACAGTGCTGTTTGTCAATTATTTCTTAATGAAATTGGAAGGGAAAAATACATCTCTCATAAAGAAAAAAAAGACTTCTAGAGGAACAAAATAAAAAGGTTCACAAAAATGTAAGCTCATTAAGATGAATTTAATTAAAGGACATGACAATGTAATGAAATAAAAGTAAATTTCATTTATGCAGCACAAAAAAATCACTAAATATTATTTAATTTAATCTTTATAGTAACCCATGATTTGGATGCCATTATGACCACGTCCACTTGACCAAGACCATGGACCTATTAATTGGTAAAGACAGGATTTGAATTCAGGCTGTTATAAATAAGTTCTCATTGATAAAATTTATCCCAAGTGCACAACCCCCAAAATGAACACTTTCTCCCTTGAAGATGAGAATAACAGAACAACAAGAAATAAAGGGAGTAGTCAAAGGAGAGATGAAGACCAGAGTTTTAATCTTCTTTTTATCAATTACCAACTATGAGACCCTGGGCAAGTTAAATAAACTTTCTGGGCCTTGGTTTTCACATCAGTTAAATGGAGATAATACAATTTAGCCTCAGAATTAAAGGCTGAGAAAAAAATGTCTATGGAGAAGCACCTGGGAACTAAGGAGCACAAAGCTGGGACAAGGGCAACAAATGTAGCTACGGCTGCATTAGTATTGAGCATCACACTAAGTCCTGAGCAGGCAAGGCATGCTGCAGGGTCCCCCAGGACAGAGAGGAAAGAAAGGACAGAACTGGAAAGATGACTCAGAGAACTTAGAGGAGTTGAGGGATAACTAGGTTGGAAAAGGGTAAAAGGGCAGATTCAGAGGGCAGCAAGGAGGTTACAATATAATTGACTCCACAGGCACCTTGGAAGATGGTACTTCCCCTCGTAAAAGAAATAATAATAAGAGTACACCAACTTCGGGACTTCCCTGGTGGCGAAGTGGTTACGAATCTGCCTGCCAATGCAAGGGACACAGGTTCGAACCCTGGCCTGGGAAGATCCCACATGCCTCGGAACAGCTGAGCCCGTGCACCACAACTACTGAGCCTGCGCTCTAGAGCCCACAAGCCACAACTACTAAACCCACGTGTCACAACTACTGAAGCCCGCGCGTCTAGAGCCCGTGCTCCGCAACAAGAGAAGCCACCACCATGAGAAGCCCGCACACCGCAACGAAGAGTAGCCCCCGCTCGCCACAACTAGAGAAAGCCCGCACCCAGCCAACAATAAATAAATAAATAAATTTATTTAAAAAAAATAAAAGAGTACACCAACTTCTACACCAAAAACACTGCAGAGTATCAAAATCTAAGGACTAAGTTGAAAAATGGGGAAGCCTCTTCTCAGACCTTTACCTGTGTACTCTGTATGTAAACTGAGTAAAAAATTAGATCGTTTGAACACTTTTCTTCTCATACTAGTATTCTATTAGATGTCAGCAAAAACTCACTGGTGCCTAGCATATGCCACACTCCATGCAGAGCATTTTTGATGCACCATCTCACTGAATCCTCATAACAGTCCTATTTCCATCATTCCCATTTTAACAGAGGCAAAGTCACATAGCTGTGGGGCGGCAGAACTAGACTGGAAGATACACGTAATTCCTGAAAAAAAGCATATGATCTTAACTAAGTATTATTGTTACTGTTTTCAAACACAGACGTCTGGGGGAAAATCTTTAGAGAAAACCGGGAATCACCAAGTCAGGCGTGCCATGTTTCCACTCACTACCGAAGTCCACCACATGAGTTAATGAGTTAACTCATTAACTCCTGGTCTGCAGACATTTTTCCCTATCCCGCCCTTGGGACCCCTCCTGGGCTGCCGGCTTAGTTTACCTGCAGTAGGTGAGACAGATCAAAGCAAGGCTGGATTTTAAATAAGAGATGACCAAAGCCAAATACAAAACAACAGCAGCAGCAGCAGCAACAAAACCCCACAAAGCTTAGGTCCAAATAATTATTTCAGTAAAGTCATTATGAAGACAAGGATTAATTAAGCCCAGGCTCACTCATTTTAAGTATAAATATTAAATTAGACTAGTTATAAATCAAGTTATATCCATTAATGAGTTAAAAGTACTTTGCACCAACTCTGGCCCTTCATATATTCTATGCCAGTGTTCCTCAAAGCGGAATCTAAAAATGATTCTTAGGGAAATATGAATATTTAATACATTAAACATTTTTTATTGACATTTCATTGATGCTATGTAATGACTATCCTTTAATTTCAGACTGCTCGATGGTTTCAGTGCCATATTTCCATTTGTGTTAATGATCAAGTTGGCCAAGTAGTACTATTTCAACTGCCCTGAGCTAATGAGAAAAGATCAGAGGCCCAAGTACACATGTAAACTGAGGCTAAATGGTATCACGGAGCAACATGGAACCATCACTAAAGGCTTTTTATCAGAAAAGTCATAGACCTGAGCTTCACACTGCATATGCTTAACATGCTAACTCAAAGCACAAGCAAATGAAGGAAGCAGCTACCAGAGCAGTATGTAATCTTGATACTGTCATTTTAAATGTTACTCTGCAGTTTTGTAATATTTGTTTTAATTTGTTTTAGTTGTAGTGATAAAACTGTTAAATACAAGTTTGTACCTGACTTTTCCTTTCATTCATAATTATCATTAAAATAAATATATTTAAGTCAACAATGTGGGTGTGAAAATTTTTCTCTTTTAAAAGAAGTTTACACATCATTCAATTTAGAGGAACACTTCTAAATGCATGGTCACAAACTACATTGCTTTGGGAAGCACTGAATCTGTCAGCATTTTCCATAAGCTGCCACTGTGCTACCTGTACTCCTTATAGAACAAGCGTGAGGCCAAGTGCCTTACCACAGGGAGCTCAAATTTTAGGTAGAGAGAAAAGGTCCCTTTGAGAAAAACAAACTAAGCCATCTTTTTTTTTGGCCATGCTGCGCAGCACGCGGGATCTTAGTTCCCCGACCAGGGATCGGACCTGTGCCCCCTGCAGTGGAAGCTCGGAGTCCTAACCACTGGATCACCAGGCAATTCCCCAAAAAAGCCTTCTTAATGAGGCTTTTGAGAATCAGATGAAAGCTATTAGAAAACGCACACACGCACACACATTTACATATAACTCCAGGGAGTTCATACATTCCAGAAAGCTGTTCACAGCTCCTAGGATGAGAACACCTAAATAATCAGAGAATAAGAATAATTTACAAAAGGCAAATTATTCTATTTAATTAGTAAGTGGAAATGAGGCGATGACATGCAACCAGGATAGAAATAAGTGGGGACCAAAAAAATTGAAAATAACTTACTAGATCAGTAAAAGAGTTAGGAACAACTGTTATTAATAGGTTTGGCTGGGGAAATTTTGCTCAAATACAAGTCTATACAATTCCAAATCTCATGATCGCACCTTCAAGGAGTCAAAATACAAAAATCTCATCATCACTGAAATATTTTTATTCATCAGAAATTTAACTACATAAGAGGGGCATATAAGTACAATATAGGCAGAAGGAGTTACCAGAAATATAAGTACTTGGTTTACTCCAACTAAAGAGATATAGACAGAATCTACAGATGGTTAAATGTAGTAATAAATGATAATAAACTTGAGATATGCAAAGGATTGGTCATATTAAGCTCTGAAAGGCCAAAGAAATCTCTGGCTTCCCAATGTATTTGACTCATTTTTATATGAGAATTAAAGGATGAAACTACCAGATTAGAAATAATTATGAAGAGATATGTCTACTGGTTGTAAACTAACCACTAAATAATACTTTGAAAACCCCAACACAATGTTTTGTTGAAATTTATTTTAACCAAGTGCAGACTTTGAATAAATAAAAGGATTTAATTACTAAATTTCATGGTTTGTCATAGAGAAAATATCAAATTTTACTCTATCAAAGATTAACAGAAAAATCATAATAAAAACTGTGCAGATTACTTACATAGCTTAAGTAGATATCAAAGATTGCAGACATGCTCTGAGGAACAGAACTAATTGTCAACCCATGACCCGTGCATAGCTAATTATCAACCCCAAAATGGAAAAAAACCTTCATTGCCTATTCAGTTTGTACTGCAGCTTTCAGATCAAGGTTTCATCATTTCTGGTCATAAATAAGAACCAGCCATGCAGGGAATTTAATTCAAAGTGCAAGCACAATTTCAACACAAGTTTATTTCATCTCTTTTTTCTCCACATTTTCCTTTTTATTTTCACGAGAAAACAAACTACATTATTTCTTGAAATGCACAACCTGCAGGGTGGCCTAGAGTTCTCAGTCACCTCCAGTTCTGAAATCACACTATCCAGCTACGAGAATAAAGTCTTCTATGGAAAATGCATCTTATGAAATTACTATCTGAGTGAGCAAACTAGAGGTTAAAACAAGACATTCATTTTTAGGCTTGAACCCATCTTCCCGGTCCCAAGAATTCCCGGCGCAAAGGCCAATCTCTTAAAAAACTGATAAGGTTTTGTCATCTTTCCCAGTAAATGTGACAGAGCTTTTCCTGATGAAGACTTCTTACCTACTCATCTCCAGAAACCTCTCAGGTAATTGAAGTGTGACAAACAGACCCAGCTATAAAAAGCTCTCATTGATTAAGATTTTATGTACAGCAATTCAGAAGGGATAGTTAATGGAAGGCAGTCAGTGTGTTCTATTTCTCACCAGCTAGGTTATTATTTGAAGATAGTCTCCGTACCATCACCACCCCTGAAAAAAACAAAGAAGAATGCTGGATACAACCTCATTTTATAGTGTTTCCATAATTTTCTGAAGATAACATGGACTCAGGGCTCCTTCCAAGATGTCTTCTTTTTTTTTTTTTTTTGTGGCACGTGGGCCTCTCACTGTTGTGGCCTCTCCCATTGTGGAGCACAGGCTCTGGACGCGCAGGCTCAGCGGCCATGGCTCACGGGCCCAACCGCTCCACAGCATGTGGAATCTTCCTGGACTGGGGCACGAACCCGTGTCCCCTGCATCAGCAGGTGGACTCTCAACCACTGCGCCACCAGGGAAGCCCCAAGATGTCTTTTAAACACCTGTGATACCATCTGACAGGATCACCATGTGTCGGTATTCCCATAATGGCTGGAATTTCAGTGGGAAGTCACTAGACTCCTGCATTTGAGAAACTGGATGCTGTCCCTTTTTTACAGTATCTTAATATACACATGCCTTCCTGGCAGCAACATTGCCTTCAATATAATCTGAATATTTCTGGTGATGGAGGCCAGGGAAAATATGGATAAATAAAACACAAATAATTTTCAAACTTTCTAGATTGCTTCAGATTAACAGCTAGAAGTTAATAAATGAAATCCAGTGTAATGTCATGCCCAATCCTATTTTATCTACAAGTGACATTTATCACTTCATCAGGAATGTGGTAAGAAAACTGTTTGAATCAGAGTTAGCAGGGCTCCTTTCACGAACTTCACCATCCCCCCATCCTCGCTAGCTAGCTAAAGAAATAATACTTATCCAAAAACAATGCAGAAATTCCTCTCCCACCTCAAGAATTAGGATCCTGATAAACACCAAGAAAACTGATGAAATCAACAGTTTGGGGGCAAAAATACAGTAAGGGGAACTGAGGCTAGGAGTGAACCTTTAAAAGCCTTGGTAAATATTTGAACCCCCTTAAAAATAAAATAAGGAAAAGCATACTCCATGAGAAAATACATTTCATACACTTTTAAGTAAGTATAAATGGATGGCATTAATTGCCTTCTAAGTTCCTCAAGCAGTAGATACCTTTTAGGATCTCACACCATTGTGACGTTAAATGAGACACTTAGAAAATGACGTCCGCTTGTCATAGATAAAATAAATCCTAAGAAGCTATATTTCCCTTAAATCTGGACCTCCATGAAAATGTTTATCTCTAGGGGCTAGCTGTGAATCTGGAAATGCAGAGAAACAAAAGTAGCTCAAGACAGATAAAGAAAGCTTTGGGGGGCTTCCCTGGTGGCGCAGTGGTTGAGAGTCCGCCTGCCAATGCAGGGGACACGGGTTCGTGCCCCGGTCCGGGAAGATCCCACATGCCACGGAGTGGCTGGGCCCGTGAGCCATGGCCGCTGAGCCTGCGCGTCCGGAGCCTGTGCTCTGCAATGGGAGAGGCCACAACAGTGAGAGGCCCGCGTACTGAAAAAAAAAAAAAAAAAAGAAAGCTTTGGGACTTTTCCTTATCCTACACAGCTGTGTGGAGTGGGTCCCCAGCTCAACACCAAGTACATAAGCTCAGTCCTGCCCAGCAGTTTTATAAACCTTAGCTTCTCCTTCCTTCAGGTCCACAAGCGCAGTCCTAAAGCAGCCTCACTCATCCTCCTTTCCTCCCAATTCCCTACATTACGTCACAGAATCAGACGCTAAACAGAGAGTGAATCCCCATATAAAGGACTTTTCTACCTTCCTGCTTCACACACCCCTGAAAACATGTTAAAGAGTCAAATATATAATCAGGACGTTTTTAATCCAAATTTCCTAATTATTCTTCATTGCTATATGTCAAATCTATGTCCATCTGTGACACATCACTATGTGTCAAATCCACATCCTTTAATTCTGTTCTTTTCACTCACAGTCAAATACATACACCACTGGCCTAAGAACAATGAATGTCTGATTGAAGCTAAGTATTAGTCCTTTTTTGGAAAGACAAATAAGTTCCCTCTGGTGTCAGCTGCATTAAGTTCATGAGCACTACACATCTTATCACCGATAGCAGCATGTTCCTTGCTCTGTTTTCTAGTCAACTTTCTGAAACAATGGTAAAAAGCAATGAAGTACTCAAAACAGTGTTTTGCTACCAAGATGGCGTTGCTGCTGAAACTACATGTTAGCAGGCAGAAAATGGTAACGACTAACACCACCTATGGTATCAGGAAAGAGAGTTGTGAATAAATAAGGGAGCAGTTAAAGGGGGCACAGTTTCAGAGTCTTCAGCTCACAGAAAACATGCTTTGGGGAAAAGATGTCAGGGGCACAGCAGACTAGTTCTTCTGTAGGTCTTAGAAGGAAATTCTCTTTTCTTCATTATCCTTGGACCAACCTTTCCTTTCTGATACACTTTAAAGAGCAGTGATGGGGGGGTTCCTGTGGAGAGGGTCTCTGCATCACTTAGGATACTGTGTAGCTACAGCTGCACCCAAATGTGTGGCTTGAGCAAAACAGTGTATTGCTTGCTCACGTAAAAAAAGGTTCAGAAGTAGGAAATCCACAGCTGATGTGATGACTACCAAATCATCAGATTAAACTACTTCTACCTTTCAGTTTCCTCATCCTTAACAGGTAGCCTACCCTCACATTCTACCTCACGGACCAATATGGCTGCTGGAACTCTGACCAACACAAACGCATTCCACACAGAAAGAAAGAAGTAGAAGAAAAGAAAAAGGATCCTCACCAGCCGTCTATCTCCCAAGTAACGTCTGCTTAGATCTCACTGGCCAAAGCATAATAGCCTATTAGGGAAGGTGTGAGGGAAGGTGGCTCGTAAGTATATTCTTTTAATTGAGTGCTTTACCACCCCAACAAAAATTACTTTTATCAGTAAAGCAGAAGGGGGATCAAGGATACTGGGGATACAACTGGATGTCTCTGCTGGTGCCCTAGCTGTTGTTAGTTCTGGGCATGAGTCCAGTTCCCATAAGAATCCTTGAGGCACATGAAGGTCCAGCCTTGTTTACCAAAGGGACACCACTGCCAAGTGGGGCGACAGCCTTCCAGCAAGGAAGAGCACCCTTGCTCAGAGTGCCCCTCTGCATCGCCCCCCAAGCACCCTGACGTGGGAGGGAGAAAGCTGCCATGACCTCTAGTCATGGGCAGCTCCATTTCCCCAGCTCATCTCAACAACACTCTAGGCTGTGCTCTGAAGGGGCATCTGTAAGGTTGAGACACCAGACCCCATCTCAAAGAAACAACGTTATAAACAGTGCGGGAGGTTTCCAGGCTTCACCACAAAGGCCTATTTCACAGGTAATGTAGTAGAAACAGTATTCATTGGCCATCAACCAAAGTGGAATTGATTGGATTTCGACAGATTAGTCTTTGCTCTAATGAGGTGTGCAGAAGAGCCTGAATAGAAGGAAAAAGAAAACAGTAGCAAGAAGCAACCCCTATATCTTCCTGGCTTTGTTCTCTGGCAAATGCTCCTTTCAACTGCTCTCTCCCTCACAAGTTACTTGTCTTATCCCTGTGTTTTTCCCCAGTCCCTTCTCTCTAGCAGCAGGGCTATGGAGCCCATTCAGAGGAATTAGTGAGAAAACGAGGAGACATTGAACAGACCACAACAAGCTTAAGATGACAGGTAGAATCTACCTTCCAGATGTGAGCAGTGAGGATGAGAATGGAGGGGCACTATGCATTAAACTGTGTCCCCCCTAGAGATGCTGAAGTCCTAACCACCAGCCCCTCTGAATGTGACCTGATTTGGAAATAGAATCTTTGCCAATGATCAAGTTAAGATGAGGTCATTAGGGAGGGTTCTAATTCAATGGGACGGTGTCCTTATAGAATGGGGACACAGGAAGTCATGCGCACAGGGGGAAATGCCAATGTGAGGGTTCAGGCAGACATGGGAGCCATGCATGTACAAGCCAAGGAGCGCTAAAGCATCAGAAACCACTAGAAGCTAAGACAAAGGTCTGGGATGGATTCTCCCTCACAGCTCTCATTAGAAACCAACCCTGTCAACGCCTTGATCTGGGACTCCTAGCTTCCGCAACTAAAAGTTTCTGTTGTTTAAGCCACCCAGTTTGTGGCACTTTGTTAGGGCAGCCCTAGCAGACTCAGTACGTGGTGTGGCTGAAGCATCTTCACCCACCTTGCTGGCCCAGGCACAATGCTTCCTTTCTCTCAAGCATCCACCTCCTGTGTGGGCCTCAGGTGGCCTCTCAAGGCCCTTAGTTTTCAGCCACCATCATTTACATACTTGGGGCTCCAGCCCTGCGGGTTCCAGGAATATTCACTGACGGCTGGGCTAAGAGTGAGTATCCCCCCCCCCCAAATAGGGCCTCCCCATTCCCAACAAGGATCATTCACCACTATGCAAGATAATGTGAAGTCAGGCGCTGCTAAACAGAGTACCTGTGTTTCAAAGGCTGTGCCCATGACAGAACTGCCTGGAGATGCAACTGCCTCTGGCTTAACGTAGAAACAACTGTCTGAGCCAAAGCAGAGTGACGGTAAAGGATCAAGCAGCAAGAGGCATTGCAGTCACTCACTTCTGAGGATTCAACCAAGTCAGCCTACTCTGCTTGTCAAGATCTCTCAAACACGTTTCTCTGCTTCCGTAACACCTGTCTTCTCTTTCCCTCTCCTGGCCTTTTCACCACAGGATCTGTCTGGAAGACACTGGGAATGACAGAGGCTGAAAAAGCTGTGAAGAAAGCTAAATCTTTCAATGATACAAGTGACCTGGGGGAAATCTCCCTTCTATGCATAGCCACTCTCTATCTTTCACTGTTTTTAATAAAAAAATCTATGAAGGGGATAACAGAATGAACATCTACATCACCTGAATATCACCTAATCAACTTGATAAATCAAACACCATTGAAACCCCCAGCACTCCTTCCTGATCTCAGTTCCCCTCTCTCTTCCCAGAGGTAACCACCAACATGAACTTGGTGTTTCTTATTCTCATGCAAGCCTTTATACTGTTACTAGAAAAACAACCCTCCTAAAATCAGAGTGCTCCTTGGTCACAGTCCCACTGGTTACTTTTTTTTTTTTTTTAACTCTGTCTCTTTCCTTTCTTTCCCTCGTCTAGAAAAAGACTAATTATCAGATAAATGTACTCAAACCATGGGGATCACAATTGTCGATAGCTTAATCTGATTCCTGCCAACAAGTATCTATTTTATTTACTGCATTACCTCCCCTCTCCCCTCAATAAAGCTGTGATGTAGGGAATTCAAGCCAGACCAAGAGGAAATACACTTTGAATAGTTATCTATTTCTGGCACTCCTCAGTTCGAATTGGTAAACGGAAGCCTGTTTCACCTACGCTCAAAATTCTCTAACAAACCAAAACAAACAAATTAGAATTTAGGAGAAGAATAACTGCACTCCTTTATACAGAGAACTGGAAAAACATGAAAACATTGATCAATAATGAACCCATCACTCTTACCTGTTTTCATAAAAGACAAACGCAAACAATAAAATAAAACTGCACTAGACTCGGGCTTCCCTGGAGGCACAGTGGTTGAGAGTCCGCCTGCTGATGCAGGGGACACAGGTTCGTGCCCCGGTCCGGGAAGGTCCCACATGCCGTGGAGCGGCTGGGCCCGTGAGCCATGGCCGCTGAGCCTGCACGTCTGGAGCCTGTGCTCTGCAACGGGAGACGCCACAACAGTGAGAGACCCGCGTACCGCAAAAAAAAAAAAAAAAAAAAAAAAAAAAAAAAAAAAATTGCACTAGACTCAAATACATTAAGTGGAGGACCCAACATCTACCACCATATTTGGAGCCTGGCATAGTCTTATTGGAAGTTGGAACAACTTAATGTAGGAATACAATAATTGCTCAGTCAACTAACTAATGGGTTAGTCCATGAGTATTAAACAGTAAGGGAGGTACATGATTTTAAAACACACATAAAAATATTTATGAAACAACTGTTACATGCCAGGCATGGTTCTAGGCATGGAGGAGATAGCAGGGAACAAAACTCCCTGGCCCTAGGGAACCTCCACCCCAGCAGGACAGCACGTGCAAAGTTACACTAATGACATATTCTGAGGAACTCTGGGAAACCCTCCCTGATCAATAAATCACTCTACAAATCACAACTTGGATAAGAATGGCCACAGTGCTGGTTTCTGAGGAAATCTTATAAAACCCCAAGTGTTAAAGTCAAGCAAAGAAAATCTGTTCTATTCCCTAAAGGAATATAGCATCTCTTTGTTGACTAGTGGAACCTATGAAAATGTGTTGTTCAGAGTGATTTCCCACACATAACAAGTAAGAACTTTTCTGAACTTAACCAAATATCGCCAACAGCTGTAGAAAAAACGTTAATATTTGGAATTTTATAAAACGAATTACTGAAAGTAAGGAAGTGGGTCAGGAACCTAAACAATGATACATGACCATTAGAAACAGCCCAGCACTTAGTTCTCCCGGCTGTTTCTGTTGGAAGACACAGCAAATTTTGTGGGCAAGCAGGGCACTCGGCTCACATATGACTGGTCTGCTCCAGAAGTGCTTCCTAGCTGGAAAGAAAATGGACTCCAAGAATCAATAAGCATCAAAGAATGAGGATTTAGAAGAAAGCCTAAAATACACTAAAATGCTGATGGGGACTCTCTCTACAAGGTGAGATTATGGATGAAAACTTTTCTTCTTCATACTTCTCTATTTTTCTACAATGGAAATAATCAGGAAAAATGATCAATGCTTTATGATCTAAGAATTCTCACAGTAAAATAAAATGCTATCCCATTTCTTAAATGCTACAAGACTACAACACTGAAAATACCCGAAGGAAAAATTATTGAATGCATCAAAAGACACAAGTGAAAGCTAAATGCTCTGCTTTTTTAAAGTGTCTTTTCTCTAAGTGATAAGATATAGGGAAATTTTGAATGCATTTTTTTTCCTGTGTTTACTAGTTCTTCCACAATGATTCCCTGTGTGATTGATAGAAGTATTGCTTAAATTATTATTTTCTACAAAGGCCAATTAGCCCTAACTTAATAAGATACTATAAATCCTACATTATTACTCAAAAAATAGACCACAATAATAGACCACATATCAGTTCATTCTCCAACAACAAGTCTCAGAAATGCCTCCTAGACTGAATTATTTCCCTCTTTGAAAGGATCCATATAAGTTCAGAGAGGTCAGAATGTACAAACTCTTCTGAAATTAGCTATTTCAGCAGAACACAGGTCCCTGGTTCTCCACTGCTGCTACTCTGTGAGCAGATCAGCGCCAGGTCTGATGAGTCAATGAAAGGATGTGGTAACAGGTAGAAAATGGAGAGCAAGGTGGTTTGGTTTTTAAATCTCTTTCATATGACTTACACTGCAGGAGTAAAGTATTTCCTGATGATAGAAACACAACTGAACTCAGGACCAGCTATCTGTTTTACGACAGGTTTTTAAGGCTTATTTTAAGATGCGCTTTTCCTTCCTTCGGCTCTGAACCCCATTTCCCAACAATCAAATGGTAGGTTATGAAGCCAGAGAACAATTTGTTACGTCTATGAATCCCTCTGCCTGCAAGGCCAAGTTTCATCAGCACCCCCCTCCCGCTGCTGCAAGCAACTTGAAATATATGACTGTGTTCTTAGGTTAAGGTCAGTGCTCTGGGTTACAAACACGGGCAGAATGATTTCTATATGGGCAACAAAAAAAGCAAGAGCTTGGGCATCCTCAACAGAGTCATTTACACTCTACAGAGAAGACAGATGAGTGGGAGTCGCCCCCAGGTGTGAGGCGATGGAAGCTTTGGGGCTCTCAGGAGGTTGCAGTTCTAGGACCACAACCAAAAGAAGCCAAGAATGAGAGGAAAATTTGAAATATGTGAGCCACAACCTTTGAAAGTACCTACAACCCTCAAGCACCTACTTCCCTCACTGGTCAGCTTCATTTCTTTTGGAGGCAGTCCTACCAGTGGCTGGCTAGAGAGATTATTTTCAGCCTTCATTTTGAAGGCTCCTGCTGCCAACACCTGTCTCGATTGTCACTGGCTGACCCCTGAAGACGGAGAGTGCGATTCCCCAATATTAATGGACCCCAAGAGGACAATTCTTTCTGCCAGGCTCACAATGGGTAGGAAAGCCTTCAACTACCTGGCATTTCTTTTAATCAGTTATACTGCTTTGGGGCTCATTTTACAAAGCCATCTGGCTTTGCAGACATCAATGCAAGGACTATGAAAAACCCTCACTTTTTACTGCGGCCCCAGAAAGGGGAGAAAATCCACTTCAAAGTATGTTAAGCTCCCAGGGTTCTGGTGTAGAAATGTCTTGCTCCGATTCTTCATTGTTCAGACATCCAAGGAGCCTAGCCATCTAGGACATAAAAGAATTCTTCTGAAAGCACCATGTAAAATAAAGTGTTTGTTCAGTCACAGTGTCCCTACAAATGTGATCTTATGCTCCATGGCGGGGTGTCTAAGAAGATGAAAATGAAGGGGTCTCAACAGAGCTAGTGGAAACCTGGTCAGATAAATGGGAGGTTGGGAGACATGAGCCGTCCTAAATTGGAGAACGCTGAGGTGCCCACCTTCCTATGAATATTCTACTCATTCTCACAAAATGTTCCACACCTCAGTTTGGCATTAAGGAGAAATGCTTTGACTTTTTTTCTCACTACTGAATACAACTGCAATTGTATTTAAAATATCTTTACTTTCTATTGCTTTGACAGGTTCACTTTTGAAGTTGTCTATTCATACATTTCAATAGTCCTATCCCTTTTTAAGAGACAGTGAGCTGGCTTTTAACAAATCCAATACTAGGAGAAGGGGCCAATGGTATTTTCTTTTTTTCTTTTTTTCGTTTTTTTTTTTTTTTTACAAAGAGTTATTTCATTCATCAGAATTTAAATGCTAGCAGAAACTACAAAACTCTAGGAGACTGACACATCAACATTTAGATGTATAAAAATACTATGAGGATTAATAACTAGCACCCAATTTTAATGTACCATTTTAAAAAGTTATCCTCTGACATAACTAACCTGGCAGTTAAATGCAGCTGGAGGTTCATGTCACCAGCTCACAATAGGTTTCTCAAAAGAGGCAGTTATTTCTCTTTTAAGGAATTAGGGTCATTGACTACTGACCCAGTGGCTTCATGCAAATAAATGGAGCAGTCTCAACACATTTCTTAATGGCCAGAAGACCTGACAGCAGAAAGGACAAGTGCTTAGGTCACAACTACAGTTGATTTATAATTTCTGCAATGAGCCCAGGGACAGGGTGGGTCTTCATTCCAAAGGAACCTTATCTTCTCTGGTGATAATATATCTGACTTCCAACAGACCTGTTCAAGGTGAAGCAATATAGAAGTCTCATCCTTGCATTTGATCTGCTGCAGCAATATTTTGTTCTACCTCTTACATGTCGGAGGCTTAACATATTCTAACAGTGAATTAAGGCAAAATATAGGAAACTGGTGATATTGTATTTTGAGACAATTTAAGATAGTATCACGCATACGAAGGTAGTATTTAACAAGGGTAACATTTTAACAAGAACAAGAGAATCGTATTAAATTAGAACAGTATTAAGTGAAGTTACATTTTACTGTGGCCATTTGTAACATTTACAAATCTTAAATTGATAATTAATGTGTGCAAAATATTTACCTTGATTCAGTTTTAATTTTTAGTTGTAAGACTTTTTTCATCTTTTAAAAGTACAATGTCACATAAGGTTATTTTACTTCAGTTTGATCTAGATTAAGAACACCTATGAATTAAGGTGGGTTCTGGCCCTAAGGAATACTGCTTTGAACATAATACCTGAAATATTTTTGGAGGTACATCATTGCTCTTTGGCCAACACAGTAATACCATCACTTGCTTAGTATCTTCACGTAAGGTGGAGAGGCTGAATATAACTTTAGTTGATTCACTTAAATCCACACATACGATTATTTTTACCCAATGCTTCAGTTGTGGGGTATTTCCTTCCTCATTCCTTAAGTCCCGTGAACACTATTTTAATTATTCTAGTGCTTATATCTTCCCAGTTTATCACTTCAAGTCCTTGAAATCACAGTGACTTTTTGGCTATGATGGCACACTGGCGGCAACTAGAGTTCTTCTAGCTTCAAAAACAAAAAACTCTGTTTAGTGCCTGTGGACTCTACTACAGCCACTCCAACCCCTGGTCACAAATGGTTATGTTTGTTTTACAAAAAAGGAGAAGCTCTCCATTCTAATTTAAACAATTCTATCTTCCAGAGTCTAAGCTTGGGCAGCCCTGGATCAAGTTAAAGGCTTAAATATTTGGCATATTATAAAAGAAACATTCCTTTATTATTAATCTTATGACATCCTTATTCCTTGTTTATTTACTGTGATTTTAAGTTCCTGTGAGAGCCTACATATACTTAAAAACAACTTTATAATTAACAATACAGAATTTACACACATGCAGAATTATAGTTAAAATATACTCTATATCTTTTTTTAAAATTAAAGTACAGTTGATTAACAATATTGTGTTAGTTTCAGGTGTACAGCAAAGTGATTCAGTTTATATATATATGCATATATATGTGAACATATACTCAGATTCTTTTCCATTATAGGTTATTACAAGATATATTCAATAAGCTTAATGGTAATTATAAGCTTGTTCAAAGGCTCATAATTAGCATTTCCTCTGTCACTTAAATTTCCACTATTGGCCAGCAAAAATTCCTTCAGTTCTGTTCATCTCTTTATAGCTCCACACACTATTGAAAGCATCCCTTCTCTTTAGCAAAAACAAAACAAAACCAACCAAAAACCAAAAAAAAAACTGTTTTGAAACCAACAAAATGTTCCCTTATCCCAACTGTAGCAGCCAGTTATGCTCCCTGTGCTATACAGTAAATCTTTGTTAATTTACATATTGTAGTGTATATCTGTTAATCCCACTCTCCTACTTTATCCCTCCCCCCTTTCCCCTTTGGTAACCATAATTTTGTTTTCTATGTCTGTGAGTCTATTTGTTTTGTAAGTAAGTTCATTTGTGTTATTGTTTAGATTCCACATGTAAGTGATATCATATAATATTTGATAAATATAAAAATATACTTATGTTACCATCTTTGTCTATTTTGATGATGATTAAAACTTAAGTGCAGGAAACACAATTTGAGTTGGTCAAAATACAGCTTATTAGGAAACATGAGAAATGTGATATGCCTTTTATGTAGTACAGTTTATATCATGTGTCAAACTTTGATAAAACATGATTGACTCATTTTTAAAAACATAATTATATTTTTCAAGTATATCACTCAATAATCATCACAATATATTATTTCACCATTTCCTTTTTGGCTATAGAACAAATTAATGGCTTTTTTTCTAATTAACCAAGTAAACATGGGTAGAAGAACCTACATGGGGATGTCCCTTTACTTTCATAAGCAAAATACAGACCTCATGTGTAAATGCATATGTGTTCATTTGTGAGACAATATTACCATTATTTTTAATCACAAACAGTTTTAGAGTTTAGCTCCAATATTTCAAATGCCTTTAGGGAAATGTAAAGGTATTTATTACCTTAATACTATAACTAAAGTTTCCAAAAAAGCTATTAAGAATGTCAGGGAAAACAATTAAGTTAATATCACATTAATATAAACTTAATGTTAAGAATTGTCAAAAACATAAAGTATTAGACAACTTTACCTCAAATTCCAAATGTGACAATTTCTTAAGTCAACATTTAAATTTTAGAAAAACCAAATCATAAAAGATTACAAAACGCATAGTTACAGTTCTTTGTTCACATTATCATACTTACACACCCCTCAACCAATACAGGTATGGGTATACTTTATAGTTCGTTACATAAGCAGAAGTACAAATTATTTATAAGTTCACTTTAGCTTTATTACAATCTAATTTTTAGACAGATTAAAATATGTCATGCCTGAATCCCCATTTTCACATCTTAGGGTAATTGTACAATTATCACAAAGTAAAGTCACATTTAAAGAATTAAAGTTCACAGAAAAACCTTCAGGTAATCAATAAATATTTTCCAATTAGTAACATCAAGTAAAGAGATCCCCAAACTGAGAAATAATTTTTGGCTTTATTTACATGTATTATTATATATTATCTTCAAAATATTTAAGATAAAACTCTGCATGTTTAACTTTTAAAATTTAACTTAACCAGATCAATGTGAAACAAAAAATAAATGGCTAAAAACACCTATGAAAAGTGTGAAAAGCAGACCAGTGAGGGAGAACTTACCAGACATTACAACTCACTAGAAAGCCACTGCATTCAAAACAAAATGGTGTTGGCACAGAAATAGACAGAGATCAGAACAGAGAGGCCAGAAATAGATACAAATGTATATGGCATCTTTATATGTGACAAGGGTAACATTTCAATCCCATGAAAAATAAAGTTTCTCATAGTAACTAGGACTTAAGTAACTGGTTATCTAGGGGGAGAAAAAAGAAAGAAAGATAGAATCCTACCTCATATCATGTGCAAAACTTAAAACTGGAGTAAGATTTCAATGCTTTTAAAAATGGGGAAGAATATTTACAAGAATACTTGTATGACCACGGGATGGACAATACCGTCCTAAGCAAAACAGATAATAGAAGCAATAAAGAAAAAGACAGACATAAATAATTACAAAACATAATAATAAGTAAGGATTTTCTTTTGGTAAAAGACATCATACACAGAGACAAGAACTATAAAGAACAATAAAGCTATATTTGCACATATGTAACGATAAAACACAATAAATACCTCCCAGAAATTGTGACGGGAAAACACCATCAAGTAGAAAAATGGGCAGTGAAAATAAATAGGAAATGAAGAAAAGGGAAATTCAAATGAACAATAAACATATGAAAATATATTTAACATCAGAGGTAGTCAGTGAAGAAAATGTAAATTAATGATCAGAGATAATAAGATTGGCAAGAATTGAAAGGAACAGTGGCATCCAATGCTGGTGAGAATGCTGGAAATGGGCATTCTTATGTGCAAATGTGATACGCTATTCCTTTGGGGGAAAAAAGCTAGAAATATATATTAAAATTAAAAATACACATACCGTTTGACCAAGCAATTCCACTTCTGGGAATCTATCCTATAGGGAAAAAAAAAGGACCAGTATGTAAGGACATAGGTACAAAGATGTTTACTGCAGCATTGTTTGTCGTGGGGCAGAGGAAGAGGGGGGACTGGGAACAACATGACTGCCCATTAATGAGGAAATGTTTAAATGAAATGTGGAATATCTATAATATAGAATATTATGTATTATTAAAAAGAATGAGATAAATCTGTACATAGTGACTTGGAAGGCTGATAAGGTGAGAAAAGCAAATTGAAGAGCTATACTTCCATTATGAGAACGGCAACAACCACCAGAAAACAATGGACGTGCAGACACTCACATGTACATGGAGTAAGGAATGGAAGAAACACAGACCAGGCTAACAATGGCCACCCAGGATTGGGAATGGGAACAGGGAATGGAAGGGATGGGGATTATTTACTTCCTCCTAGTGTTTCTCTGTGCTGTTTCACTAGTTACTATGAACCCTATATTAATTTTACAACTTTCAGAATACATTTAAGAAAAAAATATTAGCTTTTATTAGTGGTAGTAGAGCAGAAGTACTTCCAGACATTCATCTGTAGTAAAATAATAGCCATTAAATAAATATTCCCTTCTTTGCTTATGCCAGTCACGGCAGAGTTCTTTTTTTTTTTTTTTTTTTTGCGGTATGCGGGCCTCTCACTGTTGTGGCCTCTCCCGTTGCGGAGCACAGGCTCCGGACATGCAGGCTCAGCGGCCATGGCTCACGGGCCCAGCCACTCTGCGGCATGTGGGATCTTCCCGGACCGGGGCACAAACCCATGTCCCCTGCATTGGCAGGCGGACTCTCAACCACTGCGCCACCAGGGAAGCTCCCCACTGCAGTGTTCATTTTTGATGGCTTGCCCAATATCCATTCTGTCTCTCTCCCATATGTGTATCAGCCATGTGGTTTGGGTGGGGTTGACTCCACCCCATTCCCAGAAATCCCTGAATGGTCTAAGCCAGTTCTGTCCACCAGAAATACAATTTGGAGTCACACAATTTTAAATTTTCTAGTAGTCACAGTAACCATGAAAACTGCTGGCAGCCATCTATGAGCTAGTAAGGAAGCCTGCCCTGGGATGAGGGAGAGACTGGGTCCTTGTGTCAACACTGAACCTCTGAATCAACCCTTGCAAGAAGCCTGGACTTTTTAGTTACATTAGCTGGTAAATTTCCTTTATTTTTTTCAGCCACTTTGAGGTAGGTTTTCTATTACTTGCAATCAAATGTATTTCAGATGATAAACTCATCTATGGACTAAACAAATACTTCCTTCTTAAGAAAAATAACTCAAATGTTCAACATTTCTTCATTTGTAGTCGAGGCATGCTTTTGTTAAACTAGCCTTACTTGATAACACCTTTAGGCAGCTTCTGAAAACATGCCCAGAGAAGATTTCCAAAGACGAATTCCTGATCATGCAGGGTAACTTTGCATGGTTACAACTCAGAGTATTTCTCCTTAAGACAATATAGACATGACGCGTCAGAGCAATCAATTAGCTCCACTCTCATTCCACTCTCTTTGTTGACCCTCCGTTTCTAGACCAGTGTGTCCCACCTTTGGCACTATTAACATATTGGGTAGATAAGTCTTTGTTGGGGGGGTGGTGTGTGGTTTCCTGTACACTGTAGGATGGCTAGCAGTATCCCTGGCCTCTCTCTACCCACTAAATGATAGGAGAAATCCCACCCCCCCAAGTAGTTGTAACAATCAAAAATGTCTCTAGACACTGTCAAATGTCTCCTTAGGGGATAAAATCACCTCTGGTTGAGAACCACTGTTCTAGACCAATAATTAGTTCTAATGTAGAACTGACCTTCATTGTTTTACCACATGATGGCCTCCCCCCGCCCCCCACCCCGCAAGTGTCCCCTGCATCACAATCTTTCCAGGCATTATGGCCTTCTCCTCGACTAGACATGAATATGTGAACCTTGTCTGGCCATGCTCTTCCTCCTCTAATCCCCGCTTATGCTGAGCCTGAGCTCTCCACTGCAGGTCTTCTTTCTGGAAGAAATGTAGCTAGTCCCCTCTGACTTCAGCTTGACATCATTACCTGACCTGCTCCCTGAATCACCCACCCAACCATTTCTTTGCGCTTCTCTGAGGGGATATTTGCTCATTTGTGGTCACTCATTCCTCAATTCAGCCTTCCCTGGCTGGGTCAGCCACCTCCTCCATCAGTATATCGTGGGGGACAATTCCATCCCAGTCTCTCCACATTGAATCAACTCACACATTATTCTCCCTAATTCATCCCTAAGACTAAAGATAGGTTATAACCACTGGAAAATTCTTCATAGCTTCTCAAATTGATTGACAGATTTAATGCAATTCCAATAAAAATCTCAACAGGCTTTTTTGGATGGAAATTGACAAACTGATTCCAAAATTAAAGAACCTAGAATAGTCCAAACAATTTTGAAAAAAAAAAAAAGAACAAAGTTGGAAGATCAACACTATCTGATATCTGAACTTATTATAAAGCTACAATGACCAAATCAGTGGGGTACTGATATACAACAAACAGGCCATGAACCAGAATAGAAAGTCTGTAGACAGACACCCATACATGGACGACCAATTTTCATCAAAACTACAAAGAAATTCAGCAGAGAAAGAACAGTCTGTTCAACAAACGGTGCTGGAACAATTAGATACCTGTATGCAAGAACATAAACGTTGATCCATATTTTACCCATATACAAAATTAACTCAAAATAGATCATAGATGTAAAAATCTAAAATTTTAAATCTAAAATTATAAATCTTATGGAAAGAAAAAGGAGAAAACTTTTGTGACCCTGAGTCAGGCAAAGATGGCTTAGACGCAACACCAAAACCATGAGCACGTACAGAACAAATTGATTATTTATACTTCATCAAAACTAAAAACTTTTGCTCTTTAATAGATGCTGTAAAGAGATTGAAAACACAAGCCACAAGCTGGGAGAAAACTTACCAGTCATGTATAACAGCTTTATTTATAATGGTCCCAAACTATAAACAACCAAAATGTTCATCACTAAGTGGATGGATAATCAAACTATGGTGTATCCATCAATAGGATATTACTTAGAAATAAAAGTAAGGAACTATTAACATATGCTACAATAGAGCTGAATCTCAAAATAATTATGCCAAGTGAAATAAACCAGACAAAAAAGGGTACGAACGGTATTGTTCCAGTTATTTAAAATTTTAGGAAATGCAAACTAATCTTTAGGGTTGGAAAATATTAGTAACTGTCTGATTGGGCATGTGAGGGTGAGGAGGAGGTAGCAATTACAAATCGGTAAGAGGAAACTTCTGGAGGAGATGGATATTTCAATACCTTCACTATGGAGTCTGTTTCGCAGGTGTGAATATATATATATATGTCAATTTATGAAATTGTGTATTTTAAGTGCAATTTATGGTATGCCAATTATAGGTCAATCAAGCTTTTTTTTTTTTTTTTTTTTTTTAAAGGGGAGAGGGGAGCACTGTTACCTGTTGGGGAAAACATTAAGTGTTAGACCATGTAGGGTTATGCTGCTGTTGGGACACCCTAAATTGGTTCATGCTACATGGGATTTCATGAGAGGAAGTGGTTTTGTTGTTTTAATTTCTTTTGTGGTTTAATACAAATAGAATGCACAATTCCTGGGTACTTAACATAATACAGCCTAGGTGATGTTAAACAGTAGATAAAAGGTCCATGGGTGGGAAGAGACTACACAGAGCCTTGAGAAATACCAATCTGAACTATGTTTGCTTTAATTCTCCTTTTAAGTATCTCCCCATATAACCACCACCATCACCACCCCCTGCTGTGGTCTTAAGGATGTGTCCAACCAACATCTTCCAGCAAAAAAAAAAAATTAGAATAGAGCCAAGTGGCCTGAATTCTCAAAGATAATAATTAAGTAACATGCTTTTTAACAGATGTTTGATGACACTATTTTTCCCCATGATTCTACCAGAATCAGCTGCATTTACATACAAATTGGTAATACCTTAGAATCCCAGCTAAAAAAAGCCACCGTTGTTCCCCTAAGACATGAAACCATGTACTGATCTATTAATTTCATTTCAGTGTATGATGTCAAGTGCATTTTAAAAATATACTCCACGGCTTCCAAGGGCTTCCTTAATCCACAAGGACTGGTTTTAGAGTTTAAACGAATTTATCATAGACATTAAAAAACCTTCTGCTTATTCTCCCAGGTAATTGATTCTTGATTTGTTAAAATACTAAACACTATGCTTTACACCCTGAAATACCAAACTCCTGGTGAACTCACTCATATGCCCCATGCAGAGCAAATCCTCTCAGCCAAGAGGCCAAGGGAAGCCCGGGAAAGCAGACCACTCCCTCCCTTGGACCCACTGCCAGCCCAGGGGGACGTCCCCCCCCTGCCCCTGCAGTAAACATCATTTGTTCCACAGCAGTGACATGGGGATGTCAGAGGGTGCCAACTTCCCCAAGAAAATGCCCTCCTCGGTTTTTGAAAAATACAAATAAATCCAAAAGACAACCTCTGCCTCAAAGCCGACCTTCCTAAGTAAAAGCACACACCTCCACCACCAATAACAGTAGAATCAGCATTGGAAAATCGGGGTTTAGTAAGAGCTCAGCAACCAGGGCTAATGTCACCACGAGGTTAATCTCACTGATCTCTAGGACACGACAAAAGTTAGAAATCATCTTTCCTGCACAATGAAAAGCACAACGCCTAGTACAAATTAATATTTTCTAATAGGGAAGAACAATTTCACCTAAGCATCTACAAAATAGGCAAATATTTCTTGAAAGATTACTTTATAGTTCTAGAAAAGAGGCATTTAAAAATCCTTTCCCTCGATATATTATGCCTGTTTAAATTTATTATCATTAGAATTTTCATTCTTTAAAAAAAAATTTTAATTTACCCTTCCATGCTAGGCACCCGTTTCCACATGCCTCTAAAATTCATAGAATATACTTAATAAAACTTTTTCCTCTCATGAAGTTGTATTTATGGAACTATCTGCATACAATTTCCTTATGCTATGAGTCAAAAGATACCTGGGTGATGTCTGAGGTGAAGCAGAGTCCAGAAGGCCACTGGGAAGAGAGGTGTACGGGCACTGGCATATTCTATGGGCACGTCTTATGTTCCAACACAGAAGCATGGAAAAGTCCTAATCCTCATCCTCATCCCAGAAGAGGTGACTTTATATAACAACATGTTCAAAGACAAGGCATGTGTATTCAGATGAAAGAAATGACCTGCCAGAATTCTTAGAAGTTGAGGTCTCTACTGCAGAAAAACAGAGAAGGAAACCCTAGGATATTTTTCCCCCAGTCACTTACGTTTGACAGTCAGCTGCCACAAAGAGTCAAAGAGCAGGGGTTCTAATTCTCAGGAGTCAGAATGGCAGAGGCAAAAGTAGAGATTCTAAGGAGGAACACCAAGACATAAGCAAAATCTTCTAGCCACCACCCACCTCTCGACGGTTCCCCTCAGAGAGCCCGACTTACTATACAATGGGGTCAGGAGAACAATACAGAATTCAGCTGCCCTGCTCACATGTCTCACTGGACGATGGACTCATTTGGGGACTGCCAGTTACCACAGTGGGGACTGCCATACCCACCAGTGCAGCCATCACTAGTCTCATTGCTAGTCTGAGTAAACTCAGTATCCTGGTAGTGCTGGTATGTGACAAGGTTTTCCCTCTGGTTGCAGTTTTAAGTGTAAACTCTTAAGAAGAGTTTGAGGCCATGCTTTCCAAAATGTTCAAAGAAACCATGACGAGCAGGGTGAAGTCAAGTGTACTCTGTGAGGTCTAACCCTTTACATGACCCATACTGTGGATGTCGATGCTGTAATTCATGTCTTTATAGAACAAAACGCTACCACACCCTTGCTCATTATCTTTTTCTAACTCAAATGTATTGCCCTGAAGAAGGAAAGTTTGCTTTCCAGTCGCTGGTGGGTGGGACCCCTAAATTGTGGCCACAGTTCACAGTGAAGAAACAGTCTGAGCGCAAGCAAATCTCAAGTCCTCCGAGTTGTTGGTTCTTCACTTACCAAACAAAGGTATTTAAAAGTTGTTTTCTGTTAAGGTTTCTTCCAGCTCTGAAATCCCATGATTAAACTTTTCTAAGTGGACATCTATAATATCCCACTTCATTTTCTTCAATACCTGTCTGTCCCAAAACACAGTTTCGAGAAGTAACCTATATACTATGCTGAGAAGGATGGGCAGGTTTCTAGTGATGGATTATTCTAGAAGAGGGGCCACTGAGCACAGGGAGTTCCCTCTCAGCTTCATGATACAGAACATGGGTGGGGTCTGTCTCCCTCACACACCTAGAAACCTCCTGATACCAGTTTTGACTGTGGAGGGACACAGGAAAGATTTACCCAAGGATACGGGGTCAGACACCCTATGTAACACCTCTCCCCTGATGGAAGGGCTGGTAAACAAAGTTGTCCCCCCACCCCAGAAAATGCTACTCAAATAATCTGGCTTTAAGGGAGCTTCCTCAGCCTACTGGCAGTCTTTTGCCTAACATTATCGGACAAAAATAAGTCGGAGGGGGGCCTTAATTCCCATTGTGTTTTATTTAATAAAACACTTATATAGAGCTTACTGCATGTCAGGCACAGTTATAAACATTTTACAGATATTAACTAATTTAATCCTCAAAACATTCCAAGATAGAATAGTATACATACTTTTTTTTTTTTTTTTTTTTTGCAGTACGTGGGCCCCTCACCGCTGTGGCCTTTCCCGCTGCGGAGCACAGGCTCCAAACGCACAGGCCCAGCGGCCATGGCTCACGGGCCCAGCCGCTCCGCAGCATGTGGGATCCTTCCGGACCGGGGCACGAACCCATGTCCCCTGCATCGGCAGGCGGACTCTCAACCACTGCACCACCAGGGAAGCCCTGCATACATACTTTTATGGATGAGGAAACAAAGACACATAGAGGTTAAGTAACCTTCTGAAGGTCACAGGCTGGTTAAACAGCAGAGGTAGGATTGAACCCAGGCAGTGTGGCTCTGAAATGCCTACTGAATAACAGACCTGAGAAGGTGGCTTTTAGTGAGAAAGTGCAGGCACCCACCTGCTGCAGTGGGCCACACTCCACAAGGCTTGCTGAAAAGATGCTCCCTGAAAAGTTCTCCAAATTCCTGTCTGACTCACGCTTGCTAAAAAGTCATTCTAAGACAAATGAAATAGAGAATTTACCCTCATGCCTTTGGACATCCAGAAGCCCACTTTGCCATTACACACACCCTGAAGCTCTCCTAAGAACAGCAGTTGCCATCTAGGGGTGGCATTTTAGATTCACCCTGAGAATGGGCTGAAAGTCCACAAGCCTCGGTGCTCCCGCTGCCTCTGCCCCCAACGCACATAAGTGCAGATTCTGATTTGTACTCCCAAGTGTGTTTGGAAATGCATGCACACACACACACACACACGTATTTTGATAAACCTCCCTAGGTGACCCAATTCTCCCTCCCACGGAGCAAAACTAAGGTCTTCCTAATAATTTTCAAAGGTGAGAAGATCAATCCTACATTGTTTCTATCTCCCAGGTCTCCTCCCCCAGCCCCCTCACAGAAGATGAATGCAGGCGTGATACAGGATGCTGCAAATACATACCAAATACCAAACTGGCTTTTCGATGAATATATAAATGTAATTGACATTCTTTCACAGTCTGAAATCCTCTCTTTACTCTCAGGATATATTACACCATTCTGTTTTTATATAAACATGCCACTTTAAATGCTAATTCAGATGCAACACTCAATTTTTTCTTCATTTTGTTTCTGGGTTTCTAACATTCAAAATGACACTGGACTTCCATTTGGCTTCGACGATAGGCATTTTGAATTCTTGTTGTTTCAATATTTGGGGGGGTAGGAGAGAAGAAAGTACTAAGAAGAAAACTAAATTTATTTTAAAACTTATCCAAATACAGTTTACATGCTCTTTATTTTGCTTGAATTAAGCCCTTTCCCTCTCTTTCAGAAAATGTTACCTTCACCTTACTGAAAATCTCGTAAATCTAATTTGACTCCGTTGTAAAACCAAGGTGATTCCCTCCCCTTGCATTCTAGAAATAACCTCATTTTACTCAAACTACTTTTCTAAACAGCCCATCAAGGCAGCATGTTCTGGCTGAAATACAACTGGCATGAACATATGTTTTCTTTTTGAAAAATACACACACCTACAGATGCCAATGACATCCACATGAGCCTCTCCAATTACATAGAAAGTCACTTCCTATCTTGTCTCAAAATGAGGAATTTCAACCTAAGAAATATCCTAATCCAGTGCACCCAGTTCAATCTAATTACAGTGAGACAAACTGTCTTCTGAGTCCAGCAGGCCCCGCTCCACCCAGAAGCTTCCAGTAACCCTCAGGGTCCTCTGCCTCTGTCATCCTAAGCACTGTGACAACACTCTCTCCCTCTGTGGCTCACTCCAGTCTTCCATCCCATCCAAACACCCTTTCGTGCTCCTGCCCAAGAGAGACAATATGGGAAAGACGTGAGACAAGTTTATCACCTTTTTCATATACTTGTTAACCTATCCATGTGGCAAAATGGTTCTTGACAGCAGCTCTCCTTGCCTGTCGCCAGACCCCCAGAAGCATCCCATTAATGACTCGTGTTCTGCTGTGCTAAATGAAGCTCAGGGATACTGTGCCCAAAGGTATGTACATTTCAATGAGACCCCGAGGAGAAAATACCTTTAATATCCAACTGAATGAATTTCAGTTCTTTCAGATCCAACTGAATGGATGTCTGGCACCGTGGTAAGTGTGTTTTAAGATGCCTGTTTTCTTTGTGGAGAGGAAGATGGACCTCCTAGCAGACCTGAAATCATTGTATGCCAGCAGCACCTCACGCTACTTAGTCCGTGGCCAGCCCTACTAGACCCCAACCATTTCAGAATAATGATAAAAGGAAAAGGGGAACGGAGAAGGGACAAAACTCTATGGAGAGAAATAGTTGCTAAACACTAGTATTGTTGCTAGGTTGAGAAATTGAAATTAAGCTGAGAAGACTCCTAAATTACTTTTAATACTTTCAATACTCCCAGAAATTCCTCAGCATGCAGAAACATACTTCTCCAGGCCTTCTGTGCACAGGAGGAGCTGCTTTCTGCTTTGGGTTTCTGCTGCTAGATGTGTGTGGCCAAACAACATAAAGCCAAGAAACTGACCAAGTGTCAGTCACTGTTCTACTAAAATAAAGTGATAACTGCAGATAGTCCCACGGATCCCTGAACTACAGGGCTCCATGAAACAATGCACTCATGCTCACAATTAAAAGACGTAGAAGAAAGGCTATTTTAATTTTGGGTAGCAAGGAGAATTTACTTGCTAAGAAGAGATAGTGCAGTTTCTTTCTCTGTGCGGGGGGAGGGGAGGGCTTAGGGGGGTCTTAAAGATCTAAAAATCAACGTAGGAGGAGGCAAGGGAGCTGGCCCCAGCCAATTTCCTGCCCCTCTCTCCAGGGAATTTGGAGAAGAAAAGAAGCTCCCTCTGTACTAGAGAGCTGTTTATTTGAGCAATTAACAAAACATGAGGGGGTCCTTTAAAATTAAAGGGGACCTTGGTTTTGCTCCAAACCATCCATTAGCTCACACCTTGGGCTTTTACTCTTTTTCCACTTTCCCTGTCTGAAAACAAACACCACCCAGAGAGCTTTGCCACTTCGAAATGTCATTTTAGGGCCCAAGTTCAAAAGACTAGTTAAGGGACCCACAACACTAGGAACTTTTTAATAAATATGAACAGTTTAGATTAGCTGTTAGTAGAAACTTTACAACATAAATGCTGTCTTGTATCTGGAATTTGCTTTTAGCTTTTGCTCAGCATTGTTTGTTTTTTATAATTATACTTGTTGATGCATCTTCTTTAGTTCAATTATCCTACCCGCTGTAGAGTATTTCATTGTATGACTATATCATGATTTATTCAAAGGATATACAGATTTTGACAGGTAGCTGAGAGGAAAGGCAGCAGAGAGTATGGCAACTTTTGTTCCAAGGAGAAAGACAAGAACATGCTAGAAGAATCTGGGAAAATGGCTACTCTTTGTAAGGAGAAGACAGCTAGCTAAAATCCACCCATACAGGGAGCTAGAGTAGAAACGGGATTTGGGACCTTGACGTTGGTAAAGGGCTGGAAGAGCCTCTGGAAAACTGATCGGGGGTCACTTGGTTTTTTAGTAACATCAGGTCTAGAAAGAAATTCCCTTGGCCTCTCTTGTCTGCTGACCTTTGCACCATTAAAAAAAGAAAAGTCACATCATTGTCTTTGAAACCTTTTAAAACACATGTGAAACACAGACTTCAAGTTAGTCCTTGAGAAAAATGATCGTAAATTACAAATTAGTGGGGATCTGGATTACTTTTTTTCTAGAAAGAATATAGGTTGCTTTTTTATACTTTTCAATTAGTAATAAAAAGAAAAGCCTATTTTCTGTTCTTTTATTTGTAAAAGCTTTAATTGTTATATAATATATACATGCTTTATATAACAAATATGTTTTTATCACGATTCCAGACAAACATTGTGTATAAGCTTACTTAAAATTTTTTATAGACAATACTAAAATTTTTTAAAAATCTGATAAATCTATATGTCTAAATGATGAAAGTGCATTTTTAAAATATTATCTTTCAAGGCATACACATTAAAAGTGGCAGATATAACAAAATCAGGTGCCTTCTTCCAAGAGCATAGCTTTTCTGAAGGTACACCCCCTCTAACAAGTTCAACCGCATTGCCGGGTACCATAGACAATGAGGAATACATCACATTGCACAGTTGCTTGCTGTTGACATGGAAAGACAACTCAACAGAAGAGCAGGATCAAATCATCAATCTTTCTGGGAGAAGGTAATAAAAGACTTGAAAGCATTTATGCAGTAAATAAACAGAGGAAGTGTTAACAGGTTTAATGATCAGGTACCATGATGCGGGCTAGCACCCATACCTAATAAAAACACACCTGTGCTCTTCTTCATCAGATTTGTATTAAAATCACTTGAGCATTTATCTTATAAGTATTTTCTTTTTCTCAAAGTCATAAAAGAACCTTGCATGAGGAAAGTAATGACTGGCATCCTGTGTGGTGGTCACTGAAAACTCAGAGTGGCATTACATCCCAGAACATCTATGTCATAAGTCATTAATTCTTTTGGGAATACTTGTATTTAATAGAAAATTTAAAAATAGCATGTTTATTTCTTGTTTGCTTTACTTGCAATTATTAAGTTTTCCAAAATTCACTTAAAAAGGTAGATTTATGTTGACATATATATATGATTTTTATTCCCATCATCTGATTGATAGAGCAACTGATTTTTATTAGGAGGGGATTTTAATTGGTTTAAATGTAATTCTATCTTACTAAGTATTCAAAGCATGTGCTCCAAACAAACTGATGCCATCATCATTTTTTTTTTATTAAAGAGTCCATGCTCTCAAACAGAGAAATTTAAATATTTTCCTTATCATGTATTTCCCCCATCAACTCGTGGCTATCAGCTAACATGAACAGAATTGAAACTTACACAAGTGCAAAAGGAGATATGGCCCTTCAGTGGGTATAAGGAATCTACTTTGCTAACTAACATTATTGTAATAATAATTTATAGGAAACATAGTAACTTAAACAGGAAAAAAAAAGCACCATTTATTACAAAGGCTAAAAGGAAGCTCTGACTAAAGTTCTAAAGTTTTTAAATAAAGTATACAAGACAAGCCTAAGATGCTTTAAGCATACAAAATTATAAAGGAAAAGAGATTTTTGTCTACAAAGGTATTTTATGTAGATATTTCTGTTTTTCTTGTTTCTGATTTCTCATCATGTTGGGAAATATCAAAAAGTTCAAACTTTTACAAGTCTAGGCAAAAGAGTCCTAATCATAATGCAGGAGAATGGAAGTTTTTGATTCTAAGGATATTTCCTATGGTAAACTATTAGGCCGTTAACCTGTAGTGCCCAGAGATGTAAGCTGGGAGCGAGAGAGAATTTATTTAGGTACATTCTCCAAGAATAATGATCCAGTGTCCTCCTGTCAACTAAAAAAGTACAGACCAAAATGGAGAGTAATAAAATGTTCATGGTTCACGAAGTTTTGGTTCCTAGACGCAAAGACTGAAACTTCCCAAAATTGAGTCAAAAGAATGAATTCTTACAACAGTCACCACATACGTTTCTAATCCTCCAAGTTGAGATTTGTATGAACTTATCTTAAATATTATACTTATTTTTTTTAAAAGGACATTGCCCCATCCACTAAATTCAGCATAAATCAGATACCAAATCCAAATATGTCTAGACCAGCCCTTACACAGTACTAGTTGATAGTAAATCTACCTTAGTAGAATATTAAAGGCAATTAACTTCATTCTGCAACTTGCTGATGCAAAAAACTATGATTTATGCAAATATATTATTAGCCTTAAAAATAAAAGGTGGAAACATACTATAAAGAAATCAAGTCAATGTTCACAAATTTGCTATTTTAATATAAGAGCATTATTACATGAATCAGTGCAGTAAGGTCTAGATCTAATAGACAGTTTAGCTGATGCAAAGTCTTCATCAATTCAAAGGCAAAAGTATATCATTTACTCTGCGTAAAATTCATAGTATAAAGATCATAGAATTCCAGATCATGTAGATAAGCACTAATTCTTTAGTCAGATCATTTTAAACTATCTGCAGACCAAATAATGTTTTTGCTTGATTACATAATAGAATTTTTAAATTTAAGATTCTCCCAGGAATAACCTGCTGTATAAAAATAAATAAATAAATAAAGTAAAAAAAAAAAAAGATTATCCCAGGAATAAATATGCATTTTGGCTTACAATGTCCATAAGGAACCCTGGAAACTTTCTTCAACTTATCTTGAAATTATTAATATTTGACATTTATAAATAAATGCAAAGCTTTGTGTTTTCTTAATTCAGTTGATTATCATTAATCTTCTGATTGCCATTGAAAAGCTAACAAGTCAGAGAATAATGACATTACAAACTGTATGCCAGAATACAAATGAATCAATAAAGAAGTTATTCTACTTACAGACTTCCTCTTCTGGGGAGACTCAGCTCCTTCTGCAAAAGAAAAAACGAAACATGTATATGAGATGCTACACTAACCTTAGACTACTAGGATACCAAACAGGTAACATAAAATGTATCATCCTTATTATGCTTGATTTGGCATCTTCTACACTGAAAAGATTTTAGTGTTATTATTTTATGCTGGATCCCTTCTTACATTGTTCCCTTTATACACTGTATTTAACATACAAACCCTGTTTACCTAAATTCCAGAGCAGAAAAGACATCAATCCTCCCAAAGCAATGACAGCCAAATACTGAGTTGAGCTACGTGACCCTATAATTAAGGGTAAGGGAAATCTGAGCAACCAAAGAACTTATCCAAAAAGGAAACAGAAGGAGGAGGAGAAATTTTGCAGAATTATAATTAAGTGAAAGGTGAAATGAAAAGGGTAGTGAAATCAGACTATTTGCCTCCAACAGAAATAAACTCATGCAAAACACTATCTACCAAAGATTATAATTTTAAAAAGAAATAGAGCAAAAGTTTTCCTTCTGGTATTATTTCTTAAAACAAATGTGACTTATGATTAAGAATATTTAAAAGTAGGTTAACGAACTTCTAAAAAGGTAACCAGACAGCAATAACAATTAACATAGTGCTTTATAGTTTCAAAGGATGCTCTCACACTTATCTCAAATTAAGATCATTATCTACCTTTCTAGGGAGAGTCTATGGGAAAATAAAACGAAATAACCCAGCAAACAAACAAACAAAAAGGTATACAGAAATACCTCCACCCACTAAAGGAGCTTTCAGAAGCCTGGGCACTCGAGAATGATTACTTGATGACAATAATTAAAGAATAGGAAGTAATGAGTCTCAACTGGCTATTTTAACTCAAAATTTGAAAGCCTTGACTAAATTTGGGCTTTCCTTCCCATAATTATCATTTTTTTTTTTTTGCCTGCCAGGAGCTCAAGCATCATTTTTTGAAAGGTGCTTCCTCTTCAGCTTCAAACTCACCTTTCCTGTTCCCTATTTTTATTGGATCCTTACATGTTTGTCATGGCCTGTGGCCTCACATCTTACTTCTAAACCATGCAATTTGCTCCATCACAGCTTACAAAAAATGGACTTAAGAGCCACAGCCCAGAGGAGGATCCTGCCTTAAATAGAACCTATCCAAAGTTATTACTTTACTCACTTATTAACTGGAAAATATATTTTGATTCAGAGTTATAATAATCAGATCACTGTTTAATTGCAAGAAAAAAAAAAACAATTTTAGGGGCAGAGTATTTTCTTCCTTCTCCCAATAGCTAACCATTTTCTTTTCACGGACTGCAGGGTTCAATGGTGAAATGCTTTTGTTTTGTTTTGTTCCGAGTTTTTCTTTAATCCTTCATTAGCCCCAAGAAATTATAGCGTTTGCTGAAGTTGGCTCCCTGATTCTGAAACATAAATATACCTTTATTTACTAAAGCCTCTAATGAGAAGAGTAAAGTCTTTGACCAAGACAGTTTTCCTTGGGAACTGAAATGTAAATAGAACACCAATGAGTAATTGTCTCTATGTGTGTCTTGGGTTATGACAAGCACTGAGAAATCTGTTTGTATTCAGGTTAAAAAAAGAAAAAAAGAAAAAAGGAGAACTGCCTACAAGGAATCATTCACCAGAGGGTTTCTGTTAAAAAGAAATTACTGATCTGAAAAGGAATACATATATATAACTGAATCCCTGTGCTGTACACCTAAAACTAACACACCATTATAAATCAAATAAACTTCAATAAAAAAAAGAAATTAGTGAGACCCACTACATAGCAAAAGGCCTAGAGCTTAATTAAATAAGTAAATACTGCTGTTTAGTAAGTTCATCTGACAGCATTAAAAGAAAAGGAGGCATACCTGAGGTGCTATCATTAAAAACAGAAAAAAATAAGTCAGATGTTGTTTCAGTTCTGTACGCAAACAGATCACTCAGAAGATATAAAAGGAGAAGGGCCAAATAAATGATCCCCAAATAGTTCAGTCAATCATATTCCACCAAATGACCTGACTGTGAGCTGGTTGCTTTGCTATGAGAAGAAACTGCTGAAACGGCAAGATAAGGGATGAAAACCGACTCTGTTTTTAATCAGAAAGCCCTTCCAACAGGTCTAGAATTATGAGTTCTAAACAAGAAGAAAGGTCACAGTGGGTAACCCCGCACTGCTGCTCCCCGGGACGGTGGCCGAGGTTCCAGGACATTTAATAGGCTACTGTCAATGACCTGCAGGGTCTGTGCTAACCAGGCTGAGGAGCTAATCCACCTGACGGCTTGAATGTCAGGCTTGGAACTGGAAACTCAATTTGCTAGCAAATTGGAATCAGATGCGATGGTAATAAAGTGAGAGAAATGAATGTGCTGTGGCCAAGACCTTGTGAACAGTGGCTGCAAAAGCCTGCAAATACCAAGAGGGCTAAGCGATTGCAGACAGAGCCAGGAGGGGCTGCTGTCCTGCTGCGTGGGGAGGGACCATCCACTGATCACACTGCACCGGCTGGACGCAGAGGAGCAATATCAAGGCACTTACTGCCCCAATCCTAGTGGTACTGTGCGTGTGTGTCCTTATTCTCTTAATGTCAGGATAAGGTCACTAAACCATACTTACATAATTAGATAAGACATGTAGTATTGGTTCCAGTCATAAACCAAAGCTTGTGCTTAGTATATTTGGAACATGTGTAAAAAATTAGCATCAGATTAAGAATAGAGAAGGGAAGGGGGCAGAGAGAGAAAAAAGGGCAAGTAGTGTCCATCTGAACTAAAAAATATGTGATTATTAATCATCACAGGTTAAAGAAATGCATGAGTGTATTTAAGAATATTAAAATTTTAAAATTATTTTCATTGATATTGATTTTTCAGTGACATCTAATATTTTTTAGAATTGCTGTGTATCATTACTTGCTTGACAATATGACCTCCTTTGCCCCCCTTTCTAAAAATGTTGACTAGCAAATACGTGCATTTGAAAATAAAGACAAAGTTAATCTAAGAACTCTGTTTACCTTCTTGTGATCTCTTGATAAGACTGAGAACACAGTCTCAGTCTAATTCCTCAAATACTGAAAGAGAATTTCTGTGAGTCTGGGAAGAAAAGAAAGCATAACAAATGATCCTGCCCCTTTCCTCGGCCAGCCTTGGCTTCAAAAGGAGAAGATAACTTGTCTCGTTCATAAAGGCAATTGAGAAATAGCTGCAACGTTTAATATGTACAAGCAATTTCCACAATGGCAATTTTAAAAAGATACACTATTTAATACGTATTTAATAGTTATACATACACAAATGAAACAACCTGGCAACACATGCCACATGTATTTAAGAAATCTTTGAACTATTCTTTTTAACTGATGGGCCACTTTATGATTTAGAAGAGAAAGGAGATTTTATATCATATTACAAATATTATATTACAAATAAAATATCCCCTCCTTCAAGAGGTGGGGCTTAATTCTCTTCCTCTGGAGAGTGGGCTGGACTTAGTGACTCCCTTCCAAAGTCAGAGGAGGGAAAAGGAAAAGTAGCAACTTTTCAGTGGAGAAACCTGACAGACACCGTCTGAACCAACCAACATTAATGATACCAACAATAATCATAGATACCATGTGCCCCTGATACGATGTCATGAGGAGAGACTTCACCTCTGTGGCATTCTCCCTAAAAATCCTTAACTCCAGTCTCATCCTGGGAAAGTACCAGGGAAAACCAAACTGAGGATCATTCTACAGAACATCTTTAAAACTGTCAGGGTTGTGAAAAACAAGGAACAACTGAGAAACTGTCACAGGCCAGAGAAGACTCAGGAGAACGATGACAAAATGCAATGTAGGATCATAGACTGGATTCTGAACCATAAAAAGGACAGTAGTGGAAAACCTGGTGATATCCAAATAAAGTGTTTAGTTAATAGTAATGTACTAATGTCAATTTCATAATTTTGACAAATGTATTAAGGTTACATAAGATGTTAACATTAGAGGAAATTGGTGGAAGGGTATGCAGAGATTCAACTGTCTTCAACTTTTCTATAAATCTAAAATGATTTCAATTTTTTTTCAAAGTTCTCTAAAAAGAAAGAGAGGGCTAAGGAGAAAGAAAGACGTGTGTGTGTGTGTGTGTGTGTGTGTGTAGGCTAGGGCATGGAATCTATGGATAAATATTGAAATATTCTAAGCTTATTTTAAGGCCATATTTAACCCAGTATTTTAGAAGTTTATAGAAATAATCTGAGAGAAGCTTGTGACTAGGACCATCAGTGAAGATGGTGAGAAGCAGTCAGGTTTGAGATATGTTTTTACAGAATATACAAAAGAACTGGATGTGGAAGATGGAAGAGAAAGCCAGAAAGACTAAAAGTTCTTGGCCTGTGCAAGGAGAGTTAGAAGGAAGAATGGTTCTATCTGGATACATCAGATCCAAGATGTCTGTAAGAAATCCAAAGAAAAATTTCCAAGCAGGTGGTTGGACAAACGAACCTGGGTTCAGGAGAGAGGTTGGGGCTGAAAATAGACTTTGAAGTCATTATTGTATAAGATGGTACATAAAATCGTGTGCTGGAAGTGACAGGAGAAGAGAGAACAGAAAAAGAAGGGGCACATATACCTATATGTATATACACAGGACCACTTAAATCTACAAGTGGGGAGAATTTTGCTCCACACTACACCCTGTTAAATGATGCGCTGAACTATGCAGACCCTGGGTTCTTCAAACAACACAAACTGAATGAGGCTAGCAAGTAAAAATACTACTGGGTAGACACCAGCTCTCACACAGGTGACGGGATTGTTGCACAGACAAGGTCAGAAAATGGGCGGGAACTAGGAAATTAACCCCCAGAGAACATGACCACATCTGGGGAACAGCCCATTAGGACACCTCTGCTGCTCAAGGCTCAACTGGAGCTCAGCCTCCAGGAAGGACCTCTCCACTGTCCCAGCACCTTCTCCTCAGCACTCTGGCAGGTCCCCACTCCCCGTGAGTGTCCCATTACTGCTGGGTGTCAGCCAGTGTGATCACGCCTGAGTTTCTGCCCTAGCTGCCCAGGGAGCAGGAACAAGGAACACTGGCTCCCTTCATGAGCACAGCGGGAGATGGGGCCAGGCCACCATGCCTCCCATACTCTGGGAGGTCCTCCAAAGAAAGGGGAGAGGATTTGGAATTCAGTAACCAGCCCTTCCTCCCCCACCTCCAAAAACAAAACGAAAACAACATCCTGCAAACAAATAGAACAGTGATGGCCAGCACCTACCATCCCCTCACTATTTTCCAGAAAACGATCTGATTTAACGTTCGTGCATTTCCCCGTGATCACTGTCCCTTAATTAGTCCTTGGTGTCCTCACCCTACCATCAAGGGTGACTACAACTACTCTGCATTGACAGACAAACCATTAATTTAGGGAGAGAGTTCAAAGAGCCGAGATGCGGGAAGCGGTGTATCAGGCACTGTTAGGGACACGTAAGGAGGAAATAAGACAGATTTAAAAGCTACTTGGGGAAACACACATGGCAAAAGAGATATCACCAGGTGCAGGATTATGCAGTATAATTTGAATGAATAAATGTTAACAGGGGAGAGAAAATAAAAGGGGATGAGATAATTCAGCTCAAGCAGTGGCTCTGAATGCAGTCCGGCTACACATCAGTGTCACCCAGGGAGCTTTTACAAATACTGATGTCTGAACACCACTCTGGAGATGGAGAGGGAGTTGTGTGTATATACGTTGTTTCATGGCGGCTGGTACTTTTAAGTACCCTTAAGGCCTATTAGTTTGCCTTTGGATTTTTTTCTTTATGGAATACTACTTTTCTAGCTGTCATCACAGTAGTGAAGTTTTAGGGTTTTTTGTTATTTCCTTTCCAAGTGGGAAGCACTGTAGGGCAAGGAAGGGTACCCCAAATGAAAGTCTCCCTACCTGATGGGGTGTAAATTTAGCTAGGGGTATAGGCTCAGCAAGGGATTGGCTCTTTTAAAGGGATGTTTTTGGCCCCATTTTTCTGGCCTCCATTTCTGAGTTACTTGTGAAGGCAGAAGCAGAGGACAGAAAAGTTCACACCACAGAACCAGATCTTACAGAACCAGGCTTGGTTCTGAAATACAGCTGCACACAAAAGGGGCTTATGTTCAAACCTCTTGAAAAATCCAGTGAATTGCCCATACAGTACATAGCTCTGTGCATAAAAGTCTGTAGAATGAAGCTGGAGAAGCAGTAGGTAGACCTCTACAGAGATGCTTGGACATTCAAACCGTTCATCCTGTAAAACACCACTCAGTGGGAATGTGAGATGGGTGGAGAACCCTAAAGGACCTCTCCTTTCTTGCAGGTTTTATTTCATTCTGTTTCTGTGTCTATAACCACAGTGCACTTTAACATATTTACCTGTGGTAGTAAAGTTCAACAAAATAAACCGTGAAACGTACACACACAAAATCCTTGTTGCGTTTTCATGTAAATTTTACTCTATCACAACCACACACTCACTTTCTCCAAAAAAACAGAAGTAGTTACTGCCTTCCTTTCTTTCTGGGTTGGCTTTTTCTGCCATGAGTTCAAATCAACGGCCATCGTCCCCAAGACTAGGCATTCGCCTCACAGGTCCTTTCCATACACAGAGTTTCTCAGTCACAATATGGGTGTCTGGCTCTTTGAGTTTTATAAAATCCTATCTGAAATGGAGTCTAAGAAATTTTTAACAAACTCACCTGGCTGTTTGGCAGGACACGCCAGCCTTCCCATGGAAAGCCCAGAGATAAGCAATTGCCCAGGATCGCAAAGCCAGGAGATGGTGGAAGCAAAATGTGAACCTATGACACCCAGCCCCAATTTTCCCCCTACACTCCAATGCGAAAGTGCTGGAGAGCAGGCCAGAGTGGTGGTGTGAACCACAGGGAGGGGAGTCTGAATGAGGACATGAGCACAGAGGGTTGGCTTTAATTAAAAAAAAAAAAAAAAAAAAAAAAGGAGGGCAGCTTTTCCTCTAAAGAGGAAGAAAAGTACAAGTAAAAACAGGTACCTTTTAAAGAAGAACAAAGGAAAACTGAAGCAATTTACTTGGGGTTCTGTAATTTCAGAAACAGAGAAGACAAGATCTTCTGCCAAAGGTGAAAACAAGGGGCACACATGGGGATTAAAGCAAGCAAAATGGGGTTCTTTTATCCAATTGCACACTTTTTAGTAAAGGCTGCTGAGGCAAGTGCTATGCCACGCACTGGGGATAAAGGACTTGGCTTGCTTTAGAATATAGTGTGGAAAGGCCTGGAATAGCGGTTTTTTCAATAGTACCAAGGGGGGGGCGGTGATCAGTTTTCTTTAAGGAAAGTCAGGATTGTTTCTTGCCCAGTGATATTCCCCATTATTCACGATAACAAAATCTGGTGGAACTGAGCTATTCTCAACCTCCAGGCTTAGCTCAGGTTAAGTTAAGCTAATGACAAAGTTCATTGTCTGAGCCAGAGTAATTTGGTTCAAAGATGGCATCTGATTCAATCTGGGAAAACAAGATGCAAAACAATGTTTGCTCCAGGCTCCTGGGAAAGAATGCCTTCCTTTTTCCAAGAGAGTTAACAGGAAAGGAGGATCATTAACCCCAAGAAGCTAATGACAGCCGCAGGGTAGAAGCTGACAGAAAAGAAAGACAGGTAGAAACTGGGTCTTGGGTGATGTCTTTGAAACAATGGATCTAGTCTTGCTTATACCTGGATTTCTCAGTTACGTGAGTCAATCGAGTCCCTTTATTGTTCAAACCAGTTTAACCTGTGGTTTCTGTTCCTTACAATTCAAATATTCCCAAGTGATGCAATACTTAAGCCTGGTCTTTCTTCCACGGGCTCTGGGAGTTGGCTAGGCAGCCTCAGGAGTGGGTGAGGAAAGGGGCATTCCAGAAGAGGGAACAGATGCTGCAAAGTACAGCGGAGTGAAACAGTACACAACTCTTAGTAAACTTGGAATGGCCGGAACTGAGGGTAGAAAGAAAAAACCAACAGGACATGAGAACAGAAGCAGGGACAAGGCAAATCATAGAAGGGTTTTGGAAGAGTCTGTCTTTATCCTATAGGCAATGGGGAGCTCATGGAACATTTTAAGTAGGAGAATAAGATGGTCAAACTTACATGTCAAAAAGGATCACTCTGGTATCAAGGTGTCAAATGGCTTATGGAAGACAGACAAAATTAACTCAGAGGCTTATTCAATTGTCCCGGAAGCATAGCCCAGTGCCAGGACTAAGAAAGAGGAAGTGGGGAAAGAGGGGAGGGGCAAATTCAAGAGAGAAGTGTGTGTATGGGATCTACTGGAGTTGAAAAGAAATGCTTAACTCCTGGGAAGGTTTAGAACATTAGGAGCTAAGGGCAGGGCTCCATCCAGAGATTAGGGAAGAGGCCCATCAAAAGTTAAATAATGGACATCTGAATGTGGATAAGGGGATGGCAAAACCATTTAATTTAGACCAGAGAGTCCCAGATGGGAGGGAATGTGGGATAGATTTGCAAAGTAAGATAAGAGCAAAGGTGGGCATCACAGGTCTTTCTTGCATGAAAGTTAAATATCATTCATCACAAACCCCTCCTCCACTTTAAAATTTTTACACAATTGGTGGGAATGTTTTTCTTTACTAAGACCATCTGCCTTCACCCATCTAGTAACAGTCCCTAATGTTTACTGCAATGGTGATGTACATTACCTTAATTTTCACTATTATTTCCGTTTGACAGAACTGAGGCACAGACCAGTTAAGTAGCAACACAAGGTCACAGAGATGGTAAATGGCTTAGCTTGTTTTTGAATCTGCAGCAGTCTGAGTGCAGAGCAGTTTAATTATTTTTCATCACCTAGTAAGATTTGGTGTATCTGTACCACAGACTCCCCTCATGTAGGCTATCAAGTTGCATTCATAGCTGATAACACACTGGCAATTACTCTTAGAAAGGAATGTTACACCGCAGCTTTGCAGCTCTTTCTAAGCAAATTTCACACTTAAGTTATTTTTATAGACTCTGGTTTTATTTGAAGCAAAGCCTTGCAAACACATTACTTTTAACACAGACCTTTTTAAGTAGAAAAAGCAATAACAAGTCAAATCATCACTTAACCCCAAGTCAATGAACAAATGAAACAAGCTTCCTTTCCAGCCAATTACTAGGGGTTTTGGTGCTTCCTAACTACACCCTTGACATCAAAAAATCAAGCTTGGGAATCTCACATTTATATATATGTATATATATATACTGCCTTCCAATTCAGTATTATACAAGGGAAAACTGCCTCCTAAGTCTCCATGTTTCTCTGCAGGGTTTGCTGAGTAATAACTAGTATTTAATGTTAATAAGATCTCCAGTTTATTGAGTGCTTACTATATACTAAATGAGGTGCATTTATTTCCTCAAGATTAGGAGCTTCCAGCCCACAGTCATACGGTATTTTATGTCTTCAGTTTCTTCTTAAAGAACAAAATACTGTCTCTTTCAAGCAAAAGTGTGTCACTTTTGATCAAATGAGAGGAGGGAGATGCAAAAGGGAGGGGATATGGGAACATATGTATATGTATAACTGATTAAATAAAAAATAAAAAATAAAAAAAATCAAATGAGAGGAGCCATAGACCTTTGCAACAAAGGAAGCAAAACAAGAAAATGTATATTAGATCAGCCAAACTTTATGCTAAACAAAAATACTTATTTAAGCCCATTGTATACTTCATAGTGATGAAGTGAGTAGGATCTAGAGTCAGATATACCTATATTCTAATGTAAGTCAACGCTGGAAAATGTCCTTGAAAAATCTCTTTAACTTCTCTAAGACTTAGTCTTCTAAGTTATAAAATGAGGATATTACAATTGATACCATAAGGTGTTGAGAAGACTACTGAGAACGCACATCCTGCATGTAGCACAGTTCCTGAACACACCAGCACCCTAGATGTCAGCCATTACTATTGAAGTGTGATACTCGCATCAGATGTGCCACCTGGGGCACAAATGAAGAGCTGGAATGGGTAAAATCAAAGAGCAAGTGCCCAGGTCGCCTACCTTGTCCTCTCTGAATGCAGAACCTGGGCACGGTTCTGTCGAACAATTGGAAGATTCCAAGCAAATCAGGCTTCAGTGAAATCACACACCCTGTTACTAATCAGCAGAAAAAATTCCTTTAGCAGAAGGAGATCAAACACAAATGCTGGATATTTAAAATTTTAATTGCCCTTAAGACTGCACATTTAGAGGTCCTTCAGGACTATAAAATTAAGGTCACCGTGGACAAGTTTTGTGATTCTCTTTTTTCCCTTAGAAGAGACTTATGAAGGCTCTTGATAAATACGCGTATCAGCCCTGCCACTTAACTATGTTTCTTGTTACTTGGGAAAGCCTGTGACCTATGGTGAGCTTAGATAAAAAGGCAACACCGCACAGCTGTGCCCTGCAAGGCTTCACAATTTTTTCAGGTCTTCCATCCGTTACCAGCAAATTACAGTAAATTCAAAATATTGATCTGCACACTCCTATATGGGAAGAAAGTTACTATGGACTTTTATTGCTTACTGTTGGGTACAATTCCCTGGAATCAATAAAAGCTACAATGTTCATAAGCTTCTAAAAGGATAGTTAATATAGTGGATATGAGACACCTCTTAGGATCACTACAAATCTATAGGATTCTTCAACAGAACAGTGGCAAACATCTTCACTGTTCAAAAGCCTTATTTGATTTTAGAATCTTCTCATTACCCAGGAAAATGCCCTGGGAAAGAAATGAATATCAATGACTGGCAAAACTAGAAAAGACCCTGCTTAACAGATTTTCTGTTTTACCTGTTGGTTCCCCTGCATTTCCACACCAACGTTACTGTCCAATCCAGAGTCAGTCATTAAGAGTTGTGATTGTTTGGGTTTTTTTTAAGAGTATCGTAGCACAGATTTAAGATAAGTTTTCTTGACCGAGGTTTCCAGGGTCCATCAAAGGAGACTGCTGGCCCATAAACAATATTTCAACCACCCCTAATTTAAAGAATCAATATCCTTTTATGAACCAATTTTCAAAAATCAGATAATAATTCAAAGGTTCTATTAAAATTACAGACAACCTTAATACAAAAAGAAAAAGGCTTTTTATAGAACCAGGAAACAGAACTGGATGAGACTATTTGACCAGTGATAGTGAATTCATCCAGCTGATTAATCATTTTTATTTACTAAAGATACTCTATAGTTTATCTAGCAGTCACTATTCTGAAAGCCCATTTTAGTGTAGAAATTTACAGGCAAATCAGCTCAAGGGAGCTCTTGAAGTGCTATATGAAGCTTATACACACAAGTCTGCTTTCTTCTGAAACCACTCTTCTCCATCTAAATGCAAAAGACGATGTTTAAAATGTACATATAAAATGTATGAGGGTGATGGAAGATTAATGACACACATATTCAAATAATCAATAATGTGTCTTAAGCCTTTAATGGTACTGAAATTTACTGTAAAGAGGTCACAGAATAAAATAAACAATTGCCTTACAAAGGATATATTTTACTTAGTAAGTAATAGGTTCTATTTGTCAAAGGGTACGATATTGGACTTTTTTGGAAGTTATTTTCTCCAATGTGCTATTTCAAATAGCTGAAAGTACACTGGAATTGGGAACCCTGAGATTGAAGAACACAGAGTAAGGTAGGATTCCCTATTTCTTGCTTCACACCTTCCCCCCATCCCCCATGAAAATTGGTGCTGCTGGGCTGCTCCTGTGATGCAAGAAATCTAGTGGGTGCCAGGCCCTGTGCTACTCATTTTCTCCTACAGGGTTTCATTTAAGCCTTACCCCTACCCTGCAATTATAGGAAGGGTGACCACCATTTTTTTCTGATGGGGAAATTGAACCTTGGAAAAGTTACATTGTGATTTGCCCAAGGTCAGTGGTCTCACATTAAGGATAGTATAGCAAAGACAAAGTAGCCTTGATGACCCTTTCTCATACTGCACCAGCCCTGGACACTCAACCAAAAAACATTTTTATGTGAGAAATAATAAGTCCTTATTTACTTAAGCTGCTGTTAGTTGCATTTGCAGTTAGTTGCAGCTAAATACATTCCTGATACTCTCCAAAAATAGTAGTGAAGTTTGCATGCTCCAAAGTCAGCTTTGGAGCAGTGTATCCAAAGGTACACCTGGCATTAAGACAACCTTGACACCCTCAACTCTGAGCATTAGGAGTGCTGGTGCTTGTTACCCAGAGAAAAAGACCAAATGTTCCTTAAATTAGGATTAGATTGTATGAGAAACAAAATCCTTGGAAACACTGATTACAGATCTCTCAATGTGGTTCCTTTTTCCAAAATCAATTGGGAGGGCCGCACAGTGTGTGTTAATGACTTTGAAGTTAACCAAAGAGACTCCAAACTTAATGGTATCGCATTTGTGACAGTTAATTAGCAGAAAATATTAAAGTAGAGTGGAGTTTTTGCCTTTTTTTTTTTTTTAAGCATCAAAAGCAATAAAAGGCTTTGGGGTTTTAATTGCTTCTTCCCTAAGACTGAATTCTATTCTCACTGCAAAGACAGAATCCTCTCTCTCAAAGTCAAAATGATCCCTTGTGTGATGTTTTTGGATTAGAAGGACTACAACAAGAGTGGACATTTAAACTGAAGACCCAGGAGAGTTTTCATAAGGTGGCCTCTTATTTTTACTAACTGAAAAATTAAGTATTTTCCGAGCAGGAAGCTCTCCCCCTTATCATATGTGAACGCTGCCATTTTAATTCAGGGGTGAGCTTAGGGGATTTCCACTATGGTTTCTATGATACTAACTAGGTTCTTCCTTTTAAAAATAAAAAGCATACTAGACCTTATTGTACTGACATGATTGCTGTATTATAGAGAAGCTACATGTTACTGGATTACACTATCACCTTGGAAACCTGAAATTCATAGTCAAGTCTGGATGCACTGTCTATAGAAGTTAAAAAAAAAAACCCAACAGTCTAAACTGACTATACTATAACATAGTATGAACAAAGGGGGAAAATCAACTCTCAAACACTGAAGAATACAAAATTACAGGCGGCCTAAACTATCTTTCAAAGTCACACAATTTAGACAAGCTGATGAATTGGCACTAATGCTTTTAAATGGTCCTATCACTTTAAATGCTAATAAAAAAAGAAAAGAGAAAGTAAACTAAATTACACTGAATACAATTATGTATCAATTAGGAAAAAAGTAGCTAAGTAAAATAGACTGTTAAAGAATTACATGTCTCTTTTTTTTATTGAGATATAATTGACATAGCATTGTATGAGTTTAAGGTGTACAACATACTGATTTGATGCATTTGTATTGCAACAGAATTGCCATTGTAGTGTCAGCTAACACCTCTATCATGTCACATAATTATCATTTCTTCTAGTGATGGGAAAAAATTAAGATCTAGTCTCTTAGCAAGCTTAATGTTTATAATACAGTTTGTGGTCTATAATCACTTACTGTGTGTTAGCTCTCCAGGACTTATTTACGTGTTAGTTGCAAGTATGTCTCCTTAAACAACATCTCTCCCATTCCCCCAGCCCCAGCCCCTGGTAACCACCATTACTCTCATTTTTCTAGTTCAGTTATTTTAGATTCCACATATAAGAGATTATATGTATCTTTTAAAGATAGAACCTAAATATAAAAACCCTAAGTGCTAAATGCTATACGCTAATTGAATTAAGTTGCTAACCCACGTGTCCTTAGGCTCACCAGGAGGAAAGTGCTGAGATGGCAGAGCCGTAAGAAGGCAGACAGGCAGGGAGGCTCAGGAACCTGGCTTAGGACGATGGCCTTGGGCAAGTGACTTTCCCTCTCTGTGGCTTCCTTCCCTCACTGGAGCCGATCAATCATAAGAGCTGATAGTGTCATTGTGAGGATTAAATGAAAGAATACACATAAAGTACCTAGAAAAGTGACTGGCACACATCGAGCATGCTAATATTAGGTTATTATTCTACCTTAAATATTCAGTCACAAATCTGACATTGCAACCCTAAGGTTTTGCAATTCGAAAGTGTAAAGTGTTCATCTACACAATAGGTAGTTATGCTGATATATCGTCTGTGCACCAAAGCACAGATGAAAACTAGTAATACATTCAAATATTCTACTTGAATGAAAGCTCAGAGAATCTATCCTTGAATTTCTTATTGATACTCTCAGGTGCTTTCCAAATGAATTCTGCTGCGTTAAAACTAAGCCAAAATAGATTACCTGGGCCATTGTAACTGCCCTTTGTCAAGCACAAAGTCCATCTCAATGAAAAACAAACTTCTTGGGCTTCCCTGGTGGTGCAGTGGTTAAGAATCTGCCTGCCAATGCAGGGGACACAGGTTCAAGCCCTGGTCCGGGAAGATCCCACATGCCACGGAGCAACTAGGCCCGTGAGCCACAACTACTGAGCCTGCGCATCTGGAGCCTGTGCTCCACGACAAGAGAGGCCATGATAGTGAGAGGCCTGCGCACCGCGATGAAGAGAGGCCCCCGCTTGCCACAACTAGAGAAAGCCCCCGCACAGAAACGAAGACCCAACACAGCCAAAAATAAATAAGTAAATAAATTTAAAAAAAGAAAAAACTTCTTTAAAAGCCTGATTCCATTTTTACCCCCACACATGCTAAAAACAAGTTGGCATATGTTCCAAGCATTCCATAGTGTATCTTTTAAGCAGACGCTTTTTATCTCGTGTAGCTTTCATTAAATTACAAGAGAAAAAGTATTTCTCACTAGGACAGGAATAATGCTATATTTGTCATCTACTCTGTTTTCATTCTATATTTCTCTCAGTCTACCTTTCATCAATAAATAACAGTGTTGCTTTAACTAAAAAGTGTGGAAAATTCTGATTGAATTTTCCACTTCAGAGTACACAAAATCATTCCATCTAACATGCTGTGTTAGAAAATCTATGCCCTATTCTGACCTCCTGTTGCAGCCTATTTCAAGTATTGGTGATGCACCGTATCACACTGCATGGCTGGTGAAGGAGAGTAAAATATTGACTGAGAAATGTTTTGAAAAAAAAACCTCTATTCCACCTAGATCCTGGCTACTGTCAAAAATCACAAACATGTTTGCATTCTGTCTGTGCAGGAGCATGACAAAGTTCTCACAGAAATTCCCACAATAAGTGACACCAGCTACTTGCCTAATTCTCCATCTAAGCAGGACCATGCAAGGCGGGGGCTGGGGAAGGGGGAGCAAGAGTCAGCCCAAATAATATACTCAGAGGTGTAGGAGAGAAGATGTCATTAACTGTGCCCTTCCTTTCACCTATTTGCAAGGTTAAAACAGAATTTAGTGGAAGAGATTACCACCGCAGTGAGAAGGCACAACTCAGCCAGCAGGCAAGGGACACATGGAAGGAAAGGAAATATACTGATTGGCCTTTCCTTCTAATTTCAGTCTAGGCAGCTTGCTGTCTTTTGTCACTGGGGGGGATGTGACAGCTGACCTAGCCTAATTTTCCTGGACTAGCAAACTGGGACAGTCCTTGGACAAGTGAGGCTGAGACCAGTACACACCTATAATGGCAGAGGACAACATTAGCTCTGTCCTAAGTAGCAGGCCCTAAGTATAATGCTGTAACCTTCTGGATTAGAGCTCTTCCTCCCTCCAAAAATGCTAGTTTCCTTACCAGAAAACAGTGGGGAAGACATTTCCCAGGTGTAGAGAGTGGCAGCCAATATGAATTATTCATATTCCTTGAAATAAAGAGCAACAGGTCCATTTAACTCAACATTTCCCAAAGAACTTTGCTAATGGGTATTGACAAGAAAAACTTAAAAGTTCCTTTGTAAAAGTTCTGTATTCAAGCAAGTTTGAGAAACACCTAATACAGCTCAGAGAACTTACTTACTGCAAGATTTTCCCAAGATTTTTTAAATTATTGGCATTTTATTTAACAAGATCAAGGGCCGTGGTCTGCAGGGTTCCCCAAATTGATGGAACCATGGAACACTTTGGGGAAAACATCACTGAGGCACATACACAGAACAAGCTTTGAGAAATGTAAGTTTAACTGAGCCTTTACTTTAGTACAATGATAGGATGACCATAAGAAAACCAGAGACCAAATCACTGCCATGGGATACACCAGTGACTGCATTTAGTAACTGAATTTCAGTCTGGTATTGCACTCTGATGAAAAGAGGTAGGCGCTCTACACTGTAATTCAATCAAGTGTCCCCTAGTACACCTTGAAAGACTGCACAACAATTCCAAGAGAAGACTGAAAACAACAGCTACATAAACAAATCCCTCGTGCACAACAGTGATCAAATCGCTAAAGAAATAAACCCAAGGCATAAAAACACATAACTACCATGCCATAGGTCTACAGTTCATGTGAAAGATACACCCAGGAAATAAGGACTATTATCTCAGTCATGTGTGTCTAACAGTGATGGAATAACACAACTAAGCCCCTATTTATGAATTGTTAGGCTTTTCTTTGTTCCCTTTTCCCTTATTGGCAAATTCCCTGATCTCCTTGGACAAATCTCCTATTTCTGAGACTTCTGCTTCCATTCAGGAAGTAGACAATCACAAGAGACCATTACTCTCAATTACACGTGTGAAGATGCGAAGAAAAGCTAGAAATGAAAAGTATGTTATCACTTTGTCTGGTTCCTCTCTTACCCATCCATGGCAGATTCCTCCTCCTCCTGACATTCCACCATGATAAGCCATGGGCCTTTTCCTTCAAGAGTTTATCACTCTGGAGTTCCCTTTTAGGTTTACTTATACCCTTAGCTTTTTAAATTATTTTTTAAAATATGATTTTGTAGCTTACACACCTTGTTTTAATTGTGAGGATAACAACAATGGTCTCTTGTCATTGTCCACATTCTAAGTGGAAGAGGAAGCCTCAGAAATAGCTGTTGCTTTTTCATGCGTTTATAATTCTGAGTAGGTGCCAAACATTTTGAATGAAAGAACAGTAGAAATTGAGGTAAATAATATTTAGCTCCAGGAAAAGGTGTGTCTCTTCTATGCCACACCACTTGAGTCAGGGTGATGACTCATTCTGCTCACTACCTGAACTGTGCAGGTACTGTTGAGATCCATGGTCAAGAAAAGAAACCGGCAATACAAACAGATGCGGAGATAGCCAAGATCTTGATGTTACCAGACAAAGACTCAAAAATAACTATGCAAAAGGATACAGTGGCAAAGATGTGTGACAACATGAATGAAGACATGGCAAATTTCACTAGAGAGATAGAATCTATAATAATAATAAAGAACAAGAGGAAAAGCTGAACTGAAAGATACCAGAGTGAAATGGATTACCAGCTGACTGAGCAAAGCAAAAGAAGGGATAAATAAAGTTTAAGTCAAAATGATAGAAATTATCCAAAATGAATCACCAATAAAGCATAAAGCGAAAACAAAAACGAGTGTCTAAGATCTGTGTGACAATATCCAACTGCCTAACATAGGTACAAATGGAGCCCCAGAAGGAGAGGAGAGATAATGAAGTAGAAGATATATTTGAATAGATAATGGCCAAAGACTTTTCCAAAAAATTGATGAAAGGCATCAATCCACATATCCGAGAGGCTCAGTGAATTCCAAGCAGAATAAATACAAAGAAAATCATACTTGGGCACATCTTAGTCAAATCTCTTTTTCAGACAAGAAGCAGATAAATATGTGTGAGATAGTGGAAAGGGAGAACTTATTAAAAAACATTAACTTGAAAAAATGTTAAAACAGGCAATGGTGTTATCAAGATAATCAAGCCAGTTACAAAAGGATACCATGGTCTCCAAGCATTGGCCAGCAAGTGTGTTTGAGGTGCTCAGGCTGCTCTTCTCAGTACTGTCAGCAAAGAAACTCCTTCCAAAACCCTATCAGAATCCATAGAACCCCCCCAGGCAAAATAAGCGTTGCCTAGCTAAATGTTTAAATTACTTTTTTAGAGTTGCTGGTTATGTTTTGGTTTGTTTTCCTTTTTGCCTCGGGGTAGAGGGGTATAAGGGGCAAACAGGATACAGAAATCCTTGAAGGCAAAGAAACAATTTCAGTCATTCTTCATAAAGCTAGAGCTAAATTGGATAGCCTGTACTTAACCCATCTGATGATCTCTTCACCTCTAAATTAAAAAGATTTCCTACACCCTTCCTCGAATAAATCGCTAATCTCATCTTGGCCAGTTGCCTGTTACACAAGTCTTTGGTAAGCACTACTCTGATGACTCTGAGAAAAGTCAACAAATGTAATTCACCAGTTTTTTAAAGCCCTTGAAAAAAAGAATCCACCTAAGGACAAGAGAGGTTGGGCTGTAACAATTCACCTATGCCTACTTAATCTTTGCCAGCTGAAACAAAAAAAAAAAAAGAGAGAGAGAGAGAGAAAGAAAACTGCTACAAAGATCTGTGTTAGGAAAGAGAAACAGGCCAAATTAAACAGTTCTTTCCCCGCAATATTTTCAGTCACAACATTTAACTGGCCTTAAAATAGAAATTCCAGCAACTAAAATATTAAAAGCCAATGATATGGTTTTTACACTTGTTCTTTACCTCTATTTTGAAGCCCAATCTCACCCTTTTCTTAAAAACAAATATTTACTGGATAATGAATTAGGATGTTGGCAAGTAGTATCAGGAAAGAAATGCAACTTTGAAAACAAAAATAGAAATTTTAAACATTCTGAAAACTGCTACAAGGGTAACACAGGGGTCTGCTGGGGTGGTGGTAATACTCTGTGTTTTAAATCTTGGTGTTGTTACCTGGGTATAGTCAGTGTGTGAAAGTTCATTGATATCTGCATTTTTTGGATATCTGTTACTCTTACAGAAAAAAAAATCACTCAGATCTTTGGGATAATATCAGACTTAAAATATCTGTACTTTTCTGTATATATGTTATACCTCAATAACAAGATTTTTTTTTTTAAGATTAGGGAGTGATTCTTCAAAAGGCAGCAGGCTATACTCACCTTCAAGCTTAAGCACTAAATCCTGTAAATGCCTGGCCACAAAATGGCCAAATCGTTCAGTATGAGTTACCGGAACTGAATTCCAAAGGCATGTTTTCGCCCTGTAATTTTGACTGCTTCAATACTGTGTTTACATGATACATTATACACAGAATCATGGGAAATAAATAAGTGGAATCCACTTTCTGTAGAATTACTTGCATGTATCTGAGTAGAGAGATGTTAGGCTGAAAAAATTGGGGTGCCCTTTGCCCAGTTTTCAACTGAATTGTTAGGGCTCTAGAATTCTGTTAAAGCCAACAGAGAAATACATCCTTGTAAACTGGGAGGGACACACAAAGGAACGGTAAGGAGAATGAATGCTTTTCAGATAGTTTTGCAGCATTATGTAGGACCCTAGTGCTGTGGAGTCAGGTGGCAGAAGAGTGGGATATAGATCAAAGGAGGTCTCTGGCACAGGAGGCAGAAGAACATCACCACGGGTACTGTGGTTACCTTCCTTTTGAACCCTGAGAAATGCCACTCAGTACAGGGTGTCGCCCGGGAAAGGGCGGAGCCCCTCCTAGATGGTGGTGCAAAGGGCACGGTGTGGTGGCTAAGCGCAGGGACTAATTGGGCTTCACCATGTACTAGCTCTGGACCTCCTGCAAGTGATTTAACTTCTCTGTGCTGTCTGCCAAAGGCAATGAACTGTGCACAGGTGTGCCAGGTAGACAGATCATGTTGTAAGTGTAGCCCCAAAATGCAACCTCAGACTCAGCCTGAACCTGAAGGGAACTGATCGTTTGGAATATGGGAAAACATTACCCTTTGAGTGTGATGTACAATGTCATAGCTTTGTCCTGTAAGCTGACAAGTGCAGTCCATAGGAGTTTAGATTGAACATCAAAGACAGGGAGTTAAACAATGACCAGAGGAGAGGTGAAAATTCATTTACCTGTCCATTCAAGGCCTTCCTGATGATCCGCACCATGTAGGTGTTTATCTATTTATGTCTAAGGCCTGCAGCTCAATCTGTTTTACCCTTTGATAAGGTGAGTTTGCCTTGAACTCACTGAGAGATTTTCTGCTTTCCTTCACGAGTGGTCTGTGCCCTCCACTACCAGTAACAGAAGCAACTAACTGTGGTAAAAATTGAAAAAAGGTAGAGGGTTTTTTCCTACACCTTAGAAACATCCAAAACCTGTAGCAATTTTTAGAATCTTTGACTTTTCTATTGTTTTCACTTTTAAAGGCTTATGTTTTTCATGATGTTGCTTTCCAGCAATCCTAACTTCATGCCCAGTAAAAGTGACAGAAGTTTTGGCTTTTCAGGCTTACCCACTGTGTTCTGTTCCTGAATCTGGGTGCTGGTCACACAGGATTGTCCAGTTTTGGAAATTCATCAAGCTATACGCTTGTGAATGTATGCTGTATTTCAATAAAAAGTTTTATACACACGCGTACACACACAAGTACATGCAATTTTTTTTTAAATTGGCAGCCTCCACAAAAAGGAAGTAGTTACAACTGCCAGGCATGGTCCAAGGGCACCACAGGTGGAAAGGGTCTGGTCCTCCTTCACCACTTCCGCTATGTCCATCACAGGCAGCCAGGCAGGATAGTTAAGAACAGGGATCCCAAGAGCCAGACTGACTGGGTTTGAATCCCAGCTCCCATTTTACTCTAGCCGTGCGATCCCGTGCACGTTTCAGTGGCCTCACCTGCCAAACGGCCATCAACAGTACCACCCTCCTGAGGATGCTGTGAGGAGTAAAGTTGTTAGTCCTGTGTGTACAGAACCTAGAACCAGGCGGACATGCATCAGGGCTGCATAAGTGTCAGCTGCACCATGATTTGTAGGAGCACAGCTTCCATTCCTAGAGACTTCTTTAAGTCTCCCTTATACCATATTTCTTGGCCTATCTACCTACTTTCATGTGGGGAGATTCAAGTATACAGGAGAGGGTAGGGTTAATCATACTCCTCAGACAGAGAATATTATTCCCACCTATCGGTTTACTTACTTGCACACCTAACTTTCGACACCCCTTTCCTGTCTCCAGCCCACCTTTCTAATGTGCCTGATGGATATTCAGCTATTTGTACGAGCTCCCAGAAAATGCAAGTTGTATGATGTGCATGTATTTTTAATCGACATTACAAGCATGGCAGTAAAGAACTGAATTTGTGGGCTTCCCTGGTGGCGCAGTGGTTGAGAATCTGCCTGCCAATGCAGGGGACACGGGTTCAAGCCCTGGTCTGGGAAGATCCCACATGCCGTGGAGCAACTGGGCCCGTGAGCTATAATTACTGAGCCTGCACGTCTGGAGCCTGTGCTCCACAAGAAGAGAGGGCGCAATAGTGAGAGGCCCACACACCGCGATGAAGAGTGGCCCCGCTTGCCACAACTAGAGAAAGCCCTCGCACAGAAATGAAGACCCAACACAGCCATAAATAAATAAATAAATAAAAATAATTTAAAAAAAAAAGAACTGAATTTGTTTAAGCTTTGTTTTTTCACATGGTAATATGTTTTAGGCTCCATCCACATTGTTGCTTGTCCCTTCAAGGCTGCTGCTTCTAACTGCTAGATGTTATGTGATGTACCCTGTTTTTCCAATCACTCTCTCAGCTGTCTACACCCACAACATCCCCAAACTTTCTGGGGTAACAACAATGCTGCAAGAAGCATCTGTGTCCTCCAACAGAGGCCAGTTCTTTTGGATCGGGATTGCTGGTTCGTAGGGCAGACTGTGTCTAGTTTAACTAAGAACTGTCATTTTACTACCCAAAACAGCCCGATCACTCTATGGAATGTCTGCACCAGACCATTTCATTATAAGAACAATCTTAATGAGGTTATTCCCCCGCTGTATGGATGAGGAAACAAGAGACTTTCCCTCGGCCACACAACTAATACATAGAACTTGAGAACAGTCTGCGTGATGGCAAAGCCTGCCTGCATCCCACCAGGGACAGCCATACAGAAGCATCCCTTCCATGTCACCTATTCCCTCCATTCCGGTCTGGCCCATCACATTACCTTGTGCATTCTCCTAATGTTCACGCCCATACTCAAGGTTTAAAAAGCCCTTTCTGGGACTTCCGTGGTGGCCCAGTGGGTGGCACTCTGAGCTCCCGATACAGGGGGCCCGGGTTCAATCCCTGGTCAGAGAACTAGATCCCACATGCATGCCGCAACTAAGAGTTTGCATGCTGCAACTAAGAAGTCTGCATGCCACAACTAAGACCAGGCGCGGCCAAAATGAATAAATAATAAATAAAAATTTTTTAAAGCCTTTTCCTTCCTTCAGGGCCCTGATGAAAACCCACCGGCTCCAGGAAGCCTTTTCTGAGTGTGGCTCACAGATGTCTTTTGGTTCAAAATCAACGCCCCTTTGATACTGTTTACCGAACAATTGATTACTGTCTCTGCATTATTTCTTTGCCAATTACATTACATTCTTGAAGGTAAGAACTAAATCCTACAAGTTATATTCCTCCATGCCTACCACACAGCTGAGTATATGACAAACATTCAAAAATAAGTATAACTGTACAGACTTTTAACAATGCAGACATTCTACCTCAAGGATCATCTGGTCCTAAGCCCTTATCTTACAAGACGGGAAAAAAAAAATCCTTGAAAAGTTAGATAATGATTACCTGATAACCATAAGAGTAATCATAATTTAAAGGATAGCTACAATTTTTCTGGCACTCATTAAGTGCCTATCTATGTGGTAAAAACTCTTCATACATTCTCTCATTTACTCCTCAAAACAATCTCATGAGGTGGATATTATTTTGCTCTCAGATGAAGAAACTGAGGCTTTCTCAGGGTGATTAAGTAACTGCCCCAAAGTCATAGCTATTAAGTTGCAGATATAAGATTCACACCTACTTTAGCTGGGACCAAAGGCAATTTATAGATGGCTGATGTAAAACAAACAAACAAAAACTATAAGCTGCCTCAAAAATTTCTGTCATCAATGTATCACCCCTAAAAGCCTTTGTAAAAAAAAAGTTTACATAGTACAACATTTTATATGACTAAAATATTCCCAGAATAATTATGGCAACCAATCTTCCCAGTTCCTTCCTCATCTTTCTACCTCCTTAAATATAGTAACAAGTATTACATCCTCCAAAAGAGAAGAAATTATTCTTTAACACTTGAAATTCCTGGGACTAGGAGGGTATTAATTACCATCCAGAAACTCAAAGCATAATAAGGCTCAAATTGTAGATATTTTAAAGCCTATCCCCTTAGTACTTGAAAAATCAACCTATTTTCTTTTGCTATTATAGAGAGAAACACAATTCCATGATTTCCATGGCTTTTATTCTACATCATCTTTGCAACTCTGAACTCTGGTCAATGCAGCCTCTTGCCCCCTCTGAACAGTGGGTTTCTACGGTCTCAGAGACATTTACTCTTCAGAGAGATAAAAATGAAAAAAGGATCAATCCTAAAAGGTTTATAGTAGTGAGAAAAGAAGACCATCTGAGATAGCTCTGGGCTGATTTTCCCAGCAGGGGAGCCCAGGTTTTATAAACCTTATTCTCATTAGAAAAAGGTAGAGAAATCGCTGAGAATTAGTATAAAGGATTTTCAAGCCCTAAGGCATACTGAAACAATGTATTTTAGAATTATATGCAGGGTTTTAGTTAGCTGGAATACCTGTCCATTTGGGGAGTTCGGTTTGTTTTTTAAGAGGATAGAATGTTACAGCACTTTCTGGTTTTGAAAGGTATTAGATGCTATGCCCACCGCTACTTGCTGTCACATGCTCAAAATTTCAATACAGTCTCTATGAACCTATTTATTCTGGATCAGCAAAGCTTCCAATGAAAAGTGACAGTTCATCTAGAATAAATCTTCATTATTCTTTTGTGCTGAAATGCCAGGAGGTTTGAAAACTAATCCTCTGTACACTCTCGTGTTATCTTCTGTCCACCTCCTGTCTCCCCAGATCGTGTCCCCGACACTCCCATATCACATTGATTTTTATTTAACAGAAGCCTTTACGAGCTCCACAAATAACTGCTCCGTGGTCTTTGAACTATTATTCCTATTGCCCGTTTTCTTCATTCTTTGTTCATTTAATGTGTTACAGCATTCATACTGGGGGATAGACAGGTGAGCATATTCTCCAAACAAAAGACATTTTAGAAATTCCCAGTGGACAAGCTTAGCCAATCAGAGGTACATTACTTACCTTTAATTTCTCCCTAACTCTTTAACTCTTATTCAAATAAAACAGATTTAAAGGCTTGTTTTCCTATATTCAAAGCACTTTTGAATGCTTTCGAAGACTAAGATTAAAAAAATTCAGGCTAAAAAAAAAAACAAGCCAACTCCTTGAGCAGAAAATGAGCACCTTACTTCTGGTCCATATTTTCCCCCATAGCTTTAAAGTAAGTAATTCTATTTTAAAAATTAACATCCATTGAAGACACTGATAGAAGACCACCCAAAAATAATGCCTTGCAAGTCATGAGAAAGGATGCCCTTTGTAGAGGGATTTTAGGATTGAGAAATGCTATTCAAAAATCTCAGACTAAATGGTGAAGTATCTAGTTATAAATAGCCTTGATGGAAAAGAAACATAATTCCATAATTTGATTAAGGGAACATTTAATAAACTCTCATTTAATAGAAGAGAAAACCTTGAGCAATGGGGGTTCAGTGATAAGTGGCTGTCCACGGCCATAGAGCTGGTTTATGACGAAGCCCAATGTACAACCCAGTCAAGGATATTCTTCCCGCCCCTCTGTATTGCTAATGGGAAACTAAGTATCTCTACTTGATCACACTTCTTCCCAGATTACAATGCCGACTCAACAAAATCAGTGTTCTCAAAAGATTTGGCAGCTGGTTTACTGTAAATTGTTACCGACCCAGGGTTTTTTTTTTACTACAACTCAGATTATTGAGTTGAAGAAAATACAGTGCAGATTCTAAGCACCAATGTACTGATAACAAAAGGGCACTGGCTACACTGATGCATATTTCCATTTGCTATTTGTTGTCCAAGTAACCTATCCACACAAGAAATGTAGTTTCCCCCATCAGTTCCTAATATTAGGGAAAAAATTTAGGCCTTTCTCAAATTCTTAGTCCTGCAGTATTTGGGGGAGGAAAGGATTTGACATTTAAAGCCTATTTGTTAACACTGGCTGAACCTATTCACACAGCACATTAAGGCACCAGACATTTTCTTTATAGCAGTTTAATGAGTTCCTCTAAGAGTGTGTCTAGAAAAAGAAGCCATGATTCTCACTCAAGACAAAATGGAACAACAAAAAGACTCAACAGAAGGAATGCAGCTAATTTGCAGTGTAATATACAGCTCTTTGCACGGGGGAGGCACAATATTTCTGAAAATGCCAAGCAGAATGAAATGAACACAGGAAAAAAGAAAGAGGAGGAACAAAAGCACACGCTGAGTTGAGTCCTTAAAACACCACTGACCAGGGGTACATGCTGGGTATAATAGTGGATTAACCACTCCATAAGCAGTTAAACACATTAACAGTGTGCTTAACCACAGGATGTTTTAGTGCCTCATTAATGAAAACTCTTAGGTGGGGTCTGAGAAGGACCTGGTGTACTCTGAGCTGTGCTCTACTTTAGCAAGATTCACATGATGAATCCATTCACCTTATTCAGAGCTAGTTTATTTTTTTCCCTCACATACTAACAGAACTTTCGTAACTTCATCACAAGGATCCTGAGCCAAAATGAGGTGTCTGGAGCTTGGGGGTGGGGGCACCCCAGGTACTTAATAAAGGTAACAAAAGGCTATGACATTTGGAGTCCACTTTCAAATACTACCACACAGGCAGTGTGATATTATGTATTGGTTAAAATTATATCCTATACCCAGTCAGTAGCCCTGATCAGGATTGACTCCCCCTGCCCCAGGGTGGTCAACTAGCATTACATCAGAGGTATCTGTATCTCAGTCACACCCGAGATGTTGCTAATTGGCATACTGGAATGGGTTTTCATTGCCGAAATCAAAATCAGTGTTCTCAGGATGTTAGAAACAGGATTTCATTGTTGAAACTAGCGGTCTTTAAGGTAAGTGAATCGGCAAAGTCAATTTAGAGATATTCTCTGCCCTTGCATGAGCAGCGCATAAGAATCTATGAAGGTCTGTAACTTGGACCCTTAGGACTGGCACCCGAGGCCCAACTATTCAATGGCCTTATGTCCAGCAGCTGGGGCACAGAAGCCCCATTGCATGACGCCCACCATAAAAATGAGAGAATCCTGCCTCCAGAAAGTTGCCAGGTCAACCTTAAGTGGAACCTTCCAACGAGATTTGGCTGGAGCACTTAAAAGGCCTGAGAGCAGGGACTTCACTGAGTTTATAGGACAGGCTGCAGGAACGCTTTGTGCCTGTTTGCCAGGAAATGTCTGTTTAATAGAAGTCTGTGTGCAGCACAACTGGCCTGCAACTTACTTGAGCTGTGTGGGAACAGCAAATCCTTGCTCAAAACCTCAGCCACTTTTCTGTAGACCCTAAAAGTTGGGCATGACCAAAATGACTTAAGACTATTCTCAACGAATACATCACACGTGGAACTGATGTGCTGGAGCCCACCCACACCAGCTTGGTAAATTTCCAGGAATTTTACAAGCCAGTTGTTAAATACAGTCATTAATTGATTAAAACTATCCAAACTTCCAATGAAATTCATTATATTGAAAACAAAGGTAAGAGATACTCCAAATTGGTTCACTTCCTAATTTTCTGCTCTATTTTGACTAGGATTTGGGTCAATTGGATCTGTATATGTTAGAGCTCCACTGGGCATCTCTCCTCAGCTCTGAAGTTGCTTCTGTCAAACTGCTGTTTGAAATTGGCTGCGGTGGGAGTATTTACACCACAGAAACCAGCAGGTGCTACTTGTCAGGGTTTTGCTTGTTTTCAGGTCTGGTGATTCAACGCCAGAACTCCCTTGGTGTGAATGGCCTTTGATTAATAGAGGAGACTTTGCCTCCTTTAAAGCCTTCAAACATACCAGCGTAAATAAAAACCCACAACACCCTTTTCCTCACAAGGGCCACACCGCCATGCATCATGCGACAGGACACGACACACTCACTTTTGAAGCAGCTGGGTCCACTAGTCTCTGGCGATGTCGGGCTGAGTTGAAATGGCTCTTCGGAGGTTGCCCTTCCTGACAGGGAATGGAAGATGGGGATGAACGAGGTGGGAGAGGAGAAGGTGGGGCGTGGGATGATGGGAAAATGGTCGGAAAAGGGAGAGGGACAGCATTTAACGGCACTGTACTTGTCTGTTTCAGCTAAAATCCAACAACAAAAAGACATGACACGATTTTCCCCCACAAAACCACATGCCACGTGCAAGTCATTTTATTAAAAATAGCCTTGTATATGCATGTGTGTGATAAAGTCATGAACACAGCCCAGTATCACATTTCCCATCAAATCTGCACTTTCCTGTTACCTGACATTGCCTCTAATTATATTTCAAGAATACTAAGGAAAACTAGAGCACAATTTCCCTGAACATGAAGTCAATCTTCCTAGAATAGCAGAAGGCAGTAAGGGGCATTCTTAGTCGTGCCGCCCATTTGGATATCACCAAAAAGACACGGAAATCACCGTCTTCCCCCAAACCAAGAAAACTCTCTTGCCTCAGAAGCTCCTCTCTTCTTCATCCTGGCAGAATTCCTGGTGTCTGGCAGCCACCAAAAACTCTGCCCCTGAATGCAGTTAAATTTTATTGGATGGAACAGAGATCGAGCATTAAGTTTATAACCTAACCTGTGTAGAAGGGTGGTCGTTTCCTTAGACAAACCATTGTATATATATTGGACAAATGGATCATGTAGGAAGACTTAACACCTGCCATCACTCATTCCATGTCAAACACACACACACACACACACACAAACCCAAGCAACTGTATTTTAAAGGAAAAGTTTGGAATAGGGGCCCCCATGAATGGTATAGAGTTTCACTTCTCCATCTTTCAAAGTTGGATAACAGTAAACAAGAATCTAAGAAGCAAGCACAATCCACTGTGAGCACTGACTTCAGGGATGGGGAGATGAAAGCAACAGAGAGACGGTCTCAGAAAACCCCTGGGCATAAAGCCCCGGGTCCAAGTGAGCATCTACCTAGGGAGTGAAATATCTGTCAGATGAGTATTAGCATCTGCTCACAGAGGAGAGTGAAAAGACCTCTACTTAGGTAAAAATGCAATGTCTATATTATAATACTTGAGAATTCTTTTCTTTTTTTCTTCTAAGAATAACAGCTCTGTTACTTTTAAGACATGGATCAATCACACCCACTTGAATTACCAACAATTACTGCTTCGGTATCCAAAGTATAACGCTTACCTTCCAAAAAGGAAATGTTATAAGTAGCAGATTGCACATCAGGATTATGTTTTTCCTACTAACTGCCCTGCCAACACGCATTCTTTCCTTACCCTCTTCTGAAAAAATGCAAGGCAATAGTTTTAAATCTCGGTTGACCTAGAAAACGTACCAAAGCTTTGACAGCAGAAATTGTTCTCATTAATTCACTGAATATTTGGCAAAACAAAACAAACAAAATTGACTATGATTTCCCATTCAACAGAATCAATAGATTTTACATGAGAAATAGTTTTTTAAAATCAGATTATTTATTTAGTTTGATTTGAAGCCTCCTTTAAATTTAATGGTTTATCAGAAAGTGGTTTAATGCTTTTTCTCCTAAAAAAAAGTTATCAGATGGAAATAAATACTTATCCTCATTAATATATCCAGAGAACTATCTGCCCTTATCAACCTCCCTATGGAATGATTACAACCAATTTAAGAGTTCCAGTGCACAGTGCCAGGCTCCCACTCATCAGGAAAAAAATTAATCTTGGCGTTAAATACACAATTACAGTCAATGTGCAAATTAACTAAATCCTGAGCCTGTGGTTTATTGCTTTTCTTCTGACTTCAAGGTGAAAAATGTTATACATTTTTAAATTAGCTAATTGCACCATGAACTCAGCAGGGGGCAGATGTTGATATTAAACTGTGACTCTCAGTCTTAAACCCCCATTTTGTGAAAGGCTGGTTTAAAGAGAGCAAGCACATCCTTCAAGGGGAATGGAGGGGGCAGGTGGGTTTTTAAAACCTGGTCCACTTTGTCTCATTTATTATGAAGTACAATGACTCTGTAATAATAGTCTGCTTGTGGTGAACAAATAGGTCTATGAGATAATCAATATATTTACACAGATTCCAGTAATACATCTTAATAGAAGCCAAAGAACAGCCTGGAGGATTAATGTCATTTTAATGAATTGCTTATGGAATAGAAATAAAGGGATTCTGAACAGCTCAGAGCAAGTTTTTCTCCATATGACTCATGTCTTAAATTCATCTTCATTTTCAAAAATAGTCACACTGTATTCTGTTGTTGACAAAAAAAGTTGGTGGTGGTCGGTGGCTTGTGTGTTCTAGAGTTACTGAGGCTTTGTAGAAAGGTGGACATAGCTATGTCCTAGATAGGAACCTTTGAGAAGTATTTAATTCATTAGAAACTGGACTTCTTCACTTTAGGGAGACCTTCGTTTAAAAGCTTTCCTTTCTTATTACAGGCCAGATTCCCTCATACAGCCAGGGAAGGTATCTGACCATAGCCAGCTCTATGAGTTCAATTGTGAAATATTTGACATTCTTTAAAAAGCAAACAGGGCCCTCAAAAATGGTATGGTAGGAAAGCAACATCCTTATATAACAAATCTGTATGTATAGCTTTCCATGTTCAAGAAAAACATTAAATTATATCTCTCAGGCCAACATTAAAGGTAAAATTTGTGCCTTCATTTTCTTCCAAAATTCTTAGTCCCAAGAATCCATTTCTCCTCCTAAATGACAGCCTTCAGCCTCTGGTATCCGTCATTCCAGTCTGAGACATCAGTCTCCTGGTACCATTTACCTCCTGGCTAATGCCGTCAACATCAGCAAAATAACAGATCGGACCTGGGTGGGCCCCACGGGGCTCTCAACTGAATGGCTTATTTACATATGTAAATAGGGGCTCTTTACTACCAGGGGAGGGGGCAGAAGGAGGAGGGTTGGATTCCTCACCATTAGTTTTGTGGAAACAGAAGCACATAATGTTGCTTAGGTTAACTTATCAAAATCATTTGCTGTGATCACCACTAATAAAAGTAGCAGCCCTCAGTTATGTAACTGAACTACCGAAAGATGACACAAGAAGTGTTGACATGTACATAACCTGGAAACTTAATGAGGCATATTTCATCTCCATGCTAAATGCTTTCATCAAGACTTCTGTTAAGTAAGTCATTTTGGAAATTATAAACTTCCCTTAACACTGCAGGTCATACTTTTTAAAGAAATTATTGTTCCTTAAACATTACAGATCTGATAGCGTAGTACTTCAGCCTAATCTGCATCACATATACATATTTACAAGGATGTTTTGTGGAAAACAATGTATCAGGTGTGAAATGATGGGTGCCCAATGAATTTAGTGGCTGACATCAGATTATTTAAATGCCTAACTCTTTAAATCAGGTATAAGTTACTCTATGTCAAAATTCAAGGAAAATTTAAAACTAAGTGTATCTATAATTTTGGCATTCGTTCCATTATTTTTTTAAGAAATATATCATTAGACATTTCCAGCTAGATATTTTAATATAAGAAAAAAAATAGAAGAATCACATAATTGTTTCAAGGGCTCCTAGAAGACTTCTTAAAAATCCATTCAAAGGAGTTTTAATTCTGAAAAGAATCACATGCATTCTTGGATAAGAATAAGCATTTTTACCCAACTCTGAGACATCCTTTTGTCTGAATAAATATATTTCACCCCCAGTCAAAGCTCTTACTTAACACTATACTTAAGGACCTACAACAAAGCTACTGCAAACAGGCCCTGGTAAAGGCACCCCTGCACATCAATAAAGCAATTTAGGATCACACAAAGGCAAAATACTCCATGAAAATAAATCAACTGGAAGAATTCACAAGCTGGGGAGACCTAGCAATTACCAGGTGTATCAAAATAGGGATCAGACACCCAAATGAACATGGAAGAAATGTGCTAGAATACATTTTCGACGATGATATTATAGGCTTCTAAAACTATGGAACAAATACCACAATAATTTATGAAAACCTTCATAATTCATAACCTTGTAAAGATAAAAGTACATCATGTTTTTCTTGCCTCTTTTCAGACCCAGGTTTTTCAACTTGGCTCAAGAGGAGAGTCATCAAAATAGGATAGGGGAAGGGATACTCCCACCTATGAAAGCAAACCCAGTGACTTTCTAACTTCTCACTGTGATGCTCATTGAGAAATACATTTTGCGTCATGAAACAATGCCTCCCAGTACTACCAGCAGTGCGCTCTATTTTCTGATCTAGTTTAGTTCCTTTTTAAACAAACGCTGGTCTCTACTACTAAATTGATGATTTGACCTGCAGTTAAAAAACAGACCAAGGAAGTGTGCTTCAAGGGTCATGAGGGGACTTCCCTGGAGGTCCAGTAGTTAAGACTCTGTGCTTCCACTGTAGGGGGTGTGGGTTCTACTAAGATCCTGAAAGCCGAGGGGCATGGCCCCCCAAACAAAAGAAACTTTCATGAGATAGGACTCACCTAGTAACTCCTTACAAATGCTTTAGGCTGTGTCCTAAACTTCGGTCCTTTATTTTTTCCCCATATCCATGTACTATGTGTACTATTACATCCACTGCATATACTATTCATTTCTTAATTGCTTTCTTTAAAAAGGTGACTCTGGTTTTTAAAAACTTCTGTACTTCAATTTTTAATGATGGTTTAAGTAATAACATCTTGAAATCATAACTTGGTTGTGCTAGTTATGTTGTTTTCTACTATATATTAAGGAAAATACATGAAACATTATATAAAAACATCTGTGTACTGACTAGAATCATCTGTGTGCAACCTGTAGTGTCCACGGCACCTCGGGGGACAGCTGATAGGCATGAACAGCCCAGGCTCTGCAGTGTTTGTGGTGGGAAGAGGGGTGGTCACCATTTATGACTCTGCTGTAACATCTCCCCCCTCAACGCCAACTGCCTACTCTGAGATGACAAACAGGGACTGTAAACTCACATGTCCCTGACCCAATTCTGGACGTTTGTCCCCCAGGTCTGCCCGCCTCGGTGTTCCTCATCTCCAGCAAAGGGCACCACCACTCACCCAATGACCTAGGAGTCACTGACCGTCTTGTCCTTAAATTCAGTTCCCATGGGCCAAATATCAACCCCATGACCCCTATCCAACCCATCAGCAAGTCCTCCTGGTATTAACTTCAGAATGTATTTCAAAATTCAACCTTTCTTACTTTTACCATTGTCAGTCTCATCCCAGCCATTTACCTGTATTTGGTTCCTAGGGCTGCTGGGACAAAATACCACAAATGGGGTGGCTGAGAAAACAGAAGTGTACTGTCTCCCAGTTCTGGAGGCTAGAAATCTCAAGTCAAAGTGTCAGCAAGGCTGGTTTCTCCTGAGGACTGTGAGGGAAGGCTCTGCTCCAGGCCTCTCTCCTTGGCCTCTAGACGGCCACCCTCTTCCCACGTCTCTTAACATCACCTTTCTTCTCTGCGTGTCTGTCTCTGCATCCAAATGTCTCCTTAATTATAAGGACATCAGTTATATTGGATTAGGGACCACCTGAAAAACTTCCTTGTAACTTGATCACCTACTGTAAAGACCCAATGTCCAAATAAGGACACATTCTCAAGTAGAGGGGTTAGGACTTCAACATATTTGAGGGGAGACACGATTCAACCGATAACACCATCCCAGCCATCCAGACACCAGCAATAGGCTCCCATCCCCGTTTGCTACTTTTGTCCTCCGTAGAGGCTGTCTTTCCAACAGCAGACAAAGCCACCCTAATAAAATATATATGATATCACTTTTCTCCAAACTCTCCATACCTTTGCCTTCCACTCACACCAAGTCCTTCCAGGTCATGTAAAGCAGGGGTCCCCAACCCCCGGGCTGCGGACCGATACTGGCCCGAGACCTGTTAGGAACTGGGCCGCAGAGCAGGAGGTGAGTGAGCGAAGCTTCATCTGCTGCTCCCCACCGCTCCCCATCGCTCCCCATCACTCCCATCGCTCCCCACCGCTCCAACCACTCCCCACCGCTCCCACCGCTCCCCACTGCTCCCCACCGCTCCCATCGCTCCCCACTGCTCCCACCGCTCCCCACCGCTCCAACCACTCCCCACCGCTCCCACCGCTCCCCACTGCTCCCCACCGCTCCCATCGCTCCCCACTGCTCCCACCGCTCCCCACCGCTCCCATCGCTCCCCATCGCTCCCCACCGGTCCCGTTGCTCACATCGCTCCCCACCGCTCCCATTCCTCCCCACCACTCCCATCGCTCCCCATCGCTCCCCACCAGTCCCATCACTCACATCGCTCCCCACCGCTCCCATCGCTCCCCATCGCTCCCATCGCTCCCCACCGCTCCCATCACTCCCCACCGCTCCCCACCGCTCCCATCGCTCCCCAACGCTCCCATCGCTCCCATCGCTCCCCAACGCTCCCCACCACTCCCCACCGCTCCCATCACTCCCCACCACTCCCATCGCTCCCCATCGCTCCCCAACGCTCCCATCGCTCCCACCGCTCCCCATCGCTCCCACCGCTCCCCAACGCTCCCATCGCTCCCACCGCTCCCCAACGCTCCCACCGCTCCCATCACTCCCCACTGCTCCCCACCGCTCTCCAACGCTCCCACCACTCCCATCGCTCCCCACCGCTCCCATCGCTCCCCAACGCTCCCACCGCTCCCCACCGCTCCCACCGCTCCCATCGCTCCCCACCGCTCCCATCGCTCCCCAACGCTCCCACCGCTCCCCTACGCTCCCATCGCTCCCCAACGCTCCCATCGCTCCCCAAAGCTCCCATCGCTCCCCAAAGCTCCCACCGCTCCCACCGCTCCCCACCGCTCCCGTCGCTCCCCACCGCTCCCACCGCTCCCCACCGCTCCCCACCGCTCCCCAACGCTCCCACCGCTCCCCAACGCTCCCACCGCTCCCATCGCTCCCCAACGCTCCCACCGCTCCCCAAAGCTCCCATCGCTCCCCAACGCTCCCACCGCTCCCATCGCTCCCCACCGCTCCCATCACTCCCCACCGCTCCCATCGCTCCCATTGCTCCCCACCGCTCCCCACCGCTCCCACCGCTCCCCACCGCTCCCACCGCTCCCACCGCTCCCACCGCTCCCCACCGCTCCCCAACGCTCCCACCGCTCCCCAACGCTCCCATCGCTCCCCAACGCTCCCACTGCTCCTCATCACTTGCATTACCGCCTGAACCCTAACCCCCACCCCGACCATGGAAAAACTGTCTTCCATGAAAGTGGTCCCTCGTGCCAAAAAGTTGGGGACCGCTGCTGTAAAGCCTCAGGCAACCTAGCCCTGTGCCTTTTCTGGATGCCGACGGCTCCCCCCAACCCCTCACTCACCCTGGCCACACTGGTCTTTGTGCTGTTCCTAGAGCCCTCCAAGCACCTTCCCAGGGTCCCCGGGAGTCCCTTCACTGGAAAACACTTTTTTTTTTTTTGTATTTTTGCAAAGTATGCCTATTCGCTCCACTCAGGAAACCTCACCTGTCCCCTCTTCAAAGAGGACTCCCCCCCATCACTCCATTTCCCCCTTGTCCTCCTTCACTTCCTAACAGTAATTACTGCCTGACAGTACATTGTATGTGTTTATCTTTTTTTCTATAAGCTCTATGAAGCCAGGAGCTTTGTCTCAATGGTTCTGGCACTTGGTGGATGCTGGATAAATAATTTTAAATAATTATGAAACCAATAAATGAAACATATGTATTTATATGATGCACCAGCTCATCCACAGGGTTCCTGCAGGAAACAGAGGGCACCCTCAGACCAGGTAGTTTGAGAAAATTCTGATAAGGGAATCACTTAGGAGTAGGGCTCCTTCACCTTCTTTAGGCCAGAAGAGGCAAAAGGGAGGGAGCTGCTTCTAGAACCTGAATCAGAGAGCTGGGTACAGAGGGTCACCTTCAGAAGAGCATTCAGCCAGCCTGGACTGATGCTGGGGAAGGGAGACAGAGAAAAATGACTTCCATAACTTTCTTTATTTCTCTCTCCTTTCCTCCAATCGCCTGCTCCCCCACTGGTCCAAACCCCACCAGACACCCGGAGGACAGAAGGGGGATGCAGGTCCCCAGAGGAGAGGAGTAGAGGGAGAGAGAAAGGGAGAAAGGAGGAGGGAGGGTGGAGAGGAAGGAAGAGAAAGGATGAGGAGTGGGGAAAGGGAGAGGGGGAGAGAGTGGGGAGAAGGGAGGGGACAGAGTTAGGGGAGGCGGAGAGTGGGGAGAAGAGGAGAGCAGGGGGAGGGGGAGAGTGGAGGGGGGCGGGGGAGAGTGGAGGGGGGCGGGGGAGAGAAAGGTGCGAAGTGATTTGGACATCAAAGAAAAGATAAGTGGGCTTCCTTGGTGGCGCAGTGGTTGGGAGTCCGCCTGCCGAGATGCAGGGGACACGGGTTCGTGCCCCGGTCTGGGAAGATCCCACATGCCGCGGAGCGGCTGGGCCCGTGAGCCATGGCCGCTGAGCCTGTGCGTCTGGAGCCTGTGCTCCGCAACGGGAGAGGCCACAACAGTGAGAGGCCCGCGTACTGCAAAAAAAAAAAAAAAAGAAGAAAAAAAGAAAAGATAAGAGGTACCCACTCCATCACTGAGCACAAGTTAACAGCGGCAACCACAGTGGCTGCTTCCCTTCTAGCTCCTCTTCCAAGTCCCAGTTTCTTCCACAGCATGTGCTGTTCCACCTTCAAAATGGCCCTTGCTGTATTGAATCTGGGATGTGCATTAGCACTGAGCCCTGTGGACACACCTCCGGGAAGCCACACAGTACTTTTCTTATCTGGCTCTCACTTCCCAGAAATGCTGAAAGGGTGAACTAGATATTATCTGTGAAGCACCACATATTTAATGACGGGGATTTTTCTTTCGTCAGGGTTTCACATTAATGTAATTTTGGTAGGTCTGCAGTCTCAAGTCAAAAGAAAACCCTGGGATTGGATTCCTGATGAAATTCTTGCTTTGAACTCAAATTTGCTTCCCAACCCTGGCACATTTCAATTTGCCTTTTAAAGTTATTCAACATTAGGAAAGTAAAAAAGCTAGTCTGCATCTAATCCGCTAAGATTCCATGGAGAAGGGAGCTCTAGCAGTCTCTGAGGGGCGTCTGGAAAAGATCACCTGGGGGCCAGTCTCCTCCCCACCACTCACTCAGCTTCTCTGGACCTCAGCATCCACATGGTAATGGGGCACGATGCATTTGAGGGTTTGAAATTCCAAGACCCTCTCTGAAAGTTAGCTGCATGTTGTAAAGATCAAAAATATCCAGGATACTGTTTTGTTTTGTTTTCTTAACATCTTTATTGGAGTATAATTGCTTTACAATGGTGTGTTAGTTTCTGCTGTATAACAAAGTGAATCAGCTATACATATACATATATCCCCATATCTCCTCCCTCTTGCATCTCCCTCCCACCCTCCCTATCCCACCCCTCTAGGTGGTCACAAAGCACCAAGCTGATCTCCCTGTGCTATGCAGCTGCTTCCCACTAGCTATCTATTTTACGTTTGGTAGTGTATATATGTCCATGCCACTCTCTCACTTCGTCCCAGCTTACCCTTCCCCCTCCCCGTGTCCTCCAGTCCATTCTGTACATCTGTGTCTTTATTCTTGTCCTGCCCCTAGGTTCTTCAGAACCATTTTTTTTTTTTAGATTCCATATATATGTGTTAGCATATGGTATTTGTTTTTCTCTTTCTGACTTACTTCACTCTGTATGACAGTCTCTAGGTCCATCCACATCACTACAAATAACTCAATCTCATTTCTTTTTATGGCTGAGGAATATCCTTTGTGTATATGTGCCACATCTTATTTACAGGATACCCTGTTTTAAAGACATTCAATTACTGGAATCATGTCATAGTTCAAATTTCTTGCAGGCTTCGTAACGTGTGCGTTTTGGGAATCACAGTATTGACTTGCTATTTAGAAAATGTTTACATTTACTGCCGTTCATAGAGAAATGTTTGGGTCTTCGACTGTATTATACCCGTCAGTCAATGATTCTTTGTTAGAGCATTTCAGAACATTACATATTGATTCAAATTAATGAATTTTGTGTCGATGACTGGTTAACATATTTTACCATAGACAGTAAGTTTATGGATGTAATTACTGACTTGAGCTCCAAAAACACAGCACAATTATACTGCAGCACATATGTCAACCCACTTAAGTCACTTCAATTTAGAAAAAAAATGTAATGATATCACATGCCACACTTTTTTTAATGAGAAAAATTATAAGATACCGAAATTAAGAGGACCAATTTTCCACAGGGAAATCTGGGAGAAAAATTTAAAGGTAAACCAATTTTCTGAAGGCAAAATAAAATTTTCAACATAGCTCTGAGTTGTACCCAAAGCAAATTATTGCTGGCAAGTAATATGGCTCTGATAATTAGGCTTGATTGGGGTTTAAATTAAGCAGAGGGATGAACTAGACTCCTCAAAGCCATTCTGATTTGTTTTATCTGTTCTAGCAGCCATGGGGAGAATGGTCAGGGACCCAGGAAGGGGAAAGCAGCCTGGCTTTGCAGATGAGGGTAGTATACTGTTTAACTGATCTCTCTCCCTCATCTTGTAGCTGCTTATCAGAGATTCCTACGTGAAAGAGATGAAGTGCCTACACACGTAGCCAATCATTATTACAACACTGAATACCTGATACAACACAGCTAAACCATAACACAATGACAACCATGTGTTTTTTATTTTTAACCACAAGGCAGATCACTATAAATTCTTGGTGGGGGGGGGTATATGGGTGAAAGGTCATCTTGTCACTCCTTCTCTTTAATAAGGCCCTGGATGCTTAGAAGACATAAACTTTTTAAACAGGTACAAAAAAAGAAAGAGCCTCATGTTCAGGTCACATTGCTATAATTCCATTTGCCACTCTTGAAACAAAGCCCACTTTTATCTGGAGAATGTAAAACATCGAATTTTGACTTCTCCACTAGTGTTTCCACTTGCTAGGCTTTGCCCTGTGGGGTGCATAGCATGTGTGGAAGGCACTTGATCATAGTGGAAAAGGTCCCAAAGACCCACAGATGTTTGCATCTGTAAAATGGGCAAAACAGCTGCCTCCACGGGAGTCCTTAGACTATGCAACAATTTTCCAAGGGGTATCTTTATCTTACCATCTATTTTTTATCAAATTCAAAGATAATTAGAAAGCAGTGATACTAAAGAGTGCAGCCACTGGTTTTGGGGAAGCCGGGTGAAAGCTCGTCACTGAGTGCAATGTCACATGAAATGAACGATTTAAGTACAAGTGGAAAAATATCTAATGGGGACAGCATGGTCCTTGAGCATCTCACACTCTTCAAAGTGAATGACAGCAATGGTGTTAGGGAGAAGGCTGTGCTACGTAAGGGCTCTTTCTCCTGGAAACCAGGACATGAATGAGACTAAGTCACATGCTTATGGCTCCCTTAGAATTGTACTTTTAATACAGCAGTAAGGTTTTGGGTTTAGCAGATATTTGCTCGTCCTTTACCAAATATCTCAGCATACTTGAGGTCACTGAATTTAAAAAGCCAAACTGATAAATCAGTGCTACCCTCAAGATGTAGTTCAATATATCTTATTGACGGATTATGACCAGTGAGAGATCCTTTGGGGTAGTGATTAAAAGCACAGACAGTGTGGCCACTCTTCCTGGATTTGAATTCCAGCTTCACTTCTTACCACCTCTGTGATATCAGCTACATTTCAAATCTCTTTATACCTTTATTTTCTCATTTGTAAAATGGGGACAGTAAAAATGCCCATCTCATAAAGCTGTAAGGAGGATTTAAGTAGTTAATACATGTAATATACAATAGAGTTGGGTCACAGGAAGTGCTATGTATAACTGTTAACTATTTAAAAATGTATATTCACAAAAAGATTTATTCTCCTCTAAGGACCTTGCAATTTGATTTAGACAGTAAAATATGCTACCCTAGTTTTGTTTTTTTGTTTGTTTTTTTTGCGGTATGCGGGCCTCTCACTGTTGTGGCCTCTCCCGTTGCGGAGCACAGGCTCCGGATGCTCAGGCCCAGCGGCCATGGCTCACGGGCCCAGCCGCTCCGCGGCATATGGGATCCTCCCAGACCGGGGCACGAACCCGTTTCCCCTGCATCGGCAGGCGGACTCTCAACCACTGCGCCACCAGGGAAGCCCTACCCTAGTTTTTTTTTGTTGTTGCCCAAGAAGAAAGGTTCACACTTAGATAAGTGTTGCTCCTTACTGGAAATCACGGAATACCCCGATTCCTCTAGGAGTGCTTTAGGGTTAAGTATTTTTTCAAGATTAAGTATTGTATTAAGGAGTTAAAGACAAAAGTCTTACAATGTTTCTTTAAATATCTGTTTCAGCGGCATAAGATTAGCACGTTTTTCTTGGCAAGGAACGCCTTTTCCTTTTTCTGCTGGAGTATTTTTTTTTGTCAGCAGCCTTTCTTGTTTTTCTTCCCAAACGCTTCCTCTGCTTCTGTCTTTCTGTCGTCTGCCCTCATTCTAGTCCCCATGCTTCAGCACTTCCCTCCCACCACTTCCCATCCTCTCACTTTGAAAAAACAACTTTGTTCATTGATTGTTTAGCATGTTTCCTTCCTATTTTGCATCCCCCCAGGGGGCTGGGACAATCAGAGTGGAAGTGCACTGACAGCATGGGAAAGTCACTGTGTCACCATGGGTGGACGGCGCTTTTATAACGCAGTCAGGATACACGACAGAAGGGGCAACTAAACACAGGGCCAGGTCTGTTCTGAGGCCGGCTATGAGGCCATCTGCTTCTGGTCTGTACTCACTGCTCAGTTACTTTCACAGAGGTTAGCCCAGAATTTGCCTTGTAATGGGGTAACTGGAGGTACCTATTGTATGCTTCTGCTATGTGTGATTTCTTTCTGTGCAACAGGGGATCTGAGTCATCAGTGATCCCACAAAGCCTGGAACTCCCGGGTCTAGGCTCCATTGCTGTGTTCATTCACAAATGCAGAAAATGCTCAAAATTCTCACACAATTAATTATATAGAGTTTATAACTAGAAGTGAAGTGGGTCAATGTTAGAGGTGCAAGAAATAAGCAGTTCCTGAGAGCCACCTGGATACGATTAATAACTAACCTTTATTAAGTGTTTCCCCATTCCAGTCATATGCTGGATTTGAGGAAGGATTTCTGCACCTGCATGTTCATTGCAGCATTATTTACAACAGCTAAGACATGGAAACAACCTCAGTGTCCACTGATGGATAAATGGATAAAGAAGATATGGTATATATCTGCAATGGAATACTATTCAGCCGTAAAAAAAGAAAGAAACCTTACCATCTGCAATAGCATGGATGGACTTGGAAGGCATTATGCTCACTGAAATAAGTCAGACAGAGAAAGACGAATACTATATAACCTCACTTATATGTGGAATCTAAAAAACTGAACTCAAAGAAACAGAACAGATGGGCGGTTGCCAGGGGCAGAGCGTGAGTGGTGGGCAAAATGGTTGCAGGTGGTCAGACGTACAAACTTCCAGTTGTAAGTCAGTCCTGGGGATATGATGCACAGCATGGTGACTACAGTTAATAACACTATATTGTATATTTGAAAGTGGCTAAGAGATTACATCTTAAAAGTTCTCATTACAGGAAATAAATCTATAACTATGTGAGGAGATGAATGTTAACGGAAGGAACTTTTCATGGTAATCATTTCACAACATATACATGTATCAAACCAGTATGTTGTACACTTAAACTAATGCAATGTATATGCTAATTAAAAAGAGAATAAATTGACAGAAAACACGGTTTTAAAAAAAAGGATGAACAAGATCTATATAGTGAAAATTGTAAAATACTTCAATGGGCACAAATGCATACCAGAATTATAGGAGACATCTACTGTACATAGATGGGAAGACTCAAATACTTCCCAAATTAATCTGAAGAGTCATTAGAATTCTAATCGAAATTCTAAGTATATTTGTTTTGGTGCACTTAGACAAATGATTTCTAAAATTCATTGAGAAGTCTAAATAGCCAAAAATATACAAATCAACTCTGAATAAAAGAAGAACAAGAAGAGGGGACTTGCCCTACAGAAGTCAAGATTTATTATAAAACTGCAGTATTTAAATCATGTGGTGTTCACAAGAGAATAAAGAGACTGGGGCAATTAGAGAACCCCAAAACAGATCCTTACACAGACGGGAAGGTAGCAAAAAATAGAGATAGAATAACAAACAGGAAGAAAAGATATACTAATTCAGTACGGTGAAAAATCACTTTCCACCTGGAAAAATAAACTTAATCCACACCACACACCACACTAAGAAAAAAAAATAAGAAGAAAAATGAGAAACTAAATGTCAAAACACAACTTTAAAAATTTTAGAAGAAAAAATGAAATCTAAGATATTTTTATGACCTATGAACAGGAACATATTTTTGAAACAGGTATGAAAAGCAAAACTCTTGTAAAAAGATTGATAAACTGGACTGTATCAAAACTTAAGCCTTCTGAATGATGTCATAAATTTTAAAGGAAGGGACAGACAGAAATAAGATATTCCTAATACATAAAATATATAAATTAATAAAAAAAGGAAATAAAATAAAAACGATGGGCAAAAGATGTGACCCAACAAATTAGGGAAGATGAAACCAAATGGCCACTAGCCATAAAAAGATACACAACCTCTTTAGTATAATGCAAAATAAAAGAGCAAAATAATCACTTTACACCCATCAGAATAGCAAAAATTTTTAAAGTCTTAAAATACCAGGTCCTGGAGAGTATGAGGGAAAGCAGCAGTCTGCTGTAGAAATGTTCAAGTGTAGAAGTTCAAGTGTAGAAGTTCAAAAGCTTTAGCAAAATGTTAGCAATATCTAATACACTGAAAATGTATTTCAATGTATTACATTGAAAATGTATTGTTGTATACAATATAACCCAGGAATTCTGCTTCTTGGCACTTACCCTAAAATCCTTACACACAGGCAGCAAGAAATCCATACATGAATTTCCACTGAAGCACTCTTATAATAGAAAAACAAAAAAAAACAAAAAAACCTCAAAACAGCTAACATAGCTAACATGTCTATTATTAAGGGAAAAGATAAAAGAAATTGTGGCATATCCATAAGATGAAATACTAGCCAGGATTTGAAATGAATGAATTAAATCTATTTGAATAAACATAAATATATTTAAAAAACAATTCTGAGTATGGGGGGTGAAAGCTGTAAAATATTTATGAGAGAAAGAAAACACAGACTGGAAATATTCATACTGAAATTATGATGGGGGTTGCTTCTGGGAGGGAGTGTGGGATAAGGAAACAAAGGCCTGGAGAGAAGTTTTCAGTCATACTTCTTTTATGTTTTAAGTTTTTTGTTTTTGCTTATTAAAATGTTCAATTGCTTTCATTAAAAACACTATTGGAAGGAAAATGACAAAATGTAAACATTTCTTAATTCTAGATGTCAGCTACAGAAGTGTTTGTTACGTCAGTCTCTATATTTTTGGTATTTTATGAACTTTTCAAATTTTTGAAAAGACCACATTTAACAGCTGGTCATGTAACCATGTAACCACAACTCTTGTCTCGGTCAGTACTTCAAACAAGGACATTCCAGTTTCATAAAAAGCACAATCAAAAGATCTTCCTCCAATAATATGTGCATAAGGGCTCCCCTTGTGCAAACACACAGTACTAGATTCAAAATTAGATTAAAAGTAAATCAGATTTAACACCAGGAAGGCAATCAGTCAATATGTGTCTTCCTGATAAAGACAACACACAGGGAACTTCTAATCTCTTTCTCCGGATAGCACTGACATTGACTGGCACATGTGAGGGCAATTAATAACTTCAAAACTGAGGTCAGCATCTCACTTTTCCTTCTGTTCAAGTGGAAACAGTAAAGTGAAATAGCATAAATCTTCCAGAAACTACTGTACAAAAGGATTTATCCATTTACATCCCAGGGAGGGACCAATAGGTCTTTGATCTCCCTCATTTTCCCACTTTGACCATCAAGGTCTAAGGTTCCACATGTGATCAGGCCGCAGTCCCCCTCTGCCAATGTAGCAGACACCACGGGTGGCCTGCATCTCCTTCCTGAGGGCCCACCCCATTCTCCCTCCAACATCAGCCTCAGCTGCAGTGGGGACGCAGAGCAAGCTCAGACCAACCTGTTACTAATGGGGTCGCATCTTAAACACACCCATTAGGCATTTTTCTACTTCTGCCCCAGGTGTTCTCCAAGACCATGGGAGCCTGCCAAGCCCAGAGTGAGGAGGGGTTAATTCCTCTGGGACAACCTTCAACCTAAGGGACTGGAGCCAGTGGTACAGATGCTCCAGCTTCCTGTAGGAGTCCTTCCAATGGATGACTCTGGGGTGGTGCTCTTTCCATGCATGTCTCAGGAGATCCCAGTGGAGTGACACCCCAGTGCCCACTGCAGGGAGATCTCATATAGACTTTCCTTTCTCATCCCACCTTTTCCCTCATTCCTGCTTCCTGAGATCACCTCTCAAACAACTTGCCTTCCAACCCATATTTCCAGCTCTGCTTTCAGGAACACCCAAATTAAGAGAACAAATACCACCTAGTCCAGCTCTGAATGCAACTTTTCTAATTCATGGGTCCCATTATTTTTAAAATATTTACGTGCCAAACAGCTCATTTACTGCAATCACAAAATTAAACAGGACAAGGTCCCTGTCATTAAGGAACTCAATCTCATAAGGGAGAATTCACACAAACACACTTGGAATAAATGTGACATGAGCCAACGTCTACGTAAGAGGTAACCATGTTGTGAAGTAGGGGTGCCCACTTCTGCCTGTGGAGGTGCTCCCAGGACACCATCTGTTCCCACTTCTGACTCTGTGGGCAGCATCTAAAATGACTTCCAACCATTCTCAGCTCCTGGTATTCATTCATCCCTTTTGCCATCTCCTCCCCTTCAGTGTGGGGCTCAGTGATTCAATTCGCAAGACTAGAATACGACCAAAGTGATGAGGTGTCACTTCCAAGATTAGGTCTCAGAAGACTACGACTTCTGTCTTGCTCTCACTTGCTCCCTCTGATGGAAGTGAGTTGCCATGTTGTGAGCTGCCTTACAGTGAGGCCAATGTAACAGGGAACAGAAGAGAGTCTCCGGACAATACCCAGTGAGGAACAGAGGCCCTGGTTCCATGACATGCAAGGAGCTAAATCTTACCAACAACCACTTGAGTGAACTTGGAAGCAGCTGCTCCCCCAATCCAGCCTTGAGATGACGGCAGCTCCAGCCAATACCCTAGCAGCCTGATTTCAACCTTGTCAGAGATCAAGAGCCAGATCAAGAGCCAGATCACCCTGCCAAGCTGCTCCTGGACTCCTGACCCACAAAAACTGATACAATAAATGTTTGTTGTTTGAAAAAGCTACATTTGGAGCTATTTGTTCTGCAGCCATGACCTACCAATGCATACACTAACCATGATTAAAGATCACCACCAGGGGCTTCCCTGGTGGCGCAGTGGTTGAGAGTCTGCCTGCCGATGCAGGGGACACGGGTTCATGCCCCAGTCCGGGAAGATCCCACATGCCACGGAGCGGCTGGGCCCGTGAGCCATGGCCGCTGAGCCTGCGCGTCCCTGTGCTCCGCAACGGGAGAGGCCACAACGGTGAGAGGCCCGTGTACCGCAAAAAAAAAAAAACGAAAAAAAAACCCACCACCAGTATGGATATAGTCTTGACAGACCATATCTGATGCCTAATTGTTGTTCTTTTATATATTCATTCAATAAGCAAATACGATGTGCTGGGCAGTGTGGACACAAAAGTTAACTTAAAAAAGACACTGTCAATGCGTTCTTGGAAAAGGCAAGCTTGCAAAATTTGTAGCAAACCTCTTTATGCAACTTCACTAACCTAAACTATGACTTTTTATAAATGTTTAATTTCTGCTGACTGTATAATTTACTAAATCTACAATTAAATGTCTTTGCTATGTTAATACACTTCGTGTTCAATGCAAGATACTAAAGGTATGTTCCATCTGCTCAAAACATGTTATATATTTAGAAAAGAATTCTGATTTTCTTTTGCACAAAAATCCTTAACAGGAATTATGCCTTTTCCTTCCATTCATTCAAAAAAAAAAACTACTCCCACAGGCAGAAAACTCACTAAGCAGTGAGCGGGAAACATTTATATCCAAACATTCTGTTATATTTTCCAAATCAACTACTCGGAAGGCTACATTCTCCTCTTACTCTCTGATGAGACTCAGTAACCACTGTGCAAACCCAGAAGAAACGTTTAAACATTACTGAACAATATTACTTACATGAGACTTCCATCTTTTGTGACAGAACTTTTCCTTTTCACGTGATACTAACTAGAAAAAAACAAACTGATAAAAAAATAAGAGCATCCTCTCGCTCATTCATAAAATATTTCTTTAGTCCTATTTGTTTTAAAAAATACCGTCGGCTTTCCCACAACATCACAAACAGCTCTGGGAATAAGCAGAAAAAGAGGAAGTGATTTTTCAGTGAAGAATTTAAACATACACAGACACACTTGGATCTATCAAACATATACAACTAAAATAATTAAAAATTCCAGGTAGGTCTTTTAGTGTGTTAACTGAATTATCACACTGGTTGTGCCCCCTTTTTCAACATGCTCTATTCTCTTCCCATTCGTACAATCCTCTTTAGCCAGCCATGGCCTGAGCAAAGGTTAACTTTCATCAGAAGCAATTCCTTGACTCTCCACCAGTGGCATAGGGCCATGAATGAAAGAATTTAAAAACCAGAAAAGAGTCAGGGTGGTGGGGGGAAGTCACAAAAGAACTTGAGATTTATTAAGCACCCTCTCTCTTAGACTAGCTTTGGGCTTCAACAGGGGCTGCCCCCACTATGACATTCTTAAGAAGAGTATGTCATCCAAGTTCGTTTTCCAGTTTCAAATGAGGTGATACTGTAATCTTCATCTCATCACGTTTTCCACACACCCCTTTCTTTACTGATCAAAAGGAATACAAATGGGATGTCTATTTAGGCAGGGAAAATAGTTTACATTATGTTAGGGTATCCTTTGAAAAGGATAGTTAACCTGTATCTCTGAGACTTGTAAACCTGCTGCACATAATTGAGCATTGCAGATTTGCACTGAGATATTTTCAATACAAAAGATTTTCCTGTGTTTCTAATTTTGGGGGGAAAAGGTAGCAAAATTCATGAATTTCAGCTATGCAAAATGTCTTTCAGACCAACCCCTCCCCGCAAATCACTTTGAAGTAAAAAAGAACCAGACCATGGTATAGGGGAAAAGTATAAATTATGAAGCAAAGAAACACAGGTTTGTATCCACATAAACAAGCCCTATGATGATGTCACTGCAATTTGTTGAACATCTGAGCCTCAATTTTCTCTTCTATAAGATAGGGTTAATAATGCCTTGACAGGTCATTTCGAGAATCACAGCTAATACACATCAAATGTCTAGCACAGCATCTAATACTTAGTAGGCATCCACTATACTGTGAAAGGTTATTATTATGTATTTTCAAAATATTTTACCACATTGAGGCTATTACTGGAACTGCTAATGGAAATTATTATTGGTTAAAAATAAGAGAAGTTGGGCTTCCCTGGTGGCGCAGTGGTTGAGAGTCCGCCTGCCGATGCAGGGGACACGGCTTCGTGCCCTGGTCTGGGAAGATCCCACATGCCGCAGAGCGGCTGGGCCCGTGAGCCATGGCCGCTGGGCCTGCTCGTCCAGAGCCTGTGCTCCTCAACGGGAGAGGCCACAACAGTGAGAGGCCCGCGTACCGCAAAAAAAATAAATAAATAAGAGAAGTTTAGCTAGTGTCAGATAACCTCACCTGGCTACACAATAAGAGAATAAGAATAGGTGGTCCTCCAGAACCTCTACAGCCCTAAAATAAATAATGCAATGAAATGAAGTACCACTTAGCAAGTTTGAAAACAGTCAAAAGGAAGGGTATAGATAGAAACTTATTCTTAAAAAGAATTATTCCACAATTAATTAATGCTCACCTTCAGAAGGAAATCTACACCAAAGTAATGTTGATACAAATAGACACAACAGAGAGAGAAAGAGCAGACACACTATAATAATCCAGTGATATGTGGAGCTAATAAAAACTAAAAAGGTTTTAGAGATGTAGCACAGGTTTTTGTTTGTTTGTTTTTTGCGGTACGCGGGCCTCTCACTGTTGTGGCCTCTCCCGTTGCGGAGCACAGGCTCCGGGAGCCCAGGCTCAGCGGCCATGGCTCACGGGCCCAGCCGCTCCGAGTGGGATCTTCCCAGACCGGGGCACGAACCCGTGTCCCCTGCATCGGCAGGCGGACTCTCAACCACTGCGCCACCAGGGAAGCCATAGCACAGGTTTTTAAAACATTAAGAAAATGGTGACTCTAAAGAGTCATTTCCCAAGGAATGAAAGAGACAGCCAGTTGGAACAGTATCTCACACAAATTAACCTGTCCTTTAAGAGCAAAGGCCAGCACAAAAGGAATGCATCTGAGGCTACTTGCAGCCTCCTTATGGCTCTGGCCACCCGGTGTTAAATTTTGCATAACAAAAAATTGTAACTAACGGGTTGGCTCACATTTCCTGGCAGCCTAATCAATTAGACTGCTGCCCCTGCCCCCTTTCCTATTAAACCCTAGTTAGGGAGGTGCTTTACTGGAGTCTTTTTCTCTTCTCCAAGCCTTTCTGCCAAGTCTTTACATAGATACATATAAATAGATAGATAAATAAGTAGATAAGATTATGGTTCTTACACACAAAAAAGCAAGGCCAAGATGGAATACTGTGCTAAAATTCCATTTGTTTTTAGAATGATTTTACATCATTCTAATTATAAAAGACTGAGGATACCATCTACGGGGAAATGTTCAGCATGCTCTGAGTATAAATACTGCCTAAGCAGCCTCTACTGGCAAGAGAAGATTCTTCTCACTTGGATGTAATTTTGTAATGTGTTTTCAAAAAAAAAAAAAAAGGCTTAAATTGGGTTCTTTGTAATTTTTTTTTTTTTGAGGGCCTAGATTTGATAGAAATCACAAACAAAAGATTCTAACGTTTGTTCTGGCCTATGGATAGGCTCTGTTTAGGGTTTTTAAATAAAAATAGAATCTGAATGCCTTTCAGCAAGGGATAAGCTCTGCAGTTTGATCACAGGCCCCCATCACTCCCTATTTTTCCCCTAGTGTCCTTTACACATGTACCTTATGTGTCTAGTCCCTGAGGGCATTTTAGTTTGCCTTCACTCTCCTAAAATATAAAGTTAAATGGTTAAGAAATCATATATATTCAAAGTCTGGAAAAAGAGGGGTGGCAACAACTTGGGACAGACTTTCACTATTAAGTTAAATCAGAAGCCTCACTCAAAGGGTATTAATAAGCTTTCTGAAATGGCATCATTTCTGTTAGGCAAGGACTAGTTATTTAAAAAGTTATTATTCAGTCCATCAACAGAAGAATGGATAAAGAAGATGTGGTATATACATACAATGGAATATTCCTCAGCCATATAAAATAATGAAGTGATGCCACTTGCAGCAACATGGATGGACCTAGAGATTATCATGCTAAGTGAAGTAAGTCAGATAAAGACAAATATCATGATATCACTTATATGTGGAATCTACAAAGATGATACAAATGAACTTATTTACAAAATAGAAATAGACCCACAGATATAGAAAACAAACATGGTTACCAAAGGGGAAGGGGGGGGATAAATTAGGAGTTTGGGATTAACATATACAGGCTACTATATATATAATAGGTAACAACAAGGAGCCACTGTAGAGCACAGGGAAGTATAGTCAATATTTTGTAATAACCTATAAGGGAAAAGAATCTGAAAAAGAATATATCACTTTGCTGTGTACCTAAAACTAACACAACATTGTAAATCAACTATACTTCAAAAAAAAAGTTATTATTTAAAAGTCCAAAAAGGACACAAAAGAACTCAACCATCTGCTATGCAAAGGATGCCAGAGTGAACAGACTATACATGAAAACATCTTGAGTCTGATATTTACTATTTTGGTAACGTTGGTTCAGTCACTTTACTTCTTTGAAACTCAGTATTCTTAGCCAGAAGATGAAGAAATCAAGCCAGACTAAATCTAAGGTTTCGCTCTTGGACTTGAAATTCTATGATCCTCTAATTCTAAGCACCTCAGGCATTAGCTGTTAAAGAAAAAGGAATTTTTTTTTCTTTTTTTAAACAGAAAAGCTCTAAAACTGGACCTTGGTGAAATGTTAAAGGCAGTGAAAGGCAAATCAGGCAAATTCTTTACTTGGAACCCTGCAGTGAGTGCAGGGACAGGAATCTAGAATTTATCATTTTTATTCTGGCTGATGTAACCACTATAAATAATTGCCTCATGCCTGTGAGGTAATATGCTTTCTGCCAAGGACCCAATTAACATCGGAACGGACCTTGAAAGATTCTCCTTTATTTCACATATAGTTTTATCAAATTATACTGATATTTCTTTTTTTAAACTTTCCATTCTGATTGTAAAAATAATAGATAAAATAGATTCACAAAAGAGTGACTCGGGCTTCCCTGGTGGCGCAGAGGTTGAGAGTCCGCCTGCCGATGCAGGGGACACGGGTTCGTGCCCCGGTCCGGGAAGATCCCACATGCCACGGAGCGGCTGGGCCCGTGAGCCATGGCCGCTGAGCCTGCGCGTCCGGAGCCTGTGCTCCGCAACGGGAGAGGCCACAACAGTGAGAGGCCCGCGTACCGCCAAAAAAAAAAAGAGTGACTCAAAAACACCAAGAATTAAAATCATGTGGGCTTCCCTGGTGGTGCAGTGGTTGAGAGTCCGCCTGCCGATGCAGGGGACATGGGTTCGTGCCCCGGTCTGGGAGGATCCCACATGTCACGGAGCGGCTAGGCCCGTGAGCCATGGCCGCTGAGTCCGCAACGGGAGAGGCCACAACAGTGAGAGGTCCAGGTACCGCAAAAAAAGAAAATCATGTGTAACCTCGCCCCTGGAGATAACAAACTTGATTGATCATTTACCACGTCTGACTATGTATTGGGGATCTAAGGGGGACAGGACAATTTTCTTAATCTCAAGAAGTTTACAGACACTGGTGGTGGAGAGAGACAAGGAGAACGGGGAATTATGATGAGGTCTGACAAGAGCTTAGGTAGGTGATGGGGACCTGCAGAGGCACACGTACCCCGGGCTTGGGGGTTTAGAATGGAGAGTTACTGCTCTGGGAAAAAAAAAAAAGTCCAAATAAACTAGAAAAAGGGAGAGGTGGATCGAATGAAAAAAATGGGAAGAGTAAAGGGAGATGGGGCAGGGAAGAGGAGAACAGGGAAGGGAAGCGGGGGAGGGAAGCGGGGGAGGGAAGCGGGGTGGAGGAGGAGAGAGGGGCAGCCAAGGTAAGGGCAGGGAGAGACAGTCTGCTCCAGGCAGAGTGCAGAGGTGCTTCCCTGCTGAAAATCTGATAAGAGGTTTGGGTTTCTGCTGCTTCCTCAGCCTCCCACTGGGGTAGGAAGCAGAATGGAGTAAATTGGGCAAAGTTAGACAGAACCCTCAAGATCTCCATCAACTCTGCTTTATGGTCAACCTCTAGACCACAGAGGCCCAGTTTGGCTACATCACAATTCAAAGCTGCCCAAAAGAACCAAAAGGGAACCCAGAACAAGGACACTCCTATTTATCCCAATTACTTTTCACTGAGTCACAGAGGTTTCCTATTTTGCAGAGGCTACCCACCCTCACCAAAATCTCACCACATCAACTCATGATGTGAAAAGAACATGAAGCTGGGGTGGGCAGCATGAACTTCAACTGCCGCTACTCTAGGTGTCTGATGCAGCTTTCCGGTATGAGCACGCCAGCCACCCCAGCTGCCTGCACCATGTGCATAAATGCTGCAGCCACAGACATATGTGTGGCTTGGCAAGAGCATCTGTGGAATTGGATGTTCCATCGTGAGCACAAATCTGAGAATATCTCATAAAGTCTGTGCACTAAAGAGAAGAGGAAAACTGGGAAGAAAAGATGGAAAAGAAATGGAGAATAAAAAATAATCATTAGCCAGGATTTCCTGATCCACACATCCTAATCCTCCCATAACTGCATCTAATAGCCAACAGATGTGAACAATTATTTAGAGCATTTTTTATGATAAAAGGCAATAAAGATATAAAGCTTTATGCTGACTTGCCACATCAGCTATCTAACACTGTCAAATCATTTAGTATAAAAATTATACTAGGGCTTCCCGGGTGGCGCAGTGGTTGAGAGTCCACCTGCCGATGCAGGGGACACGGGTTCGTGCCCCGGTCCGGGAAGATCCCACATGCCACGGAGCAGCTAGGCCTGTGAGCCACAACTACTGAGCCTGTGCGTCTGGAGCCTGTGCTCCGCAACGGGAGAGGCCACAACAGTGAGAGGCCTGCGCACTGCGATGAACAGTGGCCCCCGCTCGCGGCAACTGGAGAAAGCCCTCACACAGAAGTGAAGACCCAACACATCCAAAAATAAATATAAAAAAATAAATAAATAAATTATAATAACTTAGGCTAACTGATCATTGGGGAAGTCATGCCTAATAATTCTTTACTTGTTAAACAAACAAACACCTGCCTGCTTTTAAGAGGTTCTCACAGTAAGAACACAAACATACTGATCCTTCAAAGATGAAAATATTTCATTTTTATTGTAAACGTCACTGAAATAAATTTTCATTTCTTAAGTATCATCTTCCTTGTGCATCTTCAAATCTCTTCATAAGCAAATTATATATTAAATCACATTTATATTGTAAAATGTCGAAAGTAAGACATCTTTGTAGAAGGAAAAAAAGCAAGATATTTCAGGGGAGAAACACACTAAATTTACTTTGTCATCAAAATAAAAATTTCTAAATACTGACAAGGAAAAATTGCTAACTTAAGCAAATGATAACTAAATAAAACCCACCAAATAATGAGGATGTTTTTCGTTCCAAGTAACAAACTACCCAATTCAAAGCAGCTTAAATAATATAAAAGAGTTACGCACTGGTGTGACTGAAAAGTCCAGTGAGAAGTTTTGTTTCAGACAATGTTTAATTCAGCAGCCTGAATCGAACGGTTAAGGACGTGGTTTCTTTGCATATTTTGGTCCTACTTTTCATGGTGCAGCCAATTTCCTAAAGCACACTTTCTTCATACACCCCAAGTAGTATTAAGCTACCCCTGTGGCTATGTATTTCCTAATTAATGCTCAGCAAGAAAGAGCATCTTTGCCTCACCATTCCCAGAAGTTCACTCTGCTGGACTCAGTTTAGGTCTCATGCCATACCTGCAATCACTATGGTCCATGAGATGGAATATGCTGATTGGCCCAATCTACGTAACATTCTCCCAACATAGGGACCTGAGTCAGCTTTTCCAAAACCCAGTGCAAATCAGGGGCTGCTAAGAAGGAGCAAGGGAGGAATGGATGTCAGGGAGGTATTCAGCATGAGGGTACCACATCTTCTAACTCAATAAGACCTCAATTTGGTTGTCATGCAAAACTATAGGATCCAACTCAAAATTATTTTCCCTAATAATATTAATAACTGTTCCTAGACACCCCTTTATCTCCATGAGCTCACTGGATGTCTTTCACCCCATGTTCCAAACAACTAAAATTACCTAACAACTACAATTTAAAATCTTCCATCTTTTTTGCCTTATTCACTTCTCCCCGTTTACAAACAGGCTCTCCATACGTCAACTAGTTTATGAAATCCTTCCAGGATTCAAAAGAATGTTCCAGGGATTTTAAACCAGAATATACCTTTCTGATACAATTATGTATATAATTTACAACTTACAATTATGGATTAGCTCTATTTTCTTTAGGAAGCAATTCATTAATCCCTAGCAACAAACCAGCAACACTTCCATAGACCAGGACAGCCTACCTCTTAGAACACTGTACATTATTTCACCCAGCCTGCCATGAATAAAATGCCCAGAACTGCTATCTAAGCCTATAGTTGCAAAAATACTATACAATATAGCATTAGTCCCTCACAGCCACTGGAGAAGTATGGATGAATGCAACTCATTACTATTTCGATCCAGGTAAACACCTTAACATGGACACCCTACCACATGCATCTCTCGCCTTCCATGTTATCCTGGATACAACGTCTACTGAAGTTGTCAGAGTAGATGAAAACTATACTTAGGCTGTCTTGCCCACCTCAGGGAAGCAAAAAAAAAAAAAAAATCGTAAGACAATTGAGTGTGGTCAAACCACCTAGATTCAGTCTTGGCATCTTAGATTTGAAGCCAAGTTCCTCCACTTACTAACTTTAAGACCCAGAAACATTAGTTAACTGCCCAGTTTTCCCCTCTGAGAACTGAGGATAACAGTATCTTTTTCAAGGGGGTGATGTAGAAGTGGAATGAACTGATACATGTAAAGCACTTAGAATGGTACCTGGTACTTAGAAACTGGTAATGTGTATGACAATTACCATACCTCTTCTAAGAGCACCCTTGAAGTCCCAGCACAGAGTAGGACCCAACAAATACTGTGGACTGAATAAATCTCTTTTTTATTTATTAATTTGGTCCTTACAGTGTTCCTAAGGATGAAAGACCATAATGGATCAAGGTTATTTTCTAGACTCTCCTTTTTTCTCACACCCCGTACTCTCACTGGGTGATTTCATCCATGGCTTCAGTGAACACCCATATGATAATGCCACATAGATCTCTATCTCCAGGCCATTTTTGTCCTTATCTCTCCAAGCTCTTACATAACCTTCTTGTCTACTAGACATCTCCCCTTGAGTCTCCTGAAACTTAACATGAGCAGAACAGAAATCACTGGCCAACAGCCATCACTGATGTCATGCCTCTGATAACCCCATTGCTGGGTGTCTTGTTATGTGCTCCCATGGCATCCTACAGACTCACCCTCTTCGTCCAGCCAGCCAGCCAGCCAGCCAGCACCTACTATGTCAGGGGTTAACCATCATAACAGTTATCCCTCTGCATTTAATTGTCTAGTTGTTAGTCTGCCGTCTCTACTTCTGGGTCATAAACTCCCAGAAGATAACAGGAATTAGATCTTGTTTGTCCTTGTAGCCCCAGCTTTGCACAAATTAAAAACACATGGTAAATATCTGTTGGGTAAGTGACTGAATGTTCCCATGATACTGGTGCAATTATGAAGAGTTAAAACACATCCTTAAGATTGTAAGTGAACTGCAGGAAGAGAAAAAGGTGTTAGAAGAATGTAGCCAATCACTGTTTACAGTGAAGAAATATAAAATTCAAAGATACTTTCTCAAATCAAATCAATATTCTTATACTATGTCCAAAGCAAGGCTGTTTTTCATTTTAAAAAAGGAAAGAAGATTAAGACAGACACACACACACACACACACACACACACCCCACACACACACCCCTCTGACTGGGAGGCAGCTGTTAAAGATGAATGCCAGACTTCACACCAGTTTTCAGTTTAGAACAACTTAAGGAAAGCATCTGACAATGACGGGAAGGACTATTATAATGAAAGACACCCTACTGGTGCAGAGGCAGGAAATGATGCAGCCACAGCTCACCACCACCACTGCCCACCCCAGCATATCCACTGAAATGAATCTGAGGGCCTGGGGGGAAAAGGCTGAAAACTGAGATAACTCATCAAAGAAGGAAAGAGTGTCCAATCATAATAATGTGTGCAACTCTTTTCTGCACTAAGCATGGACACTGATACATACCCAGGCTCAATTTTGTGTCAAAATTCCCATGAACATTTGTTATTTTCCCGGAACAACTGACCCTCCTTGGAAATTACAGAACCTTCGAGAGCGCTAAGAGAACTAATAAAGTCCATTTTCCTATGGCTCCCAGAAGGTGACGGAAAGCTAAATTCTAACTATCACCAAAATTCCTCTATGAGGACACAGGCTTAACAAGGGACAGCACGTAAGCCTGTGTTCCTTCTTCCAGACACAGTGCTGGACGGTCAGCCTCTCAGGCTTTGAAGGCTTTATCAGAAAAAGCTGGTGCCAGCACCCAGAGGCACTAGGCAGGAAGTTGGGTGGGAGGGCTCTGGATCTGGCTAGGAGAATCATTCTCTCCTGTGTCATCGGTAAAGTGACCACAACTGAGGAAAAAAGGGATTCTTGAAGTTATTAACTGTTCGAGGAAGATGGAGCGCAGATCAAATGACAGAGTAACTGCCTTGCTGACACATAATATTCTTTTAAAGTACTTGAAAGATGAAAAGTAGTGGATGACTGCTTTGACAATACAGGCGAATGGACAGCACAGAAGAGAGTCTCCCGTTTCAGGACCACCAGTGTGACAACTATCAAACAAAGAAAAAATGCTTTGACATCAGTGCTGTGTCTCATGGAAGCCGTATTAGCAGCAGGTACTCAAGATTCAGGTTTTTCTGGGGAAAACACCATAAGGAGGTTTTGAGTTCTTACCCATTTATACAGAGTAGAGTTGAATAAAAACAGCTGTAGATAAGGCAATGACATAGGCGTATACATAAATGCATATACACAGACACACATAAGAACTCATTTTAGGTGTTGCATTTCAAATTATTTTGATTGGGTCAAGTTGTCTAGGCTAATGTGGCACTAGAGACACAAAGTTTCATTCATGAAATTTTAAATAATGGTGATAAGATTTATCTCGGGATACAAGCAGAACCTAAATGTATAGCACATGAATAATATAGAACGTGCAGGAATTTTGAATGTTTATTTTTCAGAAGAAAACAAAGAATTGCATGTGTGAATTCTTAGAGACTCTAAGTGTAGCCTGTATTTGCATTTCAATAGGTTGCAAGGAAAGCTCTGTGCAATTGGTCAGATGTATAGCCTCTCATCCCTCCCCCACCCCAAATCAGTCAATTAGCTTCTGGAGAAAGGAGCATACAGAAGCTAATACCCAGCAGCTCAAAACTTATTCTAGCTGATACAGATCAAAATAGATTCAAAGCAAGTATGTTGAGGACACAGGTTTTCTATGGAACAAATTCTGGGTAAGAAGCATACAACACCAGGAGCTAATGCTGTTGTGGTCAGAGAACACACACATGGAAATGAAATAGACACTGCAGTACACAGCAGGAGGAAAAAACAGGCAAATATCAGAAAACTGAGAGCCAACACATCAGAACGGTTTCCAGCAGGCAAAAAGTTAAGTTTAGCAAATTTCGTCCATTTAAAACAAAGGCATTTTGGATGCCAGTTCTGCTACACTGATTAATATAAACATGCTATAAACGAACCCCCCTGTCATTCCACATTCCACCCCAATCCATGCACTCTAATGCTGTCTCTTCTAATTAGCATTTTTCAGTCCTCCCATCAAAAGCCTTTACTGACTCCACATTAGCTACTCCTTGCCCTTTATAAATCTCCTTATTTCAAAGGAGTTATTTTTTAATGCCCACAAGAGTAAAAGTATAATACACAGGTATTACATATGTGAATGATGTTATCAATATATGTCTTTCGAATTACAGCACTTCGGTTCCTTTATTTTCTGAAAAGCTACTTTTACTAAGTACTGACTCGCCTAGCCATGGTTCCTGCTATGGGCTGATTGTTTGTGTCCCTCAACCCACACCCCACACAAATTCATATGTTGAATGCTGAAGCCCTAATATGATTGTATTTGGAGGTGGATATTTGGGAAATAATTAGGGTGAGACTAGGTCATGATGGTGGGGCCCTCATGATGGGATTAATGCCTTTATAAAAAGAGGAAGAGACATGGGATCTCTCCACCAGGATGAGGGCTCTCTCATCAGGTATGGAATCCATGACAGCCTGACCTTGGACTCCCAGCTTCCAGAGCTATGAGAAACACATGTCCACTGTTTAAGCCTCCCCGTCTGTTGCTTTGTTAGAGCAGCCTCAACTGACTAAGATATTTGCCTACCTTTGCTGTAGTCCTCATAATAATCCTGCCAGGTAAGTGTTAGTATGTGCATGTGATAGAAAAGGAAACTAAGCCTCAGAAAAACTTTAACCTGCCCCAGAGTCACACAGCTAGGATGTGGCAAAGCCACATGGAGCAAGGCAAACAGAGGAGAAGGAAGGCTCCATTGTCTATAAACACAGTAACTACTATGTGCTTGACAATGTTCAAAGTAATTGACATGCATACATCTTATTTCTATAATATTCCTGGGAGGTAAGTGATATTCTCATTTTACTGATGACAAACCTAAAATGCAGAACAGAGCCCAGGAGAGTAAAGCCAGCAGGTGGTGGATCAACATTCAAACAGAACTAAAAGCTTCAATGCCTCTGCTCTTAACGACACAACACAAGCTTGCCCTCTGTAAGAGTCATCTTGTCACTGCAGTGCTCGGTAACAACCCACTGCACAACTAGTGACTAACAACAATAACCATTTGCAGGTCTGCAGGTAGACTATGGGTCTGTTGGGCTTGGCTTCTGGCTGCAGGATTATATAGGTCAGCTCCACCAGAGTTTATTCTGGGACCCAGGCTAAATGGGCAGGGACTACCCAGGGCATGCTCCTCTCACGGTAGATCACCAAAGGGCAGGATGGCAAGGCCAACCACACAAGCATATTTCAAAAGCCTCTGCTTGTGACACATTCACTAACAGCTCAGTAAGACACATAGCGGAGCCCAAAGTCAAGTGGGGGAAAGTATCCCTGCCAGCCATGAGGCCACTCCCTGGGCAAGGGAGTAAATGTATCCTTCTATTCCAGAAAAGTGAAAAATTAAGAGCATAATTGAATCTATCACACTATCCAAATGCAATTTGTATTTATCATAATGCCTTTTGGTTTGGATTGCTAAACAGTTAATGGAAAATGAATCTATGAGCCCAATAATTTATATTTGGAATAAAGTTTTAATGGAAAAGTGTAAATAGTCAAATCAATGTATTATTCCATCTTCACCTTCATGACAATGCTAAAATTGAGACAAGAGGCAGTTAGAAAATATAAAACTATCAGTATCTCATAATGAAAAATATCACTATAATGAAGATCTTATAAAATGAAATATTTCTAGACCTAGCTGTTATCTCACTAACTTTGAGCACTAAGCTAAAAAAAAAAAAAAAAAAAAAATCCATTAGAAAATACTTAACGTTTTCTACAATCATTTCTAGCTCATTGTAATACATTATATTCTACCTCTAACTCCCCACCACTTTCCTGAGAGTTTCCATGTCCTCAACATACTAAATTACTAGGCAGGAACTCATAAAATGCTGCAGCTAATAAAAATAAGCTTGGATCTTCATTTGTTGCCAAAAAAAAAAAGTTCAGTAATCAATGTGATTTAATGCCTTTGTGTATACATACACAAATTGAAACCACTGTATCAGAAAATTGATAAAATTGTACATATGCCATGTGTCTTTCTTGGTCGAACCCCCTATCTTCAATTACAGATATTCCACTCAAATGGAACAAAAATCTTGCCTGGATTTGATGTAATCTCACTCAGGTTTTAAATTCACTCACTGTTTCAAGCCATATGGCACCAACCTCATCATCTTCATTTAAGAATGAATTCCTTTTTCCATTACAGCTTCTAGTTTGAGATATTTCATTTTGCCTTTTCAAAACTGTATTGGAATGAAACTTGTAGGCAAGTTGTCAAAGTTGGAAGCAATTTGCAGAAATACACACACACATCCCTTCAAAATTGAATACATTATTTTCAAGGTCTGACACTAAACCATAAAACTACTTTGCTCTCTATGTAATTTTAACCAGTCCTGCAAAATAAGTGTTAAAATACACATTATGGTAATTCTTTTGTTTTTATGTTATTTTTTAACATCATTATGGGAGTATAATTGCTTTTAGGACGTTGTGTTAGTTTCTGCTGTATAACAAAGTGAATCAGCTATATGTATACATATATCCCCATATCCCCTCCCTCTTGCGTCTCCCTCCCACCCTCCCTATCCCACCCCTCTAGGTGGTCACAAAGCACCGAGCTGATCTCCCTGTGCTATGCAGCTGCTTCCCACTAGCTATCTATTTTACATTTGGTAGTGTATATATGTCAGTGTTACTCTCTCACTTTGTCCCAGCTTACCCTTCCCCCTCCCTGTGTCCTCAAGTCCATTCTCTACATCTGCATCTTTATTCCTGTCCTGCCCCTAGGTTCTTCAGAACCTTTTTTTTTTTTTTTAGATTCCATATATATGTGTTAGCATACGGTATTTGTTTTTCTCTTTCTGACTTACTTCACTCTGTATGACAGACTCAAGGTCCATCAGTAATTCTTGAAAACTATTCTAATGGAAATCTATTACTTTGAGAGAAATTGTGTTCTCTCTTTATTCACAGTCTAGTTCAATTAATTATTTAAAGGGGATGAATTCAGAATCTATATCCAGACTTGACCTCTCTTCGGAAGTTTCAGCCCATACATCCAGCTACTTATTGAGCATCTCTAGCTGAAAGCTTCCACAGGTGCGGCAAACTCAAGATGCACAGGACCAACTAATCACCTCGCCATCCACGTTATTTTTATTTCTTGCTCTCATTTGTTTCTTGTTATGCCTGAAACCTGGGAGTCACCTCCAGCTCCTTCCATTTCTTTTCTCAACCATCCCAACACGTCATCAAGTCCTATTAATGGTACCTACAGTTGCCTTTTCTCTTCTTCCACTGCCAACATCTCAGTCCAGCAGCAGCATCTCTTACCTCCCCATTTCTAACCTCCTAGCTGTTCCCAGGCATTATTATGAGGCTTCTTCCCAGGCATTATTCATTAACGGCTGACAGTCAGTAAAGTATTTCTGTGCCCTAAGTGAAATCTTTTAGTGGCTTCCTACTGTTTAAAGTCCAAACCCTTCAATATGGCGGTATTCTTGGGACTCTGCTCATCACTTTCTGCTTCTCACATGCACTGTTTGCAGCACCTTGAAAAGGACACACCCTGTGTGGCCACCACACCTCTGCACACGCAGCTGTGTCCCCACCCATCTCGCCTAGTCAGTACCTGTTCATCCAGCATCATCTGGCAGAAATAGCCCCATCTCCACAAAGCCTTCCCAGCCTCCTACAGCACAGCGGGGCACCAGCCACCTCCAGTGCCCATGCACTGTGACCGACATACTATAAACCCCTCACAGGTCAGTACCAGACTCCACTCATTTCTGGACTGCTAGAGCCTGGGATAAAAGTGCAAGAGTGTAGATTTAAGACACAACACTCAGTCCTCTGACACAAACCTGTTCAATATATACTGCTGCTGCTATTATTTATTATTATTATTATACATTAATTGAAAGAAAGGCAGAGAATGGTTTTTTTTTTCTTGACTGCCTGAATCAAAACACAATCTAAGTAAAATTGCAAGTGTTTTGAGAACTCAAGCATGTACCTTACTGAAGAGTATCTATGATAAGGGTTCCAAATCACAGGCGTTTGTTGTCTTTAACATTAGAACGTTTCAAGGTGCAAAGCAACTGTCTTACCACGCCCTAGAGGTAGTTTCGTAAGGCAAACCATGTGTGCCAGCGATTTAAAAAATGTAAAACGGCACCTGGACACTGCCAGTGCCCTGGGTCCTTTCGGGGTAAAGGTCTAGGGCTCCCTCCAGCCACACCACTGTAAGAACAGTTCCCCAAGGTGGGTTAGTTAATGGTTTGAGCTCTCACATTACTACCTTTGCCATTATTTGGGAAGTCAAGAAACAAATGCAATGGGTATACATCCCCTTCATGCACCTCTCCATAAAACTAAAACCCAGTCTCAATGGAAGAAAGAAGGCAAAGCTGTTTAACACACCTGTTAAAGGTTGTCAAACCTTACATTTGGGGATACAGAAGTGGTATGTGCCATAACTCAGGTGTTCCTTGGACACGTGATCCCCCTAGGAGCAGTGGGTCTCAAGCCTGGCTACACACCACCAAGAGACTGACGTGGATTGCTTCGAGGCCCTAGGCTTTAGAGAGCTCTCCAGGTGATTCAAAAGGGCAGCCGCATTGAACTGCTGGCCTAAGGTTCGGAGTGAGGCATCCCATGGAACTGATTTACCTTCCTCAATGCCAAAAGGATGCACAAGATAAAAAACAGCTTTACGAGCCTTTCATTGATGGTACTGAGTGGTATAAAGTTTTTTTTTCTTAGACAATGGAACAAAAAAATTAAAAATTGGCCACCGGGGCTTCCCTGGTGGCACAGTGGTTGAGAGTCCACCTGCCGATGCAGGGGACACGGATTCGTGCCCCGGTCCGGGAAGATCCCACATGCCGCGGAGCAGCTGGGCCCGTGAGCCATGGCTGCTGAGCCTGCGCGTCCGGAGCCTGTGCTCCGCAACGGGAGAGGTCACAACAGTGAGAGGCCCGCGTACAGCAAAAAAAAAAAAATTGGCCACCAAAACCACTTTATAAACTGATTATAAAAGTAATAGATGCTTACTATAGAAGAGTTCAAGGAAAAAATTCGTATGGTACCACCATCAAGATATAATAAATTTTAAAAAAACGATATAATAAATTAACATTTTATGGTGCCACCATTAAGATATACTAACTTAAATTTTTTTTTTTTTTTTTTGCGGTACGCGGGCCTCTCACTGTTGTGGCCTCTCCCGTTGCGGAGCACAGGCTCCGGAGGCGCAGGCCCAGAGGCCATGGCTCACGGGCCTAGCCGCTCCGCGGCATGTGGGATCTTCCCGGACCAGGTCACAAACCTGTGTCCCCTGCATCGGCAGGCGGACTCTCAACCACTGCGCCACCGGGGAGGCCCTAAATTAACATTTTAGTGCAGTTTCTTGCTATTAGTTTAGATGATGATAATGAAGAAAGAGAAAATAGGTCCTTAATAAATGTTAGATATGATGGATATTTTTTAGCCTTTTTATACCTCACTTTAATTCATTCTCAATAATTCTGCAAATAAGTGTATTTTACCAGTGAGGAATTAACCAGCCTGGGCAACCCCATACAGATTAGTGGCAAAGATGGTCTTAAATACTCTAAAACCCACACAGGCTCTTTCCTTCCATCCCACAGGGCTATCCTACACGCACGCGCAAGCACACACACACACACACACACACATTTTTATAGAATTGTACATACATTATGTACACAGATTAGTAACCTGTTCTTTTCCTTGTCATTACTGTCAAGCTTTTGCCCATATCATCAAATATTTGTCAAAAGCATCATTTTATTGGCAATAGTGTCTTCTAACACGTGTGTTTCACAAGTTGGATGCCAATCTCCATGCTTTTGGTTGCTTCCAAGACAAATATATGATTTCTAGGACACTTTAAAAATCTATCATGGGACTTCCCCAGTGGTCCAGTGGTTAAGACTCCACATTTCCACTCCACAGGGTGAGGGTTTGATCTCTGGTCAGAGAACTAAGATCCCACATGCCGCACCATGCAGCCAAAAATTTTTTTAAAAATTTAAAAACATAGATGATTTTATAAAAAAAAATAATAAAAATCTATCGTTACTCATAATTTATTTAAAATGTAAGTTTCAAATAAATTCCAACACCTTATTTGATTTCATTAGACTCTGGTGCCAACAATAAAATTATTGATCCCTGCTTGTATATTGATCTTTGTAAGTTCATGTAATTCTTGATTTTTATATTTTATCTAGTTTATTGATTATTTGGTCTTTCGGTCTGTTTTTCTTGTCTTCTGACATTATTCATTATTCACTGTGTTTCAAATGCAGCATTATTAAATTTTTAGGTCTTACCTACTTGAGAAATCTATTCAGGCAACTTAAGACTTTCAAAAGCTATGATAAATGAAACCACACAATTCTTAAAAAGAAGGAACTAAGAGCTAAACAGTGAAGAAGTGGTGGCTCATTTTATCTACAAACTATTGCAACTGAGTATGAAACCCTGTCCTGATGGGCTAAGACAAAAATGAAGACCAAACCAGCTCTCATTATCTGATTGAAAGAAGCAAACTTGTTTACCTAGAGAGGAAGAAACTTTTTGAGTACTAAACTCGAAGCAAATTTATCATGTGGGTGTAATACAGAATAAGAGACAATGCACAACATAATGGATAAGGCTTCAAGGGGAGTTTTACAAAAAGTGCCAAGATGTTCACTCAGAGCCATTTCTTTTAGAACCCTCAATAAAGGCCAAGGACATAATGTGAAGTTGTAATTCAGATGGACAGTCTACGTGTGATAGGACCTGCCGGAGGGCAGAGCTCAGGGAATCCTGGAGATGAATGATGAATGGTAAGAGGTCTCTTGGGCTATTGCTCTCAGCCGTCACTTCTCAGCCAGGGTCTGCAGAGCATAGAGATTCAAAATTGAGATTGTTTGCAGGACCGGAAGTGCAGGCATGCTGCATGACTGATTCAAAGGAGACCCACGTGCTTCAGTGGAAGGGGAAGGACTAATATTTTCCCAGGAGGATTAAGAGCCTGGTTGGAAAGACATCATTACACAAAAGTCGGAAATGGTTGGGAGCCATGACTTCTCCAAAAAAGCAGCTCTGAATCTGTTCAAATGCTTGAACTCAGTTCAGGCCCCAGAGATCTGTGCCTATGAAAGTTGAAAGTTTGGCTGGCAACTGCTAAGAACAAGGGGCAGTAAAACACATGCTTGCTATAAGCATGCTGCATGTACTTCCACGGCCCATCCAGATCTACTCTCCACCCTATACTGGGCCTTGGTGTTTGGATGCATGGACCACGCACGGCTGGGGGCTCCTGTGCCCCTCTGGTTTCTGTTGGGTTTCACTAATAGGGAGCACCAGAAAGAGTGCAGAAGGAAGGAGAAAAATAAGGCTGAGATGTCCCTGTCCACCTCCCTGCAGAGTCACTTCGGTCTGTGTCCCTCACCTACGGTACCTGTCACCTACCTTCTCCATCTCCAGGTTCTGTAACAGCTCCCTCCCTCGCTCCTTCAGGCCTAGTGAAGGTAATGGCTCCCTGTGGCTTCCAGCCCCTTAAACTTTCCCTATACCCTGCCCACACCTTTTAAAGCATCCCTTTTATAAACTCCCCTCAAATTATCCAATTCATGCTCACCATCTTTTTACTGCCTAAGCCCCACCTGATACCCACATTTTTTTTTTTTTGGCGGTACGCGGGCCTCTCATTGTTGTGGCCTCTCCCGTTGCGGAGCACAGGCTCAGCGGCCATGGCTCACGGGGCCCAGCCGCTCCGTGGCATGTGACATCTTCCCGGACCAGGGCACGAACCCGTGTCCCCTGCATCGGCAGGCGGACTCTCAACCACTGCGCCACCAGGGAAGCCCCCCACATTTAATTATTTAAAATCACACTATGCAAGGCTCTGTGCCAATCCAGAGGGCAGTGAACTAAGGTTAACTGAATAAGTACTACATGCCAGAGGCTGTGCTAAAGGTTTACAACTGCCTTCAATCTTTAAGCATGTATTATCTCCATTTTACAGCTGTGGACACAGAGATCAGAGTGGTTAAGAAACTCGTCTAAAGTTACAGAGCTACTCATTGTCACTGGACACTGATCCTCAATGCATCTGCAGTTTCATTATAAGACACTCAAATCAAATAATTTTAAAATAATGTATGACAATGCAATAGGATTAGGTGTGCAAGTAAGTAAAATAGACAATAACTATTATAAAATTCAGAATGGAACATAGTAATTATGGAAAATTTCAGGGAAGAATTATAGTTTACTTTGGTCCCTAATGAGCAGGGAGAATTGGAGAAAATAAGGAAAGGATATTGTAGGTAAAGGGGATACATCAAGTTTGGAGAGGGGGTGATGGAATGGGGTTTTGGAAGGCAAAGAGTTGGAAATGAGACCAGAAAAGTAGACTGAGCTAAATCAGAGAGAGTCAGGTACGTTTTTACTCTATCCTCGAGCAGATGATGCAAAGTCATGTGGGGATTTTAAACCAGGGGCTGATGTGGGGATCTACAGCGACAAGCAGGATGGAATGGAGAAGGACCTGGACCCAGGGGTACCAGACAATACAGAAATTTAGGTGTGAAAGAGGCTGCCTAGACTCTAGAAGTATTTTTTTTTTTGCGGTACGTGGGCCTCTCACTGTTGTGGCCTCTCCCGTTGCGGAGCACAGGCTCCGGACGCGCAGGCTCAGCAGCCATGGCTCACGGGCCTAGACGCTCCGCGGCATGTGGGATCTTCACGGACCGGGGCACGAACCCGTATCCCCTGAATCGGCAGGCAGACTCTCAAGCACTGCGCCACCAGGGAAGCCCTAGAAGTATTTTTAATGTAGAACTGACAGGGGTTGGTGACTGCAGGCATGAGACGGAGAAGTCAAAGGTGGGAAAAGGGATGACCTGGAGAATAGGTATTGCCTTGACAGAAATACAGAGATGACAATTTTCTGGTTTATTAACAGCTGTACCAGAGAATGAGAAGGTGCAAAAGAAGAGCTAGTATGCAAACTTGTTTATTTGACGTTGTTTTTAAAAAGAAGTTTGTTATGAAAACAATTCTTAGAGTACAAAATAGAAATTTGAGCGAACATAAGATTTTAAGGGCACCCCATCCTTACCCCTTTGTGGATCAGAAAACTAAAACTACAGTACTCTATCTCTATTTCAGAGGCAGAAATTCAACTCCTTCAATGGATAAGAAACACCACTTGGATATGACCACAACTGGTCTCATTGATTAGGTACTCATCACTACCAAAAGTTCATGTACCATTTTGATTCTTTCTGTCCCAAAGTCATCTCTGTGCCTTTCTGGAACCTCTGGAGATCAAAAGTACCTTATCCCAAAGTGTAATTATCATAAGTATTTCTATTATAATCCTCTAACTAGACTTCTTTCCTGTAACCACCCAGAGTCCTCAAATGATAGGAACCAGGGTAACACTCCCACGTAATGATCCTGCTCTTAAGTTCAGGTGAGTATAAACACATCCACAAGCATACTAAAGTTAACACAGAAGAAACACTGAGACACTGTGACTGAAATAACCTACATCCAAGCACTGCTGACACCCAGTCAGAATGTAAGAGTCCACCTGCTTCTCTGTTTTCTAAAACTGAATTCCAGACCAAGGCCAGGGGAAAATCAGAGCCTAGGCCAAGGTAAGAATGTTACGTTTTTGTTGTTGTTTTAAGAAGGTTGGGGGATGAGATCAGGTATAGGGGAAAGAGAAGCAAACAAAACAAAAACCTAAACAGAAATCTAGAAATCTAAATTATAAATATTTAGTTGGTAACCTCATCATATCTGAAAAAAAATTTTTTTAACATTCCAGCTGCATGTGACAGTGGACTAAAATGGTAATATTTAATTGGAGAGTGGAGAAATCAACAGAAGATGCTACCAAGCAAAGGAAAGCACAAGAGAATGGCAGGAAAGGAATCATAGGAGGCCTCTCTGAGATACCCCTCCCTCTTTTAGTGCCTTCTTCCTGCTTTAATGATGCCTGTTGTTCATTTTTCTCCAGCCTTGGGATCTATCACATTAGGGATAGGGACACTTTCATTAAAACAAATAAAAGGGAAACACATAACGGAAATCACTGAAACAATTAATTTCCCTGACAGTTAAAAAATATGACCCCTGTTTAAGGGATATTAGGCCCGAAAGGAGCCAGTTATCCTTTGACGAGTTAGACCTGTCTAGAAATTCAAATGGCCCCAAGTCCAAAGGCTGCCCAAGCCCCTGCATCCGTCAGAATTTTCCACGTTTGGAGATGCAACCTGAAAAGTTTTCCAGATTCTAACAGGGGAAGCCATTGGGACCTCTTTCTCTCATTCTCATTTCAAAGGCAGTGACTGAAGTGCTATCAGTAGTACTGGAAATATTAATACAGTCCACAGAAAAGATGGAAACGTGCAGTCACTTAAGATGAACGACTAAGTTGTGCTGCCATTTTATGAGGTAGTCATGCCTTGAGAAATTATATGTTCTGACTAAAAATCATTTTTCAAAGTCCAAATTTTAAAAACACCACTAGTAGGCCTGTGTTTTAAGAGCTAGAGGTACTGAAATTCTAAAAATAAGTTCTAAACACACACTGCAGTATTCTATACTAAACACATTCTGAATTATTGCAAAATTAAATTTTAGAGAATTATAATATTCATATGCTCCATATTTTGACACAAGGCTTTAAGTTATTTAAAAAACGGATCTGTTCCAATTCTAAGCAGCTAACACTAAGCATCTATTCAGTGTAACAGGCCAATAGACTCTTATTATTAGATAACATATTCTGTCATAATGACCCCTGTAAATAATGCTAACTGTCTTTACTGGTGATTCTTCTAACTTAAAAATAAATTCAAACAACAAATATGGAATAAAAACATAACTATTTCATCTGACTAGTAATGATATGGAATGTTATAAAGAATAGAAATCATCTTTGATTTCAACAATGTAATACTTATTGAGGACCTTCTATAGTCTAGTGTATTTATTACATGGTCTTTAACTTAAAAAAATTCAGTTATGCCTATCTCCCATGACTCAAAAGTCATGTTACAGCATGCATTTTACAGAAGAATAAACAGACACCAAGAGGGTATGTGACTTGCTCAAGATTACCTAGCAACACAGTCAGAATCAGTCATACAAAAGTGTAAGTTTCAGCCTAGGTTCACTACAGGTATACCTCATTTACTTGAAATGTTTCATATACAGTAGTATGTATTTGTAAGCTAACTTAATTCACTAGGTGGCGTTGCTCTTAAGAACTCTACAGTGACATCATTTATAATACAAATGTATACTTACATCTTGTATTTTGTAAGTAGTTTCCTAACATTGGAATTTCTTAAAACAGCTACTCTGTATGTGCAATGTCTTTTAAAAAAAAATATTGGATATAATGGGAGTAAAAGAATAACAGGCTTTGTTTAAGCCAAAATAAAGTAACTATGAGGTGGCAGAACTTTTATGCACTATTATGTTGCTCTTTCTCACAATGTGGAGAGCTTTATTTCATTTACAGTAGAAAGCAGACATTCTTTATCTATTATATAGTAGAATATGGCAGGTATAGTAAAAGTAGGTTAAGAACAACGAAGATCTAACAGTCTAAGTACTATATTAACTAGCAATGTTTCCTTTGTTTTGTTGCAAATCTTAGAAAATAGCTTCATTATTTTAAATAGCCACAATAATGATTTCTTTATTTCTAAAATTAAAAGTTCTATGAAATCTATACCCCTCAAAAGCACCATATATCTCAATCATACCCTCTGAAGTTGTGATCATATGTATTACAGAAATAAACCACAAAAAAGAGTTTCTTAACAAAAACACATTTTAAATTATCTAAAATGAATGAAAGGAAAGAGAAAACTCTCAGCAGAATTGCCATCAACATAGTAATAATCTGAACCATTAGGAGTTTAATAGAGTTTATCATCTTTTTAACAAAGAGCCTTTCCATATTTAACCAGAGACCCCAGAGAGGACGTGGACCCACACAAACAGCTGTGCATTACCAGAACTTCATAGATGTGATGAAAACAAAGAAAAGGAAATCCACAGCAGTGACTAACCACACTGTACATTCAAAACAATGACCACACTGAAAATCATTAGAGTCAGTCTGTTTACTTAGGTTTGGAACAATAGATGACATTTAACCCCAACTTTTTTAATCCCTCTTTTGTTTACCTACAAATAATCCTTTAGTTTATCTATAATATTATTATAATATTAGAGTAATATGAATAATATTAGAATTAGTAATTGACATTTAAAACAAAAAGCAGACAGCTAGCCCAGCTGTGAGTCAAAGACAATTAAGGAATATCTGAAACATTTCTACATGTGCCGTATATTCGGTCTTCCCAAGCACTGTTTTTTTAATCTCAAAAATAATGAATGAGAGTTTAACAATGGCTAACGATTAGCTTCTTTCACAGAGAAAACTACCACTTACACACAGGAAAAAAGAGTTATCAAGGAGTTAAACATACTAATTTTGAACATACTCATATTTTGGCTTCCTGAAACTTACAAACGGCCAAGCAGATGTTTCTTCCAAGTTTTCTGATCTGCCAAGTTTTAACTTGGAATACATTTGTATACTAAAGTCAGAGTAATTAAATTAGAGAAATTTGGGCACAAAAAGCAAGGCAGAAAGACACATATCTTTCCTCATCTCAACATAAACAAATTACAGGGAACTTTGATTGAGCTGCCAGCAGAAACTTTCATCTCACTGACAGGAGGAAACCTCCCAGCAGCTGCACACATCTGCAAGGCGATCGGATAGATGCTGCTGCTGTACGGGCTGATCCCGACACAAAACTGAGTCCCGTGTTCCCAGAACTGAACAGAGTTGCTTCCCTCGACAGACTTCCCAGACTTCTGACAGAATGCCCAACCGGCTCATCAGATGTCACTGCCAGCCACGATTTAACTATTCTTGAACAACCAGCAGAAAAAAATAAACCACCAACAAAGTCTCAAACTAAAAGTCCTATCTATTGTCTCTGACAAAAGAGCCTTTCTCGTTGAACCCTGTGATGGGTCACTTAGAGACTTAGCGTATTCACGTTGCTAAGAACTGTGCACATATTTGTGCCCAGTAAAGGAATGAAAAGGGAACTCTGAAATCCTCCACGGCTGGCCACTGGTAACCCTACATTTCAAGAATGGAAGGATCTCCTACCTGGAGCCCTCTTCGTCTTAGAATGCTGGACTCATCCATCTCCCCCTCCGCTTTCTCTGAGCCTCTCACAACAGTCTAGCCATGCTGTACTACCTCTACTTCAGCACGCTAATTCAGAGCCCAGCAGCTGCTAAACACTTACATCACGCTCTAGCTGATTGGAGCCCGGGGTCAGCTGGTCCCGCTTAGTTATTCACTCCAGCAACTTCGGGGATCACGGATGCTTGCAGTTCGGTGGGAGAGCGCAGCAAGTGGGCTCACACGCCTAATGCATCCATCCAGGCGGAGGAGCCTCTTGCTCGTAGATAGGAAATTGTGGGAGCCCTGTTTTTTCTTCTCCTTCAAAATACTGGCCCTGGCATTCCAGGTGACCAGAAGATGGCTTTCGGCAGTGGCCTCGGGTCAAGCCCCTTCGGAAGCAACTATAAGGTCAAAGTGGCTAAGTAAATCAGCGGTGACAGAAACCTCTGTAAAAGGCAGCTGCTGATTGGGATGGTGAGAAACTAGGGCACAGCTGGCCAGCCAAGCAGCACCACCATGCCTGGCGCTCATCTGTTCTGATGGCATCAAAGAAAAGGAAATGTTGCAGAACACACACGCTGCCGGAAAACCTGAAAACGGAGGGCTCAGGGCGGCTGCTCTGCAGCCACAGCGGGTGGAACACCTTACCCCTCCCAGTGTGAAAGCCAGTTCATTTACATAAATACCTTGCCGGTCGATTCCTAGCCCCAAAGATACAGTTTAGATTTTAATTTCCCTTGTGATAACAACTTCGTTCTCTTGATACTGGACCAAAATATAAAAAGGGAGAAGAAATTCTAAGAGCCATCATTAGTTGGAATAGTAACCTATTTCTAGTCCAGAAGCAACTAAAAAAAAAAAAAAAAAAAAAGATTCCCATCATGTGCAATTTCACAGTCTGTTTCAGCTTGTTTACTCCGCTCATCCTCATCTTATTTCAATTCAAAGCAACCAAGAGATGAATATTAAGTTTGCATTACTGGCCTAGCACAGGAGTAACAATATACAATGCTACCAATTTATAATAAATTATTCCCCCTTGATTTCTCTTCTAAAGATACTTAAATTGAGAGCATAGTATGGTCCTGAGAAGCAGACACTAGGGCTACCTGTAGTTTGTCTCAGAACTACCTCCTCCTTCACTTTATCCCTTAGACAGTCTTTTTTTCTTGAAAGAAAGGTAGTTAGGAAGGCAGGCATAAATTTTTTTTTTAAATCGGTAATTTCTGCTTTTTACCTAATCCAGATAACTAGCGATTTCTAAACACGGGGGGTGGGGAAGGAAGAGAAAAATGGTTCCTTACCCAGCCACCTGCTATTACACTAGCTTTCTGTCTCTTTCTGGCTGTCAACACACTATTAGGCTTGCCATCAATTGATTAGATTATGTCATTAAAAATAGCTCAGGGATTTATGAATCTAACCACGGAGGAAAATTGATTGCATTTTATGTTCCCAAACCATCTTTGCCTACATCTCCAGACATACAAAGAGAAACCCTGTCAAGAAATGTCACCCCTCCCTCACAGAAGCAACCTCGGAGAAGGGTATCAGGGTATTTTTTCCACTTAGGCGTGCTCATTTGATACCACTTAAAGGAAGAAAACCCCGGAGAGTTTTTGTTCTTGTTCTCAGGTGGAGGAGTAATGCCATCTCTAAAAGCAAAGAAAAAGCACAAACCTGGTTGTTGCTCAAACCAAAATGTACCCCCAAATTCTAGCACAAACGATTTTTAAGATTTTTTAAAACTACATACTTTTGTTTAAATTCAAGGACAAAAAAAGGAAAAAAAGAAAATCTAGGGGTGGAAGGGAAGAATCAGCGTGCTATCTGTGGGAGAATCTGCAAAGCTGGTGGAAACAGATCCCATCCTTGACAGGCCCACCTGTACTTTAACCTTTTCCTGCAAAAGGAAGGCCGGTCTCTTCAATGAAAAGAAAAGGAATGACAGTTGTTGCCCTTTCTCCCTCAATTCACCCTCCTGAGAGAAGAGCTTAAACAGCTCCTTGAATGTGAAGTGCCATCTTCAACAAAGTGCCTTGGCAGGGGGTCAGAATATATTTACCAACTTAGATGTCACTGTTATCTGCCCACAGAGGCATAAGAAAGTCCTAACTGAATTTAGGAAGAACAAATCATGACCCAAGAAGCTGAACTTTTAAAAAGCAAAAGCCGAGCATGGTGTCCTTAGACATGCTTGTGATCTGAGGGCTGTGATCTTCATTGCTCTGGTCCTTCTAGAAAAAGTGGGGTCTGATGGAGGACATCAAGTTCCCACTAGAGAAAAGGAAGGGAAAAGACTTTTCCCCTTCAAATAAAGATCATAGGATGCCAGGAGGAAAAAAAAAGTAGAGCCCAGAAGTATCTTTTCTGTGGCCAACTAAGTAAGCTGGTTGGAAGTGCTATCAGAAGACATTTCCAGGATAGAGTGACAAAAAGTCAGGTGATGTGTATCCCAGATAAGTGGGTTCTGTGCATCTTAGGCACTTGGCACCTAGACCTGTTTGGTGGCTGGGAGTGATAAAAAGGAACTTGGCTAAGGGTGAAAAGTATGTTTCTTAACAAAGGAATATTCTGAGATAAAAATCTAGGTTAGTATTCAACCATTAACTAAGTCTAAGATGAGGATTAGGACCATTGCACCATCAAATCTAGTACGAAAAAATATCGATTACCTGTCAAAATGTATCACTTTGAGAAGTGATACACATACATTTTAAAGAAATAAAACCAGCCAGAGGCAAAAACATTTGGGACAAAAATGAAAGGCTGCTGAAAAATAACATCAAGCAATAATGGCTTAGCAGAGGGAATAGTAAAACGAAAATTGCTACATTTACCCTTTGCTATATATTTTCTCATCAAGATAAGCCATGTGTTAAAATGCAATAAAAACTTCAAATGATGACACTATTCACAGGTAATAATTAGGAGTTAGTCTAATTTCCATTAATAAACTCAGTTTTCCTGCAATTTTATACCTTCATGTAGTATTTTCACAATACCGTGAGTCAGTTCACAAAGTACCAACCTCAACATGTATAGCTTTTACGTGTGTATTCAAACAAAATCTGGTAGGCTTTGTCATTAATTGTAATCTAAATCCAGGAGCTTCACAGTACTTGATTTTAAAAAAAAATTATTTGTATGGATACACCTCATGCACACTCTACCGTAGGCATAATTTACTTCATAGAATACTCAGCATCTGTGGACACTCTAATAAGGGCCAAATTTATATTTTATTAATTGTAAAAATTACTTAATAAATGGCTCACAGAAACAAAAACAAGACCAAATCCAGAGTGAGAAAAATCAGGGGAGGGATGGGAAGCGTTTGGTTGTTAAATATTTTCACAAAGGGAAAGGATAAGATTTTGTGATCACTGACGTCCACGTAATGTCATTTGGTGGCAGGATACAGGTTTGTCACCTGATTTACACAGTCACATATTTCTCACAAATTTAAGAACCAGTTACAGCTCCACTCTAGATCCACATTGGTTACACTACAGTAAATGCACCGCCTGATTTTACCTACTCTTCAGCGACTGAATGTGCACTGGGAAACGGCGGTGAGGAACACCGTGAGGAATTTTTTAAGCACCACAGATGGGGGACATTTCCACACGTAACCTTACCTACTACACTCCACTGGCTAAATCCACTCCCTGCCAGCAGCTCTCAGCCTGTGGCTCCTGGACCACTTATCCAAAAGCCACGGAGGTGACGTGTGAGGGGTGTGAGAGGGTAAGTTCCTGGTGGAGGCGGAGGCTTCCCTCTCTAGTCTGCCAGAGGGAGGAGAGTCATAAGAGCACGGCTGTGACCCTATCCCTCATCTCCCCAGAGTTCTCAGTGTGCTCGGAATGTGATTTCCAGTACCATGACCACAATCTGTGCTGCGATTTCCCCTTAAGGTCGCTTTGTGTATTTGTGGCAGCGATTACTACTTAGCAAGATAGACAAGTACCCACAAAATGCATTAACTACCATATCCTGTCTGTTACTTTTAGACAACGGACCAAGGATTTGTACATCTCTGTTCATTCATGAGGGAAACCAATATGGCCAAGTGGATAAATCCCTTCATTCATTCATTGATTATGTTGTCCACTCACAGATAAATGCCAGTGGCCAATGAGTATGTTGGGTTTTTTTTGTTTTTTGGGTTGTTTTTTTTTTTGCGTTACGCGGGCCTCTCACTGTTGTGGCCTCTCCCGTTGCGGAGCACAGGCTCCGGACACGCAGGCTCAGCGGCCATGGCTCACGGGCCCAGCCGCTCTGCGGCATGTGGGATCCTCCCGGACTGGGGCACGAACCCATGTCCCCTGCATCGGCAGGCGGACTCTCAACCACTGCACCACCAGGGAAGCCCGAGTATGTTGTATTTTTAAAAAGGTAATCTAAAGGTCATAAAAAGTTACAAATAAGAAACAGGTCATTCATGAAAATGTATATAAAGCATCCATTATTGTGAATATTATTATTCCTGTGTCAATTTAAGTGGTAAAGAGAACCCTGAATGCCAGTGACCAATGTAACTGTGAGATTTGCTCAAAATACATATAAATATTTCAGTGCTTATATTTAAAATCCTTTTTAATTTTAGCACTTTATTTTCCTCCATGTTTTATTTCTAAATAACAATAGCCAACATATATTGAGCACACAGTATATGCCAATCACTGCTCTAAGTACTTTGTACAAGTCATCTCAGCGAATTCTTGCAACAGCTCCATGAATTAGCTATATTATCATCCCCATTATACAGATAAGGAAGCTGACATCAGAGAGGTTAAGTATCTCCCTAAGATTACACAGCTAAGGAAAGGCAGAACTGGGATAAGAACCCTGACCGGCTGACTCTTGAGTTGGGATTCCTAACAGCCCTATTGCCTCTTAGCGCTTAAACAAAGAAGGAAAACGTGCTTTCAAGGTGAAAGGAACGCATGAAAGGTGTCATATTTTTTAGCTTTAAAAGGCACATTACCACATTCTAAGCTGCCAATGGTCAGAACACACCAGAAAAGAGCATTTGGAATCTCAGATTCCATGGCCATGTGTCTCTAAAAGACAAAAGGAGGAGGGTCTCAGCTGCTTTGGGGCCCCAAGGGAGAAAGGTGCCCCTGGGCAGGAGTGGGTAGAGGAAGGGGGCGGCCAGAGAAGAGTTCTGGGGTGTGGCTCTACTTCTTAAATGCATCTGGGCCTCCAGAGGCTCCACTCTTGGAACAACTCTTCACCCTTCTGGGTCCAAAATTATACAGTTCTAAATATAACATGTACTTACTTACAATCAAGTGAATTCCACAGAACTAAGGCCCCCCCCTTTCAGTTGTTGAGCCAGCGTACTACCCATCCCCATTAATTTGTGGGCTTTCGGCAGCTCTTCAATCTCTAGTCTGATACTCGTCCGTTTTCTGGAATTTACCACTGAAGGCACTCCATAAATCACTCTTTCCTTTCAGGTGAAATGACTCAGGGCAAAGCTGTCCTGGGCAGTGCTGAGAAGCTGAAAGGGAGGGGAAATCCCAACCCTGACTTTTCCTTCCATTTTCCAGAAGTCATGACTCCCCAGAATCCTTAGAAGAAAGTATCCTGCCCTGAGAGCCAGTGCCCAGGGCAGGCTCTACCAGCCAGACACTCAGGTAGCTGGGGGAACGTCCCTTCACTTCCTTGAGCTTCAGTTTCTTGTTTGTGAAATTAAGATATTACTATGGGCTTAGCAGTGGGAAGCTGGGAAGAGCAGGAGGCCACCTGCTGGGAAATTGCAAAACTGGTCCCAGTGTCCTCAAGGTAGGAGCAGCCCATGCCCCTCACTCTGGACACCTGGTCCCTCCCCTACTGACTCCACAATCAGGACTCCAAACTCCCCTCCCTCCTCCAGGCTATTAGCATCTCATCAAGCATCTCCTTCACGTGCCACTCAGCTACCTGCCTGGTTTCAAGCCTCCTTCGCCCTGCCGGGAACATGCGAGAGGCTGAGGGCGAAGCTCAGCTTCCTCATCACTATGCTCCCAAGTGAGAAAGCAGTGCTCTGACACCAGGGATGTGCTGAAGCATGGGGGCTGAAAAGCATGCTGCAGACTTCAGTGTTAACTCTGGGAGCAGGTTAAATGTCTGGCTACAGTTGACACTTACCTTCATCCCTGCCTAACACAGTGATATTACAGCATTAGTCTAATCCTCAGAAACATTATTTATTAAAGTAACATACAAGTGAACCAGAGATGGATCACCAGTGTCATCAGTGCCCAAAAGTATAAAGACACCCAGAAATAAGTTCCATTCCATTTAAAGTCCCAGGAGATATTATGCTCAGGAACAAACACTGAAACTACAAATTACCTTGTTCTATATTTTAAAATGGTCATTTAAAATTGTACAATAAAGTTCAATCTTTATTGAACTTTATTGTAAGGTAAAAAAAAAAATGCAGTTCATATTGCATGTGTCTTTTTCTCCCCAAAGAAAAAATTTTAAACCTGTCAAGGAGACTAAAACAAAGGGCTTGATGCCTTCTAGGGAGAGGAGGAATTTTCCCACTCAAAAGAAAAGAGGGGATCTAACGTCTTCCCACTGATAATACACCAAAGTCTGAATTTATCCAAAAAGTAGCATTTTCTAAAACACGTTTCATTTAGCAAAAATTGCAGGTGGTGTCAGTAGCAAGGATATGCCTCTGAAATATGCTGCATCCCAGGCTTCCTGCATGTAGCTGCATTTTCCATCCTGCCTGTAATCCTGAAAACTGTTACAATGCATGCAATTGGGGATTTGCACAATGTAACATGCATGATCTCGCTTAAGCCTTTTCACAAGAAAGCTATATTGTCTTGACATCTGCATCATCTTTTTAAATCTAATTATTTCTGGCATATTAGCCATCAAATCACCACTGACAATATGACAGGAATCATGGTATTGAAAAAATTACATCCTAGGAGGAAATAATAAAATATAAATCACATACGTAATTTTCTTTTGAACATTTTAACAATGACACCCTCATATACATATGAAATATAGCAGACTATCCTCATAAATGCCCCAACATCAATCACAGTAGGAAAATATTCTCTATTTTGTGAACACACGGATCCAACAAAATATAGCATTTCTAATAAAACTGGGTAATACAACTTCATTTTTTTCATCGAGGGCATTTATGAAGATCTGACAATGGAAAATAGCTCCAATATTTTTTTTTCAATTATGTCCCTTCATCTCCAAATGACACACCCAACACTGGGACCGTAAACTAATATTTAGCAAACTCCTGTATTTCATATTGATATAGATGGAGATGGGAGTAGATAAGTGAAGTGACATTGGCCGTACTGCCAGCATAGGGTACGTGCCCATTGTATGAGCTTCAGACATGAGTATGTCAATCTGTTTATATGCCTGGTAACACTCCTGGCATCAACTAAGTATTGATATTTTATGAGCTTCTGAAACAGGAGATATTCCTAAAATTATTCCTAAAGTGATAAGACCTACCTAGAGATAAAAGATGAAGATTATTTTCAAATTTTGAACTCTATTGTCTATACTCTGAGTTTAACTACAGAATCAGAGATTATAAAAGCACTTTCAGGCTACGCATGTATTAAACTCTTCTTTTTTAATCCTACAGTGACAAGAAACTAAGTTCTAGGTTAAATGTACTGTTACCTATCTAAACTTCTCAAAAAAAAGTAAACACAAGGGGAGAAAAGATAAGGAAAATCTTCTAAGAAGAAAAATCAAGCTAGTCACCTTGGAATTTGAAAGCTGATTGACCAAAGACAGCATGCTAAATAAAATTAGCAAGGGATTTCATACATGAAGTAACCAAGCATTCTTTCTATGTCTCTGTGTTTGCATCGACATGAATTATGATATAGATCTGAAGAGACTTGAGCAAGCTGTTGTAAACCTGATGATCACGTCTAGAACCTTATTCTACCTTGAGGCTCCAGGTTAGATTAATTCTGAACTTTTGCTGGGAACCTCATTCTGATCTTGTTTGGATTACATACAGAGAGCCAAGCACTTTTGGAGAGATACATATAAAAATGATTTTAAAAATAAGTGTCTTTCTTTCAGGCAAGCAGGTGGCAGTCAGGTGTTCCCCCTGAATCCTGTCATTCTACTGCTCCTCACATTTGGTTTGCCTTTCTTTCCATCATCCTGCACTAACATGTCATCCAACTTAGAAGTGAGTAGAAACGGGGCTGTGCCCGCAATTCATTTTCAGTTGACGGACAGTAAGTATTCCTTGGAACTCTATCATCTAACATGGTAAGCAATGTGATTCCACTTCTCTATGATGATATTAACTGTCTTCTACCTTCCCTGAAATGTACTCTTCAGAGAAGGTACAAAATGTACCCCAGATTCCACTTCATTAATCCTTACCAGCTTCTTTCGAAGGAGAAAAGGAAGAGACTGTTTCAATTTACCAACAAGGAAAGTGAGGTGATGAGGTTAAAAGAAGAGCCCAAGTTCAAGGAAACAGTAAAAAGGCAGAGCAAACAAAGGAATTCAGACTTCTCAGGCTGGGTCCCAGTGCCCAAACAGTAGCCACATTCCAAAAATACCTCCCCTCCCTCCTTCACTTTTGTGGTTCTTCCCACCACTACTTCAACAGCAATTTATGGGCAAAGGCTGCCCTGCAAAACTTTCAAACAGACAAATAAGAAAACCAAACCTGTGTGTTCCCACACATGCGCATGCATAGGGGAGAAACAGAAGCATTAACTGAAGGTCAGACCAAGGAGACAAACTTACGAAGTCATATTAAGCACTACCTGATGACACAGTGCCTCTCTCTCTCTAGTTCAATAAGAGGATGCTGCAAACACAGTGCTTAAATTAGAAGTACACATGGCGCTTCCCTGGTGGCACAGTGGTTGAGAGTCCGCCTGCCGATGCAGGGGACACGGGTTCGTGTCCCGGTCCAGGAAGATCCCACATGCAAAAAAATTACAAGTACACGCACCACAGATAAATTGCGTTTTTTGTTTTTGTTTTGTAGTGGCAGAGTTTCTCTCTACACTACAAGAACATATAGTCATGCATCATTACTCAAAATACCATGATTCTTGGGGTCACATTATACATTTAGTCCATGACTCTCATCTAAGACCTTGACGAGCAGCCTCTCCCAGTTTTTCCTTTCTCCATCTCTTAGCCCAAGAAAAATACTTACTTGCCTAGCTTTCTTAATAATATTTTAAATTATAAATGTAATAGATATCTATTGTGGAACATCTGGAATAGACACCACCATGTCATCTCTAATTTACTGAACAATGATTTAGTACCCTGATTTTTTTTTAAAAAACACCAAAATATACATGTACTCTCATATATACAGGACATGGAAATTTCTAAAAAGTGGTCTTGAAAATAATTCTTAAAGTAAAACTAATAAGTGGCTTTCACAGACTGAAATCAGTATACAACAGTCTTCCTAAGGTAGCTGATTTAATTTCTCTCTAGTCTATGTGAAAATACAGCAGGGGCTCTGGCGCATTCTCCTTAAAAAATCAAGGAAATCTATCTCAAGTTTTACAGACTGATATAAAGTCACTATGTGCTATTTGAAATCCCCAGCTCATTCATTTATATTCATTAATCTTAATGATATCATTAAGGCACAATGTGTTTCACAGAAACTAATTGTATTTTGCCAGAATCAAACATTAACAATTATGCCTCCCATTATCACCTAATAAAATAATATAAAATTTTAAAAGTCTTAGGCATGTCACTGAATATTTGGCATGGTAACTGATTTGCATTTTTAATGCTACAACAAATTTACCAGATTATCATCAGTTAGATAAATTAATATTCTTTAAGTAAGGCAGGCAATAGGGAATTCCTCCACTAGAAATCAACAACACTCTACACTTCCTTCCTTGAGCTTTACTGAATACAGGCTTAGTCCTCCTTTGTCCCCTTATCTAAAGCTGGCTTTTGTGACACAAGCTAATACCACACAAGAGAACATATTCCTCTTTAATTTTATATACTTATCGTCGCTTTAAGAAAAGATAGGAGACTAGGAAATCTAGGCTCTTCAAGTAAAGGAGAAATATCTACCTGGGCAGTAAAAATGCCCTGAGTCAGAAGTGCATGAATCAACTTGTTTAAATCATTGTATTACTATATATATATATATATATATATATATATATATATATATTATGCCCTTGATTCAGAAACCAATCACTAAGCAGCTGCTATGGGTTAGGCATTAAGATGAATATTGAGAATAGAAAGAAGAAAAAGACTCAGTTCCGTTGGAACATAGTCATGGGATCCTAAGACACATGAAAAAAACAGACAAAATACAAGGGGATCAGTGGAGTCACATGGACAAACATACACTCAAGGTGCTGGTGCTGCAAAAGTACCAAGGAAGGATGGACTCAGAAGGGTAGGTGGAGAATAAGGGAGGTTTGGGGAGAGGAAGTAAATGGTGGTTCCCAAATTTATCTGCACATTAGAATCACTGGAAGACCTTTTATAATTTCCAAAACCTAAAGCCACACCCAGACCAATTAAATCACAATCTTGGGGGTGGGGGCAGGCATCAGTAGTTTCTGAATCTCCCGAGGTGCTTCCACTGTGCAGACAAGCTAGGGAACCACTGGTCTAAAGGGAGTGGGACTACTAAGTGGGGGACATAGGGAAGATGACAGGAGCTCAGTGGTAAGAAGGTCTCCACTACTTACCACTAAGCTCCCTATCATCTTCCCTATAAGTGATTATTCAACTTGAGAAAAGGGCAAGAGGAGAGAGGTGATGGGAAAGAGCAAGGAAAAGGAAGGATGGATTCCTGTAGCCATGAAAGAACACCACTTTAATCTCTTTTCACCAAAGACTAGTATTTCCACGGAAACACAAGGCACTTTTTGTACAACCTTCCTCTAAAACTGAAGTTCAGTGAACTGGATAAGTCCTGTCTTGGTCTTACTAAACACATTACTATGACTCAATTATTAAAAGCAAACAGGATCCTTCATCTTTTCCTTCTTGAGGTTTCCCCAATGCCACCAGAACTCCGGTGATGATTTTATACCTCACCTGACAACCTTGGATGCCTGTCACCACTCTCCTCCGAGACAGATAGGAAAGGACATTTGTGAGGAGCCTGTTAATTGTGTTCTTTAACTGTCCTCTAAAGAAAACTAAACACAATAGGACGTGTGTATCCTGACTGTTTTATCTATAGAAAATATTAATAGATTAACTCTGATTCCATTTTGTCAAACAATACACAGAGATTCCTTACCTTAAGCCATCAGGAAAGATATAGACTTCTTTAGGGAAAAATGTGTAATGCAATTCTAGTACTTTGTTGGAAAGCAGGAATTTTTTTTAAAAATCCTTACTTGCCTTCTGAAGTGCATGATTTAGAATACGTTACCAATTTCACTACTCAGTTTTCAGAGGGGACACCTGTATTTAAGGAGTGAAAATGCTGCTTCCTTTGCATGCTTCTGAAGAAGTATCTTTAACTATCTTTGAGTATAAAAACCATAACACATTCTTAGCATGGAGTTGCTGTTTTAGCGCGTGTTTAATCACACGTACATTAAGTTTCTAACGATGCATTCCAGGAACATGCAGTCTATTCCTTCAAGAAGTTACACCTAACATGTTGCACTAAAATGGTTTTTTTTAAGTTACTGGAAGGAATTTCTCCAGCTCAAGTATTCAGCATTTTCTGAACATAATTCAAACATACAAATCTGATACCAAAACACCTACCATACATTATTCTCTAAAGCTCAAAATGCTATCAAGATTAACAGCATTCTCTTACTTGTAGCAGTAATCTGCAGCCCAAATGCTGTGGAAAAAATCTCCATGTGACGTGATAAAGGATTTTAATTTCAACCAGACATTAGCTTTTCATAAGTTCTTCCCAACAATTTTCTTACAATGAGAGAGTTAGTTTTACATAGTCCAACTGTTTTTTTTTTCCAGTTGACTTCATGAACCACCCTGCACACAGGCCATACCTTTTGCTCACATGCATTACGAATGCATCTTTTAAAAAATCTTCCACGTGTTTACTTCTACCAGCTACAAATGAGATTTGCTGAGGCGCCACCTACTGGACAAAACACCATTAGCAACAGTGCACTTCGCCTTGATTCATTCTTCCAGCTTTTAAAACTCTTGATTTTCTCTGAGTTAATGCAGATGAAGATAGGTGAAAATATGTGTCAGAGGAGGGTGATCTAACAAAAAACACAGAGTATGACCCGTCAAGGGTGCTCTAGGTGACGATGTTTTGAATGCTCCTGATGCTTAATGAGGCACAAGGGAAGCAACTAAAGGTCACGAGAGACCCACGAGAGGACGATGCTTGCTTCAGACCAGGATGAAAGTGATCACCTCCCTCCCAAGCTGATGATCCACCCAGAGCTCACCCAAGTAACCATTCTAGCTTTCTATAAATGCCATCATGTCAGTGAGGTGCGCACCCATCATACACAGATATTTTGATTTCACGGTTTGTTACTAGGTCAGGTAACAACATAAACCTCGGAAAACTATCCAGAGACCCTCCTTCCCTGAAGTTCCAGAAGGAGAGAGTTATAAGATGGGGAAAGGCGCCAGGCAAATACCACTGTCTGTTCATGTAAAGCTGCCCCTGGAGACCCACCTCTCCTTCCTCTAAACCCAATACGGGCCTGGGCTCAGGCAGAGCCTGGCGCGTGTTCAACATCTCTCTCCTAAATTACCACAAGCTAGACAAAGAGGATGAGGACCTTTTCAGAGTCTACTGGTCACAATGCCCTTCCAAGGACAACAATGGAAGAATACACCGTGCAATTCTGACTTTGTCTCCCCTTCTATCAGGTTGGCACCTAACATGCCTTCCTTCACTACCAAATACTGCTGACCACGGACTCCTTTTCTGTTTCAAGCTGTCAGACATGAAAATCCTATTTTCCGAATTAGAACCACCCATTTCTTCTCAATGGGTGAACTATATACCTAATGCCATTCATTGAGCACCTTGATAAAGCTGACAGGTCCCTATCTCCTGCTTTGCCCATTCGGATAATTTGTAAGTGGAAATACACAGCAATGTTGCCAGGCTCAGAAACATTTTGTTCAGAAGCAGTAGGCTAGAGGAAACTCCTTACATCTGGCTTTCCTTTGGGGAGGAGATACGGCCTGAGAAGCACTAGAATGGCAACTGAGCCACTGAAATCTACTGCAGGTCCTCCCACTTAACTCTTGATTGCCCTTGAGAAAGTCATTTAATAAACTGCTTCATCTGATTTGTCTCAGTTTCCCTAAGGGACGAGAAAATACACTTGCCCATTTTTACCCTCCAATATTTTATTTTGAAATTTTTCAAGCCTACAGAAAAGTTAAAAGAATACAACATTCCTTATAGTCTTCACCTTGATTCACCAATTGTGAACATTTCCCCTAATGTTTTTTTTTTTTTGCTGTCAATATTTGTGGAAATACAATGCAGACAAAAACTTTTTTTCAACTTAATAGGACAATCTTGAGATGAAAAGCTCCACAAGCAGGTGATCAGTGATCATTAACTATATACTGAGCAAGCCTTCCCAAGTATAATGTTTATCAGGAATTAGACTTCTTTAAAAAATTAGAACTGCAGAAGAGTTCTCATTAATGTTGTCCAGGAAATGCTTCAATAAGGACAGCCAGTCAGAGGTGAACCCCAGAATCATTCCACTGGAGAGATGGAAGTCATCCATTCCAAATCCTTCCTTTTAGAGACAGGAAAACTGAGACCCAGTGAGGCTGCTTCTTATCACTATCCACCTTTTATCCACTATAAATAATACACTCACAAGAGTGGTGGGAACGTGAGAAGGAAGACAAGAGAGCCAGGAAGGTGGGACGAAGGGAGTACGAGGGGGAAGCCAGGCGTGGTCAAGGGCAGCAGCTCCCCAAACCCACTGACATTCACCCACGGCAGCGCTGTCCTCCCAGGGCGATGCAGGACAGCCTTCTCTCCCAAACGTCAGAATTCCCCTCCCAGCACCACAGCCTTACATCCCCCTCCTTCAAAGGTCTAACCCTGCGTCACACACTCCAAGCATTTCTATTTTTCCTCTTTGTCGTTATGCTGTTAATGTCTCTTCTAACTCATTATTAAACACAGGTTCTATGGGAGCAAAGATTCAACCGCGGCCAGTGAAGCTTTACCACGGGCAGCTTTGCAAGGCAACCACCTCTCTAAGCCCACCTAGGCAGGGGCCTCTGGAGGACACGCAATGCAAGTGTTACGTTTACTGAGCCAGGTTTCTGGGTTTTATGTCCGAGATGGGATTTCCTCTGTGACTCTGGTCTTCTGCTCAAGAAATATAAATGCCTTTGCTTCTTAAAATTATCTATGGCCACTTTCAGAATCCCCTGAGTCAATAAGATTAATTCGGCAGCAGAATATGAATTTTCAGGAATACATCTATCAATTGTTTCTTGGCATCCTTCTTGGTCCAGCATGGCCCTGTGGTCAGCTTGGCACCCACTGGCTGTGCCGCAATGATGCTTATCGACAGCACGCTCATGCAAAAGATCACACCATTGTCCAGTGGGCTGTCTCCAGCCTTTTATTCTGTTATTTGCTGTTCTCTGCCTCCGGGCTCAAACGCAGACCTAGGCTGTGGATAGGTTTATGGTCAGCCATCAATGGCTTCATTTGTAAAATTAGAGCACTCCTGAACCCTTCCATAAAATACTTCTAGGAGCTTTGATAAATTATAGCTCATGTACACAATTACAATATCAATCCCTAAAGTCACCAGGTTTTCTGTCAGTCCCTGTTGCATTCACACCTATCTTTTTAATATCTTTTCTCCTTTCTTAGAAAAAGTGTCCAAAAACCTGACAGGCACCATTATTTAAGGAGTGTGCAATGCCTTCATCTTCTGAGAGAAAAAGGTCTTTCTATTCCTTATAACGTATCCATTTGGCTTCTTTACAAGCTACTGCACTGGGACCAAACACGTAACTAAATCAAGATGCTGACCAGATTATACTTTCTTGACACGACTGACTAGTAAGACACTAGCATTCTCACAGCAGACGTCATATAGGTCAGAGCTGCAGGGCTTTTGAGAGTTGACCTAGGGACTGCTCGGGTAATTTATAGGATGATGTCTCCCAGCCTCTTGTGCACTTGAGTGTGTTCCAGACAATGGACGATGGGGCAAGACTTCCCAAGTATAATTTTTTATACTTGGGAGTTCCAGACAATGGTCGATGGAGTAGATGTGTGCCACTCTTTAAGATCTGTCCATGAACACTTCCCATGCAATTCCTGCCCACATACTATTACTATCTGGGTGTTAACACCCAGGGTGACCTTGGAAAGGATATAAAGATGTCAGAATGTCTGTCAGCCCGAGTCCCTGAATGACTGCATGGAACAGAGCACATCTCTGCCAAAATGGACTGCAGGTGAGGAAGAAAAACTATTGTTTATAGAAACAAACAATAACAATAGTAAATAAACTTCTAAGCCATTTCTTCTATACAACGCAATGCACTCTATGTCACTCTGATTAAACACTGGGAGAAAACTTACCTCACCAACTACAAATCATCCTAAAATAATGTGTGCAAGCATTCTCACAGCAGATGTCATACAGGTCAGAGCTGCAGTGCTTTTCAACTTGTTTGAGAGTTGACCTAGGAACTGCTCGGGTAATTTATATGATGATGTAGCCATGTGATGAAATACTGTAGCACAATTAAAATGGACTCAGTAAAGCTGTATGTGCTAATATGAGAGATCTTCATATTAAATCAAAAAGCAAGGTTCCAACAGTGTATGAAGTGTTTCAATTGTTTTATGTATGGAGATATACACATAATTTTTTTTCTGCAAAAAGTAACAAGAAACGATTACCAATGAGTTACCTTTGGGGAAAGGGACAAGGAGGAGAAGTGAATCGTTTTTTTTATTTTATACCTTTTCTAATATTGTATATGTATTACTTTTTATAAAAATGTCAACAGGGATAGCAAAACAGTGGGGTTTTTTTTCTTTTTCATACATTTTTGTACAATATTAACAAAAGGTTACTGCTAAAATGTCAATCAGAGCACTGAAGGAAGGATTTTATCAATGGAATTGAATGAGCATTTTTCCCTCCTCCAAGGCAGATTATCCCCCAAATGAGGACACTGTGAGGTGACTGCCCATCGTAACCATATAGTACTGAATTTGTATTGTTGTCATGGATGACTGTAAGGCCTTCCTATCTGTTTATTTGGAACTCAGGGGCCCCTATTTGTTTCTTAGAAAAGTGACATACGGCAAGAGCATTTCCAATTAGTGATCACCGAGGAAATGCCTCAAGAGCCAGCCCCTTATAAATTCTCTCCCAGATGCATTAATACACCTTTCCCTCGGAGTCCAATGCTATTTGTCTAAATGTCACATTCTGTGGGGAGAAAAAGCACTTTAGTTTCAAATTCTGGAGAAAGGCACCAGGAAAGGAAAATGCAGGGTGAAAGCAGCATCGGCTGGCACACGAGCGGTCTCTGGTGGGTCTGGTGTTAGGAATGCTCTCTCCTAACCCTGGGGGAAATCCTGGGTCTCATTTTAAAAATATGCTCAGAAGAAGAGGATGTCATCAACCTGCTCATTTCCCAATAAAGTACAAAAATGCAGCTTTATGACTCTGGGCTCATCTCTTTTGCCTGGGTTCAATTTCCACAGCAGCGGAGAAAACGCTCACCCGGGACACAGGCTCCACATCCAATATAATGCAGGCTCTCACTGAGCTGTTTGAGATTTCGTTTATAACAGCCGAATGCAATTCCACCGGAACACAGAAGTTAAGGCAGAGAGAATGTGTGTTTAAATATTCTGAGATACAAGGGTTATGCTAGAGCCTCAGGTACCACGACCCAATGGAGGGCAGAGAGGATGCTGTTAGTGTAAGGGAGGATTCCGGGGCACCTTGCACGTGCTGGCCCTGACTCAGGACAACAGAGGACACAAAGACACAGGCTCCTGAGAATCTGAAATTCACAGCGGGGACAGGTGGGTTAAAAAAATTACAACCAGGGCTTCCCTGGTGGCGCAGTGGTTGAGAGTCCGCCTGCCGATTCAGGGGACACAGGTTCGTGCCCCGGTCCGGGAAGATCCCACATGCCGCGGAGCGGCTGGGCCCGTGAGCCATGGCCGCTGGGCCTGCACGTCCGGAGCCTGTGCTCCGCAACGGGAGAGGCCACAACAGTGAGAGGCCCGTGTACCGCAAAAAAAAAAAAAAAAAAAAAAAAAATTACAACCAGCCAAACATTCCAACATAATACTTATTTTTAAAAATAGCTGAACACTCTCCTGAATTTGATTTCAACTCTGCATGATCTTCATCTTTAAAGTATTCTGGACCAGGAAACATGATTTATTTGATTTGGGGCTGTATATTCGACGTTATGTCAAACTGAATTGCTCAAACACAAATTGAGCTTCACAAGCCAGAGGGCCTGCCGAGAACTAGGAGAACAGGGCCCAGCATCTAGCATTTTAGTTCCCGCGCCATGCTTGCAGCACCAGCCCTTCTGAGTGTTCCTTTGAAAAATTACTAACAGAAAACCTCCGGCAACATTTTGAAGCAGTGCTCCTCAAAACAAAATTACCGACAAAATATGACTGAGTAATTCGATTCCTGTCTCTGGCTTCGTGAGGTGGAGACCGTTGACGAGCCCAGAATAAGGATGTATCAGATATTCCCACTTCATGACTGTCTGCAGAGTTGAAAAAGCACTTGACACAGGAGAAAGGGCAAGGGGAGGCAGGGGTCGTAAAGACCAGGGTGACACGCTAAACATCATCCTTGGGGCTACAGTCAACTGTTCTTTTCTAGTCTAGCCTCAAGGCAGAGGGAGGTAGACACTGCCATCTAGAGGCACCTAGGGATATCGGCTTAGCAGCGCAGTCAACACGAAAGGGCAGTGGAAGTCTTAAGAAAGCAGCTGCCTGAGGGACACACTCGTTCAGGGACAGGTCCCCTGCTTGTGTGAGGAGAGGGCGTGCAAGGAGGAAATGCCCAACCAGACAGAGCAGCTTCAGCTCCACAATTCCCATGAGAGTAAGAATGGAAATTCCTCTGTGAGGGGGAAAGTGGGCACGAGGAATGAGGAGAATTGGAAGGGATCACCTGAATAAAAGATGGGTCAGACGTGGCACCCAGGACAGAGGTCTAGCGCCTTCTGAGACACAGAAACCTCTAGAGTTCCACTGCCAGAGTTATGAACCACAGACAAGGAAAACGAGCAGAAAGAAAGCCAGAGGGAGAACTTAAAATCCGACAGGTAATCAGTCCAAGACTGGCATCTTGGAAAGAAACAAGAGATGTGAGCAATGAAAAGTACATATGTGTTGTCATAAGATACTGAGATGCACATAAAGAAAATCTACGTTTAGAGAAACGATGTTAAGATTGGTTGTATATTATACATGATTTCTGTCCCAACCTCTTAAGAATATTTTCTAAATTTCCTATGGGAATTTATCATCCTATGACAGAAAAATAAACCTTATTATTATTATTATTTTTTTTGCAGTACACGGGCCTCTCACTGTTGTGGCCTCTCCCATTGCGGAGCACAGGCTCCGGACGCGCAGGCTCAGCGCCCATGGCTCACGGGCCCAGCCACTCCGCGGCATGTGGGATCTTCCTGGACCGGGGCACGAACCCACGTCCCCTGCATCAGCAGGCGGACTCTCAACCACTGCGCCACCAGGGAACCCCTAAACCTTACTTTTTTAAATTAAAGAACACAGAAGTTATCAAATCCTGAATTTCCCAGTTGATTGACTGGATCTAAGATTCCCGGAATAGAAAGCTAAATAAAGTTCTACCTGATCAAAGCTGTGGTTTCATTTGCCCTGGTATCAGATTCCCAATCTTTCCCTCTTAATGAAGAACTTTCTGCACTGACAGGCTCAGATGATGGTCATTATTCAGATGTGAGTTTGTCACATCCTTTAGCCTTGTGGGACAGGTTATGAGCTTCAAACGTTAGTGAGAACTGTTGGCCACCAGCAACTTCAGCTGCATCTAATTTCATATCAAATTGAGATTTGTTTAAAATGCCAGACGAGGGCCTCCCTGGTGGTGCAGTGGTTGAGAGTCCGCCTGCCGATGCAGGGGATGCGGGTTCGTGCCCCGGTCCGGGAGGATCCCATATGCCGCGGAGCGGCTGGGCCCGTGAGCCATGGCTGCTGAGCCTGCGCGTCCGGAGCCTGTGCTCCGCAACGGGAGAGGCCACAGTGGTGAGAGGCCCGCGTACCGCACAAAAAAAAAAAAAAAAAAAAGCCAGACGAGTGGGGACCATTCAATCCTGTTCAAGCCTCTCCCTGCTTCAACAGGACGAGGAATCCAAGGGTTGTCAGGCTGCATGGATGAAAGGAATTAGTCCTGTGCGCTGTCAGTGCCCATCCCCTTTTGAGCACATCCTTCTCATCAGCACAAAAGGCAGAGGATGTTCTGAATAACTCAGGATAAAGGCAGTATGGGAAAAGAGCTCATGCCAGCAAACTGGTGGGGTAGTTAACTTTTCACTTCTTTTGTGGGCTCTAGTGACACTGCCACCAAAAAAAGTTTCTACAGCAGAGCACATCTCTAGAGCTAGCATGGCAGTTGGTGGCACTTTTGATTTCACAGCTGCAAGTTATAAGGAAGCTTGGTCACTCTCTTCAGGAAATCAAAGAAGCAGCCTCTGAGATTGGCAATGGAGTCTAATCTCCACATGGAGAGGGGGTGTTGAATCGCATACTCCCGACTCCTGTCTCTGAAAGCATTCCCACAGAACTTGGAGATCCGCTATCAGCAAGCTCCAGTTTCTTAGGCTGGTGGTGGCAACAATCCATGAGTCCAGCTCCAGGGAGCAGCCAGGTCCAGGGTTGTGTTGCACAACTTCGCGAAAACAATCCACATTAAAGCCGGGGTGAGTGGTGCCCTGACACCGTGCAGTGCACAGGCCAGGAGGCTGAACATGGAACCCCGACAAAAGATGAAACAGTTCTCCCCCCATGACAACCCAAAACAACTATGATTTTATAAAAGTAGCAGATGTTTACTGTTTTCACATCAGGGGGACTTCCCTGGTGGTACAGTGGTTAAGAATCCACCTGCCATTGCAGGGGACATGGGTTCCAGCCCTGGTCCGGGAAGATCCCACATGCCATAGAGCAACAAAGCCCGTGAGCCACAACGACTGAAGCCCGCATGCCTAGAGCCCGTGCTCTGCAACAAGAGAGGCCACCGCAATGAGAAGCCCATGCACCGCAATGAGGAGTAGCCCCCGCTCGCCGCAACTAGAGACAGCCCGTGTGCTGCAACGAAGACCCAACGCAGCCAAAAATTAAAAATAAATAAATAAATAAAAATAATGTTTTCACATAGGATGATTTTTCCCCCTCACTGGTTTTCAAAGAAATAAGAAAGTTATTTCCAGAGATAATAAAAATATATATATATTTTTTTTTTGGTGGTACGCGAGCCTCTCACTGTTGTGGCCTCTCCCGCTGCGGAGCACAGGCTCCGGACGCGCAGGCTCAGCCGCTCCGCGGCATGTGGGATCTTCCCGGACCGGGGCACGAACCCGTGTCCCCTGCATCGGCAGGCGGACTCTCAACCACTGCACCACCAGGGAAGCCCCAGAGATAATAAAAATATTAAAGCAAGGGGCAGTCTTTTAAATGTAACTGAAAATAAATTTAACTGCAAGAGTTATGAGGTTCCCCTACCAGCCCACTAGATGTTAGAAATAGCATGAAACTATAGGAGTTAGATTATATGATATAAATACAGGAAGACAAATCAAAGGAATAGGACAGAGTCAAGGAATAGACCCCTAATATACTCAGGAATTTCGTATATCCTAAAAGTGGTATTAGAGATTGAAGGAAAGAGAAGTTGTTTGGTAACAGTATTGGAATAATTGGCTACTTGGAAAAAAGAATAAGCTAAACTGCTCTTTTACTCCTTAATAAAAATAAGTTCCAAGTAGATTACAGATTTAAATATTAAAAACTAATGCATAAAGATATAAGAAAATGTGAAATACTAGTGTTCGAAACTGAGAAGAAAAAATACTTTTCTAAGCATGACATGAAATCCAGAAGCCACTCAAAATTAATAAAATAGACGAGCCTCTGGAAAAATTAATCAAGAAAAAAAAAAAAGAATGACGGGGAGAAAACACAACTAAACATTAAGAACAGGAAAGGAGTCAAAACTGGAGATGCCACACAGAATGAACATAATTTTCAAACTTAGTTTAGTTAAACAAATTCACACAAAATTACAAAATACCAAACTGACTCAAGAAGAAATAATCTGAATATTCATATAAATATTAAAAAATTAGGTCAAAAATGTCCCCACAAAGAAATTATCAGGTGCAGACGACTTTACAGGCCACATACAGAAAAGCCAAGAAAGAGATCCATCCATTCTTACACAGACTCTTCCAGAAATTAGAAAAGGAAGGAACTTTTCCTGTGGTAGTAAAATTATTGTTTAGCAGATACTCCTTCCCTCGCACTCCCCACCTCACTGATGCTGGATTTAACTACCCAGCTTTCGCCAATGGGCATAAGTGATACTGGGTCAGTTCCAAGCCTGATCCTTAAGAAACAGTCAGTGTTTCAGCTCCCCCTTATAGGACTTTCCAACCTCCACCATGGGACAACCACACCCCAGATAAGTGCTGCTCTTCACCCTGGGGCCCAGAGTAAGACACATAGCGTACATGACTCTGACCTGCAGACTGGATGGAAGCCAAGCCAACTCACAGATATGTGGCCCAAAGCAGCCATGCCAAGCCAACCCACAGACCCACAGGAAGAAATAAATATTACTGATGACTGCAACTGAGGAATTGTGCTTTATCATGCAGCATTATTGTAGTACTGTAGGAGTAACTGATACATTCCTATTCATTTTGTTGAGCTACCATAACCTAACAAATGCAATACAAGAAAGGAAAACTACAAGCTAATACCATTTATAAACACAGATGGCAAAACCCTAACAAAAATACTAGTAAGCTGGATGCAGAATAATATGAAATGTTCAAAATATTCTCTTTACGTTTAAGAACAACATAATATACGGTATCACCACTTTACTCAACATAATCCTAGAAGTTATGGTAAATGAAGTAAGATTTTTAAAAAAGAAAGAAAAGCTATAAAGATTAGAAAAGGAAGAAAGCTATAATTATTTGCAGTTCATCACTGTCTACATTGTCTACAAAAAACTCCCATTCCCCCAAATCTAAAGATGAGTAAGAGTCTGTAAGAATTAGCAAGGTTGATGAATTTAAAACTTAATATACAAGAGCCAATTCAATTTCCATACATTAGCAAATAGGTATACGTGTTTATTTTTAAAAGATGTTATTTAAAATTCCTAAGAATAAATCTAACAAAGGATATATAAATTCTTTCAATAGAAAACAATAAAACTTTATTTAAAAACATTAAGGAAGTCCTAAGTAAATGGAGCAATATACTATATGTTCTAGAATAGTAAAACTCAACATCATAAAAATGTCAATTTCCGAAACTGGGCTCTAGATTTAACATAATTCTAATCAAAATCTTAATAAGCTTGCAGAACTTTACAAGTGATTTTATACAAAAGATAAACATGCCCAAAATAGCCAATACTCAAAGAACAATGAAATAAGGGAGCTTTCTTGACCAGTTACTAATAAGACTTATTACAGTAATTAAGAAAATGTGATATAGGCACAGGAATAGACAAATTGACCAATTACAGGGTAGAGAGTCCAGAAAGAGAGAAACACACAAAGAATGCCTAATACTTAGCAGTTACCTGTGATATGTATTATGTTCTTTACCTAAACAACAATGCTGTCAGCATTAACCATTCCCGTTTTACTAATGAAGATACCAGGGCTCAACAAGGTTAAGTGACCACTCTCCAAAATTACTGAGCCAAGAAATGTCAGTCCTAGAATTCAATCCTAAATTTCCCAAGCCCAAACATGCCGGTCACTTTCATCATCTGTTATGTGTCGAAAAACAGTTAGCAAATAAAGCAAGGCAAAGTGCCTGTGTTCTAAGGATGATGGGAGCCCCACAAATGTGGAACAAAAATCTTAGCAGAAAAATAGGCAGCACACAGCACCTGCCAGCAGAATTACGCAGTGACTGCGGTAAGAGGGGTTAAGAAGAAATGCTCTGCCCTTCTGAGCACATCACTCTGGAGTCAGACCATGAGTCCACTTAATTGAGAAAGGTATATTGCAAGTCCTAGAGAATTAAGGTCATGGCACTGAAAGAGCTGGGCTGATTTCTGTGTGTCACAATTGGGGAAAAAAAACCCTAAACGCACTCAAATTAAAAGATGGGCATTCACCCTCAACAGAAAAAAATATACTCAAAACTCTAAAAGAAACTACAGAGAACAAAACTCTGTCTTCATACAATATGGCCCCCAAATCATCAGGCAGAGGCATATTTAACACTCTACATACATAAGAAGTGGTGAGGATTTAAAATCAACAAATAGAAACACTATTTTTAAAGAACTGTAACAGAGGGTAAATTAGGAACGCCAAGTCCCATAAAGTTTGTTTGCAAAGAGCCATAATTCTTTGGTTGGGCTCTCAAATACTTATTTAGTTACTCCTTTTGAAATTCCTATTAAAATGTTTTATGTTCTCAGTTCACTTAAAAGCTTGATTTTTCTAGGAGTTTGTTTATGCCTAACTTCCATGAAAACAGACAGAATCATGCTTTAAATAAAAATGAAATACAAGAAAAATGGCATTTTAAAGAATGAAAATTAAAATCTAAATTGCAAATCATCTAACATGTATAAGAAAGCTAAATTAGAACTCCAAGAAATGCTGAAAGGGAATATATTTTTAAGGGTCATAAACAAAGCTATAATATTAACTGCAATAAGAAACCTTATTTAAATGAAAAGCCCAAAACTAAGGATTTCATAAGCAATGTTTCTAATTTATATGCTTAACATGTTAACATTTGTTTCTGTCTTTAAGTAGCTAACCAATTAAAGCATATTTCTAAAGAACGAACTTTATTTGCTGACAATTATTTGCTATCTTAGCTGTAATTCTGTAGCTTTTCAAACAACAAATAAATGAATATCTTACATCTGGAGGAGAAAACACAAAAAGTGATGGTATAATGTTTGAATACATGCAATTACTGGTATGTTACATTCTGATGAACATAATCAGCTTTGAAACAGTTCTCACAATAACTGTTAACATTTGTGTCAATTTAGTGGCAGTTAATGACATGTGTAGCAAAGAACTGCCATTCCTCCCATTTATAAGTAAAATATAAAAAACCTTTCCAAAAAAGAAAAGGCAACCTCACTGAATATTCAAAACTCTTTTTAATCAATAAAACTCTACTCTGGCAGGCTTAGAGGAGAGACCTTATAGTTTATTCCAAGGATCTACAAACTGGAATATGGGCACCCCAGGGGGTACACAATATAACCAAATGGGGTTTAGGAAAAAATTAGAATACCAGCTCCCATTTTCTACGTCTCCTCTTTTTTTGTTGGTTTTAGTACATAAGTTAGTATTCAGGCTGACAGTCAGCTGATATGTACCAGTTCTGGTGGCTAAAATACTTCCTTACAGGTTATCAAATAGCCATTGCCTCAAGCACTCCGAGTACATTCCACCTCTCCCATCACCTACCCCAGGACACCCTGGACCTCTTCACGATGAGGCAGCTAAATGATTAACCCCTGGCAAAACCCTACAGTAAATGCTCTCTTTAATGGTTTCCTAGTGGAGATGCACAGGTCTATTAAAATATTTTTGAATAACCCCTCTAACTGCATGTAAATCATTTAAAAATATAGTCACACATTAGGGGATGCATACTCAAAATGTTTTACTGATGGTGTGAGCCAGCAAAAATATTAGAGACCCAACAGACATCCTCTAACTTTGTTACACCTGGACAAACAACAGCTAAATTTGGCAATGACAAATAAATCATGGCAAGATTAGTAACATTTTCAGTAAAATTGACAGTATCCTAAAGGTCCAACTATATAGGCACTGTGATACATGGTACACAAAATGCCAATCCGAAAGGAAGCAAATTATATTTGATACGAAAAGAAGACTCATGAGGCCTTTGTGTAATCCGATGAGAGGAGTGAAAGGAAAGGAGTTGGGGTTTCTTTTTTTCTGGTTGCTTTTTTATTGTTTAGTGACTTCATCCCTAAAAGTGTACTTCAGGTTGAAAACACCACATTATCCTTTCCCCATAACTTTTAATTTCAGACAAGCTTCATGCCTTACAAATTACCCTGCAGTTATAGTAGACCTGCAGTTATCTGAAAACAATCAGAGAAACTTACCTTTATGAAGCCAGCTTCATCAATTCCTTAAACCATAAACTTCAGATATGCGTTTAATGAAACTCAAATTCCTGGTTTAATAAACACATCAGCTTTCTGCTCTTGGACAAGTTGATAACAACAGTTAACGTTATTGTGCTCTTCCTATGTGTTCCATGGGCCTTAACATGTACCATCTCACTTGATTCCAGCAACAACCGCATAAGATAGGTACCACTAATATTCCCATTTTTCAGAGGCACAGAAAGGTTGCATTCCTTGGCCAAGGTCACACATCTACTAAGTGGTAAAGCCCAGATGCCAATCCAGGCAGCCTGGCTCTGGAGCCCACACTCTTAAACATAACTCTAAACTGCCTAGAGTAATTAAATTCTAAGTCAAGTGCTTGTAAAAAATGATCACAATTTAGAAAAGGCCACTGAAGTGCACTGTCTCTCCAGGCAAGGAGAAAGGGCTGACCCAAGGTCTGTTCCATCCATAAAATTCTCCAGTTTCAGGATTCATTTTCAGAAGCAAGGCTCTCAAAGGTCAATTAAAATGTAAAGAGGTCCTATGGACGTGACCTAATATAAACCCATGATATTTCACCTAGTGTCATTTCTAAAAGCCCATCCAATGAAATATTTAGGCTCACACCTTCACCAGCTACAGACCACTTCCCTGGGCTCTTTAGGCAACCAGACCATTTGGAGATGAGGAGGGGAGCGGGAGAAGGCAAGCAGAGAAACCCTTACAGTTTTATGTGATAAATGTTTTGGTTCAGACACGTATAATTCAAAGGAGAATTGGCATGAGGATGGGGAGAGACATCAGGGAAGGCTTCCTGGAAGAGGAAGTGCACATGTTAAAATACAGACAGGTACTGGCCAGGAAGAAAGGGGGTGCATAGAGAGGTGTTTTCTTTCCAGAAAAAGGTAGGACATGAGACTAGGAATCTAATGCCCTTTGGGGAATGGTAGGTAGTTCACTACTGCCCAAGTTATTTTGCCGAACTTTAGAAGCACTTTAAGATGAGAAACCCCTTGACTCTCCATCAAGTGAATCTGTCAAGGGCACAGATGTTCCAGCAAATGGGGAAAACACAGACATTTCTTAACAACATTTTGATCAGAGCTATGTAAAAAGGGGGACAAAATGATATGACTGGTTCATATTATTTATCAGGCTAAAACTTATCACTGCTTGTGTCTAGGAACCAAAGAAGAAAAAGAAAAAAAAAAGAGCAAATAACTTACACTTATACAAACAAGCAAGGAAAGAAACATACTTAACTAAGCACCTATATAAGCTAAGCAGGGGGGGCATCTATAATGAAAGAAAAACAAATAGGTCTCATGCAATGAAGAGATTTCACAGGAGTTCTAGAAGAAGCATCCATTCTTGCAAAGAAAATGATAAATGTATACCCCTGTTTCCTTGAGGATGTATACATCTATGGCATACTGAAGCCCAGTTATTACTTAGTGAATGCAGAATTCTACAGTGCAAACAGTAATGTAGTATCTAGGATTCTTAGATGGTTAGGATATACACCATCAGGAGAACAATTCAAGTTTTAGTGGTGGATCATCTTGGATAGGAAGGTAGAGAGACAAAGAAAAACAAGGAAAAGAAAGAAGAAACAGAAATTAGGGCTCTAAGGAAGCCAACTTGAAGACGAAATAGGGCTTAGAATGATATCAGTCCTACTATGAGGTGAGGATTACCAAAACTTAAGTGAGAGCTTTATGCCTTTTCATACATTTGTAAAAACGCCCTCTGCTACTCAGCACCCGTTCTTTAAGTGTTTTCTTTAAATGGAGGTGGACGTGCCATGAACAACAAAACAAAGTATTTAGTATATCACAAATAACTACGGTGGACCTGCCACGTGGTTCTACTCTTAAAAGAGAGAAAATAGCAGTGTCAAATCACAAAGAAAAGATCTCATAATCCCTTGAGCCATTATTACCATCTAGTCAATGAATCTAACAAATATAAAGACTTATTTCCTTATGGCTAAAATACCTGAAGGTTAGAGGCTTTCTACCTGAGAGACTTCCTAAGTAAAAAGGCATCACTTGATGGGGTCTTTGAAGGCTCCCCATCTACCTCATGCAGACATTCTTCTCACTAAAAGATAGATGGTGGCAATCCTGGTGATCTTCTAGGGTTCAAATTAAGTCAGAAATCATTCTGTCACTTATACCCATGAGCTTCCAGGTCTTCATGTGGTCCTTTGCCTCCCTGACTATTCTAGAAACATCATGTTAAGAAGAAACATCACTGTCCAAGTCACATTGTTCACTTTGTCTACCACGCCCCACCCCATTCCAAGATGGACATAATTCCACTACACGTTGAAGCTTGCCCAACCAAATCCTTCCAGAACCTGCAGCCCATATCATTCCTCTAAGTCTAGGAATACACTGCAAACTATCCAGCCCATAATCATCTTCTACTTTGCTCTCTAATTTCTCAGAAGCCTTATTTCAACTATCTTGGAAGTTCCTTAAAAAAAACAAGAGCATGTGTGACATCTTTTCTATATAGGTTTTAACACCAGCTGTGTAATAGGGACTCCATTAATAATCAATTAGCTGCTTAATGAGCATAATGAAGAATACACTGATTCAGAATCCAGTACCACAGATTGATACTGTGGGTATCAATGAACAAGGAATAAGTATAATTACCAATACTGCTCATTCTTAACTAAACACCCAAGTATTCTAGAAAAATAAGGTAAGAAAGACATTGAAGTATGTTAGCTTTCCTGGAGCCACAATAACCAGGAATTTCCTGGTTAAATAATAATTTTTCGTTTCTCCCAAGAAAGGAAATGTTACATCCGAATACCTTCCCTCCCACAAACCACTGTCTAGTTACTACGGGTTTCTTGGTTTTGGAACTGCAGAATTCTTTTGACACATTAAGATAGCAAATAGGCAAGTGCTGTAATTTTACCACGGGGGCAAAAGGACACCAGAAAAGACAAGCTGTGTCACACCAGGAGTCCACCCGAGCGGCACACCAAGGGACAATTCCATGATGACATCTGTGACTGCTTCACCACCTTTATCTCCACCATGTCCCCAGACACACAACCCGATCAAATCCTTGACGGCCCAACCGTTCAACTAGCCTGGGCTCCAGGAAGCAGAACAGGAGCTTCAGAAACTATCAAAGCTTGGAATTAAGACCGCGTCAAGAGAGTTCCCTGATGGCCTAGTGCCTAGGATTCTGGGCTTTCACTGCCGTGGCCCGAGTTCAATCCCTGGTCGGAGAACTGAGATCCTGCAAGCCGCTCAGCGTGGCCAAAAAAAAAAGACCTCCACAACATTTCTTAATAAAGCACCATGACCTAAGTACAAAACAGTACATACCAGGCACTGCCCTTGGTGCTAAAGATACAGGGAGGATAAGACAGCTGAAGTACCAGCACTCTCCACGCTCTGGATCATTTCATAACGCTTGGTAAACAGGTCGGCCAGGTCCGAAATATTAATAGGTATACCAGTTGGGTAAGTGGGTAGTAAGTGAAACCTAATTTCTCTCTCTCTCCCTCTTTCACACACACACACACACACAGTATTGCTATTATACATCTCTTTTGCTCCCCTCTATGATGGTAAGCAATTAAAAGTGAGCCTGCATTTCCTCTCTGTAAACCCATAGAATATTTATGGATGCCATTCATCTCACTGACTCTCAAATGCCTTTGGTAACAAGAAGTCCACACTTGAGCAGTCTGTCCAGGCACACCCACACAGATAGCCGCAGGCACCCCGTCCTTCCCAGGAAGGACAACACATACATATGGTAATGAATTTTTTTTTAACCTCTGCAAAATGTAAAGAAGAGCAAACTGGGACTGAAAGTTTTAAGCAACTACTTCTGGGTGGAATTCCATCTTAGAAAAAAACTCTCCCCCCCTCCCCAAATAAGTAGTAGTACTTCATTCATTCATAGTCGGAATCACAAGGTACTTCACCGGTTTTCTGCTAACAATTCTCATGGCACCCAGGCACGTGTATAGTAAGGATGCACATTTAGAGTTCCTTTTCACAGAAGCAGTGGTTGGATTATAGCAAGGGTTTTACAGAACATTCTTAAGCTGAGTTTTGATTAACAGACTCCCACTAAACCAGCTACCCTGCGGATGGGCCCAGGTGAGCCTATAATGAGATTTATCTTCATGGATTAGGCCTGGCCTATAATAATCTGCTCAGGGGTCCCTACGGCTATTTCAGCCCTGAGTTATGAAAAGTCATCCCTTTACTATCAGTAGAACCTAGCTCAGAGGGTAATAACTAGACATATTATTCCTGGAATACAAGCACTCCTGAGACTGTGATTATAATGTCCACAGCTGAAGGCACTATTTCACTATTGAGATTACTACTTTCCAGATGAAAAAAGTTCTGATCTGTGGAATAATGCCTTCAGCTACATACACTGTAATCACACTGAGCAGTTCTAGCATCCCAAGAGCAATACAGGTTACCAATAGTTGGTATGGTAAGCTGATTTAGGGAATGGAAGGAAGAAGTTATAGGAGAAAGCACAGATAACCCTAATTTCATATTTGCTTTATCTGGGGGCTTTGCTGTAAGAGTTTGACATGTCTAAAAGCCATATCAACTTCACTAAAAATAAAAACTACATTAAAAAAGAGTAATTACTTTTCACCTAACAAACCAGCAAACTTGGTTTTTCGGTCAGGGGGCGGGGGGCGGTGGTTTGGAATACTGACTGCTGGCCAGAGTGTAGTGAGATGTGATTTCTCAGTATATGGAAGCACAAATTTGTACAGTATTCCTAGAAACAATTTAGCAAGAGTATGGAAAAACCTATATAATGCTCATATCCTTTGTCACAGTAATCCCCTCTGAGAATCTACCCTCAAAAACCAGTCAGAGGTGAACACAGACTTATTAAAAGCCTGCTCATTACCATTATTTTCAACAGGAAAAACTTGGAAATAACCTAAAAGGGGAAATAGTGTAATAAATTGTGAGAAATCCATACATTGGAGTATTATGCAGCCTTTAAACTGAGCCATGATGGCTAAGGAGAAAAGCTAATTCACAGTTGTATCCTACAACTTTTGTTACGCAATTTATCCAAGGACATTCAAATTGTTCCTACATCAATATTTAACACTCACTCACTCAGAATTAACTAATTGGACTTCGGCACAGGTTTTTGTTTCTGAGCTATAAGGCTAATGAAGTATTGATATAATATTAAATGACTGCAAATAAAGTCTGCACCCTAAATAAATGCTGACATTATGTCGGTACATTCTGCATGAATTAAAAAGGGAAAATGCACCTTTGCATACATTTAGTGAATTTTCCCTTACTCTTCATCATGCACTTTTGCAAATGGAAAACATGAATATTCATCAAGGCTCTCTGAATATATTACAGTTTAAATAGTTTGGTTTTAATATTTATAGTACATCATGAAACATAATTTTTCCATTACAAGAAATGGATATGATGTCGAAAGAGAGCCACTGACGAAACATAAAATTATACCACTTAACTTAATATTAAAAATTGAAAAACAATATCTGAAAGCACTTCCCCCCTTCAAAATAGTTAACTGCTCTAGAAAAATAACTTTCAGTTTGTTGGGTTGGTGAATTTAGAGTGAAAGTGAGAAAGAAACTATAAGGTGGTCCACCATCATGCAAAAAGCTAAGGACAAAAAGGTTAAACTTCTACTCAAATCAAAGATCTGATTTCCTCCCTTCTGAGAATACCACTCCAGCTAAGCCTAGCTGACAACCCCCAAGAAACAATTTTTCTACCAACCCCAGGAACACCGATGTCAGGCACTCCTTGAGTCACAGGCACTATGCAAAGTAGTGCACAAGAGTTTGCTCATTTATTCCTCACAATAAACTTACGAGGTGGCTACAACCATTAGCCCCACTTCACAGATGAACAAACTGAGGCTCACACAGCTAATAAGTGGTAGAAACTGGAGGTGATCTCTTAAACACTCTACTTTTTCCCCCTCATTCTCATTGTCCAACTGAATAATTACAGTTTAACTCCTGAACACAGTTTCCAAAGTTAACTACTCTTTGGCTTGAAAAACATCTTCTTGATTAGGCTAAATTAAAAAAACCTAAAAGGTGAAATGCAGATTAAAAACAAAAAGATAGGGCTTCCCTGGTGGCGCAGTGGTTGAGAGTCCGCCTGCCGATGCAGGGGACACGGGTTTGTGCCCCGGTCCAGGAGGATCCCACATGCCGCGGAGCGGCTCGGCCCGTGAGCCATGGCCGCTGAGCCTGCACTTCCGGAGCCTGTGCTCCGCAGCGGGAGAGGCCACGGCGGTGAGAGGCCCGCGTACCACAAAAAAAAACAAAAAAACAAAAACAAAAAAAAGATAAACAAGAGTCTGTTCTAGGGCACTTAAAAGGTACGGAAAGGAAATATATTCACTTACACATTCAACAAGCCTTTACTGAGCACCTACTATGTGCCAAGCACTGTTCTAGCTCCCAGGGAAATAGCTGGTAAAACAGAAAAAAAAACCTCTGCTGTCAAGAATTTTTCATCAGAATAATAGGAGATATATAACAAGCAAATTATGTGGTGTATTGGAAGGAGACAAAGCTATTGAGAAAAGTGGGTGAAATGGCGTGTGTGGCATGCAGTGTGGGAAAGACTTTCAAACAGGACGGTCAAGGAAGCCCTCAATAAGAAAGAATGTGAGAGGGATGCTGACAAAAATCAAAACAAATGAGGCTCATGATTCAAATCAAACAGAAAACTGGAGAAAAATACTGGAAACGAATGTTCACTGTGCTTCTGCCATCCATCTATTACTCCAAAGTACAAAAGAAGTGAATATTTCTTATAATGGCCACATATACCATTTCTAAACTTTAATCATCAAGGCTTACAACCTTATTTTCCTACAGAAAAATAAGTTACCCCTGGTCCTGTTTTGCCTCCTGAAATTTCCATCTTTCTTGCCAGAAAGCAGCATCTATATAAATCCCCTGCTTTTGACGACTATGACTTATTTGATAAACTACCCACGTGTGTGGGGAGGGACAGAAAGATGGAGGAAGCAAATGGGGAAATGAGTTTTCCCCTCTTCAGATGAATGTATACAAAGTATACACCTGACACTTCATCAGCACCCGCCGCTGGGTCCCCAGCAGGCGGACACTGGCTGAGCATGTATTCTGCCAGCTACCAGGCTACTTCGGATGAATTGGCAACGTGCCATTTATCAGAAATGCCCAGTGTGTCTGGGAGACAGAATACAACTACATTTGCCATTGCCAAGGAAAACTAGATACTTCCTCCTAGGAATTAATCTCTTCCTCGAGAAGGTAGTTAGCATTACTTTGAAGCTTGCCTATGGCATTCAAATCACAATAGGTCATGCATTTACTGAAATTCATACCTCCCCAACCACAGGCCTTCATTTATATCTTCCTAACACATGACTACCACTCAGGTGGACGGTCTATACTTTTCTGACATGTTCTGTTGCTGTGCTGAACGTAAAACTGTGCTATGAAGTGTAATCTTGTCCTTTGGACATAAACCACCTTGATTCTGATTTTACCAATTTTTCCACACTTGAACACATACGTCCCTCTTCAAATAATCAACAAAATACTTAAACCAGTGTGGCTGCATGCCTGCTTACAAGCAGGTTAAGGAAATTTCCTTGAAGGTGGACACTGATCATTTCTTCAGAATTTTGCCACTGTATCTTTTGAGCAGCTGATATGGAACTAAACGGCATTCGGCCCACTACATGGACTTTGAGGCTAATCACGATTGTAAGATGCACACTGGAGAGCAAAACCAAAAAGGCTTTAGATGGATGGTCTTATTAGATGGTCCATTACAGCATACAGAATCACATCATCACTCTCGCCTTGCAAGTAAAGCAATCTGTCACTTTTCACTAATGATTATCCATTCTGTCAACGTTATCTACTGAATGCCTCCTACATATAAGGTGTGGTGTTAGGAAGAGCCAGGAGTAGAAAGTCAGATCAGACAGGAATTCTGCCCTCAAGGAGCTTGAAGTCTAGCAGGGGGATATTAGGCATACACACAAAGAACTAAAACAAAGGTGGGGGCTTCCCTGGTGGCTCAGTGGTTGAGAGTCCACCTGCCGATGCAGGGGGCGCGGGTTCGTGCCTCGGTCTGGGAAGATCCCACATGCCACGGAGCGGCTGGGCCCGTGAGCCATGGCCGCTAAGCCTGCGCGTCCGGAGCCTGTGCTCCGCAACGGGAGAGGCCACAACAGTGAGAGGCCCGCGTACCGCAAAAAAAACAAAACAAAACAAAACAAAAACAAAGGCGGACCTTGATAAATGCTAAGAAGAGTCAGGAGGAAGGTCAGCTTACAGCTCTAAGATGGGGGCAACAAGGATGAGGATAGTGGCCAGGAGAGAAGATTAGAGTGAAGCCTATTCTACCATACAGTGCACCTCCAGAAACATCACACTTATTTAGAAGACAAGAAAAAGGCGGGGGGGGAGGGAAGAAAAGGAAAACATTCTAATAGGTGTACATTAACACCCCTTCAGCACCATTCTCTGTCAAATCTGTTAGTTGTAATCGGCAGGGATAATTTACATGTAATCCAATCCAAGAAACATAGATTAACTTGAATGGTTCTGCAAAGGATACCAAAAGCAGGCAAAGTCATGAAAGTGTACAGAGTGACATATTGACATAAGTGATATGGCAGAGAAACCTGAGCAGATTGCTGCCGAACAATGAGGAAGTCAAGACGGTGCTCTGTCTGGCAGCTCTCCTACGGCTTCTGCTGCGCATAGTACGACAGAAGGCTGGGGACAGAAGACATGGTCAGACAGCCCGCAAATAAGTGTTCTTTAGAAGTGTTCTTTAGGAAGTAAGGAAACCTCTGAAGAAGAGATATGATGAGGGTTATACTTTAAACCTTCACTGTCTAGTAGTAAATGGTTAGTCACAGTCTGGTTTCTGTGCCCAAGCTTACCCATAGTATGTTAATAACAGAAGTACTAATATTGCTAACATTTGAGACTTGTTAGGTACCAGGTACTATTTTAAGTTTGCTCTCTGCGGTATTTTAGCATTTTCTCTAGTTTTTCTCCTAAACTCTCTAAAAACTCACACGGTAAATAAACTGGTAAGTTAAGTGACTCTTTGATGTCACTGGACCGATCTTAGGGGGGTACTCTCATGTTTTCTATTAGTAGTTCTCCTTATTTTTGTATCGTATTCCCAAATATCTTAGGTCACCTGACACGTGTTTTATCAGTGAATCAATCAGTTTCTACATCTGAGTACATAACTACCAGTATGAGGTACATTACTTTGTAACAATGTTGTTTTATTTAGAATGATTTACCTGGCAATAAACATACAGGATTACTATTTACGTGTTAAGAATAACATTGCAGTGGCCCCCAAAGCACTTCTGTTTAAAAAAAAAAAATCACTGATTGTGAGGAATTTTCCTCTTTCCTTAAAAAGTAAATGCTTACAGTAAAATAAACTTCTAATAAAATTTCCCAAGAAGAAAAAGTAACTTTGAACTTGGGGATGGGATGGAGGAAAATGCTAAAATGCATCACTTTAACTGTACCTTTAAAAATAAGTCCCAACATTTTCATGGGAAGGAAAAGATAAATTTTAGTTTAAAGATCATAGTCAATTTTGAAGGCATAAAATATCCTCAAAGGAACTTTTTTAGGGATAATTACTCAGTATCAGAATCTTTATAATTCTGAAACTAGAAACAGGGAATTCCAAAGTTGAATTCCAGAGACTGGAACAGGTCTTTTCATCTTGCAGTTTGCAGATGAGCTGATAAAATCTGAGAAACTAAGCAACTGCTCAAGCTTATACAGCTACTTAATGACAAAAGCAGGATTAGAGGTTAGACCTAAATCAAATCTCTCTATATTATTGAATGGTTCCCAAATATCCCACATAATTTACTACCAATGCATAAAATCATAAGGCACCATAATGCACTGACATATATTATTTGTATCATCATCAGTAAAAGACATTTAAAAATCTATTCCATTACCATACAACCCTACCACTGATGCAAAAGTAACCTCTATAGGGGCTTCCCTGGTGGCGCAGTGGTTAAGAATCAGCCTGCCAATGCAGGGGACACAGGTTTGATCCCTGGTCCGGGAAGATCCCACATGCTGCAGAGCAACTAAGCCCGTCCACCACAATTACTGAGCCCGCGAGCCACAACTACTGAAGGCTGCATGCCTAGAGCTTGTGCTCTGCAACAAGAGAAGCCACTACAATGAGAAGCCCACGCACTGCAACAAAGAGTAGCCCCGGCTCGCCACAACTAGAGAAAGCCTGCATGCAGCAACGAAGACCTAACGCAGCCAAAAATAAATTAAATAAATAAATTTATTTTTTAAAAAAAAAGTAACCTGTATATAGACTTCTAGGCTCTGCCAAAGGTTAAAGCTGAAAAGTGATGGGCCCACTGGAAAACAAAATTCTAGTAAGCATCATGCTTAAAAATAAAAGTCTACGTTACTTTTTTTAAAAAAAAGGAATGTAGGAGTCCATGCTGCTAATACATGCACAAATATTTATGCCATGTGCCAACTTGTAGATGTGGAGAGAGTGCTGGAGATGGAATAATGACCATTTTCAATGATTCTAGAAAAGAAGGACCCAGGCAAGAATCACCAATGAATATGAAATCTAAAGGAAATTTTTGAGGAGGAGAAACATGTTTGCATGGCCTCAAAGTATCTCCCCCACCCCCAAAGGCTTATCGATTGTAAGAGAAAAGTTCTAACTACAGTGGAGAAACCAGCCAACCCCTTGACTGGGTGAAAAAATTTCGCATCATAATGAGGGGCAGATGGACATACATCATGCACCTGCCCATGGCATGACCTGAAAGGACACGACATCACCAATGTCACGTTCTGGCCTGGAATGCAAAACCCGCAGCCGACCATGAGAAAACATCAGACATACCAGACACTGTAATATGAGAAATATTCCATTAAAAAATGAGGTGGCAGTGTTGTATAGTCTTCAAAAATGACGATGTCATAAAAGGCAAAGAAAAACTGTGGAGCAGTTCCAGAGTAGAGGATAATTAAATGGCATCCATGACCCTAGACTGGATCCTCTACTGGAGGAGGAAAAATACTATAAGGGACATTATTGGGCCAAATGATAAAAATAAAATACAGATGGCAGAGTAGATAAAAGACTTCTTTCATGCATAAATTTAATGAAGTTGATAACTGTGATAACAAAAGGCCATGATATAGATAACCTACTCTCAAAGAGTTCAAAAAAATTATATGTGTGTATACGTGTGTGTGCATACATATATATACATATATATGTATATGTATACACACACACACACACACAGAGAAAGCAAACAGTACAGCAAATAGGGCAGGAGGTTAATACTTGAACACAGGCAAAGGATCAACTGGAGTTGTATGTATTTGTCTTATTCTTGCAAATTCCTATAAGTTTGAAATTATTTTCAAATAAGAAGTTAAAAAAAAAAGCTTAGAAACATTTTCATTTCTTTTGAGGGAAAACTTGAGACAGCATTAAATTTACAGAAATATTCCAACTTTGGCTGGGGGGACTTGGAAAAAATTACCAAGCTGAAAGCAAGGAATTTCATGTTGCCAAATCTGTGCTTAACGTTAATGGTAGCTTTAACTTCCTATCTAGAACAATAAACTCACAACAGTCCCTAGGTTGGTGGTGAGATGGAGCAAATCCAACCCACCGCAGACAGAGTCCGAGGACACTCACCAGGCTGGCCGTGAGCAAGGGCGCCGACTGGCCCAGGACCTGGCTGCGCATGCGCACGAGGTTGGACGTCTCTGCAGAGGTTGCCCAGGCCTGCCCCGCCACCGGGTTTGGAAGGAGGTACCTCCCTGTTGGAGTTAAAGAGAAGACAGTATGAGTAGCAGGCAGAATGGCAGTGCTTCCCTAGAAATGGCATCCTTCTTCTATACCACTTCTGCCATACGTTGCAATTACATTGATTTATAGCAACTGGAAGCAAATTGTTTTAATTAAGTTGGGAGATCTAGTTGCAAGTTCTGACCCCTATTTTCCAAATAAACCCAGGTAAACCTCTTCACCTCCAGCATCTGTAGCTTCTTGTTACTGTGCTGAGGATATATATAAGTATACAAAGCATTCTTACCATCGTAGATATAAACATGTGCATTTACAAATGTACTTTTAAAATATCTAATACAGAAAGTGATCTAGCAATCAGCTAGAAAAGTGTCTACAAAGATCATGACCAACAAAAGGAAGAGCTGTAAGTCTTTCAAGTTGAAATGGGGCTGGTGCCCCTTTCTCCCAGCTTCTCTCTCTGAAGAACTGGTGTATATCCAACCATGTCCACAGGACAGGTGGTGGTACCCATTTGCATAAATCAGGACATTAATGTTAGTGTAGGTTCACTGAGCAATTTCTATCAACCTTGAACTCTCACATATATGTGTATATCTTTAAAAGTCAAACAGCTGAACCAACTCACACTGTATTACTTCTTTAGTACATGGATTAGACTAGTTATCCACACATAAGATATAAGCCTTTAAGTTAGGAGGGACATGAATATTCACATAGTAATGAAGCTCAGTAAAAGCAAAGACCATGTTTGATTTTTATCTGTAGCACAATGACTGGTCATGCTCATTAAATATTTGTTGAATGATGAAAGAACAAATGGGTACGTCTCTCCCAATAAACACGCGAAGACAATGAAAAGACGGCAGGCCACCCATAGAATCTCATCTACGGGCTGCACGTGTGGGGACTCCAGCTTTGTACCTCCCAGAATTGTGAGGGACTGCAGCATGTGTGGCTGGTGGCCCTGCAGCAGAAGTAACATTCGTGCCCTGGATTCTCCCCAGCAGATCTGTTCCTTGTAAAAGAACCCCCCCTGTCTTTCCTCAAGCATGCACTTAACAAGCACCCACTGGTTAATAACTGCTGAAATACATTAACTAGTGTGAAAATTCATATTTTATGGCAAGACAAGAAAAACATAAACATAAAAAATTTTCTCTGCCCTTTGGCCTCCTCTCCCCCCTCTACTGTGCATTGTACATCTGCATTACGCGTCAATCAAACCTCTCCATCAGCAGGAATACCTGCTCAACCATAAACAGCAACATTCTCCTAGCAACAAGACAACTCCTTAAAAGATAACATTCCTTCTGAATCCTGTAAGGGGCTGCAATGACCCATGACCCACTACTCACCTTGTTCTTGCTGATCTGGATTATGCAAACTATCTATATCATTTAATGTACAGACCTCTGTCTCTAGAAATCTACATAACTGTGCTTTGACCTCTAACGGGTAGAACAGTTCTCAGAACTTTCTGAGAGGCTGTTCCCCGGTTATACTCCTTAATTTGGCTTGAATAAAGTTTTCCATTTCTTTCTTAGATCAACTGATTAATTTTTTCATTGACACTAGTTTGCTATTAGTCCATAGGCTAACTGGCAGTACAGGAGCTAGGGTCAGCTCCCATCAACTGTCCATGTTAAGTCGTCTAATGCTGGGACTTCCCTGGTGGCACAGTGGTTAAGACTCCATGCTCCCAATGCAGGGGGCCCAGGTTCCATCCCTGGTCAGGGAACTAGATCTCACATGCAACTAAGGAGGCTGAGTGCCGCAACTAAGGAGCCCACAAGCTGCAACTAAGACCTGGCACAACCAAATAAACAAATAAATATTTTTTTTAAAAAAAGAGGTCTAGCGCTCTAAGTGCTTTCGAAAATTTGTATTTTAATTGCAAAGGAAAAATATGTCTTATTTTGCCAAAATTGTTCCTTTACTCTCTTATTATATAGCAAAAGCACAGACTCTAGAGAAAGCTAGATCTACTTTTGAGATCTTGACCTGTAGCTCAGTGATATGGGGAACAAAGTGAGTCAACCTCTCTTGGCCTTGGTTTTTCCATCTCTAAAATGGAGAGCATAGGGCTTCCCTGGTGGCGCAGTGGTTGAGAGTCCGCCTGCCAATGCAGGGGACACGGGTTCATGCCCCGGTCCGGGAGGATCCCACATGCCGCGGAGCAGCTGGGCCCATGAGCCATGGCCACTGGGCCTGCGCGCCCGGAGCCTGTGCTCCACAATGGGAGAGGCCACAACAGTGACAGGCCCGCGTACTGCAAAAAAAAAAAAAAGGAGAGCACAGGATTGACTATGTCAAGTTGTTGAGGAGATTAGCGGGTTTTTTAAGTGAAGCACTCAGTACATGTTAGCTATTTAGCCGTAACAGCAGTAAAAATGACAAGTATCTTTTTTGCTTGGGTTTGGTTTCTCTTCACTCTCAAGTAGTAAATGTAAATATATATATATATATTTAAAGATCACCTATAATCATACCAGGGAAAGCCACTATCAACATTTCAGTAATTTTTCTGCCAGACTTTCTTTCTGTAACCTGTATTTTCTTGCAAAAATGGGATCATACTTATTTTTGTCACCTGCCCGCCACAACCCCACATAATAGATTGTGATATTTTCCTAGCAAATAAATACAGCAAATACCAATTAATTGAAGCATAAATGCTATCACTGAAACTTCAAATATAATGATCCTCTGTGGTTCCAGTCACCATCTTGAACCACTCATATATATTTTTATGTGCAGGATGTATTACATTTAAAGTCTAGAATTTTAAAAATTATTTTCTTTGCCTTATTTTGAAACATTAACTAAAAGCTGGACTAACAGGGGTTTTGGTAAATTGGCCCCCTTTAGACCCCAAAGCAGGACATTAATAAAGAAGGGCAGGAAGACCACAGACTGCATTTAGGAATGCCAACATTAGTAGTACAAGAATAAATGATTTCTTTAACATAGCAATAACTCCTACTATCTGAAAAACATAACTTGTTAAAAATATACCAACTTCCAGTCATCAGAATCAATAGGGTTTCCCCCACCTCCACCCCGGTACCTCCTGTGTCTTTCCCTATATTTTATATTTTATATATTTTTTGGTTCATGTTTCAGAAGAGGCCTGATAGGAGGTATAGAAGCTACATGATGTCAAGGTTTACATGATGGAATGAATCTACTCTGGCCTCACCAATGCTCTGCCCCAGATGCTTCGTTTTAAAGAAAACTTGGGGTAGAAACAAAAACACTAGAATTTAATATAATCATGGAAAAATTTGAAGGGCTAACATTTTAATTCATTAAAGAATTCTGTAAGTCACTTTTTTTATTCTTTTAGTAGAAAATAGTTATTAGACTATAACCCTATAATCCCCCAGAGATGAAAAAATAGGTATTTATTTCTGTATCCCTAGGACCTGGCATAGTGCCTGGAACTTAGCAAGTGCTCAGAAAATGTTTGTTGACTGACATGCAGTTAAAGAACACTATTTGATTAATACCTGATCAAGTCTAAACAGGAACAATAAAACTGAACAGATGATTTTCTTAAATTTCATTTGTAGTATACTATAATAGCTAAAATACATTGAGGACTTACTATATGCCAGGCACTGCAACATCTTAACCACCCTTTTGGGTGCTAAGTAATATTACCTCCATGTTAAAGCCCAGAGAGGTTACATAATTAGACAAGGGCACACAGCTAATAAGTGGGCAAAACCAGGATTCTTACTCTGAAACCCAGATCCCACCACAGGAAAATATTCATCAAATATGCTTAGGTGAAAAAACAAGTTATAAGACAGGATAATTCTATATTTTAAAGTAAATAATATGCATTTTTCATACTATTTGAAAAATAATTTTTCAAATAAAAATTATTTTCAGAAAATTGTCTGAAAAGATAGGAAACAGTAGCAGATAGCATTAAATGAGATAATGCACGTAAGGCACTCAACCTGGGACATGGAAAGTAGTCATTACACTATAACTCTTCACGTTATCCTGAGAACTTTACAGTTCCATCGACGCATCCCGACCACCACCACCACCACCACAGCAACGATATAAAACATGGTAATGGGTTCTTAGACCAGATCACAAAAGAAAGAAAAAAATAATGACTAGGATTAAAATAAAGACTAGTATTTCTTTGTGGAAAGGAAGTAGCAAATTCAGAATTGACGTTATCTCTAGCAGGGAAAATGGGGAATAGGTCCAGGGAGGAGTATTGCTGTAATATTTTATTGTTTAAAAAGTTACCTACAGGAAATAATGGGATCTATTAGTTGAAATTAAAAGTTTAAAGTATTATGTTTTCACTTGTAGTTTTTTAAAAATTTTAATTAATTAATTAATTAATTTTTGGCTGTGTTGGGTCTTTGTTGTTTTCTCTAGTTGCGGTGAGCGGGGGCTACTCTTCATTGCGGTGGGCGGGCTTCTCATTGCGGTGGCTTCTCTTGTTGCAGAGCATGGGCTCTAGGCATGCGGGCTTCAGTAGTTGTGGCACACGGGCTTCAGTAGTTGTGGCTCGCGGGCTCTAGAGCGCAGGCTCAGTAGTTGTGGCACACAGGCTTCGTTGCTCCACAGCATGTGGGATCTTCGCGGACCAGGGCTCGAACCCATGTCCCATGCATTGGCAGGTGGATTCTTAACCACTGCGCCACCAGGGAAGTCCCTTCACTTGTAGTTTTAATAAATTCAGTATTAATTTTTTTAATATATCTGAAGGATGTGGCAAATATTAAGCTTTGATAAAACTGGCTGTCGGGTATGTGAGGTTGGGACTAAATTATTCTGCATTAATTTCTGTATGTGATATTATATAATATTGCTTTTAATGATTCCTATCAAAAAAATGTGCTGCATAATCTAACAGGGCAAACTAGCCAGGAGCACATTCCCTCCACTCCTCAACATGGTAGCTCCTCAGGCCGCATCAGGGAGGGGTCTGGGCTGGGGAAGCACGGAACCAGGGACGAGGTTCCACGGAGAATGGGAGCAAAAGGGAACCATGAGAACCCTCATCCTGGTCCCAACATAAAAGTCACAACAGCTGTGACTGGTAGATGCCCCCTTTCTGAAGCCAGTGGGAGGGCAGAGCAAAAGCAGGGACAGCCCTGAATAAATCCTCAGTGCAGGCGACCCCTGCGTATGCTAGCATTGCTGCTCCATGAGCCAGGGCATGCTTCAAATGGGAAGCCAGACTCTGGACAGAACCAGAACAAGCACTGGGGGAGGGGACTCAAGGAACCAGAGCCACGTCCCTTCTCTTCTCTCCATACGCACCAAACCACACTTTGAACCTTTCCGTTTTGTTAGATCTCCCAGAGCACTTTCAAGCAAGCCGAGACCATGGTCAATGGGACAAGTATGCTGTCTTCTCTGAAATCACTCAGTCTAACTTGGCCACATACGTCTTTGGGTTTTTTTAAACATCTTTACTGGAGTATAATTGCTTTACAATGTTGTGTTAGTTTCTGCTTTATAATAAAGTGAATCAGCTATACGTATACATATATCCCCATATCCCCTCCCTCTTGCGTCTCCCTCCCTCCCACCCTCCCTATCCTACCCCTCTAGGTGGTCACAAAGCACCGAGCTGATCTCCCTGTGCTCTGTGGCTGCTTCCCACTTGCTATCTATTTTACATTTGGTAGTGTATATAAGTCCGTGCTACTCTCTGGAGGCCACATACGTTTTATTTGTTGCTATCTCATGTGTAAGTCTAATCTCCGTAACAAGACCATAGGTGTGCCTGGTCGAAGATAAACAAAGTCAGACACTACTTAAAGTGGTAAGGACAGATTTTAATCAGTAATAACCACTGAATAGGGAGAAAGAGTCCAGCATGGACTCTACTCGTCTTCGATTGGTACAGAAGTAACTGGGTGTTGTAACAGGAGAATGAGGCAGTCGGGCAGGCAGCAAGCGAGGGCTGGGTGGAGCCAGGGAAGGGAACAACAGGAAGGGTTAGTCAGTGTAACTGCGATCAGGCCAGCTCTGTCTGCTAGCTGGCAAGGACCGAAGGCTGGATTCTACCTTTCCACAGACACTGGGAGACAGAGGCCTTATCTGTTGGCAAGAACAAACAGTAAAATTTTTTTGGTAGCCTGGAGTTTTCTGAGGCAGGCACTTTAAGGGGATTAGGGTGAACCTAAGGATGTGGCCTTGAGCTGTTAGAGACTGTTAAGTGTTTTTCGAGTCTTTGTAGGCCAAGGCTGGGGGGCCTAATTGAGAGAGAGGGCCCTGAGGAGCCTGGTGAGGGTTTGGTCAAGGAGAGACTTGGTCAGTCTTCCATTTTTTTGTTACTTCAATAGACCCTAACTCATGTTCATTAATAGATCAGTTGTTTTTTTTTTTTTTTTTTTTTGCAGTACGCGGGCCTCTCACTGCCGTGGCCTCTCCCGTTGCGGAGCACAGGCTCCGGACGCGCAGGCTCAGCGGCCATGGCTCACGGGCCCAGCCGCTCCGCGGCATGTGGGATCCTCCCGGACCGGGGCACAAACCCGCGTCCCCTTCATCGGCAGGCGGACTCTCAACCACTGCGCCACCAGGGAAGCCCAACAGATCAGTTTTTGAACTCAGTCTGAACTAACGTTTGAACTTAGCCCATATACTTATCTTATATGTCTTCAAACCTTCATACAAGACATAAAGCTCCTTGCCAATAATGGTAAAAATAATTGCTCTAGTTAGGGGTGACACAGAGTCATATTGCTGAGTGCCTATTCTGACCCCCCAAACTGATTCCATCACTTATTCATGAACTTCAAGCCTCGTGTTCCTCAGCTGTAAAATAGGGGTAAACTTATGGAGAGGTTCTAAGATTAAAAAAGAAAATACATCATACAATGGGCATTCAATACATATAAACTTAAAAAAATAAGAAACACAAAGAGATATGCAACACATGAGAGACGACAAGGTGAGCAAGAAATAAAATTCTGTTAATTATTTGGAACAAATAATAAAATTAGGGAGCATTTATATACATATGTAATGAAATGTTTATTGTCCTGTCATGGGTTAGATTTTAGATATCATTATTCTTGCACAAGTCTCGTCTGTAGGAATCATATGAATGTTACAAATTAGAGGGTCTGTTAGCACAACACATGGGATGTTTTATTCCTGCCTGGACCCCCATTAGTGTTAATAGGGAAAAGAGGACAACAGATGGATTTAAGGCAGTCATTAGAAGGCATTAGCATTGTGCCATAGTTGGTAGTGATTACATCAAACTTTACACAAATTCACTTTCTGATGACTACCAAGAGCCTCTAAAAAGTGTGTTGCTGCTATATTCATGCATCATTTGCTGCCTACAATTTGAGAAAATTAGCATCTGTCAACTGCATTATTCAGCTGCACAGGGTGGAAATTAATGGACAATACCATTCCCTCTTTGTTGTAGGAGAGGTAAGCTTGCCTAGCAATCTGGCTGCTCTATTTTAATACCACATTGAGCTTTTTGTTACAACTGGAACTTTGATCAGTTCTGTGTTCTTTGGAAACACATTGCTAAAACTCCAATAAGCTTATTAAAACATTTATTAGATACTGTCTACTGACATAACTAGAAATTTAAAGGCAATAAATAGAGGTCCATATGAAAGCTGAAATCTGTTGGCCAGAGTGAAACAAGAATTTGTCAAGCTTCAACCACAGAGCTATGGGTTATTGGAATGGGTTTTTTATACTGGTTATTGTTTCTCCTTTGGTCACAGGGCCTCTACTTAACAGAATAAGTAGAAATATCTCCAGCCATTTATGTATGACAATAAGTAGATTACTAAGACTCAGATTGTGACTTGGTCTGCCGAGGGTACATATGGTCTTTTTCCTGGAATGGGTTTTCCTTTGTTTTCACCCTGAATTTCAAAATAACAAGAAGCAAGACCTCCATAAAGAGGTCTTCAAATGTGAGATACATGCTTTCAACGCACCCAGAAGCTTAAGTATCCCTCTGAAGTACAAAAATATCAGGTCAGAAATAATTTCAGCAGAAATTAAATATAGCCTCTGGAGACCTACTTTGTCATTGAAGAATAATGGTTCCTACCTAGATTTAAAAGCTTCCAGTAAAAAAGTTCCTTATCACCTGAAATGAAATATAGATTGAGCAGTCAGTCCATGGTCTTACATATTGGGTTACCTCTCTTTTTTTTTTTTTTTTTTTTTACTGTTTTTCCACTTAACATTTTTACTTCTTTATTTATTTATTTTATTATTTATGGCCGTGTTGGGTCTTCGTTTCTGTGGGAGGGCTTTCTCTAGTTGTGGCAAGCAGGGGCCACTCTACATCACGGTGTGCGGGCCTCTCACTATCATGGCCTCTCTTGTTGTGGAGCACAGGATCCAGACGCGCAGGCTCAGTAGTTGTGGCTCACGGACCTAGTTGCTCCGCGGCATGTGGGATCCTCCCAGTCCAGGGCTCGAACCCGTGTCCCCTGCACTGGCAGGCAGATTCTCAACCACTGCGCCACCAGGGAAGCCCTGGGTTACCTCTCTTGACTACAAACAGGACATCAACGACAACAGAAGACCCAGGAACTACATAACAAAGCAGTCTTGAGAAAGGGTTTCTGGTGCTCAGTTATACATAAGAACTCTGGGAAAGCTTGTTTATCCCTCTAAGGTCGCCACCAGGAAGAAAGGGTAGCTGAGGTGGTCCACGTGTTGCCCTCAAGGGTTTTGGCGAGGGAGGGGGGCCCACAGGAGGGAGGGAAATAGAATGGTGCCAGCATCACAGAGGCAAGGGGCTAGGGACAGAAAGAACAATGGGCAGCTGGCACCGTGCTGGTGCCATGAGCAAGCAGATGGGGCCACATGCTCACATCTCTCATCTGTTAGCTTTACCTTTGGGCTACCAGGCTGCTGCTGACCTGAGCATCTACTTGAAGCTCTCACAGCAGCCCCCAGAAAGTTCACATCCACCACTAAAGTGGGAGGAGGGCCATTCCCACCACTTTACCTTCTCCACTGCCTACTAAAACCCCCCTTGCTTAATTCCACTTTTGGGTATATACACAAAAGAAGTGAAAGCAGGGACTCGAACAGATATGTGTACACCCGTGTTCATAGCAGCATTATTCACAATAGTCCAAAGGTGAAAACAACCCTAATGTCCACTGATGGATGAATACATAAACAAAATGCAGTGTATACAAACCAATGGAATATGATTCAGCCTTTGAAAGGAAGGAAATTGACACACGGATGAGCCTTGAAGAAGTACTAAGTGAAATAAGCCAGATGCAAAAGCACACATGTCATATGATTCCACTTATATGAGGTTCCTGGAATAGTCAAATTCATTGAGATAGAGAGTTTAACAGTGGTTACTGGAGGGCTGGGGAGAGGGGGGGATGAGGCATTATTGTTTAATGGGTACAGAGTTTCAGTGTGAGATGATGAAAAAGTTCTGGAGGTGGATAATCGTGATGGTTGCACAACAATACGAATGTACTTAATGCCACTGAATTGTATACTTAAAATACAATAAAGTACAAATGGTTAAAATAGTAAATTTTGTTATGTATATTTTCACACACACACACACACACACACACACACACCCTCCCTTGCTTAGCCCAAACCACCATACCTTCTATAGGAAAAAATGAGGGAGTCCTTTTTGTTGTCCAAAGGAGGTATCCACAGTGAACTACATCAGCACCTGCTTTCACAAATTATACTTAAGCTCTCCAAATCATTCACAAGTCAGAGGAACTGAGTTTTTCAAGACCCCTCCAAACTTTCAAAGTGGAGAAAGCTTAAAGACCGTGATAAGTCACTGGCAGAATCCAGGCAGAATCCATGAGTCAGCAGCCATCACCCTACAGTGTACTCCATCATCATGAAGATATTCCTCTTTCATGCCCCATTGCTCAACTCTAAACATCGGTTCCCGCATCATAGTGGCTGTCGTGCTCACAGGCAATTACAGCCTCCCTTTATTCATCTTCAGCTGTGCTACTACAACACAGAGACATGGTCCCTTTCATCTTCCCTCTCACATGGGTGACTGACTTCCAATTTCTTGTCCCCACTGCAAAAGAATAACTATACCTAGACAGCATCAACAATGCTGCTAAATCAGTCTTCTTAATGGCATAAATAAATATAGTTTTGGAAACCGACAGATTTGTGACCAGGGAGAGCTGAAGTTCACTGACTCCTATATTGAGCTGCTATTCTAGCCTTAAAAGAAAAAGTGCTGTGTGTTGACTCACACAAAAAAAGTCCAAAGCGTAGGCTTGACCCCATGTCCTTGAAGGCATCACTGCCTACTAGCCAGGGATCTCCAACTGACAAGGAAACTGAAAGATGAATGGAGAGAGGACACATGCCTTTAGGGAGGTTGGTTGTCAGAGCACAGTGACACCAATGGGGTATCAAGTTCGGAATCAAATTAATCGCCCAATGCAGCAGTCTCTAAACTGTTTTGCTGCTAGACTCAACTCCACCAGAGATACCCAACATCACTTCTTAGAATATTATCAGCAGCACTGTATATTTAACATAGAATGGCAAGGCAATATTACTAACCACAAGGGCCTGAGGACAAAGTTAGGAAGATGCTTGAAAAGGTGGGACAAAGTTAGGGGGATGCTTCAAAAGGAAGCTTGTAGCAAGCAGAGCAAACAGCAGATGCTAACAGTTTCGGGAAATCCCAGACTGACTGGGTCCATGACAATTATTTCACGAAGTCTCTAAAGCCCAATTCCATACCGTGAGAGAGCTAGGGACTGCGGAAAAATACCAGAACAAACATGTCTACCGTGCAGAAATCAAAGCCGCTGGACACACCGCAAGGCTATGGAGCAGCATCTCAAGCTGCCGCTGCCACTGTCAACTGCAGCTTTAAATCAAAAGTAACATTCAGAGTGAAATGCGCCAAGATGATTCAACGGGATAGTGGTCTCTTTACCCTGAATTACAGAGAGCCACCCTGTTACCCTTGCCATCTAAGGTCAAAAGGGCAAAAAATGCCAACACGCAGTCTATTTTTTAATGGAAACAATTCAAATCTACACTTACAGAGAAATATATTTGGCCTCTCTTTTCTTTTCCCTTAACTTTTTTTTTTTTTTTTTTTTTTGGCGGTACATGGGCCTCTCACTGTTGTGGCCTCTCCTGTTGTGGAGCACAGGCTCCGGATGCGCAGGCTCAGCGGCCATGGCTCAGGGGCCCAGCCGCTGCACGGCATGTGGGATCTTCCCGGACCGGGGCACGAGCCCGTGTCCCCTGCATCGGCAGGCGGACTCTCAACCACTGCGCCACCAGGGAAGCCCCCTCTTTTCCCTTAACTTGCTCTTAAAGAAGAAATATTTCTTCTCACCTACCAAGATTACCAAATTCTAATAAGGGAAGATATTAGGATCATATGAGTTAATACACGAAACAGAGCTTAGTAAGCTTCAGTGTTCCTATTATATTTAGTACGTGCACTGCTGCCTTTCGGTATACCAACACCCAGCCACTTCTCCCATTCTGCTATGAGACCCAGCCCTCGCCAGCAAGTCCCTCTTGCACCAAGACCACCAAGGTAGTCTCCCTTCAAGGGGTGATTGTATGGATTTAAAATTCTTATCAAAAAGTACAGAATGGTTTGGCTCTAAGCTCTAGCTGTACAGACCAAAGGCTAATGTGACAACTGAAAATTGATTTTTAAGGAAGTATTAAGTAGAGCTACTCTAATGAGAACATGGTAGCAAGAATCTGACACCAAGCAGCATTGCCTAGAATGTGTGAGTGAGGGCACCCGGGAGCTGGGTGGGGACGGTGTCTAAGCGACACCAGGCACAGGTCAGAGCGAACATCTGCAATCTCGCCTCCCTCCATCCTTGTATTGAAATATAATTCAGCAGAAAGAATTGCTAGATATGTCTAAAGCCCCTGGGAAATGACAGATATTGATGAATGCTGTTGGGAAGATATATGGAAGGAAACAGCAGATAAATAGAACCATTTTTTCTCAGTCATTTTGCGGATATGTGGAGCAGCTGTTAAACGACCTGTCAGCTCCCCGCGCTCTCTTCCTCTGTCTCCTTCCTCACCCCCATCTGCATTCTCTACACCTTTCTAAACCCTCCCGGAGGACCACTATCTTGCCCTCTTCAAAATAATCATCAAGCGAGTAGGAGTCATCTCCTCCTCCCCTGTCATAATCTGGCTGCTGAACCCAGTTAGTCCAACCCTTTCCAAAATGTCATTCTATCCTAACATGTTGGCTGCCCCCTATGGATCCTGGAAAGACAGCTGACCCTTGAACAACACAGGCTTGAACTGCACAGGTCCACTTATGTGTGGATTTTTTTCAATGGTCAACATGCCAGTACTACACGACGCAGAAGGGTTGAACCCGCAGATATGGAACCACGGATGTGGAGGAACCATTGATAGGGAGGGCAGGCCTTAAGTTGTTTGTGGATTTTTTTGTGTGTGTGTGGTACGCGGGCCTCTCACTGTTGTGGCCTCTCCCGTTGCGGAGCACAGGCTCTGGACGCGCAGGCTCAGCGGCCATGGTTCATGGGCCCAGCCGCTCTGCGGCATGTGGGATCTTCCCGGACCAGGGCATGAACCCATGTCCCCTGCATCGGCAGGCGGACTCTCAACCACTGCGCCACCAGGGAAGCCCTGTTCGCGGATTTTTGACTTCACAGAGGGTTGGCCTCCCCAACCACCTTGTTCAAGGGTTGTTCAAGGGTCAACCGTACGTTCAATTTTTAAACTCCTGAAGTGAAACTACTGAATTCAAATCCATTACCATTTGGCCCCAGTCACGAGACTCAAATCTAAAATTCAAAGCCTGACTACCACCATGTAGTGGCTTTGTGACCTTGTTTACCTCTTAAGCCTCAGTCTCCCATAAATGCTCTGTACAAATGGACATGATTGGGCTTCCCTGGTGGCGCAGTGGTTGAGAGTCCACCTGCCGATGCAGGGGACACGGGTTCGTGCCCTGGTCCGGGAGGATCCCACATGCCGTGGAGCGGCTGGGCCCGTGAGCCATGGCCGCTGGGCCTGCGCGTCCGGAGCCTGTGCTCCGCAACGGGAGAAGCCACAACAGTGAGAGGCCCACGTACCAAAAAAAAATAGAAAAAAGAAAAAAAAATGGACATGATTGACCAACCTCCTGGGGCGATGGTGAGGACAATTGAGGATGTACACAGACAGCTTGTCATACCATCTGGCAAATAGAAGGCCCACAATAAACAATGACTTATTATCCCCTCTACTTTCCATTGCTAAACAACTCTTCCTGGCAAGAGCACTCCTCCTCCATATCGTTCTCAGGCTGGATCAAATACTCTCCAGCTCAGGGCCCTTCGGGGTAAGAGGCTCTCATTCCCTTCACCAAGTGGACACAAGAGCACAGAGTGGGAAACCAGTCAGACAGGGATTTGCACCCTGGTTTCACCATCTATTAGCTGCGAAACCCTTGATAAATTACTTTCCCTCTCTGAGCTTCTATGTCTAGACCTCTAGTGATGACGATCATAGGTAACACACACCAAGTGCCCAGCACAGTGCTGAACACACAGTGTGTGTTCCATGGTGGCTCAGGTCCCTTCCAGGATGCTTTACCCATTTTGGCATCATTGGCATTGAATCTACAACCAGGGACCTTACTAGCCTTACCTTCCCCCTCATTAATCACCTGCTTCTATGGGGCTGCCTGCGTATAGGGTGCCATCTATTTCTGTACATAATATGCTTTCCTACATTGCAAACTCAGTGTCAGCTGGGACCGTATCTCATCTGTCTTCGTAGCCCCACATCACAGCCCACACACAGAAGCTACTGACAGTTTACAGGATCACGTACTTATGCCTGTGCATATTAACTCTCCACTCTGTCTCTCATTTATATTTCTCCCAGGGTTCGGATTTTTTCATTTTTGTTTAGTTCCCCATTGCCTAGAATGTTCAAATGTGGTTCAGTTGTTTGTTTTGTAACCATAGCAATAGTGAAAAAAGGCTCAGCGGCCTTAAACTTGATACAAGAACATGGTATCACTTCTCCTGGCTTTTCTCCTGGATTTTCTCTTCTAAAACCCATCTCCAAAAGAGTCTGACACAGCCACAAAACTGTGTATATCCAAGGCCAACTGTTTAACCTGAGTACATGTGAGGACAATTTGTACTTAATATCTTACTTTTTGAAGAAATTATGAATCCTACTCAGTAACATTCTTTAGCCCACTAAGACGCTTTGATTGACACACCCAAATGTCATTGGCATCCTGTGATGCTAAACACTTCTGACAACTGCCCTACATCTAAACAGTTAGGACAGAGGCCAAGGAAGAATTAGGGATCAGGAGCTTTCCAAGAAAAACAAAAAGAATAAAGGCAGCCACAGGGGCATAAAATAGACTCCATATGACAGTCGAAGCAGAAATTTCCAGACAAGTCCAAACTTCCTAACAAGTTCTCTAGCTTTATTACAAGGAAACGTCTATGTACAATCTAATTCACTTAATGGTATATTTCCATATATATTTCTTTGGAATAGTTCCTAGTTTCATGTAAGCTTTTGTTCCAAACAGATTCCAAATTCTTCTTCCATAATGTCTATGTGTGCCCCCTAAAGAACATATTATTTTTGTCTTAAGAAATCTTTGTTGATACTGATTAATGAATAAACAGGAAATCTAGAACAAAACTATACAATTTTTTTTCCCCAAAAGACTGCATAGTAGATCTGCTCCAGCACCTCCAAATGGCAATCTATTAAAATGCCCTATTTCCGGGGTGGGAGATCTCAATCAAGGACTGTATAATCCTTACTAGGAAAGTTAATGTCCACTCTACCTGGTTTAAAAGCAACAGGATCTAGGAACCACTGTTATCCAAACTATAACCCTGTGCCTTGAATTAAGTTCTAACAAATCACTAAATGCCTTGCAAAACATAACATTGCCCTTGTTTTTAAGAAGAGAAAATTTTAAGCCAAGATTAGCATCATGATTGCCTCAAGCACTGCTTGGAAATTAATGACCAGTGTAGGGATGGAATTCAACCTTTCCATTTCTGGTCTCTTATGTAGCCCCTGACTTCTGAAAGTTCAGATGACATTAAGTAGCCTTGAACTCCAAGATCAGTGCCTCATATCTTAAAGTAACAGTATCACTAGGCTACTTAACATTTCTTTTTAGGGAATTCAGTCATGCTTATGAGGAAATCAGTGTGCTCTGGCACTCAGGTAGGGGGCAGGTAGCTATTGGGTTGTTCGAATCATCCTCCAAATAGTCATCTCTCAAGATTGAGAGCCTGATCATTTTCTTCTAGCCATTCATTAAATGCATTTAATCTCCTACTATTTGAATCCACCGAGAGCACTGTAACACAGACTTACACACACCAAAGAGTATCATACGTCATATCTGCTTATAGTTGTCCACAAAGCTGGTCCTGTCTCCAAGGTGACTGCAGGTAAAGGGGTGGAGGGCGGGGAGCATGAGAAAGGATAGTGCACTAATGTCTGTGTGTAAGACCCCTAGCATCTTGCCCCTCATGCCATGCATGTATTTATGAGACAACATGTCTGATAAAGCCTCAGTACAGAACCCTCCCTGTAGTTACTGATAGAGTTGCCAGTTTTCACAGAACTACAGGATGCCTAAGTAAACTGGCATGCAAATAAACAGGATTATGTATACCACAAATATTACACTGTATGCGTCAATGCTAAAAATATTATTACGAGTCTCTCTGAAATTAACATTTAACTTAGTGTTATGTATTTTATCTGGCGACCCAATTCACTGAGCACTTAGGATTGGCAATGCAGGAGGCTTTGCTTTGAGGGTTCAAGGAAAAGGTCCTCAAGGAATTTATAAAGTAGTAAAAGGGATGACAGGTCCACAAATAATAGGAAGTTAAAAGTGATCCATCCTGGAAGAGGACAATGTAAGATGGTAGCAGGAAGGAGAGAGTGAAAGTATAGCTGCCGAAGTGATGTGAAGGGGTTTGAGATGGATCATGAGCTTCATCTCGTTGTTTTGTACACCGAACATGGGGGTCTCATTGCTCTGGGTTTGTGCATGTATCACCTACCACCATTTTTATATTATTTATATATACCAGTGCAGCCAAAAGCTAGTAAAATGGAGTAGAAACAAAACAACAACAAAAATGCTTTGCACTGAGACTCCTAGCAAACAAAGCAAAGACAGAAACACAGTGGGATACCCAGCTCTCATTACTTAATAAAAGAAAGAATTCAAATTTGTCAGACCACACAACCTCTTTTTCCTCATTTTGAGCTCAGAGAAATTTGTTTCGGAGGTTTTAATAAAAGGGCAATAACATACATAATTCTCACTGTCGTCCAGAGTAATTTAGGGCAAAACTGCGGGCAACTCCTACATTATGGAACACTAAATAAAAACTGAGGGTGCAATGCTGTGTGTGCACGCATACATGTGAACACATAATCAAAGTCCATGTATACACTTTACATACATACATGCCTCTCCTTTACAGGGACTTGGAAACTGGGAACTAAGGTACCTTAAGCAAAATTCTTACTCAAGTCTAACTTGGTGCAGTGTTAATAATTTACACAGTGGTCATGACTCCACCTGTATTCTTATTTAGAAAAAGGGAAACAGATATTTAAATGGTACCATTCTCTCTTTTCAAAGGTTTTACCCACCAGGGATCAAGTCAACAAGGAGTTAAAAAGCAAGGAGGTGGGGGGGCTTCCCTGGTGGCGCAGTGGTTGAGAGTCCGCCTGCCGATGCAGGGGACACGGGTTCGTGCCCCGGTCCGGGAGGATCCCACATGCCCCGGAGCGGCTGGGCCCGTGAGCCATGGCCGCTGAGCCTGTACGTCCGGAGCCTGTGCTCCACAACGAGAGAGGCCACAACAGTGAGAGGCCCGCGTACCGCCAAAAAAAAAAAAAAAAAAAAAAAAGCAAGGAAGGGACTTACTTTCAGCTCTCCCTTCAGGCCCTGTTGGGATGCAGGGGACTGAGACAGTACTGTCAAAAAACAGAGAAATGATCTGGCTAGGCAGACACAAGAAAATAAATTTAGCCCCGACAATATGCATTGATTAAGTACTTGAATGACAATGGAACATGACAATGACAAATGCAGGCTACCGCCACCAGAGTCATTAATACATCAGAAACACTAATTTTTACCAATCTTTAAACATCCCGGTTGGTGGCATTTGCATTTCCTTGCCTACTCTTTTTTCCTGCGGAGATGACAAAAAGTCAGCTCCATTTTCAGTTTCCATCCAGGAAGTTAAAAAAAAAAGGTCTACATTCCTGATCTTTGATTAGCCCCTGAAAATGAGTTTTTTTATTTTTTTTAATGTATGCTTTTTTAAAAAAAATTTATTTATTTTTGGCTGCGTTGGGTCCTCATTGCTGCGTGTGGACTTTTCTCTAGTTGCTGTTGTCTTCATTGTGGTGCTCGGGCTTCTCATTGCGGTGGCCTCTCTTGTAGCGGAGCATGGGCTCCAGGCACACGGGCCTCAGCAGTTGTGGCACACGGGCTCAGTTGCTCCATGGCATGTGGGATCCTCCCAGACCAGGGCTCGAACCCATGTACCCTGCATTGGCAGACAGACTCTCAACCACCGTGCTGCCAGGGAAGCCCTGAAAATGAGTTTTAAATAAGAGATGGATGGCCTGGTGTGCTCAGTTTCAGAGGACAGGACGTCACTGCCAGGCTCCTCCAGGGGAGAAGGTGGGCTTCCTTGCTCAACAGTGAAGAAAGGATGTAAGTGTAAGGGGAAAAAAGGAAGGAAAACCAGCCTCTGCAAAGACTCCCCCATCCCTCATCTTGGTAGCTAAAAGTATTCACTATGCAAGGTCAAAGGGACCTTGAGAGTATCTGGTCCAACGCACTCATTTTACAGATGAGGAAACTGAGAACCAGAAATGAAGGCATAGCTACTTAGCGATTGACTTGGGACAAGAATCTGGGCCTCAGATCCCCACTTCAGGCCCTTCTCATTACACCTCGAAAAATCAGTACAGGAGTTGTCGTGACGCTATCCCCACCCAGACAAGTCACTTGCTTTCCCATCTTTAAACCCCATTCAGTGTGACTCAGTTATTCCATTCTCCTTCGGATCTGCATCCCCCCCAATCACTGTTTTCCGGAGGACTTATGTGTGGTCCAATGTACTGATTCCAGTACGTGCGCAGTTAGCACCCACGTGCACCTCTGTGCAGCTGCACTGCAGTTGGATTGTATATAAGAAAATGTCACCACGAGAGCCGGCTACCTATGTCCAACTTCCTACATGGGTTCCAGTGTGGCAGGAAATGGCAGCACCCACCTTGCCTTCCCCGACCTTACCTCCCCTTCCTCAATAACTCAAAGAGTGCTATAGGTGGGATTTAATAAATAGTTGATACTAATTTCCAATTATTTAAATTCATGTTTCATATTCTTAACTGTAATACCATCAATTCAACTTTCGTGGCTTTCTCATTTATGCTGAAGAGTCACAGGGATCTAAAACCACATCATCTCTTAAAGACAATACATATACAAAACTGAGAAGACAAGCTTGGAATCAGCATGCTTTTCAGAACCTACAAGTACACAACGCATGAAGGAGAGGAAAACCATGTCCTGCCATACCCAGGCCTCGGTCTATCCTATCAGCATTAAACAGATCTTCAGGGAAGTACTAGGAAAAAACTGGGGAGAAAAGAAGGAAAATGATTATACTCCTTAAAAAAATTTAACCCCTTGATAAAATGCTTTAAAAAAAAACCCTGAAATCAGTTTTCTATTCTAAATAAAATTTTAAGAACAAACAAATTTTTGAGATATGGATTCAAAACTCATTTTTTTCAGTCAGGAATAACAGAAGTCCATTATTTATAGAATCACCCTAGAACACAAGAAATAAGGGGGAGAGACAGAGAGAAAGAGAAACAGAGAGAGAAAACTGGGAGAGAGAAAAACTGTTTGGGGGATCCTAATATTCATACATCTTTGGTTTGTTTCTATTAAGTGTCTTCTTTAGCCTAATCGGTGTAGAGAACTTCCTTATATATTTGGATACATACAACCTTTAAAATAATGCTAGCAAAAACTTTAAATGACCACTAGACACTCTCTTCTTTGGAGTACTTGGAAGAATTTCAGTCACTTGGTTTGATCACATCCAACATACCCAGCCTAAGGTCAAGAAGGCCAACTTATTTTGCAGGTGATAATGGTTTAGCTGTATCTCAGTATGCAACTGATGTTCCTACCCTAGCCATCTTGAAATTCTGTATCACAATGATTTAAGGCCCAAGTTACCTTTTGCCTTGCAGAAGGCGCTTCAAGAAACTTAAATCAGGTCTTCCAGCAACAACACCTTCTTAATGAACACTCAGGACTAATTTTAAGTCCTTCAAATTCTATCTGGTACAGAACTAAAAAACGGATTTCTGACGAGCCGGACTCGCTGATGTAGCACGGCTCCGAGCACTCTCTGGAGCTCATGCACACATCAAAGCAAACAGCCCAGTCTCTCATCTGACTCTCAGTATAAGAGCAGCACATTCGAGTCCTCATGTCTTCATTTAGACTCTTTGCTTGATTCCCCTCTCATGCCTGACATCACCTCCTGGGATGCTTTCATTGGTGCCAAATGTCTGAAGGAGCGATTTGAGCTTCAAATAGGACTCTGCAGCCCAGCTCTGAACAAGGTGGCCACTTGGCAATTCCCAAGCAGCAGGTGACCAGGGGCCTGGGAACCACCAAGTGATGCTTCCCCGTCAGTGGGAGCAATGACTCATGGGTAAGCCATCTGCATGGGCGATGAGCTACAGCAGAGGGCCCCCCGGACAGACAGCCACTGGGAGGCAGCGTCTGCCAAAGAAGCTGGCTAGCAGCTGCATGCCCCATTAAGGCGGAGTCTCAGGAGATCTTCCTACCCTGACAAGGAGATACTACATACACAAAATACATCTACATTGCCATCTTCTAATTAGAACACCTAGATAGCAAACAAAATATCCAGACTTAAGCTGACATAGGAACAGAGAAGACAGCAAGTGGTTTTAAAGGCTAATTAAAATCATGCACCCTCACCAGAAAGAAGATGCTAATGGATTTGCCTCTTGATTGCTTGGTGACTCAGAAAAAATAGGTAGAGACACTCTCCAGACTCATAAACCACTGTGGAGGAAGTACACAATGTTACAAGTTCTAAAACAGAACACTAAAGCCACGTAAAAGAATTTCTGCCCCCAGTTATATGCTCTCAGAGTAGAAAATTTGTAAGTATTGAGAAATAGTAAAACAAATAGAAGCCAGATGTTTTTAAGCCAGTAAAACCCTAAGTGCGAATTATCTAGGTTCTTTTTCCGGTTGGCCAAAAGCCAAAAATCCAAACTGAGAGCATCATTGTCTTTACAACAACTGTAAAGACCTTTACCCTTTAAAAGTTTTAAAACTTGCCAGATTTCAAAATATGAACATATCGGCCATCCTTCATGGGCTGGTTAAGTCAAACAGCCCACCCACTGCTCGGTCCACAGTCCCACCACACTTCCAGGCTCCCATGGGCTTTGGCCCTACCCCTGGAGAATCCCACACTGGGCACCAAAACCCCCTGACTCTTACACAGCTCAGCTCCACCCTCCCCATGGCTCTCCTGAGTGACCCTGGACCAGGTCCCTCTGCTATATTCTGTGGAACTGATGTTCCCAGTTCACAAATTTCCCTGGTGTCTTAATATTTCCCTCAAACATGTACACTGACTTCACTTTCAATTCATGATCACAGACCTTGAATGGGCTGTCAGTGCTTCCAAGAAACCCTACTACATTTATAGCCTGCCTTCCTATTCTCTAAGAACATTTCAGACTTCCTTCTCTAGTCAATTCCCATAGAACCCTCCCGAAGCCCACAAAGATATCTCATAATGCAGAGACGTGAAGCCACTAAATCAATTAAACTACCTGCTTTTTTATGCAAAGAAAATTATTAAAATCACTGATCTGGAAAGGGAATATTTTAAAATTAAACTTATTTTGAAGTAACTGTGGGTTCGCATGCAGTTGTAAGAAATAATGCAGAGAGCTCCAGGTATCCTTTACCCAGGGTCCCTCAATGGTAACATCTTACAAAACTATGGTGTACAGTCACAACCCCGATGATGACATTGCTACAGTCAAGATATAGAACATTTCCACCACTGCAGAATCCCTCATGTTGCCCGCTCATAGCCACACCTACTTCCTTCCCATGTCTTCCTCCTTAAGTCCTGACAACCACTAATCAGTTCTCTACCTCTATAATTTTGTCATTTCAAGAATATGATACAGAAATGGAATTATACAACATGTAACCTCTTGGGGTATTTTTGTTTTGTTTTTGTTTTTTAACTCAGCCTAATTCTTTGGAGATTCACCCAGGTTGTCACGTGCATCACCTGCCATATCAGTAAACAAAGGATGGTGCAGCCATCAAGCCAGCAGCCACTGCAGCTGCCACCCAACTGTGTACCCTGAGGGAATTCAGGGTGGAGAAAAGCAGGATTCTGGCCCTAGATAGTGAAGGTACATATCAAAGGAATGATTTCAGAGTCCAGACTCTTGCACCTTCCCATACACCGAAAAGAAAAGCGCTAAATTCATTAACTTGAGATGTGTGTTTTTCTTTAACTAACAGTAATCTTTGGATGTCCCTACTACCTGTTTTTGTTGTTGCTGTTTCCGAAAACTGTTAAATATCCTGGCTTCTTCCTTACCTCCTCGCAGCAGTTCCTCAGATCTGACAGGCTGCCTCTCAGGTTTAACTCCTCAGCAAGTCCACCGAATAAAACATAGTTCTCAACTTTTAGGTTGTGCTTTTTTTTTTTCAGTAGACAATTGGTAGTTTGTTCCTTTTTATTGCTGAGTAGTATTTCATGGTATAGATGTACCTAAACTACCTGCTTTTTTTTTTTTTTTTTTTTTTGCGGTACGTGGGCCTCTCACTGTTGTGGCCTCTCCTGTTGCGGAGCACAGGCTCCGGACGCACAGTCTCAGCGGCCATGGCTCACGGGCCAAGCCACTCCGCAGCATGTGGGATCTTCCCGGACCAGGGCACAAACCCTCATCCCCTGCATCGGCAGGCGGACTCTCAACCACTGCGCCACCAGGGAAGCCCTAAACTACCTGCTTTTGCATCCATTTTCTCCTCCTTCCTCCTGTTACAATGAAGGAAGTACCTCTCTCCCTACAAAGGCCAACAATTTGACATGTGCTCCGGATACCCTGCCAGCTGCTTCCACAGCACTTGACTTCTCTGGTTATCATCTCTTTCTTCTGAACCATCCTCAACACCTTACAAACATGCTTGCCTGGTTCCCACATTACAATGGTCCCCTCTGACCCCTCATGCCCTTCCAGCTCACATTCGTTTCCTCTAGTCTCTTATAACTGTACAACTTCTCAAAAGAGCTATCTACACTCTCATCAACACATCAGCTACCTTGAAGTCCTTCATTACTGTTTGCTCCTAAGCCAGTTCACTCTAGCTGCCATCCACACTTCAGCACCCTCCTCCTCAAGGTTTCCAGTGACTTACACTGTTGAATCCAATGACAACTTCTTGTCCTCATCTTATTCTCTTAGATGAAGCCCATCCTTTCCTTCTCAAAATATGACTCTTGCTTCTGTTACTGCACAGTCCTACCTAGACATTCTGACTTAACATGCCCCACAGGCATTTCAGACCTAACATACTGAAAACTAATCACACCCAATTTCTTTATTAAAGAAATTAATAAATCTATTAAAACCTATTTAATAAACCATAAATCTATTAATAAACCATATTAAAACCTATTTCTCAGTCTTCTCTGATTTTGTAAATGCCATGTTTCCCTTGCCTCTTGTGTAGCTGGACTCAGAGGCCACAGTCCAGCAGGGACCATACTTCTTAGCCCTCCCCCAACAGCAGCACCAGCCTTGAATTTGGCTCTGACCATGTGAGAGGATCTTGCCAAACAAATGCGAATGGAAATAAAGTGTGTCTCTTCCAGGATGGGACTTTTAGGAAGTCAGAAAAGTTTTTCTTCTCTTTCCACTTCTACCAGCTGGAAGCAGAGTGTGGAGGCCATAAAGAAGAGCCAGAGCAGAAGGTGGAAGGAATGCGGGTCCCTAACTCACCAGGAGGGAGAGAGCTGCCTGATAACCCAAAACACTTACATGAGCTAGAAATATGTGACAACTGTGTTAAGCCCCAGAAATTTTTTAGTTTGCTTGCTCTAGCACATGGTATCATCCTAATACACACCATCTTTACATAGGCATTCTTTTGATGGTATTACAAACATGAAGAAATCCAGAGCATATACGAGAGTATTCAGGTGCAATATTTACTGAATACCAAGGCTACCTATAACATAGTTATGTTTCATGTAAATTTGCTTTCATCTAAATTCTGTCAGACTTGCCCACTAAGCTAAGGAGGCCTTTAGGATGAGAAACCCATTAAACTCTACACAGCACTTAAACAGAATAGCCTTCAAGTTTTTTAAAGAAAAGAACGTTTTCTGGCATTGTGTGGTTTGTTTTCCCTTTCCCTCTTGAAGTAAAATTCATTCTGAAATGTGCTTTTTTTGAATTTTCAGATGTTATCCCCAACAAGTAGGAAAAATCTCTCAAGATTTTCCCCCAGATAGAATACAACGACGCTAACGGTTTTAGAAGTTCTAATTTGCACTGTCTAGAAAGTTGATTTCCTATTATTGTGTGCAAGTGACACACATACAAAGATTCCTCTTTGTTTTACATTCCAAACAACCCAAATATGTTTTGAAAGACACAATTCTCTGCATAAGAAAAAGAAGTCTTCCTTCATTTTCTGCGTGTTAGGACTACAACACACAAACATCACAGCTGTGGAATGCAGGAGTAGGATTCAGGGCAATCTTTTTTTTAACATCTTTATTGGAGTATAATTGCTTTACAATGGTGTGTTAGTTTCTGCTTTACAGCAAAGTGAATCAGCTGTACGTATACATACATCCCCATATCTCCGAGGGCAATCATTTGCATATCAAGAAGCCAGGAGTCAAGATCCCGAGGCTCTGCCCTTCATTCTGCAGCTTCCTTGCTGTGAACTGTCAGGCACATTACCACTTAGTCAGGCCCAGATTTAAGAATCCCTATGATTTGAATAATGCTTCTATTTCTCATCAGGGGGCTCCAAAGCTCAGTCAATGTTTACACGATGCTTCTGGGTGTCTATTTAGCAAACTGCGGGCCATGAAGATATAAAACATCAGCTTCAAAAAAGAAAAAAAAAAATCCAGGCAGGGATGGGCATGGAGAACACTAGGTCTGTTGTTTAAATGCCAGCCCTGCGTAAAAGGTACTGGTTGTTTGTTCCTCTGATCTAATACTCTTAGTCATTCAAAATTCTAGTTGAGGAAGAAAATGTCAAAAGTTCCATCAAGGGTTTCTGCATGGTAGAATTATGGGCTTATGGCTTTTTCCTTTATGGTGCTCTGGATTTTCTAAACTGTCCACATTGAACACATACCACTTTCTTTTTTTTTTTTTTTTTTGGCGGTACGCGGGCCTCTCACTGTTGTGGCCTCTCCCGTTGCGGAGCGCAGGCTCAGCGGCCATGGCTCACGGGCCTAGCCGCTCCGTGGCATGTGGGATCTTCCCGGACCGGGGCACGAACCCATGTCCCCTGCATCGGCAGGCAGACTCTCAACCACTGCGCCACCAGGGAAGCCCCATATTACTTTCTTAATTGAAAAATTGGTAAATGTAAATATTTTCACTCTGTAAGACTGTTTTTAAAGAGAGACGAAAGCTAACTATGTCAGACTGAATTATTGGTGCCAATTCTTTGCTTCCCCCGGGGAGTGTTATAGATCTGCATCTTTGCCAAGGTATCATGGTGGGTGGAGCATGCCTCTGCCCGTTGATGCTGGGCTTGGCCATGTGACTTGCTTTGGCCAATGGAAAGTTAGCAGACATGGTGCCCGCAGAGGCTTGAAACCTGCCTGTGCAGGTGGAGGTGCACACGCTTGCTCCTGTCTCTTACCAGGAGAACATAATACCTTGGGTAGCTTCTGGCTCAAGGAAGAGGAGAGACACGTGGAGCAGATCTAGACCCAGACTGCATCCTAGAACCAATCACAGCAGAGCCCAGGCTAAATAACCCAAAACCCAGGTGACCTGCAGCCACAGGAGAAAGAAGGGAATATGTACTGTTGTCTGATAGTGAAATTCTGTGGTTATGTAGCATTATTGTCGTCAACTGGTACACCACCTAATACCACAAAAAAACTCAGGGGCAAAAGTAACTCATGGATTGAATTGCAGGGTATAAAAAGGGCCATGTAGCAACCTTCACTTGCCCAATTATAAAGGGGACCAAGTCAACCATAATCCCAGTTTGAGAAAACTTTTTTTTTTTAAAAGCATTGACTAATTTAATCCTCACATCCACGGTGGCATTGGTACTTTTCTTTTTAATTAATTAATTTATTTTTGTTGTGTTGGGTCTCTGTTTCTGTGCGAAGGCTTTCTCTAGTTGTGGCAAGCAGGGGCCACTCTTCATCGCGGTGCGCGGGCCTCTCACTATCACGGGCTCTCGTTGCAGAGCACAGGCTCCAGACGCGCAGGCTCAGTAGTTGTGGCTCACGGGCCTAGTTGCTCCGCGGCATGTGGGATCCTCCCAGACCAGGGCTCGAACCCGTGTCCCCTGCATTAGCAGGCAGATTCTCAACCACTGCGCCACCAGGGAAGCCCGGAAAAAACTCTTTAGTAGACAGGAATTGTTTTCCTTCCTCTCATTAAATATTTAATTATTTAATTACAATTATATTAAGTCCTATGAAAAGATGAGTCCATTCAACAATGAGATTTCACATTAAAAATATATTGTGAGTTTTTCAATGTTAAAATGTATTTTTTCACAACATGATTTAATGTTTATAATTGTTTTCCACTTTACGCGTATAACATATTATGTTTCACCAGTATTCTTTTGCCGGATATCTAGATTTTAGATAATATGTGATTTTAATTATTATAAGTGGTGCTGCTCTAAACATAACTAAAGTTAATTCTCTACACATATTCACGACTATTTCCTTGTGATGAAATCTGAGGAACAGAATGGCTGGATTAAGGAATATGTAAATTTTAAAGTTTTTAATATGTCTTAATTGTCTAGTTTTAATTTACTTTTGTAATTAATGGACCAGGATCCATACAGATTGACTCAGCCCCAGATATTAACTGAGCACAAATTTTCCAATTAATTGAAAAAAAAATTATTCGAACTAATCCTGCTGAAATATATTGCAAACCCATTGGGTACCAGCTGTGCTAGGCACAGTGTAGTGGCCACAAGTACAGACTGTGGAGCCACAACACCTGGGTTCAAATCTTGGCTCTGCTGTTTCTGAGCATCGTGTTGATCTTGTGATCAACCTGCCTGTGCCTCAGTGTTCTCATCTGTTAAATGGGTATAAGTGTGCCTCCCTCATAAATGCACAGAGATGTTGTAAGGATTAAATAAGTAAATAAATGTAATTCCCTAAAAGCTGTGCCTGCCATATAGTAAAGTCTTCGTGTCAGCTGTCATTAGGGATGAATAGATGACAAGGTCACAGACCTTCCTCTCAAAGACCTAAGAGTTTAGTGAAACTTATAAAGGCTAATTGGGTGGCAAAATTTTCAAAATATAAATTAAGCCTCCACATAGTCTTTGTTTCAAAGAAAACAGGAGAAAACTGCTAAAGGAAAACAAACCTTGGAATAAAACAAAGTTAAACAATAGGAAGGCAGCTGGTCTTTAAGTTACAGAAACTATCAAGCACAAACTTATGCCGTCAAAACCAGTTTGACATAAGTTTAGCAACAAGGTCTATTCCAAGGGAAGATCATATGTGATTATTTACAGTTGCCTAAAACCAGTGGAAACCATGTTTCTTAATGATCAGAAATGATGCTTTCTTCTCTCTGCTCTAATACCTGATACTAGCAAAGTGCCTGACACAAAGCAGAAACTCAATTGATAAGGGTTTCAAATTGATGTTCACAAGACCAAGTTATCCATAAACTGCAAATATCCTAAATTCAATTTGTTATGCACCAATACTAATAGCCACCATTACTGGGCTAACTGCTTTGTATGTGTTACTTCATTAAATCCTCAGCTAAGCTATGTAGAAGACCAACTAAGAATGTTTTCTTCATATTCCAAAATCACTTTCAAGCTACTGTTCTTTAAAACAGACTGATGTTCAAGAGATTTTTTTTAAAAGCTCTCCTAAGGACTATTAAACATTTTTGAAAATTATGTGACCAAAAATTAATTAACTAAAATAATTTTATATCAAGCTAAATTGCAAAAGGTAGCTAGAATTGCTAGAGCTGTTGAGATTTTGAAATGGGAATCAAGTTCAGCTTTTTGTTGTTGTTGTTTTTTAAAGGTAAAGGCCAAATTTCATGTTTCTGGTCATATATCTGCATCAAGAGCTATACCTTTGCATTATTTTAAACTTTTAAGTAAACTGATTTAGCAAAAATTGGAGCAACCATTACTCCCCCCCTCCCATTGGTCAAAAATAGTTTAACCAAAGTAAGTAAATTCCCTAAGTGAAATTAGTAAGTAAGGGGTGAGCCTTTTAACCGTTAAGATTTAATCTCCCCTGCTAAAAAACTAAGGGTTAGACTAAATCTTTAGGATCTCCTACTTAAAAAAGCAAATATTCTGCATTTATAGAAATGAAAGCAAAGGAAAATGTCCTAACAAGCATTAAAAGAACATCAGTAAAACTCAAGTGTGAACATTTGCCCTAATTTTAATGAAGTGCAGCAATTTTTTAATGAATTTTTTCCCCTTGGCCTGAAGTCAGCTTCACCTTACACCTCAGCAGTGTGCCACAGTGAGTCACATGTTCTAGACTCTGCACTGATCATGGTACAGAAGCATTTCTGCTCCCAGAAATTTCATCTCCAAAAAGTCAAAATCCATAATTCTCCAAAAAAATGAAGAACTCAACTTGTTTTCCAGGTCATTTATGAACTGACAGACAAGACTGTCATATGTAGAGAAAGTTTCTTTAAAATATTTATATTTAGAGGAAAAAGCTCTCAGAATGAAAAAATAGAAATCTAACCTTTAGTGATTTAAAATTAAGTTTAATAACATGAAAATTTATATGGGAAATTATTTTTTTAAAAACATGCTTGAACTTATTTTAATTTGGCTATCTTTCAAGCCAATAAAAGTTATTTGTAGATTTTCTAGATTTTAATTTTTTAATTAATTAAATTTTAACAACACAATTTAAAAATGGATGAAAGGGAAAAAATGGGTGAAAAATTTAAACAAGCACTTCACAAAAGGAGAAATATGAATGTCCAACGAGCACATGAAAAGATGTTTGACATCATTTAGTCATCAAGAAAATACAAATTAAAAACAGAAAGTGATACGACTACTAACCCATTTAAATGGCTAGAATAAAAAAAAACTGGCAATACCACAGATGGGCAAGGATGCAGAGCCATTAGTTCACTCACCTGTTGCTGGTGGGAATGTAAAATGGTACCATTTTGGAAACAGTTTGGTGGTTTCTTATGAGGTTCAACATACACTACTGATACACCTAACAACATAGATGCATCTTAAAAATATACTGAGCAAAAGAAGCCAGACACAAAAAAGCATGCAATGTACGATTCCACTAGTATAAAATTCTTAAGATAAATCTAATCTATAGTGACGAAAAGCAGCTCTGGGGTTGCCTGGGCCCAAAGAAGGGGCAAGGGAACATGTTATATCTTGACTTTGGTGGTAATTACACTGGTGTGTAAATTCGCTAAAACCCATCCACAGGTACACTTAGTATGGATACATTTTATTTTATGTAAATTATACTTCAGTAAAGTTTACTAATATAATCCTCAATTTAATGGCTCTCTGAATTGGATTAAGTTGTACCAAATGGTCTGTGGAGGGGCAGGTACATTCTAAGGGGCTGATTTTCACACAGGGAACTCCACTGTCATTGGGGACACACTACAGTTGTCCCCACCTATCCACAGGGATTGGTTTCAGGACTCTCACAGATGTTCAAGTCCCTTATATAAAATGGCACCGTATTTGTTTATCAACTATGCATATACTCCCGGATACTTTAAAAGTCATCTTTAGATTACTCATAATACCTAATACAACGTAAATGCTGTGTAGATAGTTGCCAGCAGATGGCAAATTCAACTTTTGCTTTAGGGAACTTTATGGAATTTTTTTTTTTTTTAAATACTTTCCATCTGTAGTTGGTTGAATCTGTGGATTTGGAACCCGTGGATACGGAGGGCCAACTGTACTGTATAAACGTAACCCCCTCTCTTAAACAAGTCACCCCTGCGACTCACCAGTCAGAGCACCCCCCAGGCTTCCCCGCCGCAGCTGTCTTCCATCCTCACTCAGCTGTCTTTTAAACTTCAGCGACTTTCCAGGGCCAGAAGCCACATCTGGGTTGCTGCATTTCCGAAATGGCATGGGCGGAGGGGATAGTATGTGGTCAAGCTGCAGAGAGAAGCACAGCGGCATCACTTCCTGGGGATGCTCTCAATCAGAATGTAAGACACCACACCCCTCCCCACCAGGCATACTTTCTTCCCTCTTTTCCTTCTCTAAATCGCTCTCTCCTAACACTGTTTTGAATTTGGCTGGTTTAGAGACTTCAGGGTTCCACTGTTGAGTCTTCCATCTGAAAAAGCATCTGGCTTGCTGCAAAACCTCTACTGCAGTGTTTTTCAAGCGAATTAGTGGGTCATGGCGTATTAGTAGGTCATGAAATCAAGCTTAGTAGATGGTGACCAGCAGAACAGAAATTATCAGAGTCCAATGAAGAAAGGAAAAGAATCATTTCATGAAATGGTTAAGTTATACATGTATGTGTGTGTATTAAGAGTCATTATGTAAAATATATCTTTCTGTGTGCCATGATCCTCCTAAAAAAATGAAGAATATCGCTCTTTAGATTCTACAGAGAATCCATAGATCACTTTAGTTGTTCACAAAAGAAAATTCACAAGCTTTTGGTGCTCACAAATATATGTAGGGAAGGGAACTTTCTAAGTACCACAGCCCTTAGTGGAAATCAATACGTCCTCATACCACTTCATAGCTTTTTAAAAGAAAACCTGTCATAAGAGTCATAGAAACCAAAGTCACTTCAAAAGACAGCTTTGTACAAAAGAATCCCTTGTGTCACAACACTTATTTCAAGATCTGTCCTGCTTTCAGAAGAAAACCTCTCATACCTGAATAGGGCCCCATGTTTTAAAATGTTCTCCTTCAAGTAAGTATATATGCATGTATATGTGTTTAGATAGTTATTAAAGACAAAAATATTAATGTACACATGCATATACCCAGATAGTTATTAAGAATAAAATGAAGTACAAAAAATATTCATGGATATTCCAACTGCCACAGAAAAGAGCCAACTTCATAGAAATTTAAAAACAAACAAGAGTTGGGTAACACTGCTCAAAGCCAGGCATTTTTAGGGATACTTCACTGAGATTTGTTTTGTTTTCCTGGGTAGGAAGAAGGTCATCTGCTTATACCTGTCAGAATTTTTTCAGATTAAGACTCTCATGGGGGCTTCCCTGGTGGCACAGTGGTTGAGAGTCCGCCTGCCGATGCAGGGGACACGGGTTCGTGCCCCGGTCCGGGAGGATCCCACATGCCGCAGAGCGGCTGGGCCCGTGAGCCATGGCCGCTGAGCCTGCGCTCCGCAACGGGAGAGGCCACAACAGTGAGAGACCCGCGTAGCGCCAAAAAAAAAAAGACTCTCATGGGTGTATTTACAGGAAAAAGAAATTCAGGGATGAAGTCATCTATGTGTCTGTCTATGCCATGCAGCATATTCAAAACCATGGCACAAAAAGAAATTTGACCTTGCCTATGAGTAACTCCTCTCAAGCCAGTTGAAGTGAAATAGACTATACTCACTCAGCTGTTACATGATGTCAACCCTCCCCTAAGCTCAGCTGTATTCATTAGTAACACAGAACAGCTGGATTTCAAGCACTTGTCAATCAGTACCATCTGAAATTCATTGCCAGTCAGTATTTTACTGTGTTTCATTGCCACTTAGTAGTTTAGTGAGAGGTCCTCAAGAAACTAGAGGTGCATCCACTCCAGGATCTGCCCTCATCAGCAGGGAAAAGGAATTGCAGATTGTACTCTTGGAAGTATTTGTTGGGGTTGCTGTTCATTACATCAGCGTCCTACTTAGAACGGCCTCCAAGAGCGAATTTCTGTCTAGTGTCAGACACTTTGCCCTTAAACCTTACAGACAATGAAATGTAGCAAGGGCACCTTGGACAGTAACACACCAGCTACTAGAAAGCGCAGAACCCAGCCAGGGGTCCAAATGCAGTCAGTCCATTACACAATGCAGAGGTTAATTTTGCCTCCTTCTTAGCTCTATTTTATGCTCTTACCCCAGTTTTTTTTTTCTTTTTTTCTGCCAATATTTTGGGGAAATTTTAAGAAAATTTGAAACAACAGAGAAGTTGTAAGATTAGTACAATAAAAACCATGTTCCCTTGACCAGTGGTGAATTGTTAACTTCCGCCCATGGCTTTTACTCCTTCTCTCTCTCTCTCTGTCTCTCTCTCTCCGCCCCCCTTTCTCTTTGCCCTACCACCCCTACAGTGAGAGTTAGTTGCAGACATTGTGGATTTTTACCCCTCAATACTTTGGCCTGCCTCTTCAAATAACAAGGACACTATCTTAAATTCTCCTGCCCTGTATTAAATGTATTGTTCTAAGATGTCTCAAATCTTCTGTTATCAAGGGAAGTATAAATACTAGGGAAAAAATAAAATATGTGGACTTAATTTTAAAAGTTTGCTTTTACAGTGAAAGAAAAACATGCAGCCACAAGGTGGCAATGTGTCATAGACATTCAACAAAATGCCCCATAATCGCTACTACTCGCATAAATGCACCAAGAACCCCTCAGAATAACCAAGTGAGTTAGGGTTCATTTCAGTTAGTCATTTTCTCTTAATTACTAGTGGCAGCTGCATTAAATACAAATGTTTATTGTTTAAGGTTCATCAACTTCTGCTACTTATTTTTCACCTGAAGTTAAATTTTTCAGCTTGTATTATAATTAATTTCTCTGGGGAAGTTTGTTATATTGCCAATTAACAGAGGGTGAAAAAAATAAGCAGAGGAAAGAAGATAATTCCTAAGGAGGAATTATGTGATTTCCTTACGTATTTCCAACAAAGCCATAAAAGACATGAAACAAGTGTAAGAAGAAAGAGAAGGAAATCAAGGAGAAAGTGTAGGCAAATAAAAAAGAAAATCCATTTCATCACATATAGAGTCATAAGGTATTAGTCCATAAGCCAGTTTTTTCATCAGAATCACAACCCCAAGAGAGGAGTATTATTTTAAATCTGGCAAAATCGAGGCAGTGAACTGTGAGGGCTGCAAATGTTCCCAACACAATATAAGCAGAAAACCCCATAAGCATTGTGCCATGTTCCAGGATCCCATTTCCTTCCTCACATCAAAATCACACTCTCAACAGCGCTCTCTCTAAATATATCATTTTTCCAAATTTGCTGTGTTGTCAGTCGCTCTACTTTTCTTTCTACGGTTAGTCAGAGCTTCTCAAAATGGTCCACTACAGCCTTGCAATTTAGTTTTCATTTTTTATCCTGATTCAAACACTCATGATCCTTTTAAAAACATTTCATCAGACCCTGGAGCTTAAGGCAGACAGTCAACATATCACTTTGGACACTGCCCTCTGAATGATTTCAGTTTAATGTTTTCCAACCTTTCCAAACTTCCAAAGTCTCCACACTACAAGGAATCCAACTAAAGACAGAGGTTGTCTTTACAACTTTCACTCATGTTCAAGGGCATCTAAGCCTGCATGTGTCATACTTGCTCTGAACACTTCTAATTTCCCTCACCAAGCAGTCAGTGGACTCCTGGAGAGCCAGACCCTACCTACTCCCTTGTCACATACTCACCTAGCACGCCACTAGCCACAAAGTATCCTGGACTGAAACACATTCTCTGTACTTCATTCGCTGATGGCAAGCGTTGATTCGTGGTAGACTAGCTTTCCTCAAAACTACCTACCTTTAGTTTTCTTAACCGCTTTTAGTTCCAATAACCACCAAACAGTTTGAAAAGGTGCATTTGCATGTTACTGAATTTGGAAGTCAGACAGACAGGGACCAAACTTACCTCTTACAGGTAAGCAACCTCTCTTGCTAGCAGTTTTTATTTTTTTAATTGAAGTATAGCTGATTTACAATGTTTCAGGTATAACAAAGTGATTCAGTTAAACACACACACATACATATACACACACACATGTATATGTATATATACACACAATCTTTATCAGATTCTGTCCCATTATGTTATTACAAGATATTGAATATAGTTCTCTGTGCTATACAGTATGTCCTTGTTGTTTACCTATTTTATATATAGTAGTATGTATTTGTTAATCCCAAATTCCTAATTTATCCCTCCTACCTCCTTTCTCCTTTGGTAAGTTTGTTTTCTATGTCAGTGAGTCTGTTTCTGTTTTGTAAGTAACTTCATTTGTATCATTTTTTAGGTTCCATATGTAAGTGATATCATATGATAAATTGCCTTTATCTGACTTACTGACTTACTTCACTTAGTATGATAATCTCTAGGTCGATCCATGTTGCAGCAAATGGCATTATTTCATTCTTTTTTATGGCTGAGTAGCACTATTCCATTGTATATATACCACATATTCTTTATCCTTTCATCCGTCAATGGACACTTAGGTTGCTTTCATGTCTCGGCTATTGTAAATAGTGCTGCTGTGGACACTGGGGTGCGTGTATCTTTTCAAGTTAGAGTTTTTGTCTTTTCCGTATATATGCCCAGGAGTGGGACTGCTGGATCATGATAACTCTATTTCTGTTTCTGTAAGGAACCTCCATACTGTTCTCTATAGTGGCTACACTGACTTACATTCCCACGAACAGTGTAGGAGGGTTCCCTTTCCTCCACACCCCCTACAGCATTTATTATTTATAGACATTTTGATGATGGCCATTCTGACTGGTATGAGATGATACCTCATTGTAGTTTTGATTTGCATTTCAGTAATAATTTTGCTAGCAGTTTATCAAAGGAAACATGTAAGCATCCTAGAGAACAAAAGGCGTACACAACTACTGTAAGTCTGATCCAGACTTGGGGAAAAGTTTCCAAAATTACCAGCCCTACAGAAATGCTCATCACCAGAAATCTATATCTATCTTCTATATTGATCATCTCCAACCATTGTGTGCTGTTTTACAACTATCAGGATGCGTAAAACAGAAGAGTCCACCACAACTACACTGTGGCTTTTGCCATCCGTGAATATGAATTAAAGCCAAATGATTTACAAGACTGGGTCTTATTTTGTTTAGTGTCTCTGCCATCACCACCACAACCACTACCACTGTCTCCAAACATGGACCATGTGTTTCTTCTATGGCTATATCCCACAGTTTCATCCATCTCTTTCTAAAAAGGCATATTATAGCTTTCGATGAACACTGAACGTGCAGCCTTCTTAACTGACAGTTTTCTCCAGCCTCATCTCCAGACACTTTCCGGCCCAAGCACACAAGTTCTCTCATTTACATGTTCACATAACCATTGTTATTTGGAAACTAAAGAGATTTTTCCAACTTCAGTAAATGGCAACTCCTTTTGTCTAGCTTCTCAAATCACAAACCTGACACTTATTCTAAACTTCTCTTTCTTATTCTATAGCTGATCGATCAGCAAATCCCCTAACTCAACCTCTAAAATATATCCAGAACCCAATCACTTCGCCACTTTTACTGCCACCACTCCTGTCTCTGCCTTCGGATCTCTCTTGAAATAGCCTCCCAATAGATCTCTTCCATCCATCTGCTTCCATCCTACTCTCAGCACAGCAGCCAGTGACCCTTCTGAAACATAAGCCAGATGCTCCAGATCCTCTGCTTGGAGTCCTCGCATGACTTCCTCTTCACCCAGAACAAAATCCGAAGTCTTGACAATGCCCTGCAAGGTCCTACCACCTCTACCCCCATCTCTCTGAACCCAGGTCCTACTACTCCACTCACTCCACTTCCGTCTGTTGCTGGACCTCAAAAGCCCCAGGCATCTCCCCACCACCCAGGACCTTTACACTGATTACTTCCTCTACCTGGGATACACTCCAGATATTAGCTACCATGCTTCCCCCATCCTAAAGGTCTCTATTAAAAGGTTACTCTTTCGGGGGGGCTTTCTCTAATGGCCCTATGTAAAAGTGTTACTGAACACAAGTTTGTGTGCCCCATGTACAGTGAAGTCAAATAAACTGAAACATTGGCATTTGGAGCAGAGAAAGGTTTACTGCACGGCCAAGCAAGGAAAATGGGTGGCTCATGCTCAAAAAACCCAAACTCCCTGAAGGGTTTCAGCAAAGCATTTTTAAAGGCAAGGTGAGGGAGGGGTATCCCAGGGTTTGTCATCAGCCCATGCACAATTCTCTGATTCGTTGATGGTAATCAATCCTTAGGTGCCAGAAGGCCTGGGGGCTATGAGCTCATGATCATCAAGCAGTTAATTTCTTCCATTTGGTGGTGGTTTTAGCATCTGAAAAACTCAGGAAATACACATCAGATACTACCATCTAGGTACTTCAGAGAGGAGCTAAAGCAGAGGATATAGGGGAGAATTCTGTCCTGGGAAGGTCCCATAGGGACCTGCTTGGTTACAAAGGGTAGGCCCATCACTTTTTTCCCTTTTCAATGTTTCTCCTTAGCATCTATCACTACAAACATGTTAGACCTTTTATATTTGTTTATCGTCCTTCTTCTCCGGCTAGAATGTAAGTTACATGAAATTACATACTACTCTGTTCTGTCCACCATTTGTCCACTGCTCTACTTAAAAGGCACCTTATAAATATTTGTTGAGAGAACAAATTGCAAATCTCTGGTATTTAGATTAAACAAAAAATTTAAAAACATATGCAATAAAGGATTTTGATTACTGGAAAAAACAGGATCAACTTATAATATTAAATGTTCCTCAAGGTAAAAATGCTAAAGGGAGTCTAGCATTTTGACAAAGTTGAACACTTCATATATGAAAAAGATCCTTAGGTTGGAGCAAATGGCATCTTTTCAAAGAATCTTTTCTATATACAAACTAATATGCTAATTTTCGAACACTGCTACCTCTGAAGGTGATTCCTAAGAATTATTCGACCTTTAAAATCTATCCTAAGTAGCATAATCACTGTGTCTATCAGCTCCTCCTTTCAGTAATTCCTTATTCATTCCCAAGATGTGGCACCTGCATTTTAAAGACCCATCCAGAATGCACGTTCCCTAAGGCCAAAGTTCATTAGTTCAGCGGGATCACTGCATACATAATAGGGTCTGACAGTAAAGTCTTTTCTATGCTAAAAAAGAGAGAGAAAGAGATTGACTAGTAACATAGGGTTATGAAGACACTGTTCACTTATTCTGTTTCTTGATTTTAAATATTCTAAGAAACCGAAGATATGAAAATAAATGAATAATTGTAACACTGCATAGACTATGCTTGTAATCTTAATTAATTGCTCTATTGCCTCCATCCGGAAAGGAATCAAATTGGCAACCTGAAATGAGTTTATTGCAAAATTGGATTTTATTTACATTTAAACCAAGTCCTATAAACAACATTTTGAAATTGGATAGGATTCTATAGTTAAGACGGTCATTATTGTTTTCATACTAATTCCTCAGAGGCCAGGAATGCCAACACTTCCTATCCTAATTAGGACATTTAACTTTCTATTCCTGTTTCCTCACCTGCAAAATGTCAGTAAGAATACTACCTATCTCTTGAGGTGGCTGTGAAGTTTAAAAGAATTCATATATGCGCTTAAAACAATACATAGAATGCAGTATGTGTGCAATAAATATTAGCTGTGGTGGCTATTAACATCCCCATGTAGAAGTTACTTCATTCAGAAACATCTCTGTATGTGTACTTCATCATAAATGGTTTGCAAGGAAATTAAACTGATTATAGTTTTACTGAGTTGTCTTTATTTTTTCTTTATGGCTCAAATGAGAACTTGGTTTGAATGAACTGCTTTAAAATTATTTCAGGCCAAAACGAGAAATAACTAAAACATAAAAATAAATAAATAAATAAAATTATTTCAGGCTGTAATTCTTGTGCTGTGCTCTAGAGCACAGACTCCTGGGTCTTGATCATGGGGCTCTCAGCACGCATGAGGTGAGGGGCCTGCTCCCAGTTTGAATTCCCAGGCACAGAATCCTACTGTCATGCAACTTAACTCCTCTCGGAAGTACGGGCCTCAGAGGTGGTGAGGACGCAGAGGGAGGGTGGATGAAAAGGGCCTGACACAGGGCTTGGCACATACAAGCACTAAGTAATAATGTTGATGGTAACTGTCATCACAGCTCGAGTCTCCCCTTGCCTTAGCCTGTTGACTCGTAAAGCATATGGCTCTTTATTTGCCTGGCCCTTCCCAGTGGTACCTCTCCAGCATTCTTATCTCTACGGTGACTCCAAAGAATAGAGAGAAGAGAAAATATTTAACATTCTCACCACTGCCTGAAGAATATACAACCTCCCTTCCCCCAGCGTCCTAAGATCCTATTATAGATCAAATCAGACACTGAGAGAGCTACAAGCTTGGACCACATTTTACTGGGGCCCATTTAACTGAATTTGCCGACATTCATATTGGACTATGCCACCCAGAATGCATGTTTCCATTTAATGATGTTGTAAGAAGCAGCCCTCTGTAAGTCCTGCCACTCTGTTCTATAAACAGAAGGGCCTATATTGAACAGCCTCCTCCTTGTCAAGACTCTTCTCTATACAAATATTAAGCAGCTGGGAACCAGGTGGTCCTCTGGACACAACAGTGGACAGAACAGACAAAAAGCCTTGTCCACTAGGAGCTTCATTCCAGCTGGAGAGACAGAACCCTGGAGAAAATGCTGTCAGTTCTCTGCACTAGAAACAGCTCTGCTTCTGCTGGGTTATGGTCTTATTGTAACCTGGGAAGCCCATGAACCATATAACTAATCATGTTCCTCTAATTCAGCCACTTGAAATCATAGGACAAAGCTTGCAGTCCATCACCACCAAGTGTGGCCTGTCCAGTCTCCATCAAGACTTCATGGATCTGGTTGTAACCTGCAGTAACCTCACTGGATTTCACCTTACCCTCTGCTAGACTGAAGGTTTGTGTCCCCACCACAAATTTATATGTTGACCCTTAACCCCCCCCCAAATGATGGTATTTGGAGGTAAGACCTCTGGGAGGTGACTAGGTCATGGGGGCAGAGCCGTCACGAATGGGAAATCCCATAGAGCTCCTTTGCCCCTTCCACCATGTGAGAACATAGCTAGAAAAAAATCTGGCTATGAACCAGGAAACAGGCTCTCACCAGACACTGTATCTGCCAACGGCTTGATCTTGGACTTCCCAGCCTCCAGAACTACGAGAGATAAACTGTGCTTATAAGGCACCCACTCTACGGTATTTTGTTATAGTGGTCTCAAGTAGTGGTAATCTTGTTGCCTGGGGGACATCTGGCAATGTCTAGAACCATTTTTGGTTTGTCCAACATAAAGGGGGCAGGGCATGTGCTGGGATCTACTGGCTAGAGACCAAGGGTGCTACTAAACATTCTGCAAAGCCCAGGACAGCCCCCAGCAGCAAAGAATTATCCAGCATACAATATCCATAATGTCACTGTTAAGAAACTCTGCTCTATACTTGCTTTTCTTTTGTCTATCTGCACCTATTTTTAAGTTATTCATCTTGCTGAGTTCTGTGTAACTGTAGGTCACCTTAAAACCTTTTGAGAACAAGAAGTGGGGGGCAAACGGAGAGCATCGATAGAATCTAAGCAAGAATTGTTCATGTCAACAAGATTTGTTAAGCAAACCATTTCCTGAGCCACATTAATTTACCCAACCTATTTAGCTGTTTATTGCATTTCACTGTCTCAATGAACATCCATGTTTTGAAAACTACATCAATAGAACATATTTAAACTGAAAGATGTACTAGATACCAATATCATTTTCCATCTTCAGTTTTGTAATTAATGCTTTGAATCACAAACTTCAATTAGAAATACAAAAAGTGTTTCAGAAACATCCTAACATACATTAGTAGATCAAACTACAATGGCATTCACCTAAACAGAGCTGCACCACTAGTTTCATCTCTTAAGAGAATTGATTTTCTTTCTTCCTTCCTGAGAGAAATATGTAAATTAGCACTTTGATACCACAATCTACTTTTGTCTGTCAACTCAGCTTCAAGAAAGTTAATCCCTTTGCTTATGAACATCCCCCCACCAACACACACACCGCCGGCCGTACCACCATAGTCCCAATGACAAAGCGCCACACAGCAGGCGTTTAAGTGTGATGTGTCCATTAAGCATTAAATTCAATTGTCTGCAGATGAAAAAACAGAGCTAATATTATATTACAGTATTTCAAAACATAGCACTTCTTAATTTAGAAACAGTGACACTGGGGAAGCACAGGGAATATACTGATTTGACTTTGCATACATATCACCTATTTTCCTGTCACTTTAATAGTCTAGATGTGTCTCTGACCTTTAGTTAGGGATCTGATCTATGCCTGAAGTTGTTTACTTATCCGAAGACATTAAATTCCCCTGGCACCATCATGTCCCCATCAGCAACATAACTAAAGTTTCTGACCGCGGTTAACAAAGCAGGCAGAGAATATACTCCTTACCAGTCACTGTCCCTGCACTTAAAGTCAGAGGGGAAAATCTCAACGATGCCACAAAACTTGACATTCTGTGCCAGCTTCCCCCTCTGGTGGGGAGAGTAGACCCCCAGGCAGGTAGTAGTAGTATTCCCATTTTACCAATGGGCAAACACATTGGGAAACATTAACCCCTCCAAAGTTATCAGCTCCACAGGAGGTACAAAAGAATCAAGCTCAAGATTCCTAACTCCAAAGCCGATGGTCCTTGCACTGTTCCAAACCGTGAGAGGGGCTCACAGCAGCAAAGCACATGAAGCCCCGGAAAGCTGATTTTAATTCCTTCTTTCATCCTCGGTCCTAGAAGGCTCCCCAGAGGAGACTGAGTCTTACACTCTGGTGTCAACCAATCTGAATGATCTAGTTCAATCCTAATTGGCAGTCTACAGAAGCGGTTTCTAGGACTTCTTAGCTGAAATCCTCAAGTTAGCTGAAATCCTCAAGTCAGAATTACAGAATCACAAAATCAAATCACCTGTAGTCTAATTTCCTGCTTTTCAGAAGACAGAGGCCCAGCCAAGTCAATCGCCCAGGTTTGCAAAGATAACAGCCTAGGTTTCTGGTGTGTGAATCCTGACCAGAACCCGGATTTCCAGACCTACAATCTGTTACCTTGCTCCCCTTACCTACTCCTGCTGGTGTCCACCACTCTATTATAATTGACTTGTAGGATTTTCTATGGGTTTTTTTCATACATGCTTTATCAACCCAGAGTTGTTTTAACAACTAGACATTGTGCTAAGGGCTGAAGATAAAAAACAGAATGCACAGGCTTCCCTGGTGGCGCAGTGGTTGAGAGTCCGCCTGCCGATGCAGGGGACACGGGTTCGTGCCCCGGTCCGGGAAGATCCCACATGCCGTGGAGAGGCTGGGCCCGTGAGCCATGGCCTCTGAGCCTGTGCATCCGGAGCCTATGCTCCGCAACGGGAGAGGCCACAACAGTGAGAGGCCCGCGTACCGCAAAAAAAAACACAAAAAAACAGAATGCACATAGTCATCTTCCTTAGGACATTTCTACCAGAGTGCAGGAGACAGACACAAAAGCACAACCATGAAACAACAGGGCAAATGTAACAATAGAGTAAGGTATGAGGGATTGTAGCGGCTTTGAGCAGAGTTGTGGTCCAGCACCTAATTAATTTCCGGTCCTTACTGTATTGGCTAAGCCATGCGGTTTCACTTAATGCCTGAAACGCAGAAAGGAGTTAACTATCATTTACTCACATAGATTATGGTCTTCTCGGGGACCCTGAAGCCAGTGCCTGAAGGAACACAGAGTGGTGTGTAAACACTTGGTAATTTTCCTTCTACCTTGGGCTTTTCAAGCTTTTCTTTAATGGGGTACAGAAAAACCATTATTTTCTAAACAAGTTGGTCTAAGAAGGATGCATGAGGAGAATCCTCTCTTTGTTGAGAAGCTGCTGTGCTAAGTACCGTAGAGGGGAAATACCTGAGTCCACAGGGTCTGAGGCTGAGGAGAACTATTTTGTGTTACGGCAGGAGGAAGGATTTGCTGTTGCTCCAGAGACGGAAAGAGAAGGCACGTGAAAAATGCAAAATAAGCACCGAAAGACAAGTGTTTTTTTCAACTAAATGAAAATCAACCAAGGAGAATAACTGGCAGCTAAACGTTCTCTGAGAGGAGGTGTAGGAGGAAGAGCAGAGTTTCTCCCACCATCGGCGCCACACTGCCTGACCCTAAACATCCGTCCTTCTTAAGGCACCAACCGCCCCACCATGGCGGGTGGTCTAAGAGCAGCGCGAGCATCACATCCCATTTCCTGAGGGGACCAGACAACAGGCGAGAGGCGGAGGCAGGGCTGTGAGGCAAGCCTACAGCCGGGACAGCACTCAGACACTTACAGGGGGCGAATGATAACTTCACCTATAAAATAAGGAAAATTACTTCCTCCTCCCAGGATTCTTGTGGATTAAGTTAATTGATCAGTATCAAGTTCCTAGGAAGAGAAAACGCTCAAATGTTGCTCCTTTCCATTTCCTCTCTTCGCTGTCTTCATTTTGCCAGAACTATAAAAGAAAAATAATCAAGCACTAGAACTTCTGATCAGTAACATCTACTGACCCTAAAAATAAACTCTCCACAAGTGTCTGGGAAAAACTTCAAAATATGCTCTTCTTGTGAAATAATGTGTAAGCTCTTTAACTGGACAAACGTATAAATTAATATTCATTTCAAGATTTTACATTAAGAGGAAGAAAGGTTTGTTTGAAGAAGTCTGCCATGGGTAGTGGTAGCAAACCAAACCCTGACCCAAGAGACAAAATAAACTCTCTTCAGAGAAACATTCCTAAGAAGCATGAGTCACATGCTCTCAGCAGCTCAGGGGCCTCACCTGGTTAAAATGGAAACATTTTAGAAGGACAGGAAAAACAGTCACTGAGAAATTGGCAAACGGTAAGAGAACTCAAAGGAGGGCTCTGGGGATGGGGGGGGTGCAGTCCCATGCAAACTATTTTTATCAGCTTCATTTCTTCTTCAAGAGGGAAAACATAACCAGAGAGTGTGCAGAGAATGGAGAAAAAAAAGAGAAAGAAAGGACTGAGGGAGAAAGGACAGGGAGATGGGAAGAGGAGAAAGTGATCCAACAAGACCTGTTCAAGGACGCTAATGCCCTGTCAGCTCCCATGCTCCATGTCACCTCACGCTTCCATTCTGGATGTGTCCCGCTCTCACCACAGAGCCTAACAATCTTCTCTCTTAGCAAAAATAACCCATAATAAATAAATAATTATATAACATTAAATGTATTAAATACTTATAAATGAATATAGTCCACAATTCTAAATAAAGAAATCCCAAGACCTTTAGTCAGTAGCTCCCTGGCTCAGCACCAAATCGCACTTACTCCTGGATCTCTATCTGAACAGGGTCCGCCCAGCTGTCTACCCTGTATCCCTGGGCTGAGTCTCTGCTTCTCAGTTACTATTCTCCCTGGCCTGGGCCCCCAGAATTCAAGGTCTGGGGGCTGCCTTGTGCCCAGGGTCTGGCACTGACTGACTCTTGACTCTGAAACGCAGCCTGCTGGGGACCAGATCCCAACACAGTGCCTGACCTCAATGCCTCCTGCCTGTCGGCCCAGTGAACGGCCGCACGTCTGCCCCACCTCTGCTGGGAGCCACAGCCAGGCTTCGGGGCTTGCTTTAGAGCTTTTAGGTCATGGTGCTAACAGCCCAGCTCTCCTTTGTCTGGTCCCACCATCCCAGGGCTGAATCCCAAGTCGTCATCCACCACGTGGACTCCCAGCCCCCAAGAGTAGGCCAGGTCTAACCTACCAGGCCCCCAGGGGAACATGAGCTAGAGAAACATAGGAAGGAGAAAATGACTCAGAAGGGCATGTAAGAGGAGGAAGGGAGAGGGTGGGAAATGTAATGAGGGAGACAGAAGAAAAAGGAGAAAGAAGGAGCAATGAAGAGCTTGATAGACTCTCAGAAAGGAATCCGTCTTAACTTCATAGTCTACTATTCACTTGGGTCATGAGTGCATAAGTAACTTGATCACTTTGATCTTCTGATTACTGATTGTACTGTCCTTGAAAAGTCTGATTGGCTGACCAACCATTACTGGAAACTCACATATTTTTTATCTATTCTCTACAAAAGGATCTGGCTCCAAACAGGAGCTCTCTGTTCAGACCCCGCAACCCCACACTTGCTGGGAAGAAAACTCTTCTCCAGGTTCCAGGAGTGAAGGACAAATCAAGACGTTCCCAACCACCACCTGAAATCAGGAGAGGAAAAGATCCTGCCTTTGGGTACAGGTTCATAGCTCTGCTAAAAGAAGTATTCAACAGAAGCCACAGTGTAGTAAAAACAGACAAGATAATTCACGGCCAAGAATCCTTTGAGTTCTCAAATCAGCCCCCAAGGATTGGGTAGAGTTGCATAAATAAGACCAACACAGCAACAAGAAGAGCTGAAGAGGACTGAGAGTTCTGTCATCTTTTTTTAATCATGTCTATAAACAAGAATCCTAAAACTACTATTAAAAATATACTTACTTTAGGGCTTCCCTGGTGGCGCAGTAGTTAAGAATCCATCTGCCAATGCAGGGGACACGGGTTTGAGCCCTGGTCCAGGAAGATCCCACATGCCGGGGAGCAACTAGGCCCATGCGCCAGAACTACTGAGCCTGCGCTCTAGAGCCCACGAGCCACGACTACTGAGCCTGCGTGCCACAACTACTGAAGCCGCTCGCCTAGAGCCCGTGCTCCACAACAAGAGAAGCCACCGCAATGAGAGGCCCACGCACCGCAACAAAGAGTGGCCCCCGCTCGCCACAACTAGAGAAAGCCCGTGTGCAGCAACGAAGACTCAACGCAGCCAAAAATAAGTAAACAAAATCTCAAAAAATGAATAAAATCTATCTTCAAAGAAAATATATACTTACTTTAGCCAATAAGAAGAAACAATTCTGTTTCCCTGCCACTAAAGAACAAAAACAAAACCAACCCAATAAACAAGAACACCAGTGAAACCCCTGACAAGGTAGAGAGCCAATCAGTCCCTACCTTCGGAAAGCATGAACACACTGACATCTGACCATGTCTGAAACAGACTTGAGCAGGTGGACCCAGAGAGCAATTCAGCAGTCAGCATCTGACCCAGCTCTGGCTCCCATGCCCCAGGTCTTTATTTTTCCACTCTTGCCTGAGACTTGCCTGTGGATCTAAAGGCTGGAATCAAGAGACATGCTAAATTAGGGAAAGTTTCAAGTTTGAGCTTGAAATCAGCCAAGAACAGAACACTCCACTCTGTGCATATAGTCTTCCTTTCAATAAATCTAGGGTTCTCATATATAAAACTTAAAGGTAGATAGATTACTTTCCTTCTCCTTATATGGGGATTTTAAACAATGAATTTCTCTGCCATTTAAATGTTTATTCAAAGATGAACAAACACCAGTTCACAAAATGTGAAAGCATAGCTCTCTTCTACAAGGCCATGCCCATTGGACTGGTCTGGCTGGTGAAGTACACCATCCCCATCCATTTGTATCATCATGGCTAACAGAAGCCAGACTGCCTCCCCATCAGGGCTATGGGTTTTCTTTGTCCTCCAGTTCCTGTAATGGTTATGGTCATCCCCTACTGCTGAGAGGCCCCATTGCCACCAAGCCCAAACCCACCACAGCCACTAAATGTTCATTCCTAACATTCACCACTCCTTGATGTTGCAGGGATCAGCCAACTGCAGCCCACACGACAAATAAAAATTTACTGGACCACAGCCATACCCATTCGTTTACATACCATCCATGCTCTGCCCACATCAGCAGGGCTGATCAGCTGTCCCAGAGACCATATGGCTCATGAAGTCCAAAATACTTACTATCTGGCCCCCTTGACTGAACAAGTTTGCCAGTGCCTGATTTCTCCAATAAATTCACTGAGCATCTAGTATGTGCCAAGTGCTGTCTGGGCAGTGTAGAGAGAGCAGCGAGCAAAGCCAAGCCCCTTTCTTCAGGTAGAATTAAGGGCTGTGAAGCAGCAGCAGCAGCAGCAGGATATGCCACTCTATTATATGGGTGGTTAGAGATCATCTCTCTGGCAGGTAGCCATTTGAGCAGAGACCTGGAGGGAGGGGTGCAGGGAGAAGAAGCTTCCAAGCCAAGGGAAGGGCAAGTGTGAGGGCCCAGAAGTGACAGTGAGTTCAGCATGTGAGAAACAGCAAGTAAGGCAGCTGGGCAACACCCACTTTCCCTGGTCTCAATCCCCCAGTCCCTCTCTTCCTTGCTAGGCACAGCCCTCACCACACACCAGGCACCATCCTAAGTGCTTTAGGCAGGTTATCTCATTTCATCTTTAAAAGCACCCTCTGACATGGTATTATCATCATCCCCATTTTACAGATAAGGAAACTGAGGTTTAGGGAGTTTAAGTGACTTGCCCTAGGTATCAAAGCTGGTGACCAATAAAGACTGAGCCCCACGGCTAGTAATCAGACCCATCCTCTTCCTCTATGCCATCTTTGTGCAGGCAGCACCAGCCCCATCACCCAGTTACAGACCAACAGCTTTATGTTACTGTTGTACCTGGTGCAAGGTGTGGGCCACCTGGACCGGTGAAAGAGGCTTCCCTGAGCCTGCTTCCTTTCCCACTCTCTGTTTTTGGACCAGATGCTCCCTGAACTCCTCTCCTTCCTCCTTCCCTAACGTTACATAAGCCTCCTAAGACTACTTCCAAAACAAACTCGCCAGGCTACGGAAGCCTCACTGATGCAGGGAAATGACTTGCAAAAGAAGAAAGGAGGAAGGGAACTAATATTTACAGAAGGCCTTCTGTGGGCCAGGCACCGATATAAACACTGTGGTCTTTATTTCTGGGAGATGATGCTTAGTGAGAAGATCGAAGTAGAAAAACACAACATCTTCCATTTAGATTTCTGCATTCCACAGTGCAGGAGCTGCTAGAGGAGGCTCCAGCACAGACATGCTGTGACTTGTGTACTTCTGTACTGTATGTACTACTGTACTGTGTGCCTCAAGATCACTCATCGTCCAGTGTCCTGAGACAAGATGTGCAGCAACTTCCTATTCTTTCCTACCTCAGCCCATGTTCTCCGATGCCCTCACTCTGCACCCCCCCCTCCTTTAAGAGCTTACATCAGCCTCTATGCTTTGCTCACAAGTGTTACAATGGTGTCCTGGGCACAACTGATTGGTTCTAAAGCAACCATCTACCCATACACACACTTACCTCTTCCTAGAGGTGCAGGAGCCCACAGGCAGTTAGGACCCTTGGTGATTTACCACCACGATTTCCCAAGCCTTCCCAAGACAGGTATGTGGACCAATGTCCCAGTGTAGCCTTTAATTTAGAATAAGACTAAGAAACCTAAGAGTCATTCACAGCACAGTTCCAAAGCAACATGGACTAGGAGAGCGAGGAACACACCTCAGTAAATGCTACCCATAAGAAATGGAATGGAAAAGTGTTCAGAATGGTGAAAAATAACCTTCCCTGCTCAGTGGAAAAAAATTAGAAACACGCTTTGCCCATTCCTCTATTTTAGCATAATACACAGGAAAACACAATCTTCTTCTTGGTTAGTATGTCTGCTGCCCCCATGAATCCTAATCACTTATCTGTGCTTCCCACAACTTAGCAAAAGCCCTGACAGAGTCAACACTCTGCATATGCATCACATGGATAAATGTCTACTTTGGACTTGGGAGCATTATTATATGACAAATACCCCGAGGAGTTAAGAGATGCACCACTGAGAAGGAATGAAAAGAAGACTGAAAGAAGGTTACAATGCCTCCATACGTGTAAAAGGAGAGGAGGATTCACTATGCAAAAAAATCCCCTGAAGCTGGGTTAGGAATGGGCCGTTATTCCTTACAGCTGACTACTATTCCTTTCTGATTGAGGCAAACCAGTCTTACCCATCTCCTCTTTTTTCTCCCCAGAATTCCTGCCATGGTTGGGGCGGGGGAGAAAGAGCAAGGAAAATAAATAAGAATGACCTCTCCTGCAACAACTAGAGAAAGATGTGGCTAAACAGGTGGGTGTCCTCTGTCTGGGGAGGGAGTCAGTAACAGCAGGATTATCTGCAAGTGTAAAATTATTTTACTTTTTATGTTCCACAAATAAATACTAAAAAATGGGGAACTATGCACCATTTCTCTATTTCCCAAATGAACACGAATAAAGGAGAAAGCTGGGGCTTCCCTGGTGGCGCAGTGGTTGAGAGTCTGCCTGCCGATGCAGGGGACACGGGTTCGTGCCCCTGTCCGGGAAGATCCCACATGCCGCGGAGTGGCTAGGCCCGTGAGCCATGGCCGCTGAGCCTGTGTGTCCAGAGCCTGTGCTCCGCAAAGGGAGAGGTCACAACAGCGAGAGGCCCAGGTACCGCAAAAAAAAAAAAAAAAAGGAGAAAGCTGGAAAGTCAACTCTGAGAAATATTTTTGAAAACATAGAAATGACTTTACACAAATCACACAAACATAATTAAGTAAGGGCATTTTTCTTACTTAACAAATCACACTTCATCACCGTAGCTAATTAAACCAAGAAAAAAGAAAATCTACAGGAAAATGACAATGAAGGTATCAATAACTCAAGACTTTAATAACTGCTCTAAGAGGGAAACAATCTACCTAAAATCTTTAAAGAATTCTTACGTTTCAGAATCTTATACAGTCACAATATCTCATAACAAAAATTTATTCATCAACAATGGACATAATCAAGTTGAAGTAAAAGGTCAGAGAAGTTAGATGAAATCTATCTGTAAGCAGCCTAAGAATATGGTACGTTCACAGTTCCACAGGCCTGGCAGCAGCTATAAGTTCACCACAATCGAAAAAAGTAAGAAGGCAGACCTGTCACAGCATCTTCAAACTGAAGGAGAATGTCGTGACCATCTACTCTGGCCTCCCCAAAATACCTTTAGAATCTAGAACTGCCCCCTGCACCCGCCCGGCCACGGACACACATAAACTCTTTACCCTCTCCCTGTTTTATTCTCCTCCACAGCACCTATCGACACTTCCTTGTTTGCTTATTGTTGCCCATTAGAACATAAGCTTCAGGAAGGTAGAGATTAGGATCTGTTTCTTTCCCTGGTGAATGCCCAGAGGCTAGAAGAGTGCCTGGCATGTAGGTACAGTGGCCATTAGTGCTGCATGGACCATCTTGAGCCCTCCACCTTCCGGCACACGACAGTATTGCACTTCCTGCCCCTTGGGGTTGGATAGAGCCACGTGACAAGATATGACCAGCGAGAGTAAGGAAAAGCGGTATGTGTCACGCGCAAGCTTAAGCGCTTACCTGGGGGTGTGAGACCCTCCAGAGCACTCATCTAACTGTGCTTCAGTGACCACCTGCTCCAGACGAGGCTGCTCTGTCAGCCTATCCCAGACAATACAAGCCGAGCCCCAGAAAACCCCCAATGGTTATAAAGCATGAGCAAGAAATAAACCTTTGTGCTATAAGCCACTGAGGCTTAACTGATAGGGTAGGTGCTCAATAAAAATGTGTGGGTGTCAGCTTCCCTCACAGAGCCCACACAGCATAATGAGCTCTGAGAGGAACTATGTACTCACAATGCAGCCCATTCTAAGTTGGAACAAGTCACAGGTGCTTCCTGGTACTAAGTCCAAAACTGTTCCTAAAGAAAAGGATGTTGTGATGCTCATTTTATATGTCAATTTGACTGGGCCCTGTTTCTTTGGAGAACCCTTATTCAGATACATATGGCAGGACAGGGTAAATGGCAGGAAAGGGTTGTTATCCGCTCACTACCTGCTTTTCACATCTGCTTCAAGCTTTCCTGAAGGGTCCTTTGACTGAACAAGGTCAAGAGAGAGTGACTCAGAAGCTAGGTTGTGAGAAGTGATCAGTATTGGTAAGAGAAAGGTTTGTCTTATAGATGTTTCACTCAGAAGCCTCTGAAGAAATTAAGCCTCCTCCTAGCAAAGCAGACCTCCAGGATGAAATAGCCCCTTCAGGATGGATCTTAGACTTGAGAGGAGTTTAGAAGTAGAAGCAGGTCTAAGGAATCAAAGTATACGGATGAACACTAGGCCAAGAAGGGACTCTCAGCTGCTCAGATGTGGTAGCTTTATTACACGCCCAGGAAGGAATTCTTTGGTACTCCTCCCTCTAAGAGATAGACCTTGACAACACTCCCTGCTTCAGTGTAGGCTATACTTAATGACTTGCTTCTAAGCATTCTAACAGGGCAGAAATGATGGTGTGTAACATCTAAAACTTGGCTATAAAAGGCATTGTGAGTTTCTCCTTGTTCTCTCCTTCTCCTCCCATCTCCCCCACTGGTCCATCAATCCGTTCCTCCCCTCCCATGCATTGAATACTTCATCTGGGAGAAGCCAGCTGCCATGTCAAGAGGACATTCAAGCATCCCTATGGAGAAGCCTGTGTGGTAAGGAACTGAGGCTTCCTGACTACAGACAGCACCAATGGGCCAGCAGGTTGAGGGAAACATCTTGGAAGTGGGTCTCCCTTTATTTTTATTATTTTTTTGGCAGCACTGGGTCTTAGTTGCAGCACGTGGGGTCTTCAGTTGAGGCGTGCGGGATCTTTCACATGGCACGGGCTCTTTGTTGTGGCACACAGGCTTCTCTCTAGTTGCAGCATGCGGGTTCTCTCTCTAGTTGTGGTGCATGGGCTCCAGCGCATGTGGGCTCTGCAGTTTGTGGCATGTGGGCTCTCTCACTGATGTGTGCAGGGTCAGTAGTTGTGGCACACAGGCTTAGTTGCGCGGTGGTATGTGGGATCTTAGTTCCCGGAGCAGGGATCGAACCCTTGTCGCCTGCATTGGAAGGCAGATTCTTTACAATTGGACCACCAGGGAAGTCCCAGAAGTGGGTCTTCCTGCCACAGTCAAGTCTTCAGATGACTGTAGCCCTAGCTGTAATGAATGTGCCCAAGCCAGAATCACCCAGCTAAGCTGCTCCTGAATTACTAACTGAAAAAACTTTGGGGGTAATAACTCATCGGGTTTGGTTTTGTGCTGTTTTGTTTTTTAGGCAGCTAAGTTTGGGGGTTAAAAAAAAAATTAAGTACAATTGATTTACAGTGCTGTGTTTCTGGTGTAAGGCAAAGTGATTCAGTTGTACATATATATACTTTTTCAGATGCTTTTCTATTAGAGTTTTTTTTTTTTTTTTTTTTTTTGTGGTACGCGGGCCTTTCACTGTTGTGGCCTCTCCTGTTGCGGAGCACAGGCTCCAGACGCGCAGGCTCAGCGGCCATGGCTCACGGGCCTAGCCGCTCCACAGCATGTGGGATCTTCCCGGACCGGGACATGAACCCGTGTCCCCTGCATCGGCAGGCGGACTCTCAACCACTGCGTCACCAGGGAAGCCCTATTAGAGATTATTATGAGATACTGAATATAGTTCCCTGTGCTATACAGTAGGATCTTGTTATCTATTTTATATATAGTAGTGTGTATCTATTAATCCCAAGCTTCTAATTTATCCCTCTTCCCTTTTCCCATTGGGAGGAAAACCAACCATAAGTTTGTCTTCTATGTTGTGAGTCTGTTTCTGCTTTGTAAATAATTTCCTTTGTATCATTTTTTTTAGATTCCACATACAAGTGATATCATATGATATTTGCCTTTCTCTGACTTACTTAACTTAGTATGATAATCTCTAGGTCCATCCATGTTGCCACAAATGGCATTATTTCATTCTTTTTAATGGCTGAGTAATATTCCAACCACAACTTCCTTATCCAGTCATCTGTCAATGGACACTTAGGTTGCTTCCATATCTTGGCTATCATAAATAGTGCTGCTGTGAACATTGGGATGGATGTATCTTTTCGAATTAGAGTTTTCTCTGGATATATGCCTAGGAGTGGGACTGCAGGTTCATATGGCAACTTCTATTTTTAGTTTTTTGAGGAACCTCCATACTGTTTTTCCATGGTGGCTGAACAAATTTACATTCTCTTTTGGAAGGGAAGGTTCATTTTCTCCACACCTTCTCCAGCATTTGTTATTTGTTGGCTTTTTAATGATGGCCATTCTGACCAGTGTGAGGTGGTTCCTCATTGTAGTTTTGCCTATTTGCATTTCTCTAATAATTAGCAATACTGAGCATCTTTTCATATGCCTGTTGGCCATCTGTATGTCTTCTTTGGAGAAATGTCTACTTTCCAGGTATGTCTGGAAATGTCTATTTTCCAAGAAGAAAGGTCTTCTGCCCATTTTTTGATTGGGTTGTTTATTTATTTATTTTGATATGGAGCTGTATGAGCTGTTTGTATATTTTGGAAATCAATCCCTTGTCTGTTGCATCGTTGGCAAATACTTTCTCCCATTCTGTAGGTTGTCTTTTTGTTTTGTTTATGGTTTCCTTTGCTGTGCCTAAGAGTCTAAGTTTGATTAGGTCACATTGGTTTATTTTTGCTTTAATTTCTTTTACCTTGGGAGACTGACCTAAGAAAACATTGCTACGATTTACATCAGACAATGTTTTGCCTATATTCTCTTCTAGGAGTTTTATGGTGTCATGTCTTATATTTAAGTCTTTAAGCCACTTTGAGTTTATTTTTGTGTATGGTGTGTGACAGTGTTCTAACTTCAATGATTAACATGCACTGTCCAACTTTCCAAACACCACTTGCTGAAGAAACTGTCTTTTCTCCTTTATATATTATTGCCTCCTTTGTTGAAAATTAATTTATCATAGGTGTGTGGGTTTATTTCTGGGCTCTCTATTCTGTTCCATTGATCCATACATCTGTTTTTGTGCCAGTACTGCACCATTTTCATTACTGTAGCTTCATAGTATTGTCTGAAGTCTGGGAGGGTTATGCCTCCAGCTTTGTTCTTTTTCCTCAGGATTGCTTTGACAATTCTGAGTCTTCTGTGGTTCCACATAAATTTTAGGATTATTTTTTCTAGTTCTGTGAAAAACATCACAGGTAATTTGACAGGGACTGCATTAAGTCTGTAGATTGATTTGGATAATATGGCCATTTTAACAATATTAATCCTTCCAATCCAAGAGCATAGGATATCTTTCCATTTCTTTGAATCATCTTCCATTTCTTTTATCAATGTTATACAGTTCTCAGCATATAAGTCTTTCACCTCCTTGGTCAGATTTATTCCTAAGTGTTTTTTTTAAGCAATTTTTAAAGGATTATTTTTCACTTTCTCTGATATTTCATTGTTAGTATAAAGAAATGCAACACATTTCTGTATGTTAATCTTGTATTCTGCTGCCTTGCTGAATTCGTTTATCAGTTCTAATTGTTTTTGTATGGAGTCTTTAGGGTTTTCCATATACAGTACCATGCCATCTGCATATAATGACAATTTTACCTCTTTCCTTCCAATTTGGATACCTTTTATTTCTTTCTCTTGTCTGATTGCTGTGGCTAGGCCTTTCAATACTATGTTGAGTAGGCTGTACAGCAGAAATTAACATAATATTGTAAATCAACTATAGGTCAATAAAAAAAATACTATATTGAATAGAAGTGGTGAGAGTGGGCATCCTTGTCTTGTTCCAGATTTTAACAGAAAGGCTTTCAGCTTTTCACCATTGAGTACTATGTTGGCTGTGGGTTTGACAAAAGTAGCTTTTATTATGCTGATATATGTTCCTTCTACACCCACTTTGGTAAGAGGTTTTTTTTTTTTATCATTAATAGACATTGAATTTATTCAAATGCCTTTTCTGAATCTATTGAGATGGTTGTGTGGTTTTGTCTTTTCTTTTGTTGATGTGGTGTATCACATTGATTGATTTGCATATGATGAACCATCCTTGTGACCCTGGGATGAATCCAGCTTGATCATGGTGTATGAGCCTTCTTATGCTTTGTTGGATTCAGTTTGCAGGGGATAATTTCTTACACAGCAAAAGATAAGTAATATATCAAGTGTCCTCTGGCTTGGATGTGTGCCTGTGTATGTATTTTGTAACAATGACATGTTCACAGTGACTTTATGGAATGGACTACACATTGACCCTGATAGCCCAGATATAACTGAGGGGATGAAAACATGTTCAACCAAGGATAGTACTCCCTGGGGTCCCTAAGCCTAGGTTTCTTCTTTGTCATATTTAAGCATAGAATAGTACTTTCCTTCATTGCTATCAAGATCTTTTGAAAATATATAAATCACACCATCTATCATCATGATGGGCCATTCACTTCAGCATGACTCAGAAAACTATTGAAGAACACAGAGAAAAAAAAAGGAATGGACCACTGCTGATATTACCTGAATGTAAGACTATGAAACAACTACTCATATCTTTCTTTTTTCATACTCTAACTTTTTCCAAAAAAGGCTTAAAAGAATTTGGTAGAATAACTCCAGGAGGAATCCCTTCCTTTGACACTAACCCATTGCCATCTTCAGTAGTTAAATAGTTGTTATTGCCTTCCTAACTCTCCTGAGAAACTGCATTTGATTCTCCAAGTCATTTAGTATCTTATTAACCAGTAATTCAGTGAGTGATGCAGAGTAATAATATGGCTAAAATCATGGGCGTGTCAGTAGGCTGGGAAGTACACATAGACCAAGGCACACACACACTAAAGGACAGAAAGAAACAAGGGCTTCCCTGGTGGCGCAGTGGTTGAGAGTCCGCCTGCCAATGCAGGGGACACGGGTTCGTGCCCCGGTCCGGGAGGATCCTACATGCCACAGAGCGGCTGGGCCCGTGAGCCATGGCCGCTGAGCCTGCGTGTCCAGAGCCTGTGCTCCGCAACGGGAGAGACCACAACAGTGAGAGGCCCGCATAATGCAAAAAAAAAAAAAAAAAAAAGAAAGAAAAGAAACAAAACACATGGTTACCAAAGTATTCTTCATCTCCTGGCATTTTGCATCTTCTGCCTCTGTCCTACTTGCAGGTGTCAGTGATAGCAGGGACATGTTCATTAAACAGTCTAAGGTTTAACTTCTGAAAAAAAAAGTCAACCGAGTCACTAACCCTCTCTGGATGAAGACAGGAAAGAAAGAGACAATGGTATGAGGGTATGGAAGGTTAAAACAGGATGGTGCTAAGGTTTGCAGTGGAATCAGTCAGCTTCAACAGAAAGCAAGCAGTGGAAATGGGAAAATTAACTTCTCCAGATCCTCCCAGAGCTATTTCCTCTAGGATTAAGTGTTCCACATCACCATATCAGGTAGAAGAGTGGAAACCTTATACCAGAAGCATTGAAAAAATAAAAGTTATTATAGATTCATTTTACTTGGATAAAAAGAAAGGCAGTACATCAACTTCAAAAGAAATGATTTCCAATTACATCCCCAAAATATTGATTGGATGTTTACTCTCTGTTAAGGCACTATAACAGGAATGGTAGGACAAAGGGGTAAGTCAACATAGCCCCTGCAATCAGGAATCTCTTAATCGAATAAGTGACTCTTGACCTTTGAAGTTCTCAGATTCTATAAAAATAATAGCTCTTTTCCCCAAATAAACACAGAGGCAGAATAAATACAACAATTTGCTAACAATTTCAGGCTATCTGTAAATCCTCAAAGTCTATGGATCCTGTAGTAAGTACTTCTTCATCTACTGGGAAGAAAAACAATTTAATAAATGTATTACATAATATATAACATTAGATATTAACCTAGCCTCTCTTCCAAGCAGCTGACAACACCACCTTCATTCTTATCAAACACCAGATATTGTAGAGGACCACACACATACAGTCATGTAAAAGTAACATTTACTAATATGTCTGGCATCACTTTTTACAGGTAATAGTAATTAATCTGAAACGAAATTTGTGTCAAACCTAAATTTGTAACATCTGCATTTTTGAACTGCATCCTTACACTGGGTGTAGTTATTCTGTATGATTAATTCTGAATATAAAACATGTTCTGTAGCTCCAAGATAGCAAGCTGAGCACTTCAATTGTTTCAATGGTTTAAATAATTTTTTTGCTGTATTATTGGTACAAAAAAATTCACTTGAATATTTCAGTTTTTAGAAAAGCTCAGTTTCTCTACATCAGTTGTATTTACACTGTCAAAAAAAAAAGAATGACAGACAAGTGATTTAGGCACCAGAGATCTTTTTTTTTAATTTTTCTCATCATTTCTGCAGTGTCTTCCAAGAAACATTCTCAGATACAAAGCAGATGATGTCCTTTAGGATAGAACAGGGAATGCTAACAGGTTGTGCAGATGGAAGGAAAGAGGAGTAACTAGCACTGAGAGAAACAAAGAACAACTAGAAAACAGGAAAGAAACATAAATTGTTTTCAAGCTTCAGTAACCCTCAACCACATATGGCTATTTAAATTCAGTCTACATGAAAAATTCAGTTCCTCAGTCGCATTGGCCTCATTTCAAGAGCTTAAAAGCCACGTGCGGCTAACGGCTACCATATTGGACACTGCAGAGTATAGAACATTTCTGTCATCTCAGAAAGGTCTATTGGACATCACCATTCTGGAAAGTGAAACCTCAGAAAACACTAAGAACCTAATTAGTCTTGAACATAAAGTACATAGATTCAGAGACGAACTATTTTCAGCTAAGTTCTTTTATTTCTATAGGAACAAGGAAGTAGAAAACAGTTAAGAATTTTGAGAGCAATGGAAAAATGGTCCCACATTACATAGTAAGCACAAAGTACCCTGGACTCCATCTGAGATTCAAGTGGCTCTGGGGCTACCAGCCAGTGGAAGATCTGTGGATTATTCCTCCTTACCAGCCAACAACATTTACTGAGTTCCTCATATCTATATATGCTCTGCAGAGAAACAGAGTGCTAAAATAACAGGACATGTTTTAACTCAGGAACGTAGTGGAGAGGGACAGAAAAAAAAATTATATATACATAAAACTTATTTATTTCTACATATATTTTAGAAATGAGCAGATATAACTTAACTCAACAGTAACAGACGGGAAAGCTGTTAAAGGAAGAGAAATGATAGGATGCCATCTCACCGGATGCTCTTGAACCAGGAATCAAGCAAACTCCCAAGAAAGGTGATGTAATTAAACTATTATGACACATTAACTGAAACACCTTGTTCTATATGCAAATGTCTGACAGATACACTCCAGTGGCTCTGCAGATAACAGCTGTTCTGATCTTTGGATATTGCTAAGCTGCATCCAATGCTGCTTTATCATTAAGCATGTCATGATGAAACTGAAGTGTTATTATGTACTTGTGCATCTCTTTGGGAGCTCCAAAATGCCTCTAAACAACCATTTCTCACCTGGGGCACATCCATGATGTTTTTCCATAAATGAAAACATAACCACTCCAATAACTGTCAGAGGTGGACTAATGTCTATTTTAAGGAGTATGTGTAACAGGTCACACTGCTCAAGACACAGTTGATTAACATTCCAAAACCTATTTAGATTAGAATTTGATGTGTTTCTACTGCCAATATCTTGAAAATCTTGAAAGTCAATATTCCGTCCTAGTCCCAGCTTTCATTTTCTAAAATGTGTTCAAAAGTACTTTTTTTCCTTTTTGAGACTATATGGGTACATAAAGTAAAATGGCAAGTTGTTAACCCATGTCTTCTTTCATGAGAATTTAATTAAGTTGGGGAGAAACACAGTAGATAAGCATAAGATGTACGTACATGCACCTGATAACCAGCTTCCAAAACCTACATTTTACTTAGAGACTTTGACAGATATTTGTAATTTAGGCTATCCTGATCGTAGCTGATTAATGCGAGAAAAATGTTCTACCTTAACTACTGCTCAGAATCCCTTTAAATTACCACTGATTGGCAATCCATCATCAGCAAATATGCTTATGTCAAATGCCCTTATAATGAGCCATCACATTTTCAAATATTTTCCTCCATTACCTAGCCAGGAGATTAACACAATGCATACCACCTACAAAGAGGAGAGGAAATGAAATATTGGCTCTTGGTTTAAATGAGCAAACCCCATCCTGAACAGTAGGGGGGAAAGGAATGTATAAATTGAGAAAAGAATTACCTATTCATCTTCATCAATAGTTGACACCATCATCATGTGGCCTCTAGAAAAAAAGGATGTTTTAATTTGCTGGGAAGAATACATCTCTTCAGGGAGGAGATTTGGGGATCTGACCATGAATAATAATGAAGTGAGCAGAGTTTTCTTCCTGTGTAAAATCTAGCTCTAGTCTTTCAATCCAAATGAGATTCTAAAAGTTACAGGTGGAGGGCAAGGGATTCGATTTATTTATTCAAGTCCATGCAGGCGTTCTTCATCCATACCAACCTGATCTATATTTCTTCTCACTCAAATTAACATTAAGACAAAAAAAATAAAATAAAATATTCCCATTTGTATTGGGCAGCTTGTAGCAACAACCCGAGGTTCAAAGAACCACCGCTGTTCACAGGGCTGCTCACGGCCCTGCCTAGAATGGTCCCCTGGCAGGGAATCCAGGCACCACTGACAGTCCTCTTGTCATTACCCCACCCCTTCGGTAAATGCAAAACATCCTCTTGGCAACAGCATTTTGCAATAAATCACTCAGGCTCATGCCAAAGCTGGAAACTCAGCATTTATTAATTTTAAGTAAGTTCTGATACCCATTATCAGTTATGGACAATGACAACATTTCTCTAAGCCCATTATTTGTTCTCTGCACTTCAGAAAGCTGAGAAAAAGCAACAGTACGGCTGACCTTTTGGGGCTTCCTTATCATGACTGCTCCCCACAGGAAAAAAAAAATTTAACAGGGTCCCAAAGCATTATGCAAGTCAGGTAGAGAGAATGAGAATCTGAGTAAAGCAGAACAAGAGACCCTCAATATGCAGCATTGAAGCGATGTATAAATCAATAGAGAATGATTAGAACACTGCTCTATGAAGGGTCTGCATAGTTAATGTACATTTCATTATGAAAAAGAACGCTGTCTTCAGACGAAATGCTTGGGCATGCAGTAGACAGGAAAAGTGTGTACTATACTGCTTAAATACCCAGAATTCCAAGGAATAGAGCTAATAGCTAATCAACACCATCATTTCTTTAATTTCACTTAAACAAAGCCCCTTCAAATATTTCATTTGTAATTTAAATGTCCCCATTAACACACACAAACCCCAAAAGACCTGATTTCTAATGTACTCTATCATTTACCAGACACTCCCCCTTCAAAGCCCAGCATCAATAAAAACCACACTCTTCTTACTCAGATTACAGCCCAAAATCCATAGCTATATATCCCTGACTGCACGATCACTGTATTCACTTAAGTAAAACAAACATTTACCTCATCCTTCCTATTAAATGGGTCAATTAAGTGCTGCTCCAGTATTTTCCCTTTTCGAAAAAGCAAATCTAACAGCTAAATATGTTTTTGCTTCAATTAACTTTGCTGTACATGTAGTATCGTGTTTACAAAGCAGAGCAAAAACTATCAAAAAGCAAATGGTACTCAAAGAGAGCCAGGAACCACAGAGAACTCGGCAAGCCCCTCTTGCTACTCCCCTCTTAGCTTACACCACCGATACCTCCACTGGACCCAAATACTGGGGACTGACCTCTGGGTGATAAGTATATTTAGTACCTACTGGTGTAAAAATAGCCATGATGACTATTGTTAAAGAGCATTTTGCCAACCCCTTCCAAAAGAAAATGAGGTCCCTTCATCCTGTTTTCTACATTTTACTTAAAGGGAAAGTGAAAATTGGTCCCAGAGGTGTTCTCTGTTGCCTATTTCCATAGACTTCTACCAATGACCTCTTTGAGCTAAACTTGTTCACTATACAATAGAAATCAAGTCTCTTAGTCACAACTTTTCCATCATTCAAAGAAATTTCATATTCAAAAATTTAAACTTAGTTATCTGAAATGCACTGGAAACCTACCATGCAGAAGACTAGAGTGAAGATATTAAAATATTCAAGATCATACACATTTATATGTAATTTAGGGGGCATAAAGCCAGTATTGTTTAAAAGCTTTGTTCACTCCAGGAAAATTCAGGGTGTGCTATTCCAAAGAACCAAGGTCCTTCAGAAGCCACCTATAGAACTATCTCAACTTGGATGTATCTTTCCTTCCTGAATTCAAATGCATTTTTTTCATGGAAATTTATACTCTGTTAAAAATTTCAGCACAGACCAACAGAAAAATTTTGATTTTAGCTTATTCTATACATGAAACTCAGAAAGGTTCCAGATCTTTCCTAGTGCTAATTAAAATGGTCAAAGTAGTCTAAAGCCAGTAATACTTTAGTTACATGAAGAAAATAACAGTGGTCTTTTATTTTAAATGTTTCCTATACTTCACTGTAGTTTCTACATGTTAGTTACCTCAATCTTCATGAAAAAAAAAACCAGCCAGGTAGGTGGTATTATCCCCCATTTTATAGGTGAAAAGCCTGAGTTATTTGGTCAAAGAAAACCAACAATGGTGTCCAACTTGGGCCCACCCAGACTCCCACAAAGAAGCACAAGTGCAGCACCCAAAATTCTGCCGTTCTGTATCTAATGAAGACAGGCATGTTAGCAAAGAGAATAAAAAAGGAAAGATGACATCTTTCTCCCTTTCCAGTCCCCCCATGAAATAAAAACCCACATAAAAAATGTTTCCAGGGGCTTCCCTGGTGGCACAGTGGTTGGGAGTCTGACTGCCGATGCAGGGGACACGGGTTCGTGCCCCGGTCCGGGAGGATCCCACATGCCGCGGAGCGGCTGGGCCCGTGGGCCATGGCCACTGAGCCGGCCCGTCCGGAACCTGCGAGTTCGGAGCCTGTGCTCCACAACATGAGAGGCCACAGCGGTGAGAGGCCCGTCTACCGCAAAAAAAAAAAAAAAAAAAAAATTTCCAGCACAACTAACCACCTTCTCAGCAGAGATACATTACTTAGGTAATTGGCAGTGACATACTGTGTGTGGCTCTTTAACTGTCCTACTGAGAGGTCATCAGCTGCCTCAGCACCTTACTTCCTCAATGGAAATGTTTCCATAGTGTACGGCACTTGGAAATAATACCTTTTACTGCCTTCTCCCTCTCCCCCCTGCCCTGAGTGGAAGGTGTCTGGAGACAAGAGACCACAAAGAACTCAGAGAGGGGGACGTCCTGTCTATTAGAAGATAACCTAGAGAAACCTGTGCAGTTGTTTTCCACTCTGCAGGTCATGACCCCTCAGCAGAATCCATTTAACAAGTCAAGGTCAGCATTTTAAAGAAATCAAAATCAAATGGAATAGAAAATATCAGAATATTGCTACAGACAATAGGGTAAACTGTTCTATGTTAACTCTGCTTCAGCAACATATTCCATAATCAGTTAGCTGTGTATTTACAGCATGTGTACTGGGTTAAGATATAAAATGTATTTCTTACTGCAGGTTAGAAAGGTTACTGGACTCCTCTCACCTACACCCCTCATGTGGAAGTACCAAATTCTGCTGAGATTACTTCCTAAGTATATCCTGACCTCCACACCCCTCCCAAGTCCCTACTTCCTGCACACCACTTCCGAGGTTAAGTCAATATCTCTCACCAGAACCTTTAGAATAGCTTCCAAAGCCATCTCTGTTATACTGTCATGTCCCCTTAAGTCAACCTCCACCCCTTTTCCCAGAATGATCTGTTCCAAATGAAGACCTGACCCTGCCAATCTCCTACTTAAAGCCCTTCAGTGCCTACAGAATCGAACCAAGGCTCCCTAGAACCACCCAAAAGCAGCAATCGTGTCCTGTATAACGTAGCCGTCTCTCACCCCATGCCTCTGCTTACGCTCTCCCTCTGAGACCCGCTCAAAGAGTCTTCCTGGAACCTTGGAATATGGGTAGGGGAATCTGCTGTGGGCTCCCAGCATAACCTGAATGTACATCTGTCTGATTCTTACCTCATAAAAATCAGATTTCCTATGTGCCTATCTCTTCCACTAGGCAAGAAGGTTTTTTATCTACTTCCTTCAGGTCTTTACTCAAATGTTACCTTCTTAGTGAGACCTTCCCTGCCTTTCCTGACCACATTAAATAAAATTCTAGCTTATGATTGCCTTCCCATCCCTATCCTAGCTCCCTTCACTGGCTTCTTTTCTCTTTATCACTTACCACTAACCTGTGTGTACATGTGTGTGTTAGGTATGTGTATACATGTTACATATATGCATACCCATACAATATTAGTACATGTATACATATTTTTAACTTAATAGCTTGTTTAATGTCTGTTTCCCCAATTAGGAATGCCAACTTCAATTTTACCTATCTTATTACTGCTACATTCCAGTGCCTGACACATAATATGTTCTCAATAAATTCATATTTAAGGAATAAATAAGCGAATACCATCAAGATCAGATATCACAACGAGGTCAATTTTGAGTCTCCAGCATATACCATGGTGCCTACTGCAGAGTCGGTACATAATAAATGCCTGCATTTTAAAAAGTGAAAATGAAAAGTCACGTATGATGCTTTCTCATTTTTTGCTTCATACTCTTCTCCTTTTAGTAGACACAAGGACACAAAAAAACATAAGGCTAGACAGGCCAGCTAGCAGACCAAAAGGGAAGAATAAATTTAGGAATATCATCATACCTGGATAATGGGCAAGCCATCTAAGAAATGTTTAGGGATCTTTCAAGTCAGCACTATAAAAAGAGACATTCCCTAATGTGGCATGAAGATATAAGAGCTTTTAAGATCCATATTTTCAGCATTCTTATTTGTTGATATTAAAACCATTAAAGCTCTGAAGGCATTTGAAGCAAATGAATCATCAGGCATCTTATTCTTTTGGGGGAAGGAGGATCTTACTTGGTAATAAGTCACAGGCACATCCAATATTTATAATCATTTTGAAAATCATATTAAGAATGTAAGGAGAATGATAAAATATGCATATGTTCTTGGAGCTTAAAACTAAATCTCACGCGTACTATAACAATTTCTGTTAAAGCACAAATTCGTGAACAATACCTGAAACTAAAAAAGAAATATGAAGCCATTTTTAAAACATTCCTTCAGAACAAATAAAAGATTAATACACTTTTCTTACTAGGACATCTGTATCACTTCATCCCTAAGACATAAATTAAACACAACTGGCAGAAGTTTAAAATGAAAAAAAGTGAAATCATAACAACCAGAAAAATAGTGGCATTTCTTAAAAATGACATAATATTTCATTAAGAGCAAGGCGGATGTAGGTAGAAAATAAGGAACAAACCACTTTTGAGTGTTTTCAAAAAGAAAAAAAAAATGGGACATTTAAAGAGAAAAAACAAAAGGACGGTTACAGCCTATAGAAGGACCATTTAAGATAATACTGCTTGAAAGGGTTCGGCATTTCAACCCTTTATAACATATAAATATACTCTCCAGTTACTCAGGGCAAGAATGACCCAAAACCCAGTCTCTAACTCATCACTAGCAGTCAAAATTCCACCTGGTTGAGGAGTTTATGGTATCTGAGTTTAGAACTTGCTCTGACTGTGAAATCTTGGTTAACCAGGGAGACAGCAATACACAAAACCCTGCCACACCTTTTAAGTGTATTTTAAAATCAACAACTTACAACCAAAATCTCAAGAATAATGATATAACTCTTGTTAAAGCAAAGAAAAGGGAATGAACAAGAACTCTTTCCTCTGCCAAGAGGAAAATTAATACCCTGCTTAGTAAGGTGGGCCAATGGGCAATCATCGTATTTGCTTGGAAATGAGAGTAATCCCACTAAAAGTGACAATTTCACATTTTATATCCTCGAGTCAAACTTTCAAAATCTCTCCCTTGTTTCCCTTCAGCTCACGATCCCCAGAAACATCCTGGCCACGTATTGGCAAAGGGAGAGGCGGGGAGGTGTTCCAGAGACTGCTGAGGGGAAAATGTGCCTGGTGTCAATTTCACCAATACCAAATGTTCTGCCTAAAGTATTTTGTTTAAAACAGGAGACAAACTAAGAGAAGTCAGTTTCATAAACCATCATGTTTTAATAAAAATGTGATTTAGTTTAAAGTAATTTGGTCTCTCCTCGTAAATGACCTAGTTAAGTGAGAAAAATATTATGTAATAATATGATTTAAAAAGGAAAAAAGGGGCTTCCCTGGTGGCACAGTGGTTGAGAGTCCGCCTGCCAATGCAGGGGACACGGGTTCGTGCCCTGGTCCGGGAAGATCCCACATGCCGCGGAGCGGCTGGGCCCGTGAGCCGTGGCCGCTGAGCCTGCGCGTCCGGAGCCTGTGCTCCACAACGGGAGAGGCCACAACAGTGAGAGGCCCGCGTAACGCAAAAAACAAACAAACAAACAAAAAAAAAACAATGAAAAGGAAAAAAGAATCAATTTGAGATCATTCCTGGGAAAAGCACTCAAGTACCATCTCTGAAGATTCCCATTTTCCTAGACAGCCACAAAGAAAGCTCAAATTTTTCACAAGGGAATAAACAATTTCTCTTAAAGTATCAAATTATTTACACCTCTATGAGATATCAAAAATGAAAAATAATTAGCAATTTTCTTATCGCTAAGGTTCTATGTGATTTTCAAGAGTTCTAGAAGGAAGTCCTCTGAAAGGACAGTCAGCAATGCCATAGTTAAAGCTCTTTTTAGCAATGCTACTCCACAGCACTGCCATTTGTATAGCAGGGAAACAAACTTGGTTCTGGGCTATTTCTCAGGCCACTTAATAAACTAGTCTTAATAGGAGAGCTAAAGTCAAGAATTCTAAAATAGATTTCATTGTGTTTAAAAAGGATCATTTCAATAACCAAAAGAAAGAGCCATCTTTCAGGAACTGGATATGGTCAGTCAATATTCTGGACAAAGGCTTCTATAAACACATCTTAAAAGAAAAGATTTCTTATTAAAAACAGTGTCCATCTAAGTTCCTGGTGCTGCCTCTCCCAACTTCTCACCAAAATGGCACTGAAGATTCAGAAAGGAGTGAATATTCATAGCACCTCCAAAAACCAAGCTTGCTGAAAAGACAAACGACTGCCAGAATCTGGCAAGTACCCACTGTAATGATACGACAGAAGTACCCCAATGCTTCTGCTCACAGCACACCCTCATTTCACTTCATTAATAGATTTTCTTTCAAAGGTGGGAAGTTGCTTTATAACTTTTCTACCACTTCCCTGACTCAAGCACATACCTTTCAATGAAAGGTGGAGCTATAATACGCTGCCTCATTCTCCCCTTCAGACAGTGACGTGGGAAGTAAGGAGGGCATTGCTTCCCACATGCCTCTGCCTTGTTACTGCAACTATGACTGCCTCCCTCCTTCAGTGGTTACCTCTCTCTATCCAGAGAGAGGCTGCAAGTCCCAGAAAACTATTGAGAAACTAAGGACAATGAGTATACTGAACATCAAAATTTATGAGCTGCAGCCAGGATTTCTCACAGCCAAATCACAGCCTTCACTCACCATTCATCTGACATAGACTCACTGAGTTCCCTCTATGTGCCCAGCACTGTTCTATGTGCTTTGGACACACGCGTGGAAAAAGAAAGGACAAAGGTCCCTGCCCTCCTAGAATTTACCTTCTAATGAGGAGGCAGATAATAAACAGGTACAATAAGTTATATAATTTGGTAGATAATTAAAAGCACTATGTAAACCAAAAAATTAGAACATGGTCAACGGAGTTGGAAGTGGATGTGAGGGGCTACAGTTTTAAATAGAGTGGCCAGTGTGAGCCTCAAGGAGATGATGACATTTGGTAAAGACTCAAAGGGGTTGAGGGAATTCACCTCCTGGATATCTAGGGGAAGAATTTCTAGACAGAGGCTTGAAACAGCCATAGCAGAGGCCCTGAGGCAACAGCAGATCTGGCACATCCAAACAACAGCAAGGAAGCCACATGGTTGGAGAGCAGCAAGGGAGGGGAAAAGCAGGAGTTGGGAAAGTCTGAGAAGTAACGGGCCAAGTCACGTTGTAAGGACTTTGGCTTTTATCCTAAGTACAATGTGGAGTAAGGGCAGAGTTTTGAGCAGAATAGTGGGTTGATCTGCCTAGCATTTTGAAAGGATCATTCTGGCTGCTCTTTTGGGCACAGACCATAGTGGGGCAGTGATGGAAACAGGGAGACCATTTAGGAGACTCCAGAAGTACTTACAATGAGAGAAAGCGGTAGTAGCAAGAGAGAAGGTGAGAAGTGACCAGATCCTGGCTATGTTTGAAGGTAAAGCCAAGAGAATTGTTCTGGATATGGCATGAGAGAGAATCAGAAGTTAAGAATAATTTCAACATAGCCTGGGCAACTGGAAAGATGAAGACGTCATTTACTGAGATGGGGAAGATTTGTCGAACAGGATTGGGAAGCAGATGAAAAAGCTCAGATTGAGACATGTTAAGTTTGAGATGCCTATACATCATTCAAGTAGAGCTACATATCAAGTAGGCAGTTGGATATGCTCATCTGGAGTTTGGGAGAAAGATTAGGGCTACAGATATAAAGTTGGAGGCCATAAGTATATGGATGGTAGCCATTGTACCAAGTAAGATCACGAATATCCTTCACGAATATCCTTAGAGTAAAAAGAGATAAGAGAGAGACTAAGAATACACTCTGGGCCAGGGGAAAAAAGAGGAACCAGCAAAGGAGAGTGAGAAGGAGCAACCAGTGACATAGAAAGATAACCAAGAGTCTGAGGTGCCCTGGAGGCCAAATGAGAACCATATGTGACAAAAGAGGAAGGACTAACCATATGACATGAGGTCTGAGACCTGACCACTGTAGTTCAGTGACCAATGGAGGCCACCAATAACCCTGATAAGAATAGTCTCTATGGAGTGAGGGGATGAAAGTCTAATAGACTGAGTTCAAGAGAGACTAAGGAAAGATCAATTTGAGACAGTGCATAGAAATAACTCTTTGCAGAAGTTTGTCCAGTAGAACAATGAAACTGTGGGCACCTGGTGGGAAAGCAAGGGCAAGAGAATGTTTATGAAAGATGGAGCTATAACACGCAAGATCCAGGAAAGGGAATATCTGAGGTGTAAGAGAGAAGGAAGAATTGCTGGAGTGGTTTCTTCCTTTTCTTCTTGAGATATAATTGACACGTAACTTTGTGTACATTTAAGGTATACACTGCATTGACTTAATACACTTATATATTGCAGTATGATTACCACAGTAGCATTAGCGAACACCTCTCTCATGACACATAATTATCATCTCTTTTTTTGCAAGGACAATTAAGGTGCAGTCTGTTAGCAACTTTGAAGTTTATAATACAGTACTGTTGACTATATTCACTATGCTGTGCATTACATCTCCAGACTTACTTATCCACGAGTTAAAAGTTTGTATCCTCAAACAACATCTCCCCACCCTCCATGGGGTGGTTTCTTTTGACTAGGCAAGAGGAGATAGGATGGGGGCACTTGCAGAGAGATTGCCTTTACACAGGAGCTTGAACAGTTAATTATGACTACTCTAGGACTCGTAATGGATTGTTACCTATGCAACAAGCAGAAAGAGAACTTAGCAGTGGAGATGCTGGGTGGGGAGATGGGTAGGGAAGTCTCTGGAACCTCTCTTCTGACTGTTTCAATTTTCTCACCAATGAAGGAATCAAGTTCATCAGCCTTAAGTGAAGATGGAAGGAGAGTTGTTTAAAGTTTGAGGAGAGATTTGTTTAAAGTTTGAGGTCAGAAAATAACAGCTTAAAAAAAAGGCATTGTCATTATTAAACAAGAAAAAAAATTTTAATTAAATTATTCAACTCAAGCTTTTAAAAAAATCAAACCTAAGGGAACCAAAAGAATCATTAAATAGATAAAAGCAGAAATTAAGGGATTAGAATATAAACAGTAGAACAGCTGGTTCTTTGAAAAGATTAATAAAATATACAAAACTCTTGCAAAGCTCATCTAGGAAGAGAAAAAATACAATTACACGACCTTGGAAATAAGAAAATGGATATAGCCAAAGAGACAAAGGAGATTCAATACAAGTAGAAGGGAATATATACAATTTTAAGCTGAAAATAGGAAACACTAGGTGAAAAAGATAATTCCTAAGAAAATATAAATTATCAAAATTAACTCAAGAAGTACACTCCAAGCAATTCAATAACTATACAGAAATAAACAATGTTGACAATGATTTTACAGGGGAGCAATATCAAACCTTTAAGAGACAGAATTGTTTTACTATTTAAAACATTACATGGTACAGAAAAAAAATCAAGTTTCACATTTCATTTTCTAAAACTCAGCATAACCTTGACATCAAAACTTCAAAAACTTGTATAAGAAATATAAATCCATCTAATTTATAAATATGTCAAAAATTCTAAAATAATTACAAGTCACATACAGCTATAATGTGGTCATACTGTTAGATGCCAAAACTGCATTTGAAAAAAATCCAAAAATAATTCCTGACAAAAAATTTTATTAAACTCATAATATCACTAACCAACGTTTGAGATCCTATTTCATGATGAACTACCAAAGGCCTTTGCATTAACCTCAGAAACACAAGATAAGGGCTCAGTAAACATTAGCTGCTATAGTAGTAGCAGAGTTAGTAGATTAAAACAAGAATATCTGTTCCTACCACTGATATTTAACATCTCTATACAAGGTAACTCTTCCCAGCCCTCAGTGGAGGTAACGGTCCAATGATGATGGCCAAGGCTTAAAAACACTTGAGCATAAAATCATGTGACCAACAAGGGTTTAATTTCCAAAATATACAAAGAGCTCATACAACTCAATAACAAAAATAAATAAATAAACAACCCAATCAAAAAATGGGCAGAAGACCTAAACAGACATTTCTCCAAAGAAGACATACAGATGGCCAACAGGCACATGAAAAGATGTTCAATATCACTACTTATTAGAGAAATGCAAAGCAAAACTACAGTGAGTTACCACCTGACACTGGTCAGAATGGCCATCATTAAAAAGCCAACAAATAACAAATGCTGGAGAAGGTGTAGAGAAAAAGGAACCCTTCTACACTGTTGGTGGGAATGTAAATTGGTGCAGCCACTATGGAAAATAGTACAGAGGTTCCTCAAAAAACTAAAAATAGAGTTGCCATATGATCCTGCAGTCCCACTCCTGGGCATGTATCTAGACAAAACCCTAATTCGAAAAATACATGCACCCCAATGTTCACAGCAGCACTATTTACAATAGGCAAGACATGGAAACAACCTAAATGTCCACTGACAGATTAATGGATAAAGAAGATATGTTATTCAATACATATATACAATGGAATACTACTCAGCCATAAAAAATAATGAAAAATGCCATTTGCAGCAACATGGATGAACCTAGAGATTATCATATTAATTGAAGTCAGAAACACAAATACCATATGATATCACTTACATGTGGAATCTAAAATATGACACAAATGAACTTATCTATGAAACAGACTCACACACAGTGAGCAGACTTGTGGTTGCCAAGGGGGAAGGTGGGGGGAGAGATGGATTGGGAGTCTGGGATTAGCAGATGCAAACCAGTATATATAGAATGGATGAACAACAAGGTCCTACTGTATAGCACAGGGAGCTATATTCAGTATCCTGTGATAAACCATAATGGAAAAGAATGTGAACAAGAATGTATGTATACATATAACTGAGTCACTCTGCTGTACAGTAGGAATTAATGCAACATTGTAAATCAACTATACTTCAATAAAATAAATTTTTAAAAAGCACTTGAGCATAAATCAGGCAGGCCGACCACAAACCTTTCTGAAACATAACACAAAACACAAACACTTTAAGGAAAAAAAAAGTGTTTTAATTGCATTTTTTTCTTAACAATGTAGTAGATATTGGTGTTTGACCAAATTTCAGTGAATTAAGAAAAGCAAATCTGTGAAACACTGAACAGTGAAGCAAGAATATTTTATTTCATCTCACTTTATAAATAATTCAGGATAATGCATAACCCACTAAACATTTGGTCGTAATGTTTACTCAGCTGAGAGTTTACAAATAGGACATTCTCAGCTTAAGGAGGAAAAGAAAACTTTAAAAACTCTTGTTTCTCTTTTCCAGCTTTAATTCACTGTGATTTCCAGTTGGAAAGAAGGCTCATTAGGAATCAAATTAGTTTATATTTCTTCCAGAAAGGATTAGTTACATACTCACTTGCAACTTGCACTTGAGGTTTGAGAAAGCTTTTTAAATCATCATGCAAAAGGAAGTAAGCAAGGTGGTGCCTTCTTGGTAGTAGTTGGCCAGACTGCAAAGCAACTTCAGGCCATCCACTGTAGCTGGCTACTTAGCTTCCTAAAAGAAGATAATTTCCAAACACATGCACTTGACTTCTGTTGTCTCACTTCAACCCTTTTGTACTTGAAAGATCTACTGCTTCTCCTCCAAAGAATTCAGGAAATTTGATGTTTCTTGGAAAATGCCAGGATATAACTGCACTTGGTGTTAAAGACCAAAAGAAAGGGACTTCAGAGCCAGACAGTTAAACGTGTGAATATACAAAGGTATAACTAAGAATAACGCAAGGTTACTCTTGCAAAATGCAAAGTTTTTATTGAAGGGCTCAACTGGAAGCCAAGTAAGAAGCAAAGAAGAGAAATTGAATAGTGAATAGTGTAGAAAATAACCAAGAGGGAACAAGATCTCAAATGTAGGATACACATGAGAAGGAAGATGAAAGTAGGAAAACAAAGCATTGTAGTAACAGGACACAATCCTGGTAAATTTGGGGAGATTGAGAATTAGTGAAAACCTCAAACACTGTATTTCTTGAAGCAATTAAACTGTATCACTTTCAAACACACACAACCTTGTAATAGATATCTTCAAGGTTGACCAGAAAGCCCGTAGCTCCCTTCTCTGGTAACAGCCACCTGGGAGACACGGCAGCTATGTTTGTACCCTGTGACCTTGCCAGAGCCTGTGGCCCTGAGGCAGGCACCTGCGCACACTGAGACCATCAGGCTCACTATGGCCAGCCTCTGCCTGACACTTGAACCGGATCCAGACCCTCATGGTGCCCTCAGGTTCAGTAGATACCAAAAGAACCTTCACTAAGTAAAGCCCCTATAAAGTAACAAAATACCAGCAGGAAGAAGAGGCCAGATGTCTGATTTCATGAGCAAGAAGATGTTATATTTTAATAACCTGTACTTAAAGGCAAGCTTTAAGGGTGCTTTTTAAAAAATACCTTCCAATATGGCCCCTTTCATTTTGCTTATGCTTTATTTCCTCAGCAAAGCTAACAAAATACTGGTTTCAAATTATATATGTGTGTGTGTCTCACACCATATAAACCCCATAGATACTGAAAAGAGTCTTTGAAAAAAGGACATTTTTTTAAAGCACACAGGATGTAAGCTGCTGTGCAATGGCCAAGAGCAACAAAACACGGTCACAGCTGAAATGAAGTCCCTCACGTCCCAGGGAGAGTCAGGGTGGAGGAAGGCTGACATCTGTGCAGAGGTGGTGGGAACCAGGCCCCGACTCAGCCCTCACATGGCCTCCTCCTTTTCTTCAGTCAGTTAATTGGGCTTTGCCTAACTGGAAATGACTAAGACAGCTAATACCTGAGGACTATCCCAATGACAACAGGTAGAGATAACCCAGAGAGATTTAATACATATGAAAATAAAGGCAGTTAGATGCAGCCTCCACCACATAAAACTGAGGCCAAGGGAGAAAAAAAACACCTAAGACTGAAATGCTAGGAAGAATTTTCTGAACATGGAGATCTATTAAATGCCTAGCAACCTCCCCAGGGAAACTGTAGCGAAGTCACTCAGAGTGGAGCGAGAAATTCATTTCTGAAAGCCTCTTTTCCAACTTGGGATATTTAACTCTATGTCTTTGTAATCCCCAGAAACAGCTTGGCTGAGGCCATGCTGGGTGTAACCATATGTCAGAACTAATACATTGGATATGGCACTTATTCACGATTTGCAAGGAAACAGTCAAAACTAAAAGTGCCAGAGGAATCTTTTCTCTACAGATAGGAGCATAAGCTATGACTTTGTATTATTAAAAATATTTTGTCCTTTGCCTAGATCATTATTTAAAGAGAAAATGTTTAAAAGACATTGGGGGGAGGAGGAGAAGAGCAGGAATGTTGGCCATCTTTCTGTCTTAATAGCAGCATTTTTACTAGAAGTACGTCCTTCCTTTCCGTCCTTCCTCGCCTGACTAAACAGTCTTGGTCCACTCCTGGGTCCTCATTCTCCAGGACTCAACTTAGGACGAAGACCTAGCTCTGCTAAAACACCTTCCTCTTAACAACCAAAGCACCATGGAAACCTTTGCTTTGCTCTAGCTTAGTGCCCCTCACCTTAGATTAGATGGCCAGTCTCCCTCAACAGACCTGAGCTCCTTGAGGAAGAACTCTTGTCCTCCCCAGCTGTGAGACACACTGGAGGCATGTGACTATTGAGTGAACGTTGACTTACCAGGGATTGAGTCAAAACAGAAGAAAAGATATAATCGATAAAGGCAACATTAGTTCTGGCCATGGGACTCCACTAGAGTGATTAAATGTGATCAAGGTGATGGGCCAGAAAAACAGAACAGGGAAGTCATGAGTCCTATTTGTCCAGGTCAAGTTTCTTGGAGAAGTGGTCTGCAAATGTTTTGGTCTTCCAAGCTCATCCAGAGAAATTTGAAAAACTATATAAGTCCTAACACAATTTAAAGTTGACATCTAAGCTTGTTTAACCTAGGTTTAAATAGTGGCACAGAATCTAATTTCTAGCATTTTGTAAATATTGACATTTTTAAATGAAACTGCTTTTATTCAAGCTTTTCAATGTGTCCATTGTTATCTAAATACCACAGGGATTTGATACCAAAGATCTATATTAAAAATACATGAACAACCTTTTCTTTTGCTTTCTTCTATTTTTTATAGTTTTTTTTCTTTGAACTTGTACTTCCATTCCATTTCTCCCACATTACATTTTGTCCTAATGTAATACTTCTTTGCTTTAAGGTTTTTTATTGATCACATTATCATACTTCTCTGCAACAAAAAGTAATAAAAATTAAAATTTTTTATTTCCTGTGACCAAATGGTTCTAATTTTTTAAAACTTCATCTGGATTCACTTATTATTACAACTATTAACTGATGCAATTTAACAAAACAAATGTCTAATTGTAATAGTTAAAAATTAAAGCAAGCATAAGTCACTTTTTATTGGAAATGCATTTGTTAATGAGATGAATGGTGATGGTTTATTTTTTTCAAAGTAGCTCATTTGTCCATGAATAAATATTCTTTATTGCCAGAATAAAAACTATTTCAACAGCAATTCTATTCCTTTTCTTTGTATTAGAAATACAAAGTAAAAAACCTTGTTCATGTAAATAATTTTAGAGAATGAAACTTTATTATACCAGTGGTACTTACTTCTTTGATCTCCTTCTGAGATTTATGCCCCCCAAATCATGGATAATTCAACATAATTTTATATGATAATTGGTATTCCCTGACAAACCGTTTTGGGTCATCTTCAATTTTGTTTCCAAAAAAAAATCAGAAGCCACTAGATTTGCAAAAGGATTAATTTCCAAGTCATTAGATTCATTTCCCTTTCTCAACAACACACCAATACTGACTGTCTCTTTGTCTGGCACCCCAAAGTAATGGAGGTTATTTCCTGTGACAACACACCATGATGAGATTTGGGAGAGGTAAAGTCAGGCAACCCATTCATACAGGTATGTTCCTGTACTATCCACTTTAGGAAAGAGTACATAGGGAAGGGACAGGTCTGAATAGTTTCCTCACAACTTTGCAGGGGCCTGAGACACACCCAAGTTTGTTGACTTCAAGGGCCAGAGTACCAGAGGCATGTCCCTCAGTAGAGAAAACAGATCCAAATACCAGCAGAAGGTGAGAATGAAGAACAGAGAAGCTGACTCTCTAGTGAAGCAGAAGACAAAACAAGCCCAGCAGAGACACAGGTAGGACAGCCCCCCCGCCACAAAGTACAGCAAGCAAACCCCAGTGCTTCTCCACTGGCCACACTTGAGCAGGGGCTCCCACTCAATGTGTGGCAAAGCAAGAATATGCCACCTGAAGAGTTAAATTTAAAGAAGGGAGGAGTGGGGGGAAAGAGCAGCATAAACATAAACACAGGGAGAAATGGCAAAAAACTTAGGGCATTATATTTAGATTCTGGATTTAAGAAAACACAGAGGGAAAGGGAGACATCACCTTCACTGGAAATATAGGATTTGACGGCAAAAGGCAATGCCCTGAGTGCCAAGGACAAGCAAGGACCAAGACGACACAAAGTAGAAGAGATATGAGATAGTACTCTAATCGCTGTGCCACAGGATTAACCCAGGCCTGGGCTAGACTCTAACACATCAAGAGAGAGGTCCTCAGTGTTCTCTTCTTAAGTGAGAGGTCTGTTCTTCTCAGTTCTTGGGTTTGGTTTGGTTTTGTTCTGTTTTTGAAGTATAGTTGATTTACTATATTGTGTTAGTTTCAGGTGTACAGCATAGTGATTCAGTATTTTTGCAGATTATATTCCATTACAGGTTATTACAAGATATTGGGTATAATTCCCTGTGCTATACAGTATATCCTTGTTCCTTATTTATTTTATATAGAGTAGTGCATATCTGTTTATCCCATACCCCTTATTTGTCCCTCCCCACCTCCCTTTCCCCTTTTTGATAACCAAAAGTTTGTTTTATCTATGAGTCTATTTCTATTCTATAAATAAATTCACTTGTATTATTATTTTAGATTCCACATATAAGTGATATCATATAGTAATTTGTCCTTCTCTGTCTGACTTAACTTCACTAGGCATAATATCCTCTAGGTCCATTCACATTGCTGAAAATGTCAGAATTTCATTCTTTTTTATGGCTGAGTAATATTCCAGTGTGTGTGTGTGTGTGTGTGTATATATGTATATATATATATATGTATATATATATGTATATATATATGTATATATATATATGTATATATATATATATGTATATATATATATATATACACATCACCATCTTCTTTATCCATTCATCTGTTGATGGGTACTTGGGTTGTTTCCATGTCTTGGCTATTGTAAATAGTGCTGTTATGAACAATGGGGTGCATGTATCTTTTCAAATTGTAGTTTTCTCCAGATATATGCCGAGGAGTGGAATGGCTGGATCATATGGTAACTATTATTAGTTTTTTAAAGAACCTCCATACTTATCAAAAGAAAGCTGGAGCAGCTATACTCGTATCAGATAAAATAGACTTTAAAAAAAAGAATGTTACAAGAGACAAGGAAGGACACTACATAATGATCAAGGGATCAATCCAAGAAGAAGATATAACAATTATAAATATATATGCACCCAACATAGGAGGATCTCAATACATAAGGCAACTGCTAACAGCTATAAAAGAGGAAATCAACACTAACACAATAATAGTGGGGGACTTTAACACCTCACTTACACCAATGGGCAGATCATCCAAAATGATAATAAATAAGGAAACAGAAGCTTTAAATGACACAATAGACCAGATAGATTTAATTGACATTTATAGGACATACCATCCAAAAACAGCAGACTACACTTTCTTCTCAAGTGCGCACAGAACATTCTCCAGGATAGATCACATCTTGGGTCACAAATCAAGCCACAGTAAATTTAAGAAAATTGAAATAATATCAAGCATCTTTTCTGACCACAACCCTATGAGATTAGAAATGAATTACAGGGGAAAAAACGTAAAAAACACAAACACATGGAGGCTAAACAATATGTTACTAAATAACCAAGAGATCACCGAAGAAATCAAAGATGAAATCAAAAAACACCTAGAGACAAATGACAATGAAAAAACAGGATGATCCAAAAGCTACGGGATTCAGCAAAAACAGTTCGAAGAGAGAAGATTACAGCTATACAAGACTACTTCAAGAAACAAGATAAACCTCAAATAAACAATCTAACCTTACACCTAAAGGAACTAGAGAAAGAAGAACAAAACCCAAACTTAGCAGAAAGAAAGAAATCATAAAGATCAGAGCAGAAATAAATGAAATAGAAACAAAGAAAACAATAGCAAAGATCAATAAAACTAACAGCAGGTTCTTTGAGAAGATAAACAAAATTGATAAACCTTTAGCCAAACTCATCAAGAAAAAGAGGGAGAGGACTCAACTCAATAAAAATAGAAATGAAAAAGGAGAAGTTGCAACAGAAACCGCAGAAATACAAAGCATCCTAAGAGACTACTACAAGCAACTCTATGCCAATAAAATGGACAACCTGGAAGAAATGGACAAATTCTTAGAAAGGTATAACCTTCCAAGACTGAACCAGGAAGAAACAGAAAATATGAACAGACCAATCACAAGTAATGAAATTGAAACTGTGATTAAAAATCTTCCAACAAACAAAAGTCCAGGACCACATGGCTTCACAGGTGAATTCTATCAAACATTTAGAGAAGAGCTAACACCCATCCTTCTCAAGTTCTTCCAAAAAATTGCAGGGGAAGGAACACTCCCAAACTCATTCTATGAGGCCACCATCACCCTGATACCAAAACCAGACAAAGATACTACAAAAAAAGAAAATTACAGACCAATATCACTGATGAATATAGATGCAAAAATCCTCAACAAAATACTAGCAAACAGAATCCAACAACACATTAAAAGGATCATACACCATGATCAAGTGGGATTTATCCCAGGGATGCAAGGAATCTTCAAATTGAAGAATAAAAACCATATGATCATCTCAATAGATGCAGAAAAAGCTTTTGACAAAATTCAACACCCATTTATGATAAAAACTCTCCAGAAAGTGGGCATAGAGCGAACTTACCTCAACATAATAAAGGCCATATATGACAAACCCACAGCAAACATCATTCTCAATGGTAAAAAGCTGAAAGCATTTCCTCTAAGATCAGGAATGAGACAAGGATGTGCACTCTCACCACTATTATTCAACATAGTTTTGGAAGTCCTAGCCATGGCAATCAGAGAAGAAAAAGAAATAAAAGGAATACAAACTGGAAAAGAAGAAGTAAAACTGTCACTGTTTGCAGATGACATGATACTATACATAGAGAATCCTAAAAATGCCACCAGAAAACTACTAGAGCTAATCAATGAATCTGGTAAAGTTGCAGGATACAAAATTAATGCACAGAAATCTCTTGCATTCCTATACACTAAGGATGAAAAATCTGAAAGAGAAATTATGGAAACACTCCCATTTACTATTGCAACAAAAAGAATAAAATACTTAGGAATAAACCTACCTTGGGAAACAAAAGACCTGTATGCAGAAAACTATAAGACACTGAAGAAAGAAATTAAAGATGATACCAACAGGTGGAGAGATATACCATGTTCTTGGATTGGAAGAATCAATATTGTGAAAATGACTATACTACCCAAAGCAATCTACAGATTCAATGCAATCCCTATCAAATTACCAATGGCATTTTTTACAGAACTAGAACAAATCAACTCAAAATTTGTATGGAGACACAAAAGACCCCAAATACCCAAAGCAGTCTTGAGGGAAAAAAATGGAGCTGGAGGAATCAGACTCCCTGACTTCAGACTATACACCAAAGCTATAGTAATCAAGACAATATGGTACTGGCACAAAAACAGAAACATAGATCAATGGAACAAGATAGAAAGCCCAGAAATAAACCCACGCACCTATGGTCTACTGATCTATGACAAAGGAGGCAAAGATATACAATGGAGAAAAGACAGTCTCTTCAATAAGTGGTGCTGGGAAAACTGGACAGCTACATGTAAAAGAATGAAATTAGAACACTCCGTAACACCATACACAAAAATAAACTCAAAATGGATTTGAGACCTAAATGTAAGACCAGACACTATATAACTCTTAGAGTTATATAGTTCACTCTTTGACATAAATCACATAAAAAAATCACATAAAAAAAATCACATTAAAAAATCACATAAAAAAACTCTCTGACATAAATCACAGCAAGATCTTTTTTGATCCATCTCTTAGAATAATGGAAATAAAAACAAAAATAAACAAATGGGACCTAATGAAACTTCAAAGCTTTTGCACAGCAAGGGAAACCATAAACAAGACAAAAAGACAACCCTCAGAATGGGAGCAAATATTCACAAACGAATCAACGGACAAAGGATTAATCTCCAAAATATATAAACAGCTTATGCAGCTCAATATTAAAGAAACAAACAACCCAATCCAAAAATGGGCATAAGACCTAAATAGACATTTATCCAAAGAAGACATACAGATGGCCAAGAAGCAGATGAAAAGCTGCTCAACGTCACTAATTATTAGAGAAATGCAAATCAAAACTACAATGAGGTATCACCTCACACCAGTTAGAATGGGCATCATCAGAAAATCTACAAACAACAAATGCTGGAGATGGTGTGTAGAAAAGGGAACCCTCTTGCACTGTTGGTGGGAATGTAAATTGATACAGCCACTATGGAGAACAGTATGGAGGTTCCTTAAAAAACTAAAAATAGAATTACCATATGATCCAGTAATCTCACTACTGGGCATATACCCTGAGAAAACTACAATTCAAAAAGACACATGCACCCCAATGTTCACTATTTACAATAGCCAGGTCATGGAAGCAACCTAAATGCCCGTCGACAGACGAATGGATAAAGAAGATGTGGTACATATATAAAATGGAATATTACTCAGCCATAAAAAGGAACAAAATTGAGTCATTTCTTGAGACGTGGATGGATCTAGGGACTGTCATACAGAATGAAATAAGTAAGAAAGAAAAAAACAAATATCGTATATTAACACATGTATGTGGAACCTAGAAAAATGGTACAGACGAACCGGTTTGCAGGGCAGAAGTTGAGACACAGATGTAGAGAATAAACATATGGACACCAAGGGGGGAAAACCGCGGTGGGGTGGGGATGGTGGTGTGCTGAATTGGGCGATTGGGACTGACACGTATACACTGATGTGTATAAAATTGATGACTAATAAGAACCTGCAGTATAAAAAAACAAACAAAAAAACTAATACTAAACTTTCTTTGGGTTATTTGTATGGAAATATGGTAATATAAATGTTTCAGACATTACATGAAATTTCTAAAAATCTTATATGTTCTGGTATAATGTTATAAGTCATAATTCTAGTTATTACTTTAAAATGTATATCTCAGAAATAACTAAATTTCCTTGTCAATTGCATCAAATCTTTAACCGTGGTCATTTTTAAGTCTTTTGTCATTTACAGACAGTTCTGGGTGTACTTTGATGCTTTTGCAAAAATGTTCCTATAAAAGGGTTTCATCTTCAAGGAATTCATGGAAAAGACTCTGAAAAGTACAGGTTTCTGGTAACTGACTATACTGATGAACTGAATGAATAAGCATTTTCAGAACTCTAATGGAAAACTGATGAATTCATAAAAGTGCTAACAAAAGATCAAGATGAAGAAAAAATTAATTACATGGGAATGAGTGAACTGATGATGATAATTATAATTTTTGTGACTTTCTGTTTGAATAAAAAAAAATCCCACAAGGACTCAGAGGCAAAAAATATACAAATTAATTTTCACTGCAAAGTAAAGGAGCTGTTACAGTGGAGGATTCCTAGACTGAATGTCAATATTATGACATAGTATGAGTGGGTTTCGTGTTTGGTAATTGCAATTATTGTTGCTTTTGTTGTGGTCATCCATTTATAATGCTTGGTGTCAGTTTATTTAACTCTTGTAAAAATAAAATACCGTGTGTGTGAAAAAAAAAGAACCTCCATACTGTTTTCTATAGTGGCTTCACCTATTTGCTTTCTCACCAACAGTGTACGAGGGTTCCCTTCTCTCCACATCCTCTCCAGCATTTATTATTTGTAGACTTTTTTGATGATGGCCATACTGACTGGTGTGAGGTGATAAGTTCCTGGATTTTTAAAGTCAGAGAACTTCATTCTTGTGTTCTATAAGGAAAAAACATTAAAACCTGGCCGACAGTCCCAATCATTTTGTCCACGTGGTACACAGTCAGCAAACGGCTGGTCATGGAATCTCCTAGGCCACTGGGGACAAACCAGCCTGCAACAAGCCCTGGGCCCAATTTTTGAATCCACTGTTGATGCAAGCCTCCCCCCTTGTAGATGATCTGAGTAGCTGAGAAAGACTGGAGACCACAATGAAGGACAACTTGGACTGGTTAGTTGTGTAGTCAGAGAGAGGTCATCTACCAGAGGATTGAGAACATGGACTCTGGGGCTAGACTGCCTGAGTGTGAATCCTGGCTCCTCTATTTACCAGCTTGCTGAGTAATCTTAGGGCTCTGTGCCTCAATTTTCCTATCTGTAAAGTGGGAGTATCAAAAGTATCTACCCTATGGGATTATCATGAGGATCAATCAATATATATATTTTTATAATATATGGCATTTATAAGAGTAGCAAGCACATAGAAATAAATTTTAGCTATCATGATTACCATCATCTCCAAGAGAGAATAAGGCCACATCAAAAAGTGACTTAAATCATTAAACTGTAACCCTGAACTTATACAGTGTTGTATGTCAATTATATCTCAATAAAACTGGGGAAAAGGGCTTCCCTGGTGGCGCAGAGGTTGAGAGTCCACCTGCCGATGCAGGGGACACAGGTTCGTGCCCCGGTCCAGGAAGATCCCACATGCCACGGAGCGGCTGGGCCCATGAGCCATGGCTGCTGAGCCTGCGCATCCGGAGCCTGTGCTCCGCAACAGGAGAGGCCACAACAGTGAGAGGCCCGCATACCCCCCCCAAAAAAAAAACCTGGGGAAAAAATTAAAAGATCTTCAAAAAAGAAAAACATAACAAGAGGCCATGTGGTCCAAGCCCCATTTCTAAGTATTCAAATCTAAAATGAGATGACCAATCTCAGATTAAAACCTCAGTTCTAATTTTCCACTGGCCTCACCAGCCTCTGTGGGGAGAGGTAAATATTCACAATTGATCCACTAATAAAAGCATCACAACATTCCCTCGAAAGAGTCATTTCTCCCATAATTGTGAAAAAGTTGCAATAAAAAATACAAAACTAAAACATAAAAAATTCTATTGAAGATCTTTATCCAAGTGAATAAGAAATGCAGAAGAAATTAAAGAGGATAAGCAATTACTGCCAAACTTAATAGCCTAAAATATTATTTGATCATGGCATTCTGTATCATGTCTAGTTTGGCACTCAGCATTTCCCAAGGCAGGAGGATGAAGTAATTATGGAGAGAATGCTCAACACACACTGGTTATTTTCAATTCCAAACTAACTATTACCCACTGTGAGTGGCTTCTCCTACTCATATTCCATGGCCCTATCAGTCCCTGCCCCTCCTTCTCCACCAGACCAACACCAGCAAGACATTAATACGTAATCAAGAAAGGAAAAGGGCTGTTTGAAGCAGGAGAGCTGAGTGGCTTCTAGGTAGGCTGTGTCCCAAGAGCAGGAAGGAGTCTTATCTTTTGTGATGATACAAGTAGGATGCTCAGGTGATGCAAACAAGGAAAAAAACCTAGAGCCAGACCAGGAGAAAGAACAAACAAGAAGCAAGGAGTTCCCTCTATTGTAGAATGGTTCAGAGAAGTAAAAAAGGTAGAAGAGGGACAATGTGTGGAAAGATCCAGATGGAGAAAAAGTACACCAGGGGCAAATACTTTTGGATGAATCCCACCAATTCTGGGATTTCCAAATTCTGTTTCCAGTCAGAAATTATTTTTTATACTGGGCTCCCTGGTTCAAAATTTAGCATCACAATAATGCAAAACAATTTTCCTAAAAGTACTGTACAGGCCTCACTAAAGGAAAACAAAATAGAAGCAAATTCAACCCATTTTCTGATGGGTTTTACTTCTCTATAGATACATTATGTAGAAAATACTCAAAGACATAGCTAGTCTATGTTTCTAAAACATAACTGTAACAACTTCTCATTACTTTTTCAGCAAAAATCATCCTGACAATATTATCAAGATGTTAGTTCTTCTGAGCTCAATCTATAGATTCAGTTTGATCCCAATCAAAATCCCAACAAGTTATTTTGTGTAATTGATAAATTGATTCTAAAGTTTATATGGAGAAGCAAAAGACTTAGAATAGCCAACACAATTGAAAGAGAAGAACAAAGTCAGATGACTGACATTAACCCGACTTCAAGACTTACTACAAATTAGTATGGAATTGACAATAAAATAGACAAATAGATCAATTGAACAGAACAGAGAACCCAGAAATAGACCCACATAAATAAAGTCAATTTATCTTCAACAATGGCACAAAGGCAATATCATGGGACAAAGACAGTCTTTTCAACAAATGGCACTGGAACAACTGGATATCAACATGCAAGAAAATGAATCTGACCCAGATCTTACACACTTTACAAAAATTAACTCACATTGGACCACAGAACTAAATGTAAAACACAAAAATCTAAAACTACAACATAGGAGAAAACCTAGATGAGCTTGGGTATGGTGATCACTTTTAAAAACAGTACAGAAAGTACAGTCCATTAAAGAAATAATTGATAAGCTGGATTTCATTAAAATTAAAAACTTGTCTGCAGAAGACAATGTCAAGAGAATGAGAAGATAAGCAACAGACTGGGAGTAAATATTTGCAAAATGTAACAAATATTGTTCTGATGAAGAAATGTTATCCAAAACATACAAAGAATTCTTAAGACTCTACAATAACAAAATAACCCAATTAAAAAAAAAATTGGGGCCAAAGATGTGAACCTGGCAAGATATGTAAATGGTAAATCAGCATATGCAAAGATGCTCCACCTCATATGTCATCAGGGAAATGCAACTTAAAACAAGAATAAGATGCCACTACACACCTATTAGAATGGCCAAAATGTAAAACACTGACAACACCAAATGTTGACAAAGGATATGGAGCAACAGGAATTCTCATTCACCATGAGTAGGAATGCAAAAATGGTACAGCCACTGTAGAAGACAGTTTGGAAATTTCTTAGAAAACTAAGCACACTCTTACTATATGATCCACCAATCATGCTACTTGGTATTATAAATATAACAAAGGAGTTGAAAATTTACATCCACACAGAGACGCATACACAGGTGTTTATAGCAGCCTTATTCATAATTGCCAAACTTGGAAGCACTAAGCTGTCCTTCAGTAGGTGAATGGATAAATAAACTATGGTACATCCAGATAATGGAATATTTTTCAGTGCTAAAAGGAAATGCACTACTAAGTCATGAAAACGCATGGAGGAACTTGAAATGCCTATTACCAAGTAAAAGAAGTCAATCTGAAGATATTATGTACTGTATGATTCCAACTATCTGATATTTGAGAAAAGGCAAAACTATGGAGACGGTAAAAAGATCCGTGGTCACCACAGGTTAGGGGAGAGGAATGAATAGGCAGAGGACAGAGGAATTTTAGGGCAATGAAAATGCTCTGTATGATACTATAATGATGAATACATGTCATTACGGGCATACCTTGAAGATACTGCCAGTTTGGTTTCAGACCACTGCAATAAAGCAAATATTGCAATAAAATGAGCCACATGAATTTTTTGGTTTCCCAGTACATATAAAAGTTATGTCTACTCTATACTGTAGTCTATGAAGTGTGCAATAGAATTATGTCTAAAAAACAACGTACATACCTTAATTTGCAAAATACTTTATTGCTAAAAGTGCTAACCATCATCTGAGCCTTTAATGAGATGTCATCTTTTTGCTGGCAGAGGGTCTTGCCCCAGTGTTGATGGCTGCTGGCTGATCAGGGTGGTAGGTGATGAAAGCTGGGGTGACTGTGACCATTTCTTAAAATAGACAGCAGTGAAGTTTGCTGCATCAATGGACTCTTCCTTTTAAGAAGGATTTCGCTGCAGCATGCAATGCTGTTTGACAGCATTCTGCAAACAGAATTGAAATTGCAGTCAATCCTGTCAAACCCTTCCACTGCTTTATCAACTAAGTTCATGTAATATTCTAAAGAAATTGCTTTTTTTAGCAACAAAATGTTTTAATACTACAAATCTTCAATTTGTAAAAAACGCAGTACGTGTGAAGCACAAGAAAACAAGATGTCCCTGTATACATTTGTCTAAACCCATAGACTATATAGTGCTAAGAGTGAATCCTAAGGTAAACTATGGATTTTGAGTGATTATGACGTATCAGTGCAGGTTCATCAGTTGTGACAAAGGCACCACTCTGGTGGGAGATGTTGACAGAGGGGAGGCTGTGCATGTATAGGGGCAGGGGGCATATGGGAAACCTCTGTATCTTCCTCTCAATTTTTCTGTGAACCTAAAACTATCCTTAAAAAAAATAAAGTCTTTAAAAAGAAACCATCCTAAATTTGGTTTATTCCCAAATTTTTGAAGGGTATTCCTTGGAACTCTTTTTCTTTGAGATGTCAATAGAGGGAAACTGAGTCAAAGTTAAATCCATTTGGAAGACTTAAGTCAAACAAAGGTAAAACTAAACAGGCTTAAAACATTTCACATGTTCATCCGCAAAGTAAATCTCCCAGCAGGATCCACTATTTCACCAATTCATTTGATAAAAGAAACCTTTTCTCCTACAGGGGTATCTCTCAGGACTCTGTTCCCATAAACACACTTTGGAAAATCCTCAATTACAAATAAAGGTCTAAAATGGGGATCTAGCAATGAGTTAACTTCTGAAGCAAAGCTGCCAGGTTCAAACTATGCTCTATTCTTTATGAAAGATATATGGCATTCTATTACACTTCTAGGAGGGGTCTAAGTTGGTGTAGCAACTTTGGAAAACTGTTTGGCATTATTAACTCTAAGGGTTGAACTTACACTTACCAAATGACTGACTCCCAGAATACACAAGGGAAATGTATTTGTGAGGCGTGTGTGTGCGTGCGTATGAGGCAGAGGGAGATATGATGACACAAGAGGTGATGTGAAGAGTAAGCAGATATTGGAGTGATGTACTTTGAAGGTTGAAGAAGTGGCCCAAAGCCAAAGAATACAGACGGCCACTGGAGCTGGAAAAGACGGGGAAATGGATTCTCCCTCAGAGCCCGCAAAAGGAAGGAGCCCTACCAACACCTTGACATGAGCCCAGAGAAAATGATTTCATGTTCTCACCAGCAGATCTGTGAAAGAACTAAGGCATGTCATTTTAAGGCACTAGCTTTGTGATACTTTGTCTCAAGAATAACAGGAAACTAATGCAATGGGATACCATACAGAAATGAGGAAGAATAAACTATGTTACATACAACAATAAACACCATTCTCACAGAAACAGCGTTTGGTAAGTGAAGCAAGACACAATGGCACATACTCCATGATAACATTTACATAAAGTTCAAAAACAGCCCTAACTAATGCACAGGGTTAGAGGTCAGGACAGCAGTGATTGATGGGAAGTGGCACCGACCTGAAAGGAGCTGAGTGGGCTTCTGAAGTTAAGAGTCTCAATATGGGTGCTGGTTACACAGGCATATGTACTCTAAGAAAATTCAAAGTGTGCACATATAATATGTATACTCTTGTCTCCAAACATTATACATAAACAAAAGGGTTGGTTTTTTTTAATCATTAGACCCAAATGACTCACAAAATAAGTGCCTCTTGGGGAAGTACTGTCTGGGAGCAACCCCAGAGCTTGGCTGTTCTCACACAGTGAGGGAAAGGAACCAAGATAAAGAGGCCACCGACTAGACCCAAACAGTCAATACGGAAACAGGAAGAATGAGGTCTCTGGCAAACAAAAATAAACCAGTGCTTCTAGCAGAAGGAAAATGATATGCTTCTGCAAATAGAAAGACTCCATACCTAGAATTCTTTTTTTCCAAAAACTCGATCTATTACTTTATATTAACCAAAATAAAGTAAGAATTTAGTAGAGAAGTTCCAGTGGACGCACTGGGCTCAGGAAGATGCACAAGGGACTGTAGATTCATGCCTAAGGAAGAAAAATAAAGGGGAACGAAAATGATCAGTGAGAACAGCCCTGACCACCTAACAAGGTCAAGACGCAGCTACAGGGTCCTTCTCTTTTGTTCTTAGCAAGTGAAAGAAGAATAAAAGTATTACTACATTGACCTTGACATGGTATATATTATAAAACATAACAACACCCTATACCACAGTAGAGTTTAAAACAAACATATAGTATTCCTGTCTGAAAAAAAAAACAACCGCCATTGCTTCCTCTAGCAAATCAGATGAGAATGAATCTGAATGGAAAGCCACATCGTTTCTATAATTAAAATTAACAGATCCAGAGAGAGGTAGAAGAAACTAAACTAGAAGCACTATGAGCAGGGCGAAAGCAGAGATGAATCACACCAACTCCACGAGGCCTGACTTCAGAAAAGGAGAGAGGCTGCAGAAACCAGCGCTTTTCCTTTCTGTTACATTTTTGGAGCCAAGGGTATCAAGCTACATGGTGGGCAACTAGAAAAAGCCAGCTCAAAAAGGTAAGTCACTAGATTGAAATAGTCCACAGTCCACATGCCTGTATGGCACCAACTTTGGTGGAACACTTCATTTTCTAAAGCTTAAAATTGCTTTACTGCAACACCCAGAGAGTGGAAGGAGTCTCAAAGAGGTCAGGAATCACTAAGCTAGTAAGTCACCAAGTGGGGATTTTCAAACACTCTGGTGATTCTTCTTTTCCACATTCAGCCTCTGGTGAAGGAGTGCCAGCATTCAATAATTGATACGACACTTAATATCGCACTCAAACATCAAATTCAGATGTAAAATGAACATTGCACACCGGGATCTCACTGAACTCATTTGAACTTCATTGAGTTTTCATTGAATTCATATAACTGAATATAAGTTTAATAATTAAACCTAAAAGAGAAATATAGACATAAATAGCCAAAATGTCATCCTTTTTGCCTTTAAAAATGCATTTTGAAGCTTCAATATCCCTGAAGGTAACACAGTCAAGTCCAAAACATACATTCTCTGAAACTTATAAGGTGGCACAGTTAAAGATTTTTAAGCTTCAGAAAACTGAGATTTTTTTTTAATCTAAGTAAAATCAAGATGTCAAAAACAGCTAAATCTGGGTAGTATCTGTGACATTCTTGGTGCTTTTCTGGAAGTGTGGAATGTTTCATAATTTTAACAGAAAAAGGAAAAAAAGAATCTTACAGAAAATTTCTATTAAAACAGCCACCTGCAAAAAAATGTTTTGGGTGCCTTTGGAGAAAAGTAACAGATATAAAAGAAGGGGAACCCTAAGTTTGAAAGTCAAAGTCCTAATTAAGAAAATGATATGCTTTCCATCTGCACAACCTATAATTATCTCTTAATGTACATTCTTATTAATATCTACCCATTTTCTCATTATTTTTAAATGTCAGCATTTTTTAATGTTGTGTTTCCCTCCTGATCATTTATATTTTTTGAAATACTACCACACCAGGAAATAAATTTGCCTGTGGTCAAAGGAAATGCATGGAAACTGAAACTCAGCTTTTGGGGATGCTATTGTTGTTTTAAATGATTAATTGCTAATAAATGGGGTTGCAACAGACAGCCCATCTAAAACCTTAATGATGGCAAAACGTGCAGCTCACTATCACCAGGGGAAAATGAATATTTTCCACTCACCATCAGAAGGCCAAGTTTACACAAAGCAGAAAGCCAAGAGTAAGCAGGATCCTGATAAGAAATTTGGAACACGCTACAATGGCTATCACTCGCCAGCCACTACTTTTTTTCCTTTATAGAAAAGGAACTAAAGCTCAGAGTTCAAGTAGCTTGCTAGAGTCAGTTAGTTAAATGGGTTCCAATACCAGATTCTTTGTGTAATTATGCAATTCTGCCTTTACCAACAAAATTCAACATGCCTGAGAGCTTACTGAGATTGTGAGAGGCCTATTCACACTCTCATTTCATCCTTAAGCCATCTGGTGCTAGAGATATTAACCCCCATACCACTTCACCAATCAGGAAACTGAAGGTCAAACAGAGCTGTTTGACCCAAGCTGGTCAGACTTTGGTGGTTAAGCCAAGACACCAATCTTGTCTTCCATCTTCCACACTCTTTCGACAAATAATAAAGGCAAGCATGCTGCAGAGACCACACAGTGTAATAAAACTAAGACAGGCTTTGCAGAACTGGGTTTGAATCCCACTTAGTAGCTGTATGACCAGAAAAGTCATTCAATTTCTTTGCATTTCAGTCTTCTCATCTGTAAAATGGGCCTATCAGCACCATCCTCTTCCCTCGGAGACCTAGAATCAATGTGTAAAGGATCTGGTACATACGGGCACTCAAGTGGTAGCTGTTGCTATTGTCAATAACCCAGATTCTGTCCTCATAGTAACTCTTCCATAAAGCACACTACAAAAAGGAATCAACCTTAGGAAATCAACACAAAAGAGTTCCACTGATTAAAAGAGTTTGAAAGGCACTATTCTTTATCACACTGTATGCCCTTGGTCTCCATAACTCCAGGGTCTAACAGTTTTTCCACTGACAGGGACTGAATTACGTCTCCCACAAATTCATGTGTTGAAGTCCCAACCCCCAGTATCGGATGTGACCATATTGGGAGACAGGGTCTTTAAAGAGGCAATTAAAGGTTAAATCCAATATGACTGGTGTCCTTAAAAGAAGAGGAGATTAAGACACAGGCACAGAAGAAAGGCCATGTGAAGACAAAGGAAGAAGATGGCCATCGACAAGACAAGGCGAGAGGCCTCAGAAGAGACCAAACCTGCTAACACCTTGATCTTGGACTTGCAGCCACCAGAAGTGTGATAAAATAAATGTCTGCTGTTTAAGCCACCCACTCCTTGATACTTTGTTAAGGCAGCCCTAGCAGACCAATACACCCACCCACAGCCATCCTCTCCCCACTTGCAGCTCAGCTCAAGAGGAGGAATACCCAGCTGTGCCTCCACCATCACCACATAAGGTGCCAGGAGATTCGCTGGGCTCACAAATGAGTGGCAAGATGGAACCTGTTATGTACTAGCCATTCCAACATTTACAGCCCACGAAAGGACAAACTTTTTCTAGCACTTTCAACATTACTGGCTGCTTCCAGCAGTCCATGAGGAGGGACTGGTATTCAGGCGCAGAAGAGCCCTGGTCTCTCACTGGTAGCTTAAAAGAGACAGGGTCTCTTTAGGTTTCCCTGGAGGGAAACAAGTTAAGGCACAAAAAATGGAGCCTCACTGTCTGAATGACCAGGAGCACCACAATGCTTTCAGAGCTATGGTTGGTGTAATTACAAGGAAAATTCACAGTGGCATTGAAAGGCTAACACTGCATTTGTCGTTTCCTGACTTTTACCAGATTATGATGAAATTGTATTGTTATTACTACAATTATTAGACATTCAAATGAGGCCTTAGAGCAAAGTTTCTTGTGGCCAAAACATTCATTAGACAAGGAGTAATTCAGCTGTGGTTCTTCATAAATCTAAGTCAAACTGCTGGATCATCCCCAGAGAACTAAATCCCTTTTTCACATAATGGCAATTATTCAAAATGCCTGGTTTGAAGAATGAAATGGACTACCCGAAGATGAAAAATGTGTATGAATCATTAGTTTGAGGGTTTTATCTGATCATTTTAAAGAACAAAAAAATTACTATTTCTTTCTTCCATCATTACTCGGATAGAACACACATTTCCCTAGAAAATTCTACACTTTTGCAGAGTATCATTCAGTGAAAGAAGTTATGAACAACGTTCACTATGACAAGTCATAAACATTCCTTAAAAGAACACGTAGGATAACATGTCTTATTGAGCTCAAATGCTGCTCCCCTTTTACAACGAATTTAAGTTAAATTTCGAGTTACAAACTGCACTGCCATTTCACATGGCATTAGAAATAAGAGGTAGGTTTGGGCTTGGCCCTGTCCTCCAACTCACCTTGTGATCTTGAGTTCTCTCTGCCCTGGGCACGGGTTACAGTCATCATCACAGACAGAGATTAGACCATGAAGGTCTCTGTGTTCCCCTAACATCCTCTGTACTGGTGAAGTTGGAAAGAACTCTGGGGAACAGTAGAGCAGTATTTCTCAGAGAAGTCCCCTAAAAGACTCCACCAGAGTCACAGCGGGAGTCTCGTTGAAAATGCAGATTCCTGGGCTACACCTAGATTTATTAATTTTAGGGTCTCACCCAGGAATTTTCACATTCATCATGCTCCCCAGTTGACTGTTATACAGAGTACAGTTTAAGACCCAAAGCAGCATAGAGTATCTGCCAAGGCCAAGGGGCTGTGAAATTGGACACAGCCATTTATAGCACGTGTGACCATGGGTAAGTTACTTCACTGTACTCAGCCTTGACCCCCGCTTCCTGTATTGTAGAGACAACAACAGTACCTACCTCGGAGAGGGGTTGGAGGATGACACAAAATAATCTATAGAAAGCTTTCCACACACTACCCAACCCACTGCAAATATTCAAAAATGTTAGCAATTATTATTATGATATGCAAAAGGACTTTGAATTTATTAATTTTGATTGAGTGACCAATTAACCCTTCATTACAGCAAAGTGAATATTCTAAGGGAACCATGGAAACATGTCTTCTGATTAAAACTCTGAGAGCTTTGAGCACTCAGAGTTTAAATAATATTTAATGGTAAATGCCAGGCATATGGCTGTAAGAACACATTCTGAAAATGCAGTTCTGTAGTCAGCTAGGTTTTCATTTCACAGCATCACAAACGGGGGTGTCACAGCAGACTCAGGGGAACCTGAAACTGTTTCTGTGAAACATTATTTGTCTTGGCTGCCCAATATCACACCACAGCATTCGACTGTATAATTATGTATTTGGCTCAGATTTTTTTTTTATCATTTATATCTTTTGTTTCTATTTTTAAAAAAAAAGATCCCTATATACTAGTAAAGCAGAGATTAGAAACCCACCTGGGACTTCTGTAGAACTGAAGCAGCATACGTATTTAATTACCGAGAAGCTTCTGGCATTATCATTCTAAACATGCTCATGCTATTCCCCATTAAGAACCGAAAAATGGAAGCTACAGGGAAATGCAGACAGCACACTGTAAGTTTAATCTTCAGATGATCTCAAATGAATTTGTGCAAACAGAATTACAAATTACTGCACGTAAATAAAAAGCAGGAAATCTGCCCCTCCAATATCCTCTCTCCAGAGTTGGCTTCAGGAGCATTTCTGAAATGGGTCCTCATCCAAAAACTAGGTCCCCAGAAGAACCATGGTGACGGTGGCAGGGCAGTTTCTATGCCTTGGTGGGCACCAAACAGTCAGGGCTTGACCCTATACCAGAAAGATCCAGAACCCTCATGCTGGGCTGAGTGACCCCTCCTCCAGGGCACCCAGCACACTGAAATACATGAAATTTCCATTTCCCTGGAAGATGGGAGATTCTTACATATAGGAAGAGAAGACAAGACACAAAAGAAGAAAACAGAGGAGTAGTAGGTATACACAGTCCAGGCCTGTAGGCCAAAACTGGGGCATAATACTATAGACGGGAGTGATGCTTATTAATGGCTACCTACTGGTGAAAAGTTCTTTCTTTACTGCCATGACTAAGTGCTTTGCATACACTACTTAACAGCCTTTGTAACAACCCTTGAGGTAGTTGTTAAGAGCCCTGTTTCACAGATGAGGAAACAGAGGCTATACACTTGGCACTTAGTAAGCACGCAATACACTGTCAAATGAGTTGGGCCAACAAAGTAGACTTTTAGAAGGATGACTTTGGCACTCTAAACAGACATGGCATAATAAAATGAGATATAAATGGTTATACGAAAAAAAATCAGGTATTCAAGAAGTCTGTATCTTAATCATAAACTCTGGAACACACTAGCCCAGGAACAAAACCATAGTGTTGATGAAAATTAGTCCATTTGAGCCTTCTGGCCTTTTCCACCATAATTAATCACTAAAAACACAACAACCAACCTCATCCACCCACAGCATTCCTGCACTTTATATAAAATATGGACAAGCTGATGGTGTTTGCATGTGTTCATGCTTCAGGTTCCTATAAAAGTTTGTGACTAAAAATACTACAGTCTATGTGTTTCAAGAAAGCTCGTATTTTCTGATTGCCTAAGGAGTTCAAACTAGAGCATAGATAAACACAATTTTCCCCTGATTTGATCTTTTCTATACAAAATGATGGCTATTTCTGAACTTTGGACATTTCTAAGAGTAACAAAACCACTCCCTTGGATGCATGAAACAGGGAATGATTGCAAATAGGCATGAAGGATCTTTGAGAAATGATCTAAAATTAGATTATGGTGATGGTTGCACAACTCTATATTTATTAAAAACCACTGAACTGTACACTAAAAATGGGTGAATTTTATGGTATACGAAGTACACCCCAATATAGCTGGTAAAACAACTCTCCCTTGCTACATGACTGTAGAATTCACCCTGAGAGAGCAGAATTACTGAATGTAAAAAAAAGTTCTGATTCCCTACCCCACTTCCCCACTCCCACCGGGGATCCAACTTATTAAACCTTCACATTACTCAAAAGGTAAAGGGATTTTTTATGAGAATGACTGTACTTCTTTCAGAGACTATATAATACTTTCAAGATGAGAATGATTATACTTCCTTTAGGTACTATGTAATACCTTCAAGATTATCCTGACTTTTTTTTAATAACTTTTTTTAAGGTGTCATTTCTAAGGTTGCTTATGCCATAAATGCTGTGCAAAATGAGCTTAAAATTAAGAACATTTGTCACGTCAGTCTTCGTTCTGAAGATGTTTGCTGGAAATCGAGCCTTCCTCAAGACACCAAAGGAATCCTCGATGGCTAGGAACTTACCCACCTTTCCTTCACCTCACATGACCACCTATGAGAAGATACTCATGAAGGGTGGGAGAAATGAGGTGATGAGCACTATGCCAGCCACCCTGGGGAAACCACAAGGCTGTGCATCTAATCCATAGTGCTTTCTGGTAGATCTACCCTCTACATGTGTCCAGATTCTGGTCACATGTCACATGTCTTAGTTGAAGCCATAGCTCTCTCCTTTCTCGACTCTCGAAATAGCCTCTTCACTGATCTCCCTGCTTCCATACATCTTCCCTGTTGTCTACTCTCAACACACCAGCCAGCGAGATCCTCCAAAACTTCAAGTTGTGTCCTGGGTCACTCCTCTCTGATCAAAACTCTCCAGTTGCTTCCCATCTATTCAGTATAAAAGTCCAGATCCCGACAACAGCCTCAAAGCTATGCCTCATTCAGTCCCTGATACCTCTGATTTCCTTTCCTAATGTTCTGTCCCTCACTCCACTTGATCCACACTAATCTCTTTCTTCACACACACACAGTCCTACCTCAGGGCCTTTGCACTTGCAGTTCCTCTGCCTGGAGGACTCCTGCCACAGATGCCCTACAAGTTGGACTGTTTACTTCATTCTGCCCTCCCACAAGCGTCACCCTACATGAAAGGCCTTCCCTGACCAACTTACCTAAAATACAATCTCCCCACCACACAACCCTCCTACCCTGCTTTATCTTAGCACTTAACACCATCTGACCATATGTAATTATTTGTGTGTTGCCCATCTCTACATTCCCGATACCTGAAGGTCAGTCTATGAGAGGAAAGGGGCTTGTAGACCCATAGAAGGTTCTTTATAAATTCTTGGTCGTAGTGAGTGAATATTTTTTTAAAGTTAACTCTATGTCAGAAAGGTGAGAGTCCACTTGGGATTAAGATGCTCTGCTTTGTACAAGGGTAGCTACATATTCCCAGCAGCCAGATGCTCCCATCTCCTTATGGAAGAAGAGAGGAGAGAGCCAAGAAGAAAATCAACATTAGGGTCTTCTTCAATCATGAAAATTTCTAATTCTGCTCCTGGAGATGGCACTCACTGAGGACCCACAATTATCTGGGCAAAAACCACCATCCTTCAAAAAAACTTCCATGTAAGAAATATATTTCAGTGATAGAAGAAACAGATAAAATTAAATTGCATACAAAAGTGAATGAAAATAAAAATAAGTCAATACAACAGTCTGGTATATTCTCAACTGTATGTGAATTTAATTTTTTAATTGTTTTCAACTTGAAAAGTCAATTTTTTGGTACAGCAGAGTCCTCTGAGAGCTGAAAACTATTATTTTAGGGTATATTTCACTTTTTTTTTTTCCAACAACCACCCTATGAGGTAGGTATGATCACCATTTCCATTTGGTAAAAGAGCAAACAGAAAGTTTAGGAAAGGTTAAGTGACTTGCTCAAGGCTGTGAAATTCTAGCATCAGGACTTGTCCTTAGTCCTTCCATTTCAAATCCACTATTTTCCCGATTATTTATATGTTGTTTTTACTGAAAACCAAGTTCTAAAAAAGGAAAAACGGTCTTTGAAGTGAAGCCCTAACTGAAGAAATATCTAAATTTAAATAGCGGTGGCCTTATGCCCTTGAGAAACTCAGTGGTGCCAGATCATAAAATCAAGGTCTAATGTACCACAAGAAACTGGAGAGGCAAAGACACAGTGACTTGTCTATCATAAGATACAGGTGCAGGAAAATCATTAAATGAAACAGAAAATTAGATCTAAGAGGTACACACCACCGTAAGGAGATACATAGTGAGGCACCTTGCTAATTATAAAATGGAACAGAGGCAAAACAACACAAAAGAAAACACAGCCAGGTACCACAAGATATTGGGCATCAATGCCATCATCTCTCAAAATACATTTAAAATAAATTTAGAGAAAAGCAAGTTGTATAATTAATCTCAAAGGTCATGTGAATTATTGCATACATATCAAACCTAGGCAGAAATAGCCAAGTCTTAGTCACTGAAATTCAAACTTAAATTAACCAACATTTGTTGAAATATGTTTAAAATATGCACTAGTAGTGATTTCAATAGAATAGTCATTAGTAGTGATAATCAATAATTCTTTTAATAATTATTATATTAATTATATCTATGTTAATAATAAATGTACATTATAGTATAAATAGTAATATAAATAGCATTTACAATGCAACACCAAAAATTAAAAATATATTTGCTAATAAGTCTTAAATCATACCCAAGTTCTATTTGTGACTATTTAAAGACCTAAAAGGCCATAAATTAACAAATCTGCTTTGGAAAATAAAAATATTTGAACTTATTATCTAGAAATTCTATGCAGTGTGTGTGTGTATGTATCTGTGTATAGGTATGTGTGTGTGTATGTGTGTATATGTGTATATGTATGTGTGTATGCATGTGTGTATAAATATGCATGTATGTATGTGTGTATATACATATTGTGTGTATGCACGTGTGTATGTGTATGTGTGTATATATTGTGTGTATATATGTATTGTGTGTCTGTGTGTGTCTGTATGTGTCTATATGTATGTGTGTATATGTGTATGTGTGTATGTACGTGTACGTACGTATGTATGTGTATATATGCATGTGTGTGTATATGTATGCATGTGTGTATATGCATGTGTGTGCGTGTATGTGTGCATGTGTGTATATGTGTGTGTGTACGTGTGTCTCTGTGTATGTATGTATGTGTGTATATACGTATGTGTGTATGTATGTGTGTGCATATGTATGTGTGTGCATGTGTGTATATGTATGTGTGTATGCATGTGTGCATGTGTGTATATATATGTGTGTGTACATATGTGTGTATACGTATGTATGTCTGTGTGTATGTGTGTGCATGTGTGTATACGTATGTATGTGTGTATGTATGTGTATGTATATATGTGTGTATATGTATGTGTGTATGCATGTATGTATGTGTATGTCTGTGTATGTGTATGCATGTGTGTATATGTGTGTGCATGCATGTATGTGTGTATGTATATGCACGTGTGCGTGTGTGTATGTGTGTGTATGTGTATGTGTGTGTATACATATGTATGTGTGTATACGTATGTATGTGTGTATGTGTGTATGCGTGTATGTGTGTATATATGTATGTGTGTGTATATGTGTGTATATGTATGTGTGTATGCATGTATGTATGTGTGTATGTATGTATGTGTATGTGTGTGTATGTGTGTGTATCTGTAATTTTTCCCCCCACAGCCTCATTTCCATACAGGGAAAGCACTTGCTCACAGTTTTGCTTCACATCACAACAGATGAATATTCAAAGGCAAAAGGCCAATGAAGAAGACTGAATTTCATGCAGGAGAATCTTTAATCCAGGACAAATTGACTAGAAACCACACTTCTTAATGTCCTAAATCACTAAATGGTCTACATAAGAATTGCACTGAGAAGTTTAAGAAGACAAGAAATATCTTAACTATTGACAAGCTTTCCAATAAGCAATTTTTTTCAGCTTCTGTGTGACTTTTTGGCTTATAAAATTCCGATAGGCTATCCGATTTTAACAAGTTCTAGCAAGATTAACACAAGACATTTACGTACATCATATCATAATCTAAGGCTTAGAGGATTTTACCAAGATTACAGACAACTTGAACACTAAAGGAGAAACAGAACAAAAATTTGTATGGGGTTAGGATGGAAACAGAAACTATTAGAATTGCCCATTATAAAACAACAACAGACAAATTTCTGTTAAATATCTTGGTGTTAAGAAACACAAAGGTAATATAATTCTGCTTTTCAAAGTACAATTTATATTCTCTCTGCTCCCAATAGAGCAAACACAGAAAAATCAGTTTCCATTTGAGTCCCAACACCCTAATGCTACATGGAAAGAAGGGAGGGAAATAGCTATAAGGCCGACAAGTTCGAAAAGAAACCAGGCTACAGGTAAGACCAAAAATAACTGCAACAGCATCTATGCAGCCTCTATAATATTCCAGTTTCACAATCACAGCTGCACCACTAATTGATTCTTCATACAAAAATATGTGTTGAACTCCTACCATGAAACAAGCACTGTTGATGGAGTGGTGACCAAGACAAAGTGCCTTCAGAACTTCTGCTCAAATAGAGATGGATGACCATCAGCAAAAACATCTGTATCTCAGAGGACATGGGTTCTCTGAAGACAATACAGTAGGATAATACACTCGGGAATGCCGGGGCCTGGGGGTGGGGGTGGGGGGATGTCCTGCTTCAGGTAGAGCCGTCAGGACATTTCCATGAGGAAGTCAATATTTGACTGAGAATTAAAGGAGGAGAAGACGCAACCACAACATCTATGGCAGACAGCATTTAAGGAAGAAATAACAGCAAATTCAGAGACTGAGGTGACAGCTTGGTATTAATGAGGGAAGAATCATGGCCAATGTGGCTGAAGAGACCTTGCTGGGTTGGGGGAGGGAGGGCAGAGTGAGAGAAGGGGGCTGGATCACACAGGGCTGCCTGGAGGTGGCAAAAAGAAGTTAGGTTTTATCCTGACTGCACTGAGAGCCATCGTAGCAGATTTTAAGCAGAGAAGTGATGTGACTGAAGCTTGACACAAGCATATGTTTTAAACAAGATGCAAGCTAATGAATGAATGGAAGATGGACTACAGGAAGGAAGAAGCCAAAGGAGAAACATCAGTAATGTGCAAGAATTCAAGTGAGACAGGTGGTCTCACTTGGTCACGGTCATGGTCAAGGGTTGTGACAGTGGAGATGGTGACAAGGTGGCAGCTTAAAGGTAGGGACCACAGAATGTGCAGAGCTTGGGTTGCAGATTTAAAGAGCACAGGGGAATGAAGAAGCCATTCACAATTTGGGGGGCTGGAGGTACACGGTGATGCTACTTTTGAGATGAGAAACCAAGAACTCTGTCTTGTGCTTATTTAGTTTACCTATTAGATAGCCAAGTGGAGATGCCAGGCAGATGGTTGGACCATGAATCTGGAGCTCATGGGACAGGAAACACCACCTCACAGGTATGTTCATAGTCAAGGGACTAACTAGATCACTTCAAGCAAATGTCTATATGGAGAAGAGATCCAGGGACCAAGTCCTGAACTAGTTCAACTCTTGTTGATGGAGCAAAGGAGGAGGTCCCTGTAAAATGGAGAAGAAAAACCAGGAGTACGTGGGGTTCCAGTAGCAGAAAGAAGAGAGGTGGGTGGGTAGGGATGGACAATGCAGTGGAGAATAGAAGGTTTGAGGAGATAAGGGCAGGTGATGTGACACCATCATCTCAGGAAATGGGAACAGCAGAGAGAGGACTAGCAGAGCTGAGATTAGCCAGTGAGCTTGGCTGTGTGGTTGTCTCCAGAATACTCAGCTGCAGGTACTGAGGGGGAAGATGCTTGAATTTTGCAAAGTCAGAGCTGTGTTAAGGCCAGTTCACTGGGGAAGGGAGAGAGATAGGCAAGGGATTAGTTGAGAGTCCAGATTACATACTCTTGAGTTAGGAGGGAAGCCAGGCCATAAGAGGGCTGATAGATTGCAAAACAGAGGCAGAGCCAGTGGACTGGAGGCTGCCAAGCAAAAGTGAGGGTGTACGTATGTTGAAGGATAGGAAGTGGTGGTGGTCAGATAATGGAATATTGGAAGTTCAGATTTTGGAAGTGGCGCATTATTGGGGTTGACTTGGCCTAGGATGCAGTTCTTAAACACTTTTGTCTCAGGATCCTTTTGTATTCTTGAAAGCTACTGAGTGTCATATCTATTATACATTATTATGGTTATATCTGTTAATAGTTACCACATTAGAAATTAAAGCAGACATTTAAAAATACTAATTCATGGGACTTCCCTGGCAGTCCAGTGGTTAGGACTCGGTGCTTCCACTGCCGGGGGATCTGACTTCAATCCCTGGTCCGGGAACTAAGATCCCACAAGCCGTGAGACACAGCCAAAAAATAAATTAAAATAAAATAAAAATACTAATTCATTTTAAAATAAATCTAATACATGTAAACATAAATAATATTCTTATGAGCAAATAATTGTTTTTTCAAAAAACAATGGAAGAGTACCATCCTTTTACCTCTTTGCAGATCTCTTTGATAAAAGAAGAAAGCTGTATTCCCATATCTGATTCTTCATTCAATCTACTGCAGTATATTGTCTTGGTCAAAGTATATAAAGAAAATTTGGCCTTGTACAGATATATGCAGTTGAAAAAGGGAGGAGTATTATAATAGCCTTTCAGATAATTGTGGATATTATTCCTCAATATTACACTAAACCTCAGCTAGTTTCTTAAAGGTTAGTTGCAATAGGAATATGAAACCATATCTATGAACAGTTCAGACTCTGTAATACTATATCCATTGGTTTTTCTTTCACGTCAAATGGATGGATCTTTTATCCATGAAGAATTTTGTTAAATCATGTTTCAGTCATTTGGAAAATACTGCTTCTTTACATTATACAGATTTTCCAAAAATTTACATGTCAGAAGAGTCTTTAAGTTTCTGGGAAGTTTTCAAGCTCAGGGTAGTAGATGTAAGTTTTCCAAAATCCTAATTTTCACTTGGAGGCTTAAATTTATCACTGGTAACAAATACAATCAATTATTTTCCTGAAGTGGCAAGTTGACTTCTTTCAAGAAAATATCTGCCAACTAACCAAGTCTGATAACCACAGTTCTTCTGCTAGTCATGCTTTCAAGCAAAAATGGTGTTCCATAGAGGGGAAAAAATGGCTAGTTCAGCCCCCAATTCAAACAATCACACAGGTACTTTTCCTTGAGACAACCACCATATTTCACTCTGCAGAGATGCTTTGCGCATACTTCCCATTTCAGCACACAGAATAATAAAGTGCTCTCAAGGGTTGAGATGTAATAAAATCAATACTATTTTACTGTTCCATCAGTAACATTCTTAAGTGCAACTGGCATGATTTACTGCAAGTGAGAGTGAAGAAAACAGTAACAGCTCGTACCATTTGGTGCTAAGGTGCTAGAAGTTTCACTCACCACTGCTTTTGCCCATCGGTGCAAACGTCAACACGGTAAAAATAATGTCTTAGTATTATTATGAAAACAACTGTGGCCTTGCAGACCTCTGAAAGGGTCCAGTGGATCCCAAGATGTCCACAGACCACACTTCAAGAACTATTAGCCCATGGCATGTCCATGAACGTGTGTGTGTGGCCGAACTCAGAAGGAGAAGAGTTTGTTGGATTGAGGAAGCCTAAGACTTGAGAGGCCCAAATGTTGACATGACCATCATGTGGGTGCTAATGTTACTGAGAACGACAGGAGTATTAAGGGAAAGGGAAAAATAAATAAATGAGGAGATGACATTAATGAATGACTGGTTGAGACTAAGAAGACTCTAAAACCTGTAAGGGGTACTAAAGCCTGATGATGTGCTTCAAAGAACTGCAGATTTTCTAAGGAGAAAGAAGGAACAATAGCTTGCAAGTGGCAATAACAGCGGTGAGAATACCTTCCCCGCTTCCAAGCTCTGACAAATGTGAGGTAAGGGAGAGGGACCACTGGCTGGCAGAAACCAGTGAGGGGTGGGCTTCTGGCACACCTTCACTGGCTTCTCTTACCTATGGCATGGTACTCAGAGCCACACCTTACAGTCACCTGGGGAGCTCTTTAAAAACAACCAAGCTTGGGGCTCCACACCAAGAAATTCAAATTCAAAGAAGTCTGGGGTGGGCCCTGGGCAACTTATTCTTTCAATAGATCTCCTTGATGATTCTGATGCATAGTCCATACTGAAAACCACTGGCAGGTGGTAGAAATGCCATTTGAAACTTATTTCCACCTCTGAAAAGCCTCCACTCCAGCCAACTTAAAGAGTGTGAGCTTTCCCCCAAGTATGCGCACATACCATCTACCTCACCTAAAATATTCTATCTCTACCTATGTAAGCCTTATCCATGCCTTCAAGGTTGGAGCAAATCCTTCCCTTGTTTAAAGCCTTTTTGTAAGCATCACAACCTTGGTGAAGGCCTCCTGACCTCCACTGAACGTGCCAGCTTCTCTTTCCACAGTTACACACCCTTGTGTTATTGTGCTATCTCTAAATGTACTATGGCCCTACCTGGACTGAAAGCTCCTGGTGAGTTGGGGCTGTATCTTAGGGGATTTCATAGCATCTAGCACTGTGTTTTCAACAGTGGGCATTTAAAATATGTGATCTAAAAATCACATTTTGCTCATATTGTTAGTGACATTTCTTTCATATTCTTGTGATGGAGTGAAAATAAAACACACATTTGGTAGTTCAGATATTTCATTCCCAAATCAGGGTCTTTCTCAAAGGGTTTCACTTATTAAAAGAATATGAAAATGAATAATAAAGTATTTTATAGCTTTCATTTCCCTGTAGAACACATTCACACATTTTAAAATATTTTAATCTCGGATTGTTTTAAAATGTATTACAATTGTAAAATTATATTATAGGCATCAACATTTGTAAAACTTTTATACTTCACATGATTGCAATACTCATCTTTAAAGACTGTTGAGAGTGAGGCAAAGCACAGGACACGAAACATTAGTAAGAAGTCCCAAGGGAGGCTAGCTGCTAACTCCACAACAGAGGACCTTCAAACTTTCAGTCCCAAGAACATGTTCAACAGAGCAAGAGACCCACTAGTCCCTAGTAAAAATACTTGTGAAATGTTGTAACCTTTGCACTGTTGTGGATAGTTCATTTGGGAGCTTCTTAATTCAGTGAAAAACAATACAAACTTTACAGTCAAAAAAATACATTTCTGCATTCACGCGAGCTAAAGATTTTCACTATTCAGTTTTGTTGTTGTTGTTGTTGTTTTTTGCAGTACGCGGGCCTCTCACTGTTGTGGCCTCTCCCGTTGCGGAGCACAGGCTCCGGACGCGCAGGCTCAGCGGCCATGGCTCACGGGCCCAGCCACTCCGCGGCATGTCAGATCTTCCCGGACCGGGGCACGAACCCGTGTTCCCTGCATCAGCAGGTGGACTCTCAACCACTGCGCCACCAGGGAAGCCCACACTATTCAGTTTTTAAACAAGACTCTCTAACCCCATCCCTTTCCCTTTTCTTCTTACCTCTCTGACAGCTACCATTGGCCTATTTCAAAGCGCATTGGGAAACTTACTGCAGAATAGTTGGGGAATCAAAAAATAAGGAATGAAATGCAAACGAGTTGACTAATTATCAGAATCTCTAGCAAAATGGTTTAATGAGTCCACTTCGTAGAAGCAGTCAGTAAAAGACCCACTTGAGTGTTCTGGTGGTGGACAGCTATTGCCTCTAATATATTTTTAAAAACACCTACCAGGGATGGAAGATGAACATGAGCTGTTCTGCAAGCTGGGTCTAGCCTATGTGATTCAGGACAGCCCTAAAGTAAGGCCAAGCAAGACCCATCCAAAGAGAAGTGGGCTTGAACAAAGAGTGAATATAAGCATAAGCACAAAAGTGTTTATACAGGGAAAAAGAGGATGTGGAAAAGTAATGAGAGGAAGAAGTGTGCCTGAATCTCTGAACCAATCAGAGTTAAGTTAGAACTAAGGCTGAATTTTCCTTCAACTCCTTGCAAAGTTTTCCTTATGTGGAATTGAGTTCTCAACAATGAGAGAGGGAAAATCACCTTTTATATAACTTACCTGAGGGAGTAGTCTAACATTTAGTATCTTTCAAGGCTACACAGAAGAAGACTCTTGTTAGGAATATCCTACGTATGTCCTTGGACTCCTACGATTATTTACACACACACACACACACACACACAATTCTCCCCTTGATGTAAGTCAAAATAAAATTAGGTACCACTAATTGTACATTACTAATGAAGCCTCAATCTTGGACATGAACAATCATTACCATAAACAACTAAGAGATTGCTGTTATCAAGATCATTTTCTATGTAGCCTTTTGTTATTGTAACCCACCTATTCTGAAAAATGTTTTACTCAATTTGATCTTCGCACATTAAAAATGGACTTAATATTATATGAGATATTTCTTTGGCTTTGGCAAGAAGTCTAGGAGAATTAAGGCACTTGGAAAAAGCAGTAATTTAGAATTAAACCATCATAACCAATAGTACAAAAAGGTAATGATTTCTCAAAAAAGAATTCTCCAGCAAAGGGATCCGAAATTCCCTACTTTCGTGCCAAGAAAATTTCTTACATATTCAAAATTTCTTAGTATATACAATTTGTGGGAAAGGAAATCAATCCAATTTTAATACTTGACAACAATAACAATTGCAGTTCCACCATTTACCAGGTTTTGGAAACTTAGTAATTTAGGTTAGCAACTTGCCTAAGTTACTGTCACTCTAAATGAGTTATTTGGAGAATAAATAAAATCCAACAGGGCAATATTATATAAGTCACTTAGTAAAGTGCACTCAATAACAGTCACACAATAAGTATGTTGAAATGAAAATGCCCGATTCTTATTTACCAACCTAAATTGAAAGCAGCTATCAATATTCTACTTCAAGATGCCCTACAGGCTTCATAATGCTGGAGAGAGTAGCCATCCTACAATAAGGTATCATCAGCAGGATGGACACATTCACACTTCCAGAACTACAGGAATAAGGTTATTAAAGTAGAGACAACAACTTCACCAGAAGTTCCATGGTTCTGGCGCTCTTAAAATCCACCTCTTCAAATTGTCAACAGTACTAGATAAAAAGTTCTTTGTTTTCTTCTCTCAGAACTCACACAAGTACACAAAGAAGGCTCATAAAGGGTCAACTGCTTGAATGAAGTGATCATAATCGAGGTAAGAAAAGGGAATAACCAGGTATCTTTCAGAACATTCTAGTGTTTCAAGAAAAGGGAGTTTGAAAATTTACTGACAATTGACAGCTAATGACCCATGAAGTGTTAGCACAAGGCTAGGAAGCAATAACTAGAAGAAAACTATAGCAAATATTTTCAACCCTAGACAATGAAAACAAACACACAATTCCTCAGTAAAGGTTATGGGGTTACCAAAATACAAAAACCATAAAAACGAATCTCCTTCCCAGATTTCAGTCCTATACGTTCTTATGAAATAGCAGCCCTAAATATATTACACTGACAAAATATTCCAAAGGTTTTCAAATGCTCCTTTATTCATTACTTAACCCTCAGATTAGCAATCCTGTGAGGTAGACAAGGAGGGTATCATGGTTCTCATTTTAAAAATGGGGAAATTGAGACATTAAAAGTTAAATGATTTGTCCAAGGTCACAAGCCCAGTAAGTGGGGGAACAGAGTTTCCCTAAATCAGAGCTATTCCATCACCCCAGGCAGATTAATTATTCCGCAGGATGATTAATGTGACTGCAAGGACTAAAAAGTTTCATATCACGCGCCTGCAATACACTTAAAGCTTTCCAACAGAGGAGGCCAATACCAGGTGTACCCAAGACACGTGAAAAAACTAAAACCCAAATGATTTATGTTACTACTCAGTAGGATGTACAGAATATAATTTGAGATCCTATTACCCTCTTGTAATACTTATGCTTTCCAGGCAGACAGTGTTCTACACTGTACTATATTACCAGGTACTGTCCATTTAAATGAGGGTTAGAATAAAAAGTAAACCATTTAATCAGAAACAGAGCTCAGGTTACCTAGTCACTGGAGGTGTTATCCATCAACTTCAAGGACAAACAAACACCCAAAGGTAACCAGCAAACGTTGGACAAGGCTTAGAATTCCCAACGATTTGGAAGCCATTAGATTGTAACATCAAGGTGGGTCCAATAAATAATAAGGTACTGGGCTAAACCTTCTCAGGGAAGATGGGACAGTGGTAGATTTAGGAAGGACAGCAAAGAGAAAGAGAAGCCTCTGAGAAGGGAAATCAACTAAAAAGGAGAAGAGTCAGTATCCAGGAAGTGGAAGAGTAGACAGTCTAAAAGCCCAGAGTCATCACTGGGGGTTCAGGAGACGTGAGTACTCCAAGGAGACCCATCTCCCCCTCTCCTTGGGATTGAAGAAACCCTGATTAGGGTACAGTACAGATTAAATCTGACCCTGGTCTCTCTTCTAAGAGCTCACAAGATGTTTCAGGGGAGACCTAAGATAAATGATAAAACAGCACGGGATCAGATAGCCTGAAGAAAAGAATACTAAGTAGCAATGAATGGTCTCTACCAACATGAAGAATTTTTATAAAGATCAAAGTAACCAACTGTTTTCATTTTCGCTAAAGCTTAAATTGCCAAAAGAGAAACTGTTTAAGCAGAGCAGTTACTGACTCTTAAAACACTGTTACTGGGAGACCCTCAGATCCTCCTTTAACTTTTTTTTCCCAAGGATAGAATAAAATGCCTGAAATAAAGTGCCTGAAGTGCCTGGGAGAAGTCTTTTGTGGTTCTGTTGTGATGAGGAGAGCATCATTTTAGGGGCATAAATTTACACGGAAGCCTTTTAAACCAAATTTTTACCAAACACTCCTCTTCAGTTAAGTATATCCCTGGTCCCCACACACTAGAAGGGCTGCCTGGCCTTAGTGGCCAGTCTTGGTCCAGGAAAGGTCCTTCCCCATCTCTTCCCACCTCTCTGCTAGCCTAGCCAAGAGTTCAGAACATCACCCTAGTTCTCAGTCCCTGAAATCACAGAACACTGAATGGGAATCATTTTCCCAGAAGTTAATCTTGTATAATACAGCAATCATGCTTTCCTCTTTGTCTCATTCCAGAAGTACTAGAAAAGATACCACTCTACTCAATACCCATCTAAGAGAGTCTGTGGAAAGACTGGTTCTTTTCTTGCCCAAGGAAATAGAGTAAGGTGTTAAGAACCAGCCCCTTTTCGTCTTACCCTCACCAGAGCACAGCGTCCCGGTCACCCCTGTAGGTTCGACCTCTGCAGAATTCAGCTTTACAAAAGGGCAATCGTGGGAATTAGCCTGCCTAATAAGGCTTGGCACATCCAAATTTGGTCTGAAACCATGAACAGAACTGATTCCAGATAGTGTTTCAGGAGTTATGATTGCCAGAACATTCCTAAGGTTACTTCATACCTATTTGAGTGGGCATGTCAAAGCTGCAGGCACCCTTACCAATGTGCCCAGGGACACCGGTGTTGTAGGACGGTCTCGGCATGGATGTGCTCTGAGGCAGAAGCACCTGAGCCTAGTGGGAACTGTGCTAAAAAAGAAAAAAAAAAATCTGAAGGTACCATGACCTTACATAAATAGTGAATCATACTGTATGATGTCCAAACCAAGCCAAAGGTTTACCCAACAGTGGAAAAGTTTGACAATTCTCATGGGTATAAGATTTGGACATAAGACCAGTTCAGCTACTTATGCAGCATCATCACAAGTGAATGTTTTGTGCCACATGCATGCACCTGGAGAACTGCAGTATAATCTTCAAATATGACAGAAAACACCAACTGAATTTAGGATCACTGGCTTTTTTAAAATCAACTTTGTCCTTTAAAAAAAAAAGCTGCTGGAAAACAAAAAAGTTATGAAACCAAACAATTTTAGGTAGGCAATTGAAGTTAGGATTTCCACCCATCCACTAAATTAAAAAAAATTTTTTTTTAATAAAAACATTCTTCGCACACTGACTTTCAGTCTTCCAAATGACAACCAAATCAAAACCCCTTGAAATAAAAGGAAAAGTTTACCTAAATAAGGCTTAAATATGATGGCTATACTTTTACATTGTAAATGTTGTATAAATACTTTCCATATATAAGGTACCAAATTAGGTATTTGACAATACCAAAAATATACATGCTGTAATCCCTGCCCAGAGCTCACACACTCTTACAGGAGGCAAGGGGGAGAGAGGGGTAGAGGGGAAGGGGGAGGATTTGAAAAAGAGGAAAAACTGGAACCTAGAAAGCAAATTTTTTTTTCAAGAGCATAAAATGTAAGGGTTAGAGTAGGGAAGAAGCACAGGGAAAGAGGTGATTATGGGCTAATGAGGAAGCAATCCAACTTGAAGCATACAACTGGAATTTTGATACTGTGAAATGTGCTGCTGTTAGGTTCCATTCAGGCAGTGGAGCTAACGGAGGGAAAGCTTGTCCTAGTAGGGGACAGCTGAGAAAGACAAACAGGAGCCCTTCCTTTAAATCTTATTAAAATAACTTTACTCCCATGACAGATTTTTATCTAATTTTTAAATCTCCAAATTAGGAAATTCAAATCTTCGGTTTGCTTCCTCAGAAAAAGACATTTCTATAAAACTGTCATATACTTTTGAAAGTGTATACAGCTATAATAAAAACATAATAATAGGGCTTCCCTGGTGGCACAGTGGTTGAGAGTCCACCTGCCGATGCAGGGGACACGGGTTCGTGCCCCAGTCCGGGAAGATCCCACATGCCGCGGAGCGGCTGGGCCCGTGAGCCATGGCCGCTGAGCCTGCGCATCCGGAGCCTGTGCTCCGCAACGGGAGAGGCCACAACAGTGAGAGGCCCACGTACCGCAAAAAAAAAAAAAACCATAATAATAACAATAATAAGAGTAGCAGTAACTATAATGGCTATCATTTATTGAATGCAGATTATTGTGCCAGATCCTGTTTAAATACTTAAAGATATTAACTCAGTTAATCCTATAACCACCCTCTGAGGTTAAGGAATCTTATTATTCCCATTTTACTGGTAAAGAAACTAAGGCATAGAGAGGTTACTACTACCCTCAAGTCACAAAACTATTGTCAAGGCCTAAAGACTTTAACCTAGGTGGTCTGACTCTAGTGCCCACGTTTTTAACCCCCATGCTCTGATGGAATCAAATGTCACTCCTTCCTCTAAAGCAAACTTCAATAGGAAATACATCCTCTTTCTGTAGTAATGGACACAGTGAGAAGATCTCTCTCCTACACATGGTTCCTGAAACAAAGGACAAAATTATGGTGAATCTACTTATTTCTATGAAACACATAATTAACTCAACCACTACCATTCTGGAGGAACTTTTTCTTCCATACCTACTCTCTTATTTTATCAATGATTTCTTTAAAAAAAATTCTCTAGAGAGTAAGAAAAGCAAAATGGCTAACTATGTTTGCCTCTATTGAAACAACTATGCAAATACTTTACTTCCTGATTTCTAATTCCTAGGAAATATTTTGCTTCCTAATTTCCTAATACCTAAAATAATTATTTCCTAATTCCTAATAACGTTCCTAATTTCTATTTCTCTGATCCTTTAGAACTCACCAGATTACCTCTGGAGAACTCATTTGACTATGTGTGTAGCTCTTATTTTCCTAAGTGTACAAGCCCAAGCCTTTGCCCATCTGTTCCTGTTCTTACACTCTAAGAACCACTAGAATCCTAGAGGCCAACAGCAAGCCCTCCATCTCCCACGAGAGCACAGAGGTGCTGACTTAGCACCAGCAAACGCTGGTTCCCTGCAGCATTTCCAATCCGTCAAGGTGACCCCCCTTCATAATCCTTCCTCTAGCCTACTATAGGCCCTCAAAACTGACTAGTCCTTACTCTTTCCAGGAACAGTGGGATGAAAATGAAAACCTCTCTGCTTGTAACTGACAAAGCAATTATTATACTGTCTAGGCCTGACTAATTAGACATGTGACTGGCAACCAGCCCTTCAGGCAATTTTTCATCCCTGACTTTTAGCCAAGTATGTGTATAAGACAGGCACATGTACCTACACCCATGTTCATAGATATACATATGAATATATATGAATGAATATATTTATGTATTTATGTATATGTATGTATATATGTATATTTATGTATATGTATATTTATGTGCATATATATATATACACACACACACATATATATATACACACACACACATATATATATATACACACACACATATAAAACAAATTCCTTTCAGAGCAATTTATGCACCTGGTTTCCAAATACATTTAACTGAACCTACTGTTGCTTCAAATGAAGTTTCTACTTAATTGTTAACTGTGTGTGAATTATTAACTAGTGCCCTTGCAGAACAGAACATAAAAAAGAAAAGAGAAAAAGAGCTCCTAGTATAGCTAGAAGATTCAAGAAATGACTACACGTTCCCTCAATGGTTATACGATAGACTTCTTCCCTTTCCTTGGGGTTTGCAGTCAGCTTTCAAGTGCTGTAGGCAGGCTGGCCTGAACTGCCATACAGGAAGAGGGCCATTCATATCTGTGCCCTACTTGGAAGAAAAGATGTTGAAACAGGCTCTGCAGAGCAAGCACTACCTCAGCTTTCATCTTAAGTGTGGAACAGAACACACTGATCTCCCTTAAATATCCACTCACCCTAACTGTGCCTTTTAAAATAAGCTGCCAGGGCTTCCCTGGTGGCGCAGTGGTTGAGAGTCCGCCTCCCGATGCAGGGGACACGGGTTTGTGCCCCGGTCCGGGAAGATCGCACGTGCCGTGGAGCGGCTGGGCCCGTGAGCCATGGCCCCTGAGCCTGTGCGTCCAGAGCCTATGCTCCGCAACGGGAAAGGCCACAACAGTGAGAGGCCCGTGTACCGCAAAAAATAAATAAATAAATAAATAAATAAATAAAATAAGCTGCCATATTAGTACTTAAAGCAGTGAAGCCTTTCTCCAGAATCTAAGAGATTAGGGTGAAAAACACAGAAGGTTTGTATGCTGATACTGTAATTCCTAAGGTATACTACCTATCTTCCCAGCACAAACCCCTGCGCTCCACTCACTCATCATGAACAGCATGCTTGGATTCCAGGTCCATGTGAATACCAGTTTCTACATCATATATCAGCCCACGTCACATTGCCAAAGGGAACACTGGTGTTTAACCTTGACCCACTTGTTATCTCAAAGCTAAAAAAGGGAGCTGGATGATGTGCCCAGGGGTCTAGCTCACCTGGGGCAAACCAAATCCCACTCTTAGGTCATCTTCTGGGGACACACAACATTTATTGACCCCAAGGCATGCCTTGGAACGTGGTTGTTAGGTATGCACAGCTGACTAGGGAAATCTGCTCCAGAGGTGCTGGGGTGCCAGCTAAGCTTTGGGACATTCTTCTTTCATTCCTTTAGGTGGCCCATCAGCCCTGATCCTAGCTGGAAGACTTGAAGGCTGGTCAACTAAGAGAACAGGATAGTACAGGTAAGAACAGCAGTTTGAAGACAGATGTCTACTCCATCAGGTCAGGCACTAGCTCTGGGTTACTTTGGAAAACACTACTACATGTACCTTTTAAACACAGGTGGTCAACAGCCAGCAGAAAGCATCTGATGGTCCAAAGTATCAGAATAGAATAACTGCAGTAAAAGGGCATCCCGATGTTAGTTCTTGATGGTACTCCTGCTTCAATCTACATGATGCCAAAGGGTTAACGTCCAAAAGTAGAGCTGGGGGCGAATTAAGGTATTTAATCTTTTTTTTTTTTTTTTTTTTTTTTTCTTTTTGTGGTATGCGGGCCTCTCACTGTTGTGGCCTCTCCCGCTGCGGAGCACAGGCTCCGGACGCGCAGGCCCAGCGGCCACGGCTCACGGGCCCAGCCGCTCCGCGGCATATGGGATCCCCCCAGACCGGGGCACGAACCCGTATCCCCTGCATCGGCAGGCGGACCCTCAACCACTGCGCCACCAGGGAGGCCCTTTAATCTTTTAAATGGCAGCCACAATAATGCTGACAGGCTCTGGAGAAAAATGAGCTTGTGTCGTAGGGCAGTGAGGTAGCTGCTCAGCAATCAGAAGGAAGCGAATACCCATTTCTAAAACTCAGGGTCTTATTTTCTAGCCAAGGTGAGTCCTGGGGGCTGGGTCTCCTCTATCGGGTCCTTCTTTCCTCCAAAGGCCCCACCATTCCTTCCCCATCTTTCATTCCATCCACAGCTCCCTATCACCACCAGCCAAGGGGACAGCCAAAGAACAATGTAGAATACAGCGAACAACCTCTTCAAAGGTCAGCCTTTGTGGAAGAAACAACCAGATGCTTTTCTAGCTTACTTATACAATTATTTGTCCCCCACCCCCTTCACCTCTTCAGATAAGCAGGTTCTTACCAATGGCACTCTCCCTCTCACGCAGTAGGAACAATACATAACATTTCTTCCCTCCTTACTCTGTGCCAGGCACTATACTAAATGCTTTTATGTATTATCTAATTTAACAATTCCAGAAGACAGGCCCCACTATTGCCCTCTTTTCCCAGTTACAATGTTGTCAAACAGTAGTTCTAGAATTCAAACCAGGCATGACTCTTGAGCCCTAACTAAACTGAACCCACCTTTACTTTTAGCTTATCTCCTGACAATTCACTGTTCTCAGCATCAGTACGGACAGAGCATCTTTCATGTGTGAAAACTTTTAGTGTCTAGGTGATTCCTCACGTGGCCCTTTCGGTACTCACAAGCTTATGAAGGCAGTTTAGGAACTATAACTTAGATTAATGACAATGCTAATGAGATTAACCTCAATGGCCCCATATTTTAGGCACCAGGTGTGCCTGACACATCCTCATGCATTTCTGGGGTGCGAGTCCATCCATGACTGTTCGTGGCTCTGATTTAAGGGGCAGCCTTGTAACTTCGGTCCACATAGACAGTTCACCACAGGAAGGGGCAGCAGACCTATCCAACCCAGACGCTTTCATATGGGTCAGGAAGCAAGTATGTTTACGATCGGAAATAAAGCGTGGACACCTGTTTATACATTAAAGCAGTTAAAATACACACAAACAGACATACACACTAGCCTGTCCAGCGTCCCATCCTCCTGCCTACTCCTGAGTTACCCGTCACCTTAACTGATGCTCCAGTTGTCTTTACCCCTCCCCCCATACGATCCTATACTGAGGAGTTAATGATGGTAAAGCTATTTGGGGGTATGGGGGCTGGAGGAGAATGTCAGTGAGAGAAGAGGTGTGCAAGAAAGCAGTGACAACTGAAGGCAAGTTTGCTGTTGTGGCTTCATGAAGAGGCGGTTTGGGAGAAAACAGAAAGTGACATACGTACAGGAGGGTCGGGGTTCAGCAGCTGCACTGTTACCACCACAGGCCATTCCTGAAACACCCAGACCTTCCCTGCAATTTCCTCTTGTCAGCCAAGCTGAGCCCTTTAGCATGAGAAGCACAAATACAAAGCAATTAGGGCTAAGGAAGCATGTTCAGAATTCAGTTTGTGGTTGAACAGAGAAGGGCAGAGCCAAAGTTAAATCCAGAGGATCTCTGCCACCTGTTTTCACGTATCTGTGTGGTGAGTCACCCAGGGAAGTCTGTTCCAAATGCAGGTTGCTGAGACCTATCCCTCCTGGATGCTGAGTCAGTCCTTCTGGAGTGGGGCCCTGGAATCTGCCTTCTCGATGGGCCTCAGGTGATGTGATGCAGGTGCTTCTGGCCACAATGGACCAAATGCTGACTCAGCCGTCCCCGCCCGGCAGCTGGGCAAGAACTTCTGGATGAAGAGCTGGAGGCCTGGGCTCAAGTCCTGCCTCTTGTTGCTCAAAAGTGTCAGGACCTGGGCCAAGTCATCCGATGTCTCTGGATGTCCTTTTTCTGTTAAATGAGGAGACTGGAAATGATCTCTCAGGGTCCCTTCTAGCTCTGAAATACTGTGACTGTGAAAAGTGCTTATGATAGTAAGCCTGGTAGCCCAATACATTTTTGCTTCATGAACTCTCAAAGTTAGCACCTTTGGTATGCACATGGATGTGGCTGGGCGTGAGGGGTGACGTCAGACTGGATTTGGGAGCATCACGTTGTTAAAACCTCATGGAACTGGACACATCCTCTGTCACGGTCCCCCCTGTGGCCAAAGGCACATGCTCCGTGACAGGGAGGTCAGAGGTGCAGGTGACACAGAAGGGGCTCAACAACCAACACAGATGCCAGGAAGGCCCGTCCTTGCCCTTGGGCTGCTCAGACTGAGCATCTTGCTCCCATGTGCACATGTGCTCCAAGTCAAGGGGACTCCTGCTCTAAAGAAGGCTCCTCCAATAACTGCCCAGGGAAAAGACCATCAATGCAGTCTTGATTCTTTTCTACTTCAGATTTGCCTTTTGAGAGGACTGGGGGGAAGAGTGGGCACCCCAAGGAATAGAGGGAGACCTCCCTTCCACTTCAGCACGAGCATAACTGCACCAAGAGCTTCCCCCTGCCCAGAAGTATAGCACTTGTTCACTCTTCTCTGCGAAATCACAGCTCGTTTGTTCAGTAAATAAAGCATCTGAACTAACAGGGGATTTAAAGAAGGTGGAGGGAAAAGGCCTTGCTCTAAAATAAGATCTGTGGGCACCGCGGACGCTGAGCAGCGAGAAGCTGAGCTGACATCCTCATTCCCTCTTTAATTACTAAGGGAGGGGGTGCCAGCAGCAGACGCAGAGGGGACTGTCAATGAGGTTAGGAGGTACCCTGAAGGGCGATGAATGACAACACAGATACAGGCTTAGCAACTGCTGCCTGGCTCTTCCCTTATTTCCTTCTAAGACAACCAAATAAATTAGATTACCAACCAGTGAATCCTATAAAGAAAAAAAAGTCCACAGAACTCTGCCTCAATGTAATGTCTCTTTCCAGAATGAAAGGAGCCAGAAACTAGTAAGTTGAAAGGGACCCAGGTTCACAGAGCATATTCCCAGCCTTTCCCCGGCTCAACCTTCCATCTGGGTGCAGCATTTCAGATGGAGGCCATAGGCCTGATCCAAACAATGAAACTGGGCTCTCTGATATGGATGTAAGATTCTCCTTCCTTCCTCAAGGTGTGCAAGATCAGCCTTTACCCATAGGGGAAGGGAGGACCTAGTTTATACTCAAGGAGTTTGTAAATTTATGCATAAAAGCACAATAATATTTGAGTAATAGCAACTGTAACAGGAAGAAAAAAGTCTACACTGAGCTTAGTGATTCAGAATATGGGCTTTGCAGGATGACAATTCCACCATCAGCCCAAGGGCATTGGTCAAGGTCAGAGCCACGTGAGAGTCCTGCACAGAGCACAGCAGAGAGCGTGCATGCTCGAAAGTAGAGAGTTTATGCCTCCCCGACACTAGAAAAAGCCCACAACCCTACCGAGAAGCCCACAGCTTCCATCTCATTAGAACTGCTGTAAGGGTGTAGCTCTGTGTGCTTTGCACACAGCATGTTTGCTCTAGGATTGCCAAGTTTATCAAGTTTAAAGAGTGGGCAAGGAAGACGGTTAAGAGGTTATGGCAACTGGGAAGAAAACACCTCACCGGGCTCCCTCTTCCGTGAGGCCTACACACAGGGTTTCTAACTGGCCTCTCTCCTCTGTTAGGAAGCCAGAGATGGCAAACATCACACACGGAAGCCGCTCGGGGGCCCACGTCTGCCACCAGCGCGGGTGCCACCCTGGTGCTGCTGAAGCAGCTTTCTGAACATAAAGCGCCCTTGAGTTCTGCCGGAAATGGAGGAGTTGGCCGTATCCAATCATCACTACATCTGTTCAATTCTACCTCCTAAATACGATTGGGATCGGCCCCCTCCTCGCTGACCACCACGACAGCTTTAATCCCCGCCCTCATCTCTCCCTCCCCCGAACTATCACCATATTCCGTCTACCTCGAGTCTCACATCATTGTCCTCTGTCTCCACTGCCGAGAGGAATCCTTCTAAAATCCAATCTGATAAAGCACTCGCTAGCTCTCTATTTTTCAAATGCCCCCAATCCTCACAAAAGAAGGTTCTCAAACTCTGTCAGACGTCACAGTCGCGTAAACCTGACCCCACCCCCAGACAGTCCTACCTGACGGCGGGGCAGAGGGGTCGGGCCCAGAACCCGCATTCAACACATTCATCAGGTGATGGAGCGCTGGCGGTGTTTACCTTCGGAGGGTCTTTCATTATCCCAGAATAAGACACAAGGAGAGAGGTTAGAGAGTGGAAAGGAGAAATGCCCAAGGAGTAAAATGAGTCCAGGGATCAGCACAGACTTTCACAACGCAGTTTCTGGTGACTGCACATGTCCAACGTGGGGATCCTTTACAAGGCTGTAACTTTCAAATCGCGCCGCGAGCTAACTGCTTTTATGCTAATCTCTCTCCATAAATACCATTGCTGGAGAAGACGCATGCACTGGTTGGCATCGTAAAGGCCAAAAACCCTGAAAACACCGCTTTTTCAACTTTTAACTTCCATGCTGCGTCCAGGCCCCAGAACTTTGCTCACGTGCGATAACGGATGCAAGAGGCGCTCAATAAATGTCCACCGAGGAGCGTGGCCAATGCAGCCTACAAAGTACACGAAGCCCGAAAAGCCGCTCCTCCACTAAATGACCTTCCGAAAGATGATATTCTATGAACGAACTCTTTAGCCCAATTCCCAATACTGGATGATGAATCAATATGTAATTTTCTTGACAGAACCATTATTTTGCAACTTGTTTATATTTTTTTAAAGTATGAAAGAGGCTGCTCGACGTCTCTGGCAAGTTAAACTCCCATAACAATTACCTTTAGAATTTAACTCATCAGTCAGGCAATTCTAACATACTGACATCTGAAGGATGAAAATCAGTTTAAAGGAAAATGCCTTTAATGTGAAAACCATGAGCCTCTTAAACAGTGGCCACTTGGGTAATGGCAGCCTGGTGCCAATTAAGAAAAACCTCCTTCTCAGCAAGTGCTCTAGCTGATTGGTTTATGAGCCCATCTTTTCAAATCAAATATTGACTGTCTCATGTAGCTCCTTTTTATAAGACCTTCCCTTCCAGCTTTATGATAAATTAACATTCCCAGGTCTGAAAGCTATTCTGAGTCTTTCACTAGCCTTGTACAGATTATTAAAAAATTTCAATAGCCTTGTCAGGGGAGCTTTGGGGGGACTTCAACCTTCAGGGAACCTTAAGGCCTATGAGAGCAGTGTGGGCAAATATGCTGGTGAAATGTTTGAAATTGCCCTATGGCCTAGCTGGTCACAATTAGTGGTCACAAGCAATGTGCGACTTACTAGGCTTCCCTTCCAGGTGGGCTCAGCTTTTGGGGTTAGAAATTCCCATCTTCACAACTGACATCTGCTGGCTTCAGCTCTGCCTCTGTGGTCACACCACCCACCCTCGCTTCCAGACACCTGCCTAGATTTGTGGACAGAAGCCACATCTCTCAGGTCTCCAGGGGAACAACTCACCCCTTTAACTGCCCCTCACATGCCATGATTTTATAGCCCCTTGCATTTTGGTCACTCTCTGCCCCCCAAAAAAGCATTCTTGAGTGTAGCCAGAATCAATGAATACTTCATATGTCATGTGACCCCAGAAAAATAGAGGGGAAATCCCTCCCTTGCGATGAACACTTTATTTCCAGCAACACACTATAAGATCACCTTAGGAGTTTTGTATTTTTAAAAAAAGACGTCAAACTACTGACTCATATACTGTGTCCATTCAACTGAAATTGAAATGTTCAAGGCATTTCCACTTGTGATGCTGTAAAGTAAGTTACTGTAAAGTAACTTCTTTATTCATCACACATATGCAGCTGGTTTTCCGAACATCAGAACAAGATGTTCTGATGTAGTATTTATTCCCTATGAAACTTCATCCTATTAGATTCAGCTCTTTGTTCCAGTGCACTCACTGTATCCCTTCCCGCTTAACTTCAAAAGCAGATTTGATGAGCATCCCCTGATGTTCTTGGACAAATCATTAAGGAGCCCAGGCTCTCCCGCCTTGAGATGCCTCAAGGCATCACTCGCATTACCCAATGGTCTTTGAGATCAGATGTTCCATCAGTTATGACTTGTACATGAGACTTTGGGTTGGTGGGAGAGTTTAGCAAAGGTTTTTCTAAAATTCAGAATAACCATCTTTGTGCCACTGTAACCAAAGAATCCCAACAAAAAGGATGAGTTTCATCTGTTATGAATGGCCCACAGTTAACCACACTGGTTCTCAATGGCAATCTCTTTCCTATGACTGCTTTAGTGAGCATTCACCGTGCCTGATGGCGCTCCAATTTCTGGACACTTTTCTTATGTTTGAGGGTTCGGCCAGTGAGGGAGACTTGGTGGGGATGAGGGAGCCTCACTTTCTTCTAAAGAAGGTAAAAAGGAAGCTAAATATATGCATAGTCCCCCAGAACACAGGCAGCTCGAGTATGGACAACTTACCTAAGCTCAGCAAACACCTGTGCCTACCTAGGACTCTGAGTTTGCACTGAATAGCACAGAAAAGCCAGGGCAATTCATAATGCATATTGGTGTCAGAGTCTAGAGGCCAGCAGGCAGCAGTGAACGTCTAAGAGCAGGGGCCCCAGTGGCAGCTTTCTAACAATTCCTTTACCTCAGCATAGGCTGGCTGTGTTAATTCTCTGGCCTCGCCTGGTGTCTGTCATTCCCTGAGACTGGCTCTCTTGTGTTCCCATCAAGATATCCAATATCCTTCTAATAAGACCCATTTCTATCAAGTTAATCAGAGTTGGATTCTGTTGTTCACACCCAAGGACTGATAACAGCCTCACAATCAATTAAACAGTCTAGAATTCTGCCCAGAGTCCATATCAACATGGACCCACCTCTCATCCCTTTTAAAAAGTAGACAACACTATCTCCACTTCTGGCTCCATTCTCACTCCCCAAGAGTTCTGAAAGATGGATTAGCTATAAGTTCGGCAATTCCATCTACACATTTTCTCAGTACACTGGGATGCAATTCATCCAAAACAGAGAATCTGAGCTCATTTAAAGCAAAAGGTGTTTTGTCCAATCTTTTCATTCATCTTAGGTTTCCAATCCCTCTTACCAAGGTTTGTCCTTACCCTTTCCGATCAGCTTATCATTTTCTTTAATAAGAAAGCAAAACAGAAACTTAGTATTTTTTTATTCTCTGTCATCTATCCAGAACTCCAAGAAATAGTCTCGTTATCTCTGTGTTTTTTTCTTTGAATAGCTAAGTGGGCTTTGCCCACAAGGTCCAGAAACTCTCTCACAGCAAAGCAAGCAGGGGATTGAGCTCTGGATGTAGTATTCAAAAGGAAGCCATTTACTCTCCCAAGACCTATTACCTTTCCCCTCCCCTCAAAAAATTAGCCATTACACTTTGTCCCAGAACAAGTTAATAAAACATTTTATTCCCAAGTCACACTTCCCAAGTTTAGACTCTAAAAATTCCCACATAATATATTCATTCTTATTTTTAAGGGAACATCAGATGCTATGAATCAATGACTAGGCACATTCTTGTGAGGGTTTGACTTTCACATTATGTACCTAAAGTTCTTCTCTGGGGAAACAAAGCTGAAATAAATAGATTTTCCATAACATGACTTTCCAAATTTTGTGTAATCTAGAAAGCCTTATACTACATAATGCTGATTTTTACCTAAATATAAAAATGCAAGGTACAATTTCATGTAGATGACCAGTTTGCTATGTTAATGAAAGATGAAGGCTCAAAAGCCATGAAAGAAGATAAACCTTTCAACTTCTATTTCAATTAAGTTGAAACTGGTCTGTCTACAGAGTAGTTTAAAAATCTAGACTATTAAGAGTTCCAATAGATAAAAATATAACCGTTTATAATATGTCTCAGAAAGGTACAGTGATTTCATAAGATGCTAAGTAAAAATGGTTTCCTCAAAATTAAGATATAACAACTACTTTTAGAAAAATATAACACCAAAAAAAGAAATGAGGTTAGTGGCCTAGGAATCTATAAACAACAAAACACTGACTATGATATCATCAAAATTTAGAGTATCTGTCTAAAGGCTACATGAACAAAGTCAATAAATAGCTGAGAAAATGTAGGTAGATACTATTTTAAATGTATACAACTATAGAAATAATTCATTTCTACAATGGGGTATACAAGAAACTCTACAAATCAACAAAAGAAAGATAACTTCAGTAGAAAAACAAGGATGTGAGCAAGCAATTTGCTGAGAAGAAAACCACACATTAAAACATATGTAGTTGATGGCACACTCAAACACACTGGTAATCAGAGAAAAGCTATGAGAACAAGGAGTTATTACTTTACACCACTCAGATTGGCAAATATCAGCAGGGTGGAAGATACCAAGTGCAGGCAGGTATATGGGGAAAGGGAAAACCTCATGGAACTGTACATGGTGTGACCACTAGACAGAGGGCTCAGGCACTGTTGAAGTAAAACAATGTATCTGAGTATCCCATGACCCAACAGTTCTGCTCCTGCGTGTATGTCCACTGAAGTGCTCTCACAAATCCAGAAGGCAACATCAACAGGAATGCTCACTGGAGTGTTATTTGTGTCATCCCTTGCCTGGAGTCTGGGAGAGGCTGCCCTCTGATAAAAGTGGCCCCTAACAGGGCTCGCCTTGCTAACGAATGCACCTCTCCCAAGGTGAGATGAGCAAGAAAGTTACTAGGTGTGAAGGTATGTCTGTGGCCCATGAAGTGAGACCTGGGAAAAGACTGCCACGCCATTGTGGGGTTACAAGGGCTGGACGGTCAGGAGGCAACCTAAGTGCCAATCAATGACAAAGTGGAGAAGTAAATGTGGGAGATGTAGCCCAGGTGACAGTTGGATACATGGACTCCATGTCTGCATAGCAACACGGAACTGATCTGAGAAACACTGCGTGAGGCACAAAAAAGCAGAAATACTTTATAATACTACTTGCATTTAAGATATTAGGGATCCTTTCTCTTTCTTCCATTATCCTTGGGAGTATACAATATTTTAAGATGCAAATAATATAAAGAGAAGCAACATAAAATATAGTATAATAAAACAAAATATAAATGCATCCAAATAATACTCACTTTGCAATAGCTCAAATAAAAAGATGCACTTCAATTGACTGCTTATAAGGGATGGAAAAATTGAGAATTGACTATGGGATAAAAGGAGGAGGAAGAAAAAAAGGAAGGACATGAAACTTTCAACTGTAACTTTCAACTTTTAAACTTTCTTTTGTAAAAAAGAAGATAATATTTCCAGGTGTCAATGGTTAGGGGCAATTTTTCTTTGGGACGGGGAAAAGGAGCTACGGAAGGTTAGGTAGGTACGCATACCTGGGTAAGCCGAGCTAAAGCCCAGGTATAAATGTGTAATTCAGTTACATTTTGTTACCTGTAACCAACACTGACATAACATGGTTTGTATTCATAGCAGCACCAGATATCATAAAATACACTGTATATTTAAATTAAACAAAATTAAGGCACTTGCAAGGATTTGAAAGAATTAGAATATTCATGCACATCTTTGGTGAGTTTCTAGCTCAGCTAAAAATGGGAAAAATTAAAGTTGGTTTGCCAATGTAATACATTTGACATTACAAGATGCTTTTAAAAATTAAACAGCATTTTTTCCCAAAGTTTTAATGACATTAAGTACCTTGTAGAGTTGGTCATGCTTAACACAATCTAAGCTAATGAAGCAGTCTTGACACAGCTGGTGAATCTGTTAGATTTTCAGAATTAAATGAGGAAAAAAATTAAGTTGGACCTTGTGTAAGATCCACTGCACCTCAATTGAAGGAGCTCAGTTTAACCTCTCACAATTCTTGCTCAGTCATGGATGTTACAGGGGTTTGTAGTGATGCGTGGCTAACACTTAGAAGGAATTATTCCAGGGCTTCCCTAGTGGCGCAGTGGTTGAGAGTCTGCCTGCCGATGCAGGGGGGACACGGGTTTGTGCACCGGTCCGGGAAGATCCCACATGCCGCGGAGCGGCTGGGCCCGTGAGCCATGGCCGCTGAGCCTGCGCATCCAGAGCCTGTGCTCCGCAACGGGAGAGGCCACAGCAGTGAGAGGCCCGCGTACCACAAAAAAAAAAAAAAAAGGAATTATTCCAAAAATCATGACTTCTACATCAAACAAAAGAACATTTTACATCTGTGGCAGATGCTGTGGACTGGTGACCATTCACAGACAGTTCTTCCTAGTCATCCTCTAACACAGAACTTGAAATTTCCCAGAAACACTTGCAGCTAAGGGTAAGCATGGGACCCACTTCTGACCAACATGACATTCACAGAAGTTGCTAGGTCACTCTTAGGGAAAATTTCTACCAAGGGACAGATCTAGCTGGCAGGGCCTCTTCTGCTCTTAGCCATTCCCTCCACCCTCACCCCCACTGGATAGAGAAACAATGCCTAAAGTGAGGCAGGGGTTAAAAGCCATACCCTCAAGATGGCAGAATGCAAAGACTGGGTCTCCATTCTTGATAACATCCTTGAACAGCCCTAGACCATCTATTTCCAGATTGCTTGTTAAGTTAAACAAATGAAATCCATATCAGGAAGCCACTATTAGTTGAGTTTCAGCTAAATGCATTCCTAACTGACACAGCAGCAATGAAAGAAACATGGAAACTGTGCAGCAATGCAGTACATGAGTAATGTTTTTAGTTTGTTCAAAAACATTCAAATAACATCTTTATCTCACCCTTTCAATTACAAAAGAGCAAAAAATTCATGCTTACCTCTCTAACCGACCTCCCAACCACAGCCCTTTATCTCCTTTGGAATGGATTCTGTGCTTGTCCTTATAAAGATGTCAGTGCAAAATAGTTGTGAGACACAGCCCGCAATCCTCAGTGAAAAGAAAATCGCTTGCTTAATATTCTTCTATATACCTTCAATTAAAAGTCATTTTTCTGAGAATCTCTCCAGCTAAAACTTCCTTGTAAATTAATATACTTTATACAAAATACAACTCATGTTCATCAGGTAACATAATTAAGTAGCTTCCAGAATCTGATTTATAACAAATCTGGAAGAATTGATCAACCCAGAAGAAAAGTAAATCAAAGATGAGGGGCTGGTAAATTATTTCAAATGAGTATGACTTTTTTGAAAGTTAAAATATTTTAGTTATATGTTTCTTAATACTGAGACCCACACACAACCAAGCAGACACAATGGAGCAGAAGCTACAGAGCTATGACTAATTCAAAGTAACAGTAACTCCAAGAGGCATTTATATTTGACCTTGGAGCATTTGTTCTTAACTTCCTTCTGAATAAGATCAGGACACACAGTACCGTCAGCTCCTGTAATAGCCTCACAAAAATTATCACCACCTAGTGAAGAAGGTTAATTGCCACACCTTCACTGGGAATCACCCCAATTCTGCAGTAACCTGGCTTAAATCACCAAATCCTAGCAAGGCATTACAAAGCCCTGCACGTCCCAGCAGTAACTTGGCTTCTCAGTCTCATCTCCTGTCACTTTCCCCTACTCACTGGGCAGATGTTCAACTTCATGCTTAGGAGATAAGCTTTGTCCTCTGGCTCTGCCTTTGCCCCCTTTTCTGCTGGCAAACGTCTATTCATTCAAAATGCAACATAAAGGTCACCCTCTTTCAAATGCTGAGGCCAAGCGACCCAGGCCAAAAGTATAATTCCTTCCTCCATGCTCCCCACTGAACTAGCTCACTCATTCCAGAAACAATTCTCCTAGGTGCTGGCAGAGCTCTCCAGGCCCTCAACAATCTGCTTTTCTCCAGTTCGGGTGCTGTGGAGAATCACTTCAAACACCCTCTGCAGCCAGTACGGTCAAGTCCCCACTCCCCTCGCCTGTCTGTCTCCTAGGCCCAGTGCACTACCAGCCCTGGCTCTGTCCTGCTTTCCTTGTCTTTGCTCCCACCCCCAGCCTCACTGCTGCTGAGTCCAGGGAAGAAAATCTCCAAAGGGCGGCAACACTCCATAATCCTTTGTTTGTATCTTCAACAACTCCTTCCCACAGCCATCATTCCCAACTCCGATCTCACCCCAAAAAGCCCCAGATGGCTTAAGCCCTGCAAGTCTCACAAAGAAACAAAGAGTTATCTGAAATTGGAGACTCATCACTACACCAATCCATCTCTGCTCATTTTAACTAAAAAAGAACTGGTACCCCCGCCTCTCCCCACCCCAGCAGCACCTTTTCTATAGAGACGTAGCACATTTCTAGATTGTCAGGATGCAGGCAGTATCCCAGCCCCAGAGTACCCTGAGCTAGAGATTATTTGAGAAGACCACGCTTGTATCTCTTTACAGCTAGCCTCTCTGAGACCAAAGCCTGGGATGTAATAGATGCTGGAAGAGAGGAAAATTCTCTCATGCTGGTTCTACAGTTTTCCTTGAATTGAACTCTTACACAGGCACTAGACTGAGATTTAAGGAAAGGAACCTGTAACCATGGATGGCTCGTTCTCTCTATAGCCACTAAGCTGTTATTCTTAGAGCTTTGGACACTTCCCGACTTTTTTTTACCCTTCAGCAAGAACAGGGTAGCTTTCAGATTTCTCGCCCACTGGATTCCTTCTCTCCCTGCAACAACAGCTCTGCTAACTTCCACTGTGCCTGGTCTCCGAGCAACCAGCAGCTAGAGACCAAATTCAGCCAAGGCCACGTTTCCTCCTACCCCCTAGCTTCTCTCTTCTACTACCTCCAATCATTAAGCAAATCATATCTTACAAGCATGGACAATTTTCTTGAGACATTAAGTCTGATGTCCCAAAGATTCTCTGAAACAAAATTAGACTAAACCAGTAACAGTGAACACTTCTGCACTTCCTATGTGCCAGGCACTCTTCTAGCCACTTTACATGAATTCACATTTAGACCTCACAATCACCAGTGAGTACTATTACCGTCCCATTTTACAGAGGAGACTGGTCCTCTTGGGGGACCTCACTAGGACAGGTAGTAAAGCTGCATAGCTCCCCTTAAGATTACCCCTCACCCTCAGCATCTCCCACAACTGGCTCTAGTCCTTTCTTAAATAGGTACAAATTACCAACCTAAGCAGAAAAGCCATCTTTCAAACCCTTTCTAAAAAGGTGGGAACAAAGCTTGGAGCCTGGATTTCAAACATCTCCTGCATTTGCTACAAGCAAAAGAACTAAGATGTCAAAGCAAGTAATTAAGTAGAGGTGATGCTAATACTCAAAAGGGCTATAAAGGAGACTTTGTGAGGATAAAAACTATATACAAAATTGACTTAAAAATCAGAGTTAACTACTTAAGCTTCCTGACCATGGGTATTAATATCTAATTACAGAATACAAAAAAAAGATAAAAATTATAACTCTAGTTCTTCCTTTGCATCTCAAATTGTGATTGTTACAAAATCAAATTGTTCCAAATTAGCCCAACTTTGATTGCACTCTGAGTGGTCTGGCATTTGGTGCAAAGCCATGGGCCAACTCACTAATCCCATAGAATTACTTCCTCCTTGTTGGAATTCAAGTGGAAGATTTTCCTTAATATAGAGTGAATAGGAAGTGATTCAGTAAATTAGTCAATCTAAAGTTCAATGCATGAGGAAAAAATTAAGTCATCAACTGTAAAGCAAACTCTAAAATGCAATCCTTTTAAAAGCCAGTCTCACCGTTGACAGATAGTGAAGCTGGTCCTTAACGTTTTTTTCTTTCCTTCTTTTTTTTTTTTTTAAAGATTTTTTTGATGAGGACCATTTTTAAAGTCTTTGTTGAATTTGTTACAATATTGCTTCTGTTTTATGTTTTGGATTTTTGGCCACAAGACATATGGGATCTTAGCTCCCCAACCAGGGATCAAACCCACACCCCCTGCATTGGAGGGTGACATCTTAACCACTGGACTGCCAGGGAAGTCCCCCTTAACATTTTCAAATTGCGATGAATAGGTGAAAACGAATTGCTATTTGACAATGTGAATACCAAATTCAATCACCATTTACTGGAGAACAAAAACTCAATCATTTCTTGGAGATGCCCATGAGCAGCAGCAGACCCATTCCACAGACCAAAAGTATCAAGCAAACAAGTAGTGTTTCCAAGATTTCTGTCTGTGGGCAGTAAAATGAGGAACAGGACAAAACTCATTTATAATGATGAGTGGCGGACTGCGAACTCAGCATCAACAAGGACTGAGAATAACTAGGTGACAATCTGAGATAAACCATGAATTGGGGGCTGTTAACTGGGGGGGGGCGTGGTCATTGGATAATGCTGCCAGCAGCATTTGGGGGTCTAGTCCAGGCCACAGATGATAAAAGAAAAGAAGGTACAAGGGCCAACAAAAACATGGTAAGATTATTATATATCCTAAAATGGGACTGGATTTCATGAAAAAGAACAAAAGGAAAACAAAATAAAACAAGAAATGTCCCCCCTACCCCAAGGAACAAGACATTGGTAGTAATTTTACAGTAGTATATTTAGAACAATCCACTATTTCTACAAGGACTAATTATCTAGGTATGAATGATAAGCCATTTGAAAGGAGAGCATCTAATGAGTTAAACTCCTCTACCTTTATTTGTATCATTCCTTTGTGTAAATCTTAACCATGGGTAGGGGAACTATATATGTAACTTGTTGTCCAAATCAGTTCTTTTTTGTGAGTACAAGGGATGCTATTAATTATTATACACAATAGGCATAAATATCCCAGAAGCCACACCATTTCATAACCCACCCCCCTTCTCATCTGGCTTCCTACTCATTCTGCAGCTCTCAGTGTAGACTCTGCCTTTTTCCCTGGGTTGCTGTCCTCCACCCCAAAAGACGTTGGTGAATTGCCCAGCTAAGTGCCTGCTTCCACCCCAGCATCTATTCTTACCCCAGCATTTGCTGCACTGCACTATAAATATCTGTTGACTCATCTGACCCCTCTACTAGCTATGCCCAAAATTTATTCCTAAATTTCATTTGCATGCTGTGATTTTAAAATGGCCTCGCATTTCTCAATCCTATTAAGTTATGGGGAAATAAACTTTAAAATTATAAAGTTACAGCCACAAGAGTTGTAGGGGCTTTAGTATCAATCTGCGGGCTTGTAAATTTTATGGAAAAACAGCAGTCCTTGAAAAGAGACGCTAAAGTGGTTTCATGTTTATCTCTATTAGAGAAGACACTCCAGCCAATTTCTCCACTGAATTAGCTTTCTTTGCCATAATGGAGTCGATGTGATAACAACTGTCCCAAAGGCTGTACATTCTAAGTCACATAAAAAGCAAATATGCAGGAATGAATATTCCACTTTATTTTTGGCATGTCACACAATCCGTTTGGTGTGATTTGTGCAATTTCTCCCAGACTACAAAGTTCCATACAAGGGAAGCATACAGCAGAATATAGATTACCAGATACAACATGGGGAACAAGAAGGATACATACCTTTTCTAGCTGGTTAGGGGTCTGTAGAGGTAAATATCACTACCCTCAGAGACATTTCCAAGTCATCCAGAATAAAAATATGAGTCAGATTTTGAAGGCTCAACCCAAAGCACATTTGTAAACATGGTCTTGGCAAACTTAAGCCTAGTACAAAGCTTCTTGAGGGCAGGGGATGCTGAATGACTGAATCAATCACATAGGGCAAGTGCAACCCTGGCTACAAATTAGAATAATTGAAATGTTTCTGTTTTTATCAAAGTACTAATGGTCTACAAAGAACTAATGGTCTAGGGACCTGACACTAGATCAATTAAATTAGAACTTCAAGGGATAAAACCCAGGCATTGGTTTGTTTTTTTTTTAAGTCCCCATAAGCCTCTTATAGCCAAAGAGAACCATTCTTCCACTTCCAATAAGTTTTCCCAGAGCCAGAGATAGTAGCAAGCAACATCTACTGTTTCCTATGTGCTAGTAGTCACTGTTCTAGGAATGTGTATGTACTAACTCATTCGAAACTCATAATAACCATCCCACTACATTTTACCAACAAGGAAACTGAGGCTCCAACAGGTTACATAACTTGCCCAATTCTCCCCATCTAATAAGTGAAGAAAATAGAACTCAGACCTGTCCTCTGCCACCCAAGTCAGCTCTCTTAAGGACTCTGTAGTTCAAATATTACCACTAAAGAACACTCCCAGAGGTCCCAAGTAGGTGCCTCCATATCTAATAGGACTTGGGGAGTGGGAGTTTAGGTGGATTGCAGAGTGAGACACGAGAAGGATTTTGCTTAAAGATGCTATTAACACCCAACAAGCCAATGACAGTGAGAATTATACAATGTAAAACACTTCTCTGCTTTCTAAAAAATAATATTCTTATAGCAGATCTACTTTCCCTATCTATATCATTTAAAGCCAAATAGAGACTTGGGGGCAGTTATGCAGAAATGTTGGTAATGCCCTTGGCCACTGGATCCTAGTCAATGTTACCTACTGAAGGACATAGTACAAGCGGTGGTCCCCACTCTCCTGTACCCACAGTCTCTCTCCTGGATCATTCCTATCAGCATATAAACATATTCCAAAATCTAAAATGAAACAGAAAACCTTGCTTGTCCCATGCCCCATTAGCCATCCCCTCATTTCTCTGTTCCCCTTGACACAAAACTCTTCAAAAGAATTCATCAAATGCTTATTTATTCCATGAAATAATGGAATTATTTATTCCATCAAATGCTTCTCCCATTCTGCTTTCATCAGTTTTGAAAAATTCTCAGCCACAATCTCTTCAAATATTGCTGTGTTCTATTTTCCCATTTCTTTTTTTGGACTCCGGTGACATGTATGTTAAACCTTTCTACCATATCTTGTGTAGCTCTTCAGCTCTTTCCTCTGCTTCAGTCTGAAGATTTTCACATGATTTACCTTCCAGTTAACTTCTTAAAAATTCTGCATAGGGCTGGCCCTACCTTTGCTTTTAGGAGCAGTTTTAGGTTCACAGGAAAATTGAGAGGAAGGTACAGGGATTTCCCACGTACCCCTGCCCCTGCATTATCAACATCCACAACTGGAATGGTACATTTGTTACAATCAATGAACCTACACTGATGCATCATAATCACCCAAAGTCCATAGTTTACACTATGGTTAGGTCTTGGTGTTATACCTTCTATGGGTTTAGACAAATGTATATTTAATGACATGTATCCATTGTATCATACAGAGTATTTTCACTGCCCTAAAAATCCTGTGCTTTGCCTATTCATCCCTCTCTCCACTGATCTTTTTACTGTCTCCAAAGTTTTGTCTTTTCCAGAATGTCATATAGTTGGAATCATACAGTATGTAACATTTTAAGACTGGCTTCTTTCAGTTAGTAATATGCATTTCAGTCTCCTCCATGTCATTTCATGGATTGATAGCTCATTTCTTTTTAGCACTGAATAATATTCCACAGTCTGAATGTACTATAGCTTATTTATCCATCATGCACTAAAGTACATTTTGGTTGCTTCCAAGTTTGGGAAATTATGAATAAGGCTGCTATAAACATCTATATACAGGTTTTTGTGAGGATGTAAGATTTCAGCTCCTTTCTATAAATACCAAGGGGTGTAATTGCTTGATCGTATAAGAATAAAACATAAGAATATGTTTTAAAAGTTAGTTAACCAATGGAGTTTAATCTCCCATTAAACCCTTAACGTCCATTAAGTTCTTTATTTTGATTATTTTCTGGTTACACCATTTCCACTTGTTTTTCTAATTTCTAGTTCTGACAAGATTCTCAATCTCATCTTTTAATTCCTTGGACATACTGACAGTTATTTTAAAGTCTGTATTCATTTTCTCAATTTCCCATGCACCAGTTTCTATTTTTTTTCTTGGTTTTTGGACAAGTCTTATCTTTTCCTTCTTCTTCTTCTCTCCCCTATGTACACTGACTGCCTTTATGACCTCATCCAGCCCCCTGTGTTTAAATGCTTCCTATATGGTGATTACTCGAAATTGTTATTTTTAGCCCTGATCTCTCCCTGTAAGTTCAAATTCTTATCTTCTGCTGCCTGCTGGATATCTATACTTGACTGTCTCATAAGCATATCATCAAAGTTAATATGTCCAAAACCGAACTCTTAATTTTTATCACCTCCTCTAGCAATCCTCCACCTCTTGGTAAATGGCAATTCTATTTTCACTCCCTGGACCAGAAACTTTGGAGGTATCATTACCTCCTTTCTTCCTTACACCCCACATACAAGTCCATCAGCCAATCTTTGGATCTACCTGCAAAACGTACCCGGGATACAACCACCTCTCACCACCTTTGCTTCTGCCACCAGCCTGGCCTGAGCACCAACCCCTCTCACCTGCATTACTGACTTAACTTCCCAGCTGGACGCTTCCTGCTCTTACCTTGGTTTCCCACAGTCTATCAACATAGTAGCCAGCGTGATCTTGGCTTGAAGACTTAGGAGGTATCATTCACTCCTTTGTTCAAAACCTTCGATTGGCCTTTCTTCCCAATTAGGATAAAAAGCAGAGCTCTCCAAATGGTGCTTAAGGTCCTCTGTGGTATTCCCCGTTAATTCTCTGAGCACCTCTGCTTCCTGTCACTTGCTCACTCCTCTCCGGCCACAGTGGCTTCCTTACTGCACCTTGAACGGGTCAGAAGGCAGACATCCTCTCCTTCAGGACTTGGTGCTTTCTGTTCCCTCCATCTTCAACATCCTAGCCCCTGACAGTCATGGGACCATTCCCTCTCTTCCCTTAGGTCTTTATTCAAATAAATAAGTCACCCTCTCAAGCAGACTTCACACAACTGACCAATAGAAAAAAATATATAACAACCCCTCCCATCACTTCTTATTCCCCTTACCCTAATTTTATTTTTCTCCATAGACGTTTTCACCATTTGGCATTAACTGTGTGTTTTATTAATTTCAACTGTCTCCCTCTTCTAGATTTCAAGCTCTGTGAAAACAGGAATTTCATGTGTTTTGTTCACTGCTGTGAAATCAGGGTCTGACATGTGGTAGGTACTCAAATCACCAGTGAAAAGAAGAATGAATAATGAAAAACCAAGTTAACGGATCACTTTGTACCTGCCTGACTTACATGAACAGATGCAGACCATTCCTAAAGAGGTGTATCTTTCTAAGGATTTATGACTTACTATGTTCAGTACTAAAAAATGCATAACATCCAAAGCAGCATACAACAGAAGTACACAATACTGAGGTCAGCAACGAAATATCCAAATTATCAAAGAATCCGTAACTGCATAAATATCTTGAAGAGACCAAATATTTCCTTCTAAAAAGCACATTCTACAGCTAATGATCTATAGTCTCCTAGAAGATATTTTTCCAGTTTCTTTTTTTCATTATCTTTAAATAGATGGAAGCAATAAAAGGCACCCAGCATGCTCAGCATGCTATGTGACTATAGCGCTTTTAAAATGCCACTGTCCCTTTAATTTTAAAATAAATTGTTTACACGCTCCAAGTTCAGAATAGTAAGTGTTCCTGAACACACTAAGAAGTGCCTAAAGAACTAAAAATCCTTGACTGTATTACAATATTTAATTAGGAAAAGAAAAGAATTCTATAATTAAGGTATTTACATGATGGAAATGTGAAATGAAGAGCTTAAAATGAAATGATTTGACAGACTCCAAAGAAGTCTTTCTGCTCACAGCTTTTGACTGCCTGTGTTTTGTCTCTCTGAAATGGAAAACTGTAACTTAATTAATCAACCATTACATTCCAGTCAAAAAAGTTTCAAAGATAGAAAAGCAAACTGGAAGGGCAATAATAGTCCAAAGACTGTTTTTTAATAACCCCAATTATTAAATTATAAGAGCTCACTCAACACACTAGATTGTAAGTTCTATGCGGGTCGAGATTTTTTTCTCTGTTCTTCACAGCTATATCCCAGGAGCCTAGAATAGGTCTTGATACATGTCAGACACTCATTAAAAAAATGTGAAGGGTTAAGTAGTACCCTGAATACTGGACACAGTATAGGGCAAAGCTACTTGTTTTGATTACTGCCACCAGTGACAAAACATCACCTATGATGCATGGCTCCCTTTTGGTTTGGTTAGCATCTGGAAAGTGTATTTTAGAGGGGAAAAAAAGCAAGCTTATAACAGATTACTATTACATCCTGCTGCTTCTTTCAAAATAAAAACTTAGGCGGACCTAAAATTGACTATAGCTCTTGGAATTCCATCTTGTATTTGAGAATACATCATTCAGTTAAAAATATTAAGAAATTCTTTGTGTAGCCTATGTTATTTCTCAATTTATTAGGGGCCAATACAGGTGTCTACTTTGGCTTTTTTTGAATTTTCTTTTTCAGTCCACCCTCTAGCTGGAGTGAATATTAATTCCATTTCCAGGGTGATGGGGCAAATGCATGAAACATCCAGGCTCTAACCAGGCATATTTGAAGATCCTTAGATTGGGTATGGTGACATACACTATAGTTGTCTGCCAAATATCCTTTTCTCCTTCTTTTTCACTAGCAGAGTCCAGATTTGTTTCCAAACAGCAATATGCCCACCCAAAGGAAAAAAAAAAAAAAAAAAAACCTATGTTTGCTGGACTCTTTTGCGACTAGAAATGGCCACACAACAGTTCTGGCCAGCGACATGAATTTAAAAAGTGGTTAGGTGGGATACTAGTCAGGCAGACAGCAGGAGCATGTGTTTTACCTATTCCCTTCATCCTACTGGAATGTAGATGCAATACTAGAAGCACAGCAGCCATCTTAAGACCATAAGGGGACACGCACACACCAAGCACAGCTGACAATAAGGAGAGAAAGGTCTAGATCCCTGAAGGAACACAGGAGCCACCACACCAGCTGTGCACCGCCTACCTTATTTTTTTCCTTCAGTGAGAACAGAACCTCTCACTGGGTCAAAGCCACAGTTTTCAGGTTGTATTTCGTGATACAGATTTGAATCCTAACTGATACAGATATTAGTGGGGATGAGAAAATCAGAGGAAATGACAGCTTTTGGTACTGCTTTCCTAAACTTAACTTGGCACATTTATAAAAATGAAAACAAACTACATGCTAATATCTGATTTTTCACATTTTAAGCAAGGCAACAGCATTGAGAGACTAATTGTTGTCTGTTGCTAAGAGAAATTAACTTTAAGAAGGCACATTCTTTTATTAAATAAAATTAGCTTAAATTCATACAGAGGTTGGGAAAATTAAGCACCACTAATGAACGTCTGAATTACAGAATTTAATTGTATCCCTTTATCATGGTAATTAAGATAATTATTTGTATATAAATAATGTTTCCAAAATATTTGCTACCATCAAAAAACAGCTGAATCTCAAAAATTAAAACCCCTCCCAAAGCATACCAAAAACCATTGACTTGCAACATAAAGACAGTGTTTCCTACACCACGGTCAGCAAGTCGGACCAGCCTTACTGAATTTATCACAAATTGAGTTACTGCAGACAACACAATGCAGTTTTACTAAACACTCACAGATGTTCTTTAAATAAGTCCTGGTCATTGTCAGGCTAGAGATGATGTGAGGCTTGACTTCTACAATCCCATAGCCTCTGGTTTTGGAGAAAAGAGAGGCTACTGCTCACGTACATCACATTCCACAGTGACTCCCAAACCCTGGGCAATGCACAGTGGTGAACTGCATCCCTGTCCTCACCAGCACTCTGCCATATGCTAAGAAGTCCTTCCACCGCCTTCCCACCCAGCAAACTCCTACTGACCCTCGAAGACCCAGAACCAACGCCTCATTCTCTCTGTAATGGTTATACCCTCAGCACCTTACATTCACACCTTTACTACAGCATGCTCCACACAGTACTATAACAGTCTCTTTGGATATCTGGTACTTCTTATTTGGCTATAAACTGCTCACCAAGACTACACTTTCTTCATCTTTGCATCCCTAGAGTCCCCAAAATTCATGTAAAAATAATCAAAGTTTGCTGAATGACTGAAAGAATGATTCAGTGAATACATGATGGCATTTACTATTGCCGGTATCATCGGAAAATGCATCAAAATTTAAGATATGACTTTAGATGGAATCTTTAAAGGAGAACAAAGGGTTGTTTTGTTCACCATTTGGCCTAGAAATCTTCTAAACCCGGATATCAAAGGCCACCTTACATTTGAAGAGCACTTGAGTATTTGTTCCTACAGACGCTGTCTGACGAAGCTACAGCATCCAGATGAGGTAGAGACTGTGTGGCAATGGGGTGTATCAGAGATAACACTGGAAATCGGACGACTCGAGCTCAAGTCCCAGCCTGGCTACTTCCAGCTACCAGACGGTAATTGCTTTCCCTCCTACCTTGCAGGCTGCTGTGAGGATAAAATTTCTTATTTGCTGCTGCTGCTCCCCTGCCCCAAGCCAGAGCACACTGTCTGGCACCTAAGGGGCATGTACATGTCACCGAAGCAATGACACGGAGAAGACACAGTGTCTGGCCTCAAAGACCAGGCCTTTGCCCACCATGCCCTGCAGGCTCACAATGCTTCTTTACAAAATCCCACTTCACTTTTTCTACAAGTTGAAAATATCGGGTACTGGTCCTCACTGTTTTCCTGAAAGACTATATGCCAGTTGTTGCCTTGACAATTCCGCTTGCCTAGGTTTAATTTGATATTGATTTAAAAGGAAAGAGGGGAAAAAAACCATAACCGTTCTACAATTAACGGTTAAGCTTACATAAAACTTAGTTGGAAACTGGTTGTTCTCTGCGACACTTTGTTTTCTCTAGAACAAAACTGCATTCCTTTTCAGGCTAAACAGGCCAAACTAAATGTTCAGCTGGAGAATCAAGGGCATGTTCACAATTATGCCTGAAAACCAACTACTTCATCTGTGTATTTTTATGATGCAAATTTAAAAAGTGGAATAATGTAGCCTGTGTTCATCTATTCCTAGGCTCCCTTTACACAGTGTACACATTCCATTGAAGGCTTCTCTTCAGAGGTGGTCAGCTGGCTCTGAAGCAGCAGCAGCTTGCATTGGAAAAGGCAAACTGATAATACAAAGCTTACTAGTATCCATAAAATAAATGTTTACACACAGACACTAAATTTGTATACAGTCGTTCTTTGGTCGGTTCAACACACACATATTTCCCCATATAGGAACACTAGAGAGAATTTTAAGAAAGTATGTGTCACTTTTTACCTTCCTCCTTCATTTTCAGTTGTGCCATCTCCTGCATGGGTGGGTTCCATTTTTAACTGTTTCCATGGTTTATCACACTGGCCTACAGCTAAATACTCCCACATACCCATCAGTAACCAAAGCACACTTTCAGTCATCTTCGTGGTTAACAAGGAAGATGACAGGCAGCAAAGTAGGAAGAGAGAGCATATAGAAAGAAGCAGAACTCAAACTGAATGGAAATTAAACTTCCCTTGCTGATGGTACTCACACACGCATCTTTCATTCAGGATGATACATTTACAAAAGCAAAATGCTATTAACTGGAAACGTATATGGGAAATTATATTACAGATACTGATTTCACTTTTATAAAATGCTGAAGAAAACTACTGCTACGGAATTGGGGGGATGGAATATCAGCACATTAATACAGAATATGCAATTTCTTCTCCACGCAATATTAGGGTAGCATTATTTCATGAGGATACAATTGGAATTTTAAAGGGTCTCTGGGTGTTGCCCAATTGTCATGAGATTGCAGATTGCTCATCTACTAGAAACTCTGAAGATATTCTCCTTGGTGATAAGACAGTGCCCTCTGTTAAAACAATGATAATTTTTATCTGTGCTTGTCACCCAGTAAACTAGATAGGCTATTGATTTAGCCTGGACACCCAAATACCCAAACAACAGTGAACGGTGAATAAATTCAGTCATTAATAGAAGACAAAGACAGATCTGTTTCATGGAGCTGGTCAGCAGTCCGTCTATAAAGCAGAAATAATTTATAAAACCTCTGGAATGAACATTTTTCTTGTAAGTTTCTTACCTCTACGGAATCTTCCCAGAAACATGGGGAACAACATTTACTCTACAATTGCAAAAATAAATAAATATATGAAAGAAAGAGATATTGGATACTACTGGGCAAAGTAAGATACATGGGCTCTCGAAACTCAATTTTGCTTGGGAAAAATGAAACTGATATACCCACAATTTGAACCTACCTGCATTACATACCCAAGAATTATGTCTCACAGGTATAAAAAGGCATTTTGCCTTTCCAAGGCACTAGAGAAGGAGAACATTTCATTTAGCAATTTATAAAACATATGTGAGCCTAACACTTCAGAGTACTTTAAAACTGGGGGGTATTCTTTTTTCATAAAGTCAAGTCACATAAGCAAAAAGATACACTTGCAACGCAAAAAGCATTCTTTTAGCCAATAAAGCAAGCTATCTTAGATTTGTCTCTCCATTACATGGAAAACCCAGTGAATCTAATCAACTGAGGTTATCAGAGTTTCTTTAATCAATCGAGAGTCCCACCCACACTGTCTTCTCATCAATATTCCTCACCACTTCCTCTTCCCCAATTACAAAAGGCCAGATAACTCTGTGACTGATGGGAGATACGCACAAGCTTATTTTCCACTGTTAAACAGAGTTAACATACCCAGGGAAGCTATTTCAATTACTGAATAAATGGAAAAGGGTTAAATTGGAATTTAATGGAACAGGATTTAACAATGTTCCCAACCTCATCAAGCAGGCAAACAGGCAATTTCTGAGGAAAATATGCTAGAGAAGATAAATCTCATGAAAGGTAATGTAGAGACAGCATTCACATTTCAAGGTTATTTCAAAACAACAACAAAAACCTGAGCAGTATTTGATACGTAGTGGCCCACTAAGACAAACCAGAAAGTTCTCTGCCATCATAGAGCCCCACTGCAGAGTTCCCACCTCCGTGCATTTGTCCCACATGTGGCCACCTCCACCAAGCCTGCCTTTCCTGCCTCCTCTGCTATGTCACATGTGCCACTTTCCTCATTGCCAAGTTCTTGGTTCACCTCCTTCAAGATGCCATTCCCAACTTTCACACACCACTCTTGAGCTTGTAAAGCCATCAAATTTCTAAGGGCTTTAATTTTCAACAAATATTCTCCAGGTTCAAAAAGAGGACTGACGGGGGCTACCCTGGTGGTGCAGTGGTTAAGAATATGCCTGCCAATGCAGGGGATACAGGTTCGAGTCCTGGTCCAGGAAGATCCCACATGCCGCCCGCGCGCAGCAATCAAGACCCAACGCAGTCAAAAATAATAAAATAAATAAATTTTTTTAAAAAAGGACTGGCGGCTAATGGTTTGTGGTTCTTTTTTAAAAACACACAGTAAAAGTTTTGAATCATGCCACTCATTTGCACTCAGAACAGGTACTACCACGCTTCATCTGGGTTGGCCTGTTTGTTAATGAGCCCATTTCCACCTTGCGAACGATAAAAAAAAAAAAAAGAGGCACTTTACACTGCATTTTGACACATGAGTAAGTGTAGCATCATCGAGAAGTGATGCATCATGTTTCCCAAACTGGGGTGTAAACTCCTTGAAAGGGAAACTTCTCAGGGCACGTTCTTTACATTCTCTCAGAGCTTCTAGGTTTGAGCATTTGCTGCAGAGCAGCCTGGACCCACCTAGACTTCTGTCCTGAAGAAGAAACTTGGGACAAAATGCTGCCCCACACCATTGAGATTACTAGTCTTCGGCCAATTCACCCTTAGAACTGAAATCTCTTAACATCCAGATTACAGTTCTTTCCGTTAAAGTCCAGTTTCTAAAGTGGGCTCTTTGCCTTCTTTTATCACTGACTGGGAGGCAAATACTTGGGTTGTGGCTCCAGCTCTGCTGGCACACTTCTACTTCTCTCCCTCAGCTACAAAATGCTGAAGCCCATTCCTCCATGAAAGTTCCATGATTCTAAATTTAAAACAGTTCTTTAAAGTGTAGCAATCTTCTAACAAAAGCAGTAATACCCTGACACTCAAGTCAGTCTGGAAGCATTTAACACCAAAATTCTAGGCTCCAACCCCTGCGCCACATGTCTGAGCTGATTCAACGGGCTAAGAGCAGTGTCTGCCTCCCAGTGCTGCTGTCTGTGGTGAAAGTTCAACCAAGTAATGAATGCAAGGCATTCAGCTCAATGCCTGGCATTCCGTAAAACACTCAGTAATTATCAGCTGTTACTAATATTAAAACAAATACAATTGGAACTAGTTCTACAGATTTCATCAAAACTCATAATTTCAATGTAAGTTGACAGAACTGAGTCTGTTTAGAAACTTCTTTTAAAAAAAAGGGGAATAATGATGTATTCACTTGAACGCTACGCATCATATAATCAAGAGAAAGCACATCCCAGTAATGCAGAATTTCCGTATTTAATTTTGTGTTTCTCTTTCTCTCAGATGAATCTTGTTTCCTGCTAAAAAATAACCTGAACATAATTCTAAATAAAGCCATCTATCAATAAAGTGAAATTTTCTTTACTTGTTCTACTAAAAAGGTGTACCAATATCTTTTTAATATATCCAGAAAAGACAAGAACTCTAATTAGAAAAGATACATGTACCCCAATGTTCATAGCAACACTAGTCACAATAGCCAGGACAGGGAAGCAACCTAAGTGTCCACTGACAGATGAATGGATAAAGAAGATGTGGCATACATACACACACACACACACACACACACACACACACACACACTGGAATACTACTCAGGCATAAAAAAGAATGAAATAATGCCATTTGCAGCAACATGGACGGACCTAGAGATTATTATACTGACTGAAGTAAGTCAGACAGAGAACGACAAATATCATGATATCACTTATATGTGGAACCTAAAAAATGATACAAACTAACTTATCTGCAAAACAGAAACAGATTCACAGACACAGAAAGCAACCAAAGGGGAAGGGGAAAGGAGGGATAAATTAGGAGTTTGGGATTAACAGATACACACTACTGTATATAAAACAGATAAAAAACAAGGACCTACTGTATAGCACAGGGAACTATATTCAATACCCTGTAATAACCTATAATGGAAAAGAATCTGAAGAATGTATATATATATATGTATGTGTAACTGAATCACTCTGCTGTACACCTGAAACTAACATAACACAACATAGCAAAACAACTACACTTCAATGAAAAGAAAATAAAGGTATATTGACAGTGATTATTGTTCCCTCTACACCTCCTTTCCACCTTTGTTAATTTCCAAAAAAAAAAAAGGCTTCAACAACAGTTAAATGTTCCATTTTCTCCTATCTACCCTGTTCATCTGAACTTTTCCCTCACCACTTCATCTCTTCTCCGAATCAGTAATTGCATGGCCCCAACTGCTGCAGCATTGTCATTGTCCTCAAGCTCCCTCCAGCCTCTTCTCTGACCACTCATCACCATCTCTGGGCCCCCAGTTCTTTCATGAAGCTCCTGGAGAGCTTTATCTACTCCACAGCAACCACAGTCTTTCAGAACCTAACCACCTCTGATTGCCTTATGAAAAGATCAAGAGTGTAGGACGCTTGGTGGACACCACTCTCCTTCTGGATGCTTAGTGGAGATGAGCCTGTACTACTTTCTCTCTGTGAGACACAAATCAGTACTTTATCAAACATTATCTCCCAGTGAGGTTTCCCTGACTGACCCACCTGAAGCCCCCTATTCCTCTTTATCACAGCACAGTTTCCCTCACAACAGCTGGCACAGCATTACTAGTTGATGTCTGCCTCCTTCACGAGTCTGCAAGCCCATGAGGATGGGACTTTATTTATTCATTCATCAATGGATGCCAGATGTCTAGTACAGTGTCTCATAAAACAAAGTATTTAATGTATGTGTTGAATAAATCAATGAAATTTGGGATACTTATGTGGTTCAGCACTGTGTCAGGTGCTATGGGGAAAAAAGGCAATAGAGGTGGTCTTCCATTACGGAACTGACAATTTAACAGCAACAAATTTATTCGAGAAACTTAGAATTTTACGGGACTTACCATTTATTTGGGAAACAAGACACACCAACTAAAGAAAAATATACAGAAGGCATGGTACAGATTACAAGTACCCGACAGTAAAGAAGTCAGTGTTGAAAGAGATGAATGACTGACCACAGTCATCAGAGAAAGTTACGTGGATGAAGTAGGACTCATGTTGGTCCTTTAGCAGATGGAGTAAATCAGGGCTGGAGAAGAGTCCAGATGGCACTCCTCAATAAGAGGACGCTGGCAGAGCATATGCCAAGGAAGGAGATGTATATAAGCCTGACCCACATGGAAATGAAACATTTAAGACTCACACTGAAGAGAGAGCCAGCTGGGCAGCCTGGAAACAGATTAGGAAGAGCCAGATTAGGAAGAAGCTTGAAGAAGCACGAAGAAGCCTGAAGAAGAAGCCTTTGCAGAGGAGGCAAGAAAACCTCCCCAAGTTCAGTGGGGAACATCATGCCCGCACTGGGAGAGGATTGGCCCGGTGGTTACAATCAACCAGCTAACAAAAGACTGGAGGCAAGGAGACCAACAAAGATGTGGTGGTCACTAGGGTAACGACAGTGAGAACAGAGAAGTAACAAATACCCAAGATTATTCAAGTTTCTACAACTGCTACCTCTATGTTAGAAAAGGAGAAGAAAAGCAAAAAGGGAGAAATGATGTGGTTTCAGTGGGAATAAGAATTAACATGCATTCTTTGCCTCAGATGAATGTACACTACATGCCTGGGAGATGAGAACAATATAGTTACTATCCGTGACAAAGGCTAAGTCCTTATGCCCCCTGGTTACACATAAGATGAGCTAAGTGGGGTTGATCCCAAGAATGAACCGTTGAAACTCTATCAGGGACCCAGCACAGCTATGCACCTGTGAACCACCAAAGACCACTATATGAACTGCTCCCTGAAGATGTGCAAAACGACGACGCCACGTGGCCGGCATTTCATGGCACCAGCATCCACATTAACAAGGCAAAGCTCAAAGTCACACTAATTCAAATGTTCAAGGCTGGTACTTAGAGAAGTGAGCAATGGAGTACGTGCCTCAAATAAAACAGATAATTTGTTTTCCTTAACTAAAAACAAAGAAGTTAAAGGTAATGTTATGTTATGCCCAAATCCCCAAAGCCACATATGTTTCTAAGACTCTTAAGACCTACTATGACCAAAGAACTGTTAAAAAAAAATAGGAAACTATATTATTATCCCTCAGCTTGCATTCAAGATTGAATTCTATTTCTTAGGCAACATGGGTATTGAGGTAACAGCTATTGGTAGATAGTTATATTGCTCTTTATACCTCATTCTGAAATAAAGGCAAAATTATCATTGTAACTGCTGTGCTGATAAATTAGTTACATTATTTTAGTGGAGAGCAATGATTTTTAAACAGGTTGGAGCAATATGAATAGTCCAAGCTGAAGGATTATTTTTTTCAAGCTTGAAAAGTATTTAAATGTGCTTGTTATATGGTACTATACCTTTGTAGTTAAGGAAATAAACACAAAGAAAACCAGAGCAATAGGAAGAGCTAAGAAAGTCGCACTATCACGATCATTTCATCATTCACCCGTACAAGTGTTTACGGAATCCTGACTACATTTCCGGCACATCAAGGGCAATACTGTACAACGAACACCTCCTTCACGAAGTTCACGTCCTAGCATTTGCTTTGACTTCAATGTTCCAAATGGTCTTCTGGGTTGGAGAAGATTCCAATCTGAAGAAACAGTTACACTGTGCGCCGGCATCTGAGCCTTGAAACAAATAATTTAACCTCTCCAACCCCTCATTTCCTAATCTAAAAGATAGGAACTTGATAGGGCACCAGATACAACAATGTAACTGTGGCAGGCAACCGCTAGAATAGCTCCAACAATTGCCGCCTCCTCAAACTCATGCCCTTGTGTAATCCCTCCCCTTAAACGTGGGCTGAACCTAGTGACTTGCTTCTAATGCACAGAACACGGCAAAGGTTACAGGTATCAATTCCAGTATCAGGTGATACTGTTACTTTGTTTTGCTCACCCTATGGAGAAGTCCCATGTAGCAAGGAGTTCTCTGGCCAATAGCCAGCACAGAACTGAGGCCCTCAGTCCAACAGCCACCAGGAAATGAATCCTGCCAAGTCCATGGGTGAGTTAGGAAGTGGCTCCTCTCCTAACTGAGGACTCAGATGAGACTGCAGGCCTGGCGGACACTTTATAGTTTATGACAAACCTTGAGGCCAAGGCACCTAGCTAAGCCACACCCAGATTCCTGATCACCAGAAGCTGAGAGAGAATAAATATTTGTGGTTTTAAACTGCTAATTTTGGAGGAATTTGTTACACAGCAAGAGATAATATAAATGCAATTTATAAAATAAGTACAATATATAAGGTTTTAAAAAATTACATCTGGGATAATAGTAAACAGGATTTTTAAAAGTCCTCTTACGGCCTTCCTTGTCTTGAATAAAAGTAATCTATTTCTTAACCATTATCATCTAATACACGTAATCTAATTAATTCATCAATGGTACTATCCCAAATTAGAGGCGAATCAACTATCAAAAGAAGAATTTTGACAAAATTTATGAAGATACCAGTGCTGCTTGGGGACACACAGGGCCAAAACATAAACGGAGAGTAAGAATGAACATTACTATCAGACAAAAGTCTTTAGAGGGGAAAAAAATCAGCATCAAAGAATACACTGAAAAAAAAAAAAAAAGAATATACTGAATGATAAAGGAGCAGCCTGCTAGGAAATAACCCCATATCTGTGGTTGCCTGACACTGCCTCACAACATACACAGCAGAAATTCAGACTTCATTTTTTTACCCCTAAATCTTCGCTGAAGAACAGCTATTACACTGTATGAGACATACTTTAAAAAAGAAAAGGATTACTACTTTAACCAAATCTGCTAACAGAATTTATATCCAAGGCTACTTCCATAAGAAATACGATTTAAGCATTTCAAAGACAGGATTAAATGAAATTAACATAATACAGATATGTTGTTTCAGTGGTCACGGGCATGTAGTTTGTTTCAATGGCATGGACAGTAGACATCATGGGTGAGACAGTGAATCACTGGCCCCAATCCTTCACCCTCCACTTAGCCATACCCTTTGCCACCTGACCCTGCAACTCCTCCCACTAGAGGCAAAGTGTACTTCCCCATCCATTTACTTTCAAACTCTGCCTCAAGACTTGCTTTGACCAATAGGATATGAACAGAAGGGACAGCATGGTGGCTCTGAGCCTAGGCGTTCCTGCACTTCATGTATTTGGGTTCGCCCAGTGAAGCACTGTAGCCAGCTTGTACCAGCTCAGGAAAACCAGCTGTTACATTTTCAGCAATTTACAGGCCAGTAAATACAACATACCCATTAGTAAAAATTAAATTACATAAATTTAAAAATATTTTAAAAGGTACTCAAAATTCACAACTGCCTAATTATTTTACTACATTTTACTATCGCATGTGCTTTTGAGGTTGTCTACTGCATCCGTATGATGAAAAATACTGTATAATCATGGTACTGTGCAGTTCTTCCCAGTGATGTCATATTGGTGGCTTGAAATCAGCCATTGTAAGAGTATATACACCACAGAAATGGGCAAATACTACAAATCAGGGCTCGTCTTTTCCAGAGAGTTGGTTAGGCTTTTATCACCATGAAAAATGCTTCCTGGTAGTGTCTACCCTTTCAGCCTGTTCCAGAAGGAACACATATGCAGCAGACCTGAGCCCAACCGGACCACAGCTGGAAGCAGAGCCACTGGCCAAGCCCAGCCTAGGTCAGCCAATCCACAGTCAACCAGGAGGACCCAGAGTCTGCGAACAAACGCTGACTGAATAAGCTGTTTTAGGAGAGAGTTAGTTACTGAACATTATTGTGGGAATGGCCAAACAAAACACATGGTAAAGTGCAGTTTGGTCCATTAGTTTAACTGAAGAGGTAAGACTGGCATTAAAGAAAAAAAGTGAACAGGTAGAGGCCCGGAAGGTGAGAAGTTGAAGGGCAACCACTGAGAGATGGACAGAAATGCCATGCTCCAAAGAGCAAAGTGGGAACAGCTGTGCTGAGGACTCATGGTGATGTTAGAGGAGGGTGGCCTGAAGAGGGAATTCAGCAGGGATTTACTTAGCCCTCCCACACACCAGGCACAATACCAGACACCATGGACTCAACAATGAAAATGAGAGGCGGTCAACCTGCTTCCAGACTAGTGGGAGAAACAGGTAAGCACAGAGGCCATTATAATCCGAGTGCTGAGGGGCAGGTGACAGGACCAGGGTGGGGTGTTCTGGAAGCACAGAGGAGAGGCATCTGGGCCAGTTCATGGCACCCCGGAAGGTTTCCCAGGGGAAGTGACCTGGGAGCTGAGAATACTCCAACAGTTCAATTAGAGATAACTAAAGGCTAAGTAATGAAGAAGCCTGCTGGAATGAAAAGGGAAAGATTCTGCAGGGAAAATGGGCAGGATTTGACAAGTGATTAGATCGAATATGCATCATAGCTGGCCCTGGAACACCTCTGAACACTGCTCAGAGGAAGAGGCCCTATTCTTCTACACAACCCCAGGGATAAGCACAGCACCTAGCCCAACCCTTGCGCTCAGACACTGATTACTGCAACTGTCCTCACTTCTCAGTTGATGCTTTATCCATTCACCTGCCAGACAATCCTAAACATGTCCCAGAAACAAAACTCAATAGCACAAATTCGGTCAGCATTTCATAGGAGCATATATGCACAAGTACTCTATATAAATGGTACAACATCCAAGTGGATCAATTCAGTGTTTGGGCCAGGGCTTCCAGGAAACATGGCATCACAAAAGCGGGAATGCCCTGTGCTCCCAACAAGGGGGAGAACACACACATGTGGAAACCACCACATTCTTGATACACTTATTCTAAATCCAAATTATACACACCTATTACTTACACTTATGAAGGTATTTCCAAACTACCCAGCTAAAACAGGCAATTTTCAGTAGAAAAGTAAAATGTAAAGGTATCCTGAAACTTAATCTTTTTTTTTAACATCTTTATTGGAGTATAATTACTTTACAACGGTGTGTTAGCTTCTGCTTTATTTGAACAGTCCCAATTCATACTCAATGGTCATGATGACAAACCATCAAGTCTTACTTTAAGATTTTTACTTTAAGAATTAATTCTGCAAGTATGACTACCCTGCAAATAATGTAAAAACCAACTTCATTTTAGCCAGGCTGGTAAATCAAGCATACTAAAGCCATTCCACTAGATGACAATTCAAATATTGAAAGGAAAATAAAATATTTGACAAGGCTTTCATTTAGAAATATCTCAGGGTACAGTTCAATCAACCTTCAATCTCTTCTTCTGAGATTGTTAGCCTGCAATCAAGTATTAAAATTAATAATGCCATTTTCCTCAGAGAGTTGGATAAAAAACTCAGTAGGAATGCCACAGAAAGGATAGAATCATTTAATTTAAGAAAAAAATAAGTTAAATCATCAATCCATTACTGTCTCTCTCTGCTACCATTTAAATATACACCCAAGGCATTTCCGGTATAAAAACCAAAATATAAACTGTGGAAGAGACAGTCACCCTGTTTTATTTTCCTGCTTCTGCTGGACTTTACTCTTAAGCATCCTGTACATCCTTTTTTCACCAAGTATTTTTTCTGCTCAGCTTGAATCTCTGCCATGCCAAGTTAAACTTTCCCCAATCTTCTTGTTCTAATCATAGCACGGCAAACTCTGGTAAAAATAACTAAGTAAAGCTCCCTTAAAACAACTAGGATCTATAACAAAAAGTAGCTTCAGAATTAAGATTTTTTTAAAATATTATGGCCAAAGTCACCATGTTACCACAAAGTCTGAAACGTCATGTAAATACTAAGTGCAATTCACTCACACACACACACAGAGGCTACATTAACTACTCAAACTTAAGAATTTCCCTCAAACTGTATATGCACAGTATGCAAGTGACTTATCAGATATAAAGTACAGGTTATTAGAATTAGGTCTCATTCCTGTCGTGACCCCTATATTTCTAAAGTTCAACTCAAAAACTCAGTATTTTCCCCCTTATGTTTAAGGCAGCAGAGATCAAGGCATGAAAACTGAATGGTCCAGTCAGTTCAAGAAGCAATGATGGTCCATCAGTGGCAAAAGACACAGGAGTTTACCCTGTGTGAGTATATAATGGGCTTTACTTCTTGTACCACATTGCGGCAGCCCAAAACCCACCAACCCCGTGCCATAGGAATTTTGTTTGGTTATGCAGACACTAAGTCTTCAATCAAACTACAAACCACCTAAACCAGAGTTAGATTAGACTTAGGACATTGTAACTTCTCAATGTTTCCCCTTAATGAAACACTGCAAATAATTCTAGGTAATGTTTTTAAGAACTGGTTGATCTATGCAAAACATTAGATAACTTCCCACCTTCAGGATACAGTAAACACGTAGTTTTTGCTCCTATTTATTTTTTTACTCAGTATCTAAGTCATTTGGTGGAGAAAAGAAGTCTATTAGATATTTTGAAGCTAATTATTTAGCTGTTGGACTCAAGGGTAACAGGGCAGCCACTTGGGAGTGGGAGGAGAGAGAGTAGAGGTCTGAAAAACTAGTTTTGAAGAGGGATCTTCCGACTCACTCTTTCTTTAAAGATTAAAAAATTGGTTATGGAGATACGAAATACTTAAATGATGTCCCGGTCAGTGATTCTGGAGCCAAAGTTTTGAAAACTCAAGTTTTTCAGTAGAGAATGAGGAAACAGGTTATGAGCAACAGCTTACTTGGCCACAGATTCAGTATATGAAGGCCATTTAGAAGTTTGTTTATGAAGCACTGACATTCATAGTCCCAAGTCTTAGTACTACAACAGCAGTGACATGCCCTGGGAAAAAAAATCGATGTTCTATTACATTTGGAGGCAGAAGGCAAATCTCCAAGTTTGAAATTAACAGGAATGACTTAGACAAATAGCAAAGTAGGACTACCTTATTTAAAGGCTATTTTAAAAGTTATTTAAATGTTCAATCACATTGATGACGATAAGCTTTTAGAAGTTACAGGCTTTAAGCCTAGGCATTGCAAAGAGACATGAGTCAGTCTCGAGTCTGACATTGGCTTCTGTCAGCTAGGGTAGCTGCTTGGGGCTAGAGCATTCTTGAGTTATTTGGCCTGTTGTTTGGTTGTGATAAATGGTTTCATAAAGCCCTCATGGCACATCTGACATCATCCACTGAAGCTTAGGAATAAGTGAAACCCGTCTTGGAATTAAATGGAAGATAAAGGGTACATGATTTTCTAATACTTGGTGTTAAAACAGATTAATAAAGAAATTAATAATATCTCTATGAACATGGATAATGAACGTTGTATTCTTCCAAAAATAATACTAGCTTTCTGGAAAAATTGTGTTAGATTTATACTTTATCACCATGTTTTTGTTATTCCTACATAAGCTAAAGTGACAAGTTAAGCAGCAAGAGAATGTTACTTTTTTAAAGGTAGCAACTGAAGAGAATTTTTAGCACTGAGAGAAGATCAAGTTTTCAGCAAGAAGGATTAAAATAAGAGTCTATAATTGAGATTTAAAATATATGTTGCTGTCATAGTTCAATTTCTGATGTCTGCCTATAACTAGTGGCATACCTTATAAATCTGGGGCTCTAAAAACAGTCAAGATGATTGATCACAAAACATTTTCTATAAGTATACCCTTTATCAATGATTAATGACTAAAAAGTTCTCTCACCCAGATATCTGATTGAATAGCAAAAGGGTGGGTTTATAGCGTTTACCCACTGCATGTTGTCGAGGGCATGAATATGAAGCAATGGTGGGCGGGGGAGTGAAATGTACAAGGCACATTGTCTCAGTCCTTAGCAAATGCCTTATAATTTCTCACGCTATCAGTCTCAATTCCAGGACATTTTAACCTGTTACTGTAAAATCAGAGCATTAGCATTATATGGAACAAAAGATACAACTATCTTATACCTTATTGAATAAAGAAAATATTTCTCTGCAAAATGTTTTAAAACTAAAAAGGTGGGGAAAAAATTCAAATCTGGGAAGAATGTACCACTAGGAGAAGGGGGAAAGGGGAGGAAAGATGGAATGCACTGCAATTTGAAGGACAAAATAAGAAGGTTAACATAGGAAAAATTAAAATTCAAAGTAAAATGGCAAACACTGCCAGAGAATTCCAAGCAGTTCAAAATGGTTTATTATTATAAAAGCACATAACTTTAGACCCAATTTACCTTTTTTTAAAACAAAAAATAATAAAGGGGCAGCTAATTAAATATTCTAAGAGTGCTTTGAAGACATTTAACTACTTGGGAGGAAAAAAAAACTTTGTCCAAGTCTCTCTTTACACGTAGACAGTAAGTTAGTTAAGGCATAAAATCACCTTCCCTAACCGTGTTCCACTGGCTGGGAATGATGTACATATGCAGTTGAAAATCATAAAGCTGAGATAAATATTCTTTAACTCCAGACCACCCAACACCACTACCAGCTCCCGGAAGCCCCAGCTCTATTGTTACATTATTAAAATAGCATTGACCTGGACATGGTCTTTGCCCATCATTTTGAGAAACTAACTGGAATAATTTTTTCCCTTCCACTTCATAGTCTGAAAGACTTAAATTTAGGATGTCACGCTTTAGGCAATGGTCTATGAAGTCAGTGCACCTATAAAAGCAATAGATAATGCGTAACAGAAACTTAGGTCTTAATCCAGATTTTTCTGACTCAGAAGAGTGATTTAAAGTACAGCTCTTCATCTCTCTGGGCCTTAGTTTCCTCATCAGTAACATGAAAGACCTGGGTTTATAGTGGTTCTAAGCTTTCCTGGTCACAGGGCCTCCTGTGATATTTGTAGTAAAATCCCCAGGATATCCCCCTGCAAAAAAATGGACACATGCTCACCACTTGATATGTGACTATGGGGAGGTAGACCACCACCATCTCCCTGAAGCCCACCCATCAACCCCACCTCTAATCACTATACTGCAGGACTTCTCAGGCCCCACCTAGCTCTCACACTCTGACCCTGTTATCAGGGTATACAACCCCTTGATAAATTACCTCCCCAAATGAAAATATTGGGCCATGCCCACCTAATGATAAAAGGTTAGAGCCTGGCTATGACACGGTCACGTACATTTCAGAGAGCTAAGAAAAGTCCTGTATGTGAAAGCCTCTTCAATTTCAATTAAAAAGAAAAACAGGGGCTTCCCTGGTGGCGCAGTGGTTGAGAGTCCGCCTGCCAATGCAGGGGACACGGGTTCGTGCCCCAGTCTGGGAAGATCCCACATGCTGCGGAGCGGCTGGGCCCGTGAGCCACGGCCGCTGAGCCTGCGCGTCCGGAGCCTGTGCTCCGCAATGGGAGAGGCCACAACAGTGAGAGGCCCACATACTGGAAAAAAAAAAAAAAAAAAAAAAAAGAAAAACAACTACTTCAAATGTAGCTCTCCAAAACAAAGAACCCTAACTCATTAGAACTGTGCCTTTGTGGTCATCTCTTCTAGATCCTTATTTGGGAAATTATGTAATGTCTGTTTGGATCCCAGCTTCTGTAGGCTTGACCATCCCCACCTGTAGCCCTTGGTAAGCCAACCCTACCAGATGGAATGCCCCCATTCTGGAATAGTAATAATTCCAAAGCCATGCATACCTCTCTCAGGGAGACTCAATCCATAAACTGAGCTGAGCCTATGAGCTCTCTCTCTCAATAATGAGAATTAAGAAACAAAGCAACTAGAGTAAGATGGTAGGAAACTATGAACAAAGATTACCCAGAATACAGATTTTGATGGACACAATAAATGTGCAATAACCATGTTCATGCTTTCCTCTGCCTAAATGAAAACTGGCAGAAATGCTAATAATCTCCTTAATCCCTGGAGAAATGAAGGTCTGATCAGTAGATCCTTACTACATAAAGAATTTAAGAGCTATTGATATTGTTCACACATATATCTAATGGAATCTTAATATTTCCTTTTTTTAAATATTTCCTTTTAAATCTGAAAAAAAGAGGAAAAACTAAGTCAAACTGAAGTTTTCCCCAACATTTTATTAACTACCAAAATCAAAGGATGTAGTTCAAAAAAAAAAGGCTTGTAAATGAACACTTATTTATATAAAGGACTCTATAATACAGAGCACAGTAACTCATATTGCAAACACTATTACAACTCTTCATCAAAATCCATTTTCCCCTTCTGAAAGCTATTTGGATTCCTTGAATATGATAAAAAAAAAAAATCAAGCCACGCTCTTCTTTCCCTCCCAACAAATCCTTTAGAAACATCAGCAACAATTCAGGAATGTAAATGGATTTTCCATATGCAATTATACTTAATGATGACAAACAGAAGGAATACAGCTTAATTTTTTGGAAGGAGATTGAACCCAGAGGAATATGTTGTTTGGGGGAAAAAAAAAAAAAGGAAAAACTCATCTGGACCAGCAAAATAGAAAGAATGTCAAAAGAAAAAGCCTGGTATTAAAAAAGCAGCTGAAGCCAAAGAGAAATTTAAAAATACAGCGCTCTGATGCCTTGTCTAACGGTGATGGAATAGGGGATGCCCATCCTCTTCACAACATTAAATACTGAAGAACACCTCACACTAAAAGCCTACAAATACCCATTTTAATTCATTTCAGTTTTACATTCTCACTTCTTTTAATTCCTTTTGCTACCTTGGACTTTACATGCAACTGTAACTAATGTTGAAAATCAAACTTTGATTTTAGAAGATATGTGTGGCTATCATAATATGAGACACCATCCCATTCAGAGTACATTAATAGCTTCAAAAGATATTACCTCAATAATATGGGAATTTCCACACAGATTTCCTTAAGTCAGCACTCCTGGGAAGTCCCTTCCAAATGGTCCCTTCTTCTGAAAAAATATGCTTCCCCTGACACTTCACAGGAAGCAGAAACTTAAAGTGGATTTTGCTGAAGTCTACACTGCAAGTACTTTTCGTATTTAATTCTTTAATGTCAGACAAATGACCCAACCAAAACCCATTTCTCTCCTAAAATACACATCTGAGCATAAGCTTATGTCAACTTATTAATATATATATTAACAGTCATTCAGGGACTTCCCTGGCAGTCCATTTGTTAAGACTCCGCACTTCCACTGCAAGGGGCACGGGTTCGATCCCTGGTTGGGAACTAAGATGCCACATGCCACACCGCACAGCCAAAAAAATTACAAAAATTAAATTAAAATTAAAAAAAAAAGCCTCAGAGCAATGATCAGCTGCCCGTTAACTCAAAAAAAAAAAAAATTCAGTCCATTGACAGAGAATTCGTTCAGAAATTCATATTTACAGGATGGTTTATGTCCAAAAGCTACAGGTTCAATTTTAGATTAGAGCATGAGCAATAACATAAAAACTACAGCAAATCATAATCCATGGTCTTATTAATGTCATGTCCACCCCAGATAAAACAACACTAGACAGCGTAAGAGACAGCGCCATACAGTTCAGAACCAGTATGTGACAAAGTGCTCGGCTACTGATTTTGAGTACTGTCAGAACTGAGTATTCTCAGCATGTATAATTATGGGTAATAACACCGTAATTATACCTAGTGATTCTTGATGGGGATAAGATTAAGAGTCATTTTAAAAAGAAAAATTTCAAACCTAGACAAAAGGAGAGTATAACGATCCAGCTCCTACGACCAAGTCATGGTCATTCTTTTTTTTTTTTTTTTTTGCGGTACGCGGGCCTCTCACTGTTGTGGCCTCTCCCGTTGCGGAGCACAGGCTCCGGACGCGCAGGCTCAGCAGCCATGGCTCACGGGCCCAGCCACTCCGTGGCATGTGGGATCTTCCCAGACCGGGGCACGAACCCGTGTCCCCTGCATCGGCAGGCGGACTCTCAACCACTGCGCCACCAGGGAAGCCCAAGTCATGGTCATTCTTGTTTCCTCTGTCCCTGCCCACTTCCCCACCCTCCTAGGCATCATTTCATTACATCCGTAAAAACTTCTGTCTCTATCTTTAAAAGATAACTCATTTTAAACATAACCATGAAATCACACCTAAAAAACTGAACAGTTAATTCCTTACTACCAAATATCTAGTCACTGCTCAATTTCCCCAGTTGTCTCAAAATGTTTTTGGTTTGTTTGAACTGAGGTGCGAATAGCGTTCATACATTGCGATTGATTGATACCTTTTTAAAGTATTTTTAAATCTTTAGGTTCCTATTCCATGTTCTTACCCATTTCAATTTATTTGTTGGCAAAACCATATAGTTTGTCCTATATATTGTTTTCCATGGTTCAGATTTTGCTGATTGCAACCCCATTTAACGGGTGTCTCTTTTCCCAGTATTTCTTGTAAACTGGCAGATCCAGAGACTTGAACAAAATCAGTTTGGGTTTTTTTTGGTTTTGTTTTTTTGCTAGAATACATCCTAGGTGGTGTTGCCTACTTCCATGTTAGTTGCTGCTAATGATCATTACCTGAATCCATTACAGTTGACCCTCAAACAACACAGGGGTTCAAGTGCCAACCACCATGCAGTTGAAAATCTGCGGATAACTTTGCAGTTGGCCCTCCATATCCACAGTTCCATATCCACAGATTCAATCAACCATGGATTTTTACAGTACCATAGTATTTGCTGAAAAATATCCACATATAAGTAGACTTGCACAGTCCAACCCTGGCTTGTTCAAGGGTTAACTGTATTTTATTAGTGTTTGCAAAATGGTAACATTCTACATCAATTCTTCTTCATATATTAGCAAAAAAAAAAAAAAAAAAAGGAAAACACTTCTGTAAAGAGAAAGATCAATTATTTGGTTATCCTGAGGAACAATTCCAACTGGAGAAGCAGGATAAATGATTTTTTTTCTCTTTTGATTTTTAAGGATTTTAGCTGTCGTTTATGATGGTAAGGACATTAAAGGTGAGATTTACTCTCTTAACAAAGCTTTAAGTGCACAATACATAATTATTAACTATAGGCACAATTTTTTAATTTTAATTTTTAATTATGTAAAACCACTGCCATAAGATAGAGACCGTTTAGTCAGAAGAAGCACTACAGATTTCTGATGCTATTCCCAGACAGGAATTCTTTCTAAGGGTAACAGATTCTCCCCTCACTTATGGTAGACACGATGATGAATTTCATAGGCATGTTTATTACAACACTCTACGATACAGGCTGATGGAATTCCACGGATGCTAACTCAGTAGAAAAAAGTCTACTGAGTTAGACTTGTTAACTTGATACTTGTTAAGCATCATGTATATGCTAATGACTACAAATTTATATCTCTAGCCTGAAGCTCTCCTCTGAGCTCCAGATTCAGGTACCCAACTATCTATAAAACTTTGATATTTGGTTGTCTAATAAGCACCTCAAGCACATACAAAGCAGAACCCTAGGGCTTCCCTGGTGGCGCAGTGGTTGAGAGTCCGCCGGCCGATGCAGGGGACACGGGTTTGTGCCCCGGTCTGGGAAGATCCCACATGCCGCGGAGTGGCTGGGCCCGTGAGCCATGGCTGCTGAGCCTGCGCGTCCGGAGCCTGTGCTCCGCAACGGGAGAGGCCACAACAGTGAGAGGCCCACGTACCACAAAAAAATAATAATAATAATAAGCAGAACCCTAAACCACTACTGTTCCCGCACACGTGCCCCTCCTGTCCTCCTCCATCTCAGTAAATGGCAGCTGATTACTCAAACTGAAAACCCAAGCATCATCCTTGATTTCTGCCTCTGCCTCATACTTCTTAGCCAATCCTGTTGTAAGTTTTGTTTTTTTCTACTTCCTGTCCTCTCTTCTCCATCTCCTGTGCCACCGCCTTCCTCCCCTTAGGAACCTCTATGTCCTCCTCTCAGTCCTCCAAGCTTCAGGCCTCTCTCCGCACTAGGCATCACCCAACATCCAGAGTGGTCCTTTTCAAGACTAATTTGAACATACCACCCTGAAGTGTAAAATGGACCAATGCCTTTCTTTCATACTTTAATTCTATAGTCCCTCTCAAGGCCTACAAGGTCCTGCATGATCAGCCCTGCCTTCCTCTCCAACCCTCTTTGGTTAAGTTCTCCCGCTCTCTTGCCCCCACGCTGAACCACAGTGGCTTCCTCTCAATCCTCAAATGTGCCAAACTCTTCTCTCTGCCTCGCAACCTTAGCACAGGTGGTTCCCTTGGCCTGCGAGCTCTGCACTGCACTCTTCTTCCGTTTTTACATGGCTGGCTCCTCCTCATCCTTTTAGCTCTCTGCTTAAATGTCACCTCTTCTAAGAAGCCCTCCCTGACAATCCCTACGCCCATCACTTCAACTTACATATAATTATGTATCACCCAGCATATTAACTTCTCATGGAGGGAGGGTCTGCACCCTGCTCCCTGCACTGGCTCACAGAATGCACTATATATACATTGTGCGCTACTGATTGGGTATTGGCAGGTTTCATCCCAGCCTCCCCAAGTATTCCTTGTCTATTTCTGACTCACTTGGTAACTGAGTCCTTCTACTTCTTCTCTACTCAAGAACTTCAGAACATCTAGCCCATCTCTTAGTTTTATCTCACTGGACTAGGCAGTAGATTCACAGACCTTAAAATGAAGGCTACAGTGACCATTCCACCTAGAAAAGAGTCCTTTGGTACACAGATCCCCAAGCAATCCAAAAAGATAGAATTCAGAGGGCCATGAACTTGGATGAGAAAACAATTCCATGTTTTGTTCAAACTCTTAAATTTAGCATTTCTATTCATTATGAAGGTTGGCTACAAACTACAGTACTAGTTGCAACACCTGTGACTGTCACCAATGGAAATCTTCAGATGTTTTCATATCTCATAAATTAGACATCTCGAAATATCATTTATCCTCATTACTACTTTGAAATCACAATTATTAAACCTACTACTAGATCTTGTCAGTCAATGCTTTAATAAAGGAGCAAATATTTTTCTGTATTATACATTTTAATATTTTGATAACTGTATTTCAATAAAATTGGTTTCCTTTGTAACCCTTCTGTTTTATTTTATATATTTAAAGTTTTGCCTGGGTCCACATACTAGTGATATAATGAAGGGGTAAGAGGTAAAAGAAATCCATCCTAGTGGGGACAAGCATTCACTTATCAACTTGCCCAGAATTGCCAGCACATGGTGACAATGAAAAGGAGACTGGCTTTTTGTCAGTTTTAGTATTGTTTTTAAGTTCTCTCCAGGCCATGCATCCCCATTTTGCCTGCACCCAGAGTGTATCACTCCCATCACCCTTTCCTTGGAACACCGCTGCCTGGACCACCACAGACCTCCCCAGTCTTCCAACAGGGCTCAGGACACACAAATGGTTAAAGAATTCCTGAGCGGGAACTTCCATATACTGTAAGAATAAGGAATCCTTGAAGATTCATAAAAGTGACTAGGTAGCTAATTTTAAAATCCCTGATACAGAAATGAAAATCAACAAAAATTTAATCAAGAAAACAGAAAACATGTCAACTGATACAGAAGAAAGTTTTACAATTAGAGAAATTGAAACTTTTAAGCTACAATAAAATGGATAATTTCACCCATTCATATACCACTAAAATTTATAGGAAGCAATCAGTACTCTAAGAACATACAGAACTCTTACAAATCAGAAAGAAAAAGACCCAATAAAAAATGTTAAAGGACACAAATTAGCAAGTTAGAGGAAAAAAATAAACTGTCCACAAACATGACAATTTTCTACTTCACTAGTGATCAAAGAACTGCAAATTGAAATAGGATAATATTTCATCTATGATAGATGAAAATATTATCTAGATGATAATATTTTCATCTATCAGATTAACAAATTTTAACATATAAATAATGCCACTTAATACAAACAAAAGGATAAGAGAAATACTCATATACATTACATTGTTCTTCTAAAGGACAACATGGCATACACATTCAACATCTTAAAAACTTATCGACTCTCTGTCCCAGCAATTCAACTTCCAGGAATTTATCCTAAGAGGAAGATCACACAACTGTGTAAAGATTCATGTGAAAGTGTGTGATCAAAGCACGATTTACAACTACAATTTTTTTTAAACAAATGAGAATAGTACACATATCCAAAAAGAAATTAAATTATGGTAAATCCATATAACGTGCAATCATTTAAAACAAAAGTCCAGTTTTTCTGATATGGAAAAATACTTAAGCTATATTACGTGGAAAAGCTAGATTATGAATTTATATGTCCCTTATGAGCCACATCTTGGTTTTATTTTTAAGTTCATACATGGACATAAAACCCTGAAGGCTATCAATATTTCCAGAGTAGTGCCACCTATAGGTCATATACAAATGACTTTTTATAATTTAATTTTCTGATATTTTTAACAAAATAACATATTACTTTTGTGATTAAAAAGTATTTACCTTTTAAAAATGAAATTACCATGTTTAAAATATTCTGGGTCATAGAGTAAGATGAAAAGTAAGCATCCTCTTAAACAAGATGACTTCTAAAGACAATCTTGGTACGTCTCCCAAACATACTTTCCGGTATCTCCAAGTCAAGGTGGCTTGCCCTTCTCTTTAGTATATATCCTGGCCACATATGCCATACTAAACACTCAACACAGGAAAGCTATACCCCAGGTACTATTAGTAATTATCATCTCAATGTCAGTACCACCAAATACTTATCAAAAGCTGGGTGAAGGGAAACAAGGTTGAGGGATCATGACTTGAAGGATATGGAACCCACCTTTCTTCTCTACTCTACATCTAGAGCAAGCCAGAATCAGCTGAGAAGCAGTTCTGGCCTCATAATTTGTTCCAAACACCACCTCTGAGTATTAAACCTACCACTCCCCATCCCTTATAGACTTGTTTCTACTGAGTTAGCATCCGTGGAATTCCATCAGCCTATGTTGTGGAGTGTCGTATAAACATGCCTATGAAATTCATCATCGTGTCTACCATAAGTGAGGGGAGAATCTGTTACCCCTGGGAAGAATTCCTGTCTGGGATTTGCCTCAGAAATCTGTAGTGCTTCTTCTGACCAAACGGTCTCTATCTTATGGCAATCAGGTGGGGATATGGTCATACATGCCCCTGAGAATCTGATGAAAGTTGTGATTCCTCTCTCCATATGCACACACTACACTTTGCAAACAATTTCAGAGAGTGCAGAGACATCGCCCCCGTCTCCAGGTTAAGAATCCACATCTTACGGACCAAGCTTCCTTCTCACAAGTTATTTTCTCACATGGACTGCTAGAAAGTCTCATTTCCAATTTAATTCCCACCTTCAGCAAATACACAGTTCATCTTGGAATACATTTGCAATAGCTGCATACCAGTCCACATCTCTGTACTAACCAACCTTTAACTTACTGTTTTGTTGAAGTTCATATATCCTAGCAAACTGATTTTGGGGGAACAAAGGTAGCAAGAGGAGTATCAACAGCAAAACGTCACGCTAATTCCAAAACCTAGTCTGAGTCATTGGTGTGATCAAACTTGTATTTCTAGTCCTCTCCTTTTCCAGGCACATGACAGCATTGCCCTTACCTGGTTGCTGACCACGTAACAAGTTCCAGCAAATGAGTTGCAAGCAGAAGTAACAAATGTTATTTCCAGACCAGCACACTTAACTGCTGATGGAAAACCCTCAGAGCTCTTTTCCTCTGGCACCATTCCCAGCAAGGTTAGAAACAGAGGCTGCTCAGGGAGTCTGAGTCCCCAGGTGACCACAATGCCCCTGTGGACCTGTGATGGGCCTGATGCTGCTCTAGGCTAGAGAGATTTGGTGGTGTTTTTATCTGCTTAAGCGGACTGATGGGACTGATGTGCAAAAACAAGAAGCCATACACCTCTCTCTCTCGGGAACCTAGACCCTAAGATTTTCAAAGGAAACACAGGATGGCAAGGGTCACATCCTGGAGGCAGGCTCAGGTTTTCAGCAGGGCTGGTCACATTTGGAGCATTGATGTCACCAGGTTCCTGCTGACAGGGAGCACTGAAGAGGACTATCCTAGGACAGGAAGCAGAGGGGTCCGTTTTGGGTTTCAGCAGAGTGGGCTGGTCTGGCTTGATTGGGGTAACTAGGCAGAGGCTTGTTCCATCACTCAGGCCATCCCCTGGACCCATGCCAGGGCACTCACACCCAGGATGCGAGAGCTACAACAAAGGGGCAACACCTTCCATCGAGCTCTGCTGACCTTTGCTGAGAAGATTTTAGTGAATGTTCTTCCACAGTCACTGAGGGCCTCTTAGGGTTATTTTGTCCCAGGTTGGGTCCCAAAAAGCACTTAAAGTGGTTCACCAAGTGTGTGCATTTTTCTACAAGGGGAGAAATAAGAGTTCAACGGAAAAAGATAAGAATTTCTTTTATTTTAAAAAGATGAGTTTAATTTTTTAAAAATCAAATCAAAGCAGAAAAGACACATGATTTGCAGCTCTTGAGCACTATAAATAGCTAGGCCACAAATTAGAATTATGTTGGTAGGCAGCATGAGAAAAAACCAGAATCAGTTACATGAAAAACAAGGTCCCTAAGAACAAACAAACTGGTTGCTCTAGAGCAGCCCAACTCTCAGGACCGAGGCCAGGGAGGAACTTGTCCCCTGTGGCTTCATAATGAGGTGACTGTGTAACACGACCCTTAAGGGAAATGAGGGTTTCAAGGGATTTTTCTCAGGAGCTGTCTCAGCATAAGCTGACAGCCTCCAACCAAGAGCCATTCAGAAGAACCAATTCCGAGGGTCTAACGCTAGGCTTTCAGGAACTCAGCTGTGTGGTGAGCTGAACTGATCCAGCAACAAATTTTAGAATATCTAGAAGAATTAGATGATATGCATGTATTAAAAAATTAATTGAAGAACAAAGGCAGAAACCGTGGTTAGAAAAAAAACAAACCAATAAACATTTTTCAGCACTTTTGAATTCTCTGAAACTATAAAGATCCTAATTACTAAAATAATAACCTTTTCAGCTTCAGAATCCAATAGGATGCCAGAGTGATCTTTGGAAATATCTGAGACCGATATGCAACTGGTTATATAATAAACTGGCCCAGATGAAGGGCAAATAAAGCATGGTGATAATAAAATATTTTAATTAAAAGAATACTGGATTCACAGCATATCCTTCAGGCAATTCTCCATAACTATTATGCTCCCGATCTATCATTAGATAAGTGAATGGCAATGGGTTCTTTTTTTTTTTTTTTTTATTGCGGTACGCGGGCCTCTCACTGTTGTGGCCCCTCCCGCTGTGGAGCACAGGCTCCGGACGCGCAGGCTCAGCGGCCATGGCTCACGGGCCCAGCCGCTCCACGGCACGTGGGATCTTCCCGGACCGGGGCACGAACCCGTGTCCCCTGCATCGGCAGGTGGACTCTCAACCACTGTGCCACCAGGGAAGCCCTGGCAATGGGTTCTTGCTTGTACTCCCCACAAACTACCTGGCGGAGAACGGACACTTCAGCTGCCTCCAGTGCAAATCTAAATATGTTACACGTTAACGAAGCTGGAGATGGTAGCTCGGAGGAACCTATCCCTGAACAGAAGGCATTCTCACATTTCTTTTCAGAGAAGTCAGTGGAGGAAATAGCAACAGGCATGGCCAGATTTCCCTCAAAAAATAACTTTGGGGCCTTTTTCCACACAAGGACAAATGGTTAAGCCAGGCTCCAGAACCAGGCTTCTCAAACTGAGGCACCTGTACCCCAAAGAGTACGTGATAGGTGAGGTGTACACGTAAGCCACAGCATGGACACGGGACATCTGTCTAATGCATCCCTTTTACAGTGGTAAGTAGTCACTTTAAAGAACTTAACATGTTATATATATGGTAGAATGCAAAATGTACATGATTCTTAAAGTAAAAATAGAAGACTTAAAAAGTCTGCTGCTATGAGGTATGTTGCCAAACACCCAGGAACTAGCACTTATTACTAATTCAAGAAGTCTGAAGAGACACAAAGAAAATTAAGTCAACAGAAAGAAAAAAATTCAAACTCATTTATACTAAGACATATATTTAGTTATTTATAAAAAATGTTTTTTATATAGAACATATATAACATTCATGTACATATATTTAATACAATTGATTTTTCCACTTACCAACAATACCTGAATTGTGTAAGATACTTTTCTACATCTCAAGGCCAGAATAATTTTTAGCCGGGAAAATATTTTATACTGAGTATGATCAAGTACCTATCTCAGCCATTAACACACACACCCCACCTCACCAAGGTAAGTTAGGCAATACAACTTTTTAACAAACTCCCTGGAAAAACTGTTTGGAAAAGAGTGCTAGGTTGCAGACAATGTGCACAGGGATGCTAGGTAGACATGAGACAGATGCAGGGGAGGGTAATGGCTAATAACCTCTGTCTACCAAACACACACCATGCAAGACCGACATTCCCATCCCTGCCTCAGAGTTAGGGATTTCAGCCCAGGTCTGCTGCTCCCAAGCTCCTGCTCAGCCACCACGCTGCCCCCTAATAATACTACCATTCTTGTATTCACAATATTAATGGCATCATTAGGACTGGTATTTAAAAATACTCCTCAGGGGCTTCCCTGGTGGCGCAGTGGTTGGGAATCCGCCTGCCGATGCAGGGGACATGGGTTTGTGCCCCGGTCCGGGAGGATCCCACATGCCGTGGAGCGGCTGGGCCCGTGGGCCATGGCCGCTGAGCCTGCACGTCCGGAGCCTGTGCTCCACAATGGGAGAGGCCACAACAGTGCGAGGCCCGCGTACCGCAAAAAAAAAAAATTAAAAAACAAAAATAAAAATACTCCTCAGATCTCTACCACTCCAGCAGAGCTACTTTACAGAAGAATAAATTAAAAACACTAAAGAAATAAATCTACATTCCTTCTAACAGCCTTCTTCAGAAGGCAATCAACAGCAGCAGAATTATCAACAGCAGCGTAGCTGTGCCTCAAACCTACCCACAGCTTACTATGAGTCCAGGAAGCCCAAGTGTTTTAAGCCCAGCTTAAAAATATGGCAACTGTCACACCTTCCAGTGGTAAAATAAGAAAACTCTAAAGCATGGGAGAACAAGGCAGTAAATCTCCCCAAGGCAGAGGGCGGCAACCGACTGCTGGTCACGTTTGGCTCTGTCTATGTGGGTTCTGTGTGAGGAATGCAGGATAAAAATCAAAAATCAAACTAAGAAACATATCCAATCAAAGCATGACACCTTTCTAGAAGGCATTTAACTGTTTCAGAAATCACATCCACCCCCAGAGTCAGATTTTAAAGACTAAGGGTACGGATGTTTATTTTGAAGATGCTCTCCAGGTGTGTTCCACCTCTGCAAAAACAGTGTGTCCACTGGAGATTCAAAACCAGCCAGTTGCTCCCAAGGCCAAGTTTTGGGGAACAGTCCCAAGCCAGAACTGCTTTCCTACTTCTTTCCTGATTTGCATAATGCCACTGGCCTGGTAGACTCCCAGCCCTACGATGATGGAAATAGAGACCACAGGTTCTTAAATATGCAATTCCTCATATAAAACAACCAGAAGTTATGTGTGCCCTCTGGATAGAAATTATAATTATTGCCTTGGGAGAAGGAATTCTGTTGATCTTCCAAGTCAAATCCACAATTTTGCAAGATAACGACAAAGCTATTAAAATATAAATGGTTACTAGGCTACCAAGAAAGTTGATGTAAATTATTGGTTAGCAAATACAAAGAAAAAAAAATCAAATCGTACTAAAATAAATATTATACTGAAAAAAAATCACTTCATTTTACACTTAAGATTACCAACAATTTTTTTAAATTACATTACTCATTGTTGGTAAGTTACAGTAAAATAGTTATGCTCAAAGTTTGTAGGATGGATTGATACATCCCTTTTAGAAAAATCAGTTTGGCAATACCCGTCAGAGCCCTAAGAATGTCGAGGGCAGCACAACTAAAGACAAGTCTGTCAATATAATTCTAAGAGGACCAATATGGTGGATCCAGACACAAAGCTCTCCAGAGACTAGGTTCAATTCAGGGATAGGTTTTGGAGGTTACAAAGGGACATATACACCATCAACCCTTCCAGCAGCCTTCTACACAGCACTCCCCTATTTCAGTCAGGGTTCATTTGGTTATTAGAATCGAAACTCACAAGGAATTTAATAAAAGTGAATAGAGGTAACTCCCCAAGTCCAACTGCAATAAAAACAACGGGGCATCAAGACAAAGTCAACCCCCAAATTGTACAACATTAAGAATCAAGACATCAGCTCTAAAATTCTCTTGTACTCTGGAGCCATTGGTCTCTGTATTTGTCCCACTTCTGCTTCCTTCTCCCCTGTTGCTGAGTCCAGCTTCTCTGTTCATACATCTGCTGACAACCCTTCCAAGGCTTCCCCCGAATGTTCTCAGGACCTTTATTTATTTATTTATTTATTTATATTGAAGTACAGGTGATTTACAATGTTGTGTTAGTTACTGCTGTACAGCAAAGTGACTCAGTTATACATATATACCCCCATGACCTTTAAACTCAGCTCCCTAACAACTCTCTGTATCTCAATTCCAGATAATCTGAAAAGCCAATCTGATTGTTCTTCCTGGGGTCAGGTGCCCAGCTTGGGCCAATCAGCAGTGGAGCAAGATCACAGTGAAGAAAGCAACACCTGGCAGATGGATAGGGACAGTTATCTAGAAAAGACAGAGGCCAGGAAGAAACGATAGGCATGTTTGCTATGGTTTTTCAGAGTTTCTGAGAGTTACTGAATAGTAGTGAGTTTAAGATTACCCTTTGACCTAGGAGAATTTTTTTTCCAGGAACCTATGTTAGTTTCCTACGGCTGATGTAACAAAGTACCACAAAATAGCAGCTCAAACAAGAGACATTTACCATCTCACAGGTCTGGAGGCTAGAAGTCTGAGGTTAAGGTGTCAGCAGAGCCAGGCTCCCTCTGAAGAAGGCACCAGGGAAGGATCTGTTCCAGGCTTCTCTCCTAGCTTCTAGTAGTAACTCCTTCCCTTGTGGCAGCATAACTCCTATCTTCACATGCCACACTCTGTGTGTGCATGTCTGCGTCCAAATTTCCCCTTTTAAGAAGGATGCCAGTCATAATGGATGAGGGGCCCACCCTACCTCAGTATGACCTCATCTTAACTAGTTATATCAGCAGTGACTATTTCCAAATAAGGTCACATTCTGAGGCATGGGGGTTGAGGGGGTAGGACTTCAACATTTGAATTTTTTTAACGTCTTTATTGGAGTATAATTGCTTTACAATGGTGTGTTAGTTTCTGCTGTATAACAAAGTGAATCGGCTCTACATGTTCATATATCCCCATATCTCCTCCCGTTCACATCTCCCTCCCACCCTCCCTAACCCACCCCTCTAGGTGGTCACAAAGCACCGAGCCAATCTCCCTGTGCTATGCAGCTGCTTACCACTAGCTATCTATTTTACATGTGGTAGGGTATATATGTCGATGCCACTCTCTCACTTCACCCCAGCTTACCCTTCCCCCTCCCCGTGTCCTGAAATCCATTCTCTATGTCTGAATCTTTATTCGTGTCCTGACCCTAGGTTCTTCAGAACCATTTTTTTTAATTTTTTTAGATTCCATATATATGTGTTAGCATACGGTATTTGTTTTTCTCCTTCTGACTTACTTCACTCCATATGACAGTCTCTAGGTCCATCCACCTCATTACAAATAACTCAATTTCATTTCTTTTTATGACTGAGTAATATTCCATTGCATATATGTGCCACATCTTCTTTATCCATTCATCTGTCGATGGACACTTACGTTGCTTCCATGTCCTGACTATTGTAAATAGAGCTGCAATGAACATTGTGGTACATGACTCATTTTGAATTATGGTTTTCTCAGGGTATATGCCCAGTCGTGGGATTGCTGGATCGTACGGTAGTTCTATTTTAGTTTTTTAAGGAACCTCCATACTGTTCTCCATAGTGGTTGTATCAATTCCCACCAACAGTGCAAGAGGGTTCCCTTTTCTCCCCACCCACTCCAGCATTTATTGTTTGTAGACTTCTTGATGATGGCCATTCTGACCAGTATGAGGTGATACCTCATTGTAGTTTTGATTTGCATTTCTCTAACAACATATGAATTTTAAGCAGATATAATTCAACCCATAACACCTAGGATTCTGCTTATGGGATTTTTCTCCCAGGCAACTAATTCAAAGAGAGAATTTTATGTATGGAAATGTTCAGTACTAGTTGTTTGTAATGAAAAAAATCAGAACTGAGTTCCTAATAGTTAGGACACACTCAAGCATCTCCCAAGGCAGTAGAGCACAGCTTGTGAGGACGTGGGGGCACGAGTCAGACTGCCAAGGTTCAGCTCAAATCCAGAGTCTGGCAGTTATTAGCTGAGCAACTCTGGGAGAGTTACTTAAATTCGCTTTGCTTCAGTTTCCCCATCTATAAAATGGAGATGGTGGTTATACCTCACAGAAGAATTAATACAACAAAACCTCAACACCATTAGAAGGATCCAAAATATTAAATCATGCAAAATACAAAATCTTGCTATTGCAAAGTTATGCATAAGGCAGGCTTTTGTCATTAGCCTGACTCCATAAATGTCCAACAGTCACCAATAGCTTTATATCCAAAGTTATATTATTTTAGAGCACATTATTGAGGGGTTTGTTACACATGTAAATCACTTACAGCACTGCCTACCACATAAAAGGCATTAAATAAATCCTCATATACACTCTCCTAACTCTGGTCTCCCATGGCTCACTGTGACATGTGGTCCTATTGTGGCTTCTCTCCTTCACATATACATGTGTGTCTCATCTCCTCAACAAGATCACATACTGAAATACCGGATTCAGATTTAGAGGTGAATGTGTACATGAAACATAGGAACTTAAGATTCCAGAATGTTTTAAATTTAAGGCCCCACTTCACTGCTTCTTTTCATATAGTAACTCCTTATCCCCCATTTAGAAACTACCCATTAAGCTCACCTTTCTAGAGCATAGCTAAAGGACCAGAAGTAAACCAAAAGCAAGGTTATTCACTGCAATTTACAGATTTTGTTCTTTAAAAAGGTCCTTAGGTCTTTACTGACAGCTTATTTATTCTTTATTTGACCCACAATTCTAACTAATTTGATCATGTGGTTTCTAGGTCTATGGCAGAGTAGAAGCAACAAATTAAAAGGGAAAAAATGGGAACTACTATAGAAAAACTATAGAAATAAGACGGAATACAAAGTACAGCAGTCTGAGGTCATTTAATAAAAGGACAAATAGCCTTACATACCTTCCTGTTTGCTCCTGAATGCAGCACCTCTACAACCCAGCATGGTTACTATGTGTGTAAGGCTAGATCTGAGTCAGTATGAAATAGTTTATTTATCCTCAGAAATCTGTAAGGCAGCAGAGATTCAGAGAGACTACTCTCTGGAATGACTTTTTCCTTTTTTTTTTTTTAAGTTTTGATGCTGTCTACTAGAGTAAACTCTGAACTATATGAGAAAACTGAGATACTAGAATAATCTTAAACAGTTCCAGTCATCCAAGTTTAACTATACATACACTGTGATTAAAAAGACAGTGATTAGGTTTGTCAGGTAGAGTCTTAAAGAACCTTTAGAGAAATGACATATAATTAATATACAAATAGTTTCAATTTCAGTATGTGCTCTAAAGTACTCATTAATTTGCTTTATCAACTAAATTAAGCTTCCTTAAAACCTAGTTTATTCTGTTTATAACAAAGTCTTTTTCAAGGCAGAACAGAGATAAACTTCAGTCCAGATACCACCCAAACCAACTCTCAAAATAAAATCTAAATTATTACTATTACCCACAACACTTGTAGAGTTGTTTTACTTTCCTTAAGTACACTCATACAAATGGCATGCAGATTTAGCATAATAATGCTGGACCAAAAACAGCATCATTTCAGAGGCTCTACCAACTCTTTACAGTTGTGGTTTAATATCACTGCAACCTGATGGCCAAAGTTTGCAATCTCTTTGAACTGAAGTTCTCAGCCCAGGCTGCACCTCAGAATCACCTAGGAACTTAAGTAATAGCGAGGCTTCATCCCAGAGAGTCACACTTAATTGGTCTGGGGGTGCGAGTCAGAGATTGTTTTTCCCCCCAAACTCAAGCGACAACCAGGATGAGAACCACTGCCCTAAAATGGTCCTTTCTCATCAATAAAGATCAAACCTTATGAGCTAAAAACGGTGTTCAACCCTGCACTCCGTTCTGAAAAAGCACCTCATTCCATCTTTATTTACAAGTCAATAGTTTTAACTCAAATATTTCAAAGTTTCAAAACAAAAATTCCTACCCAAATGTGCATGTTAACAACTCACAGGCACTCTTTACCACTTATTAAAGTTAGTAAGCACTAGCTTTTTAATAAGTTGTTTTAATGTTAGTCCACACATTTTCAGTCATTCCTGCACCAGCATCCAAGGCAAGTGAGCAGACAATCAGTGGTCTGACAATATCTGAGTGTTCCACTAAATATTGAGTTACAACAAAGAAAACCAACTAGAGACAGGGAAACAGCAGCTGCTATATATGCTGTAAAACACTCTGAGGCTTTACTTGAAATTCTTTCACTGAGACAAATGGAGACATATATGGGCCCAGGTGGAAATTGTTCATAATGTTTAATATGAAATGCTCTAAAGTAATTTGCTAAAACTTGAACAGAGTAAGACAGCTGGGATTGTAAAGAAAAAGACTTCCAAAGGGAAAGGCCGGTCCACAAGTGGATCAGAGCTTGGCCAGGCTCATCATACAGCTGAGCTCGCGGGTATGAGATGAAGGGCCTCCCTGGAAATGTGTTTCTTCCAAACCTCCTCACCTTTTCTAGCTTTCACTAAAGCCATCAGCATCAAAACCAGAATTATACTGGGCCTTCTAAAGGAGTCTGAGGACAGGAAGAACATGTTTTTAACTGCCAAGTATGTTTTTCTTTAGCTAAAGAGATTTCAGTAAGACAGAACCACAGCCCTCTCTTGCCTCCCCCTCCCCAGGGCTGGTCATCCATGCAGTCACACAGCCCCATGAGGCTTAACATCCAAAGTCAGTCCCCAGCTTGCAGTCCATTCTCTCAACTGTTAAAAAAACAGAGATGACTTAAACTGACAGCATCAATTATCAGTAGAGCAAGTTTTCCCTAAGAAACAATAGCATTCTGTAAAAAATGCCATTGGTAATTTGATAGGGATTGCATTGAATCTGTAGATTGCCTTGGGTAGTACAGTCATTTTGACAATATTGATTCTTCCAATCTAAGCACATGGTATATCTTTCCATCTGTTTGTGTCATCTTCGATTTCTTTCATCAGCATCTTATAGTTTTCAGAGTACAGGTCTTTTACCTCCTTAGAATAAAATACCTAGGGATAGACCTATTTTTTGATGCGATGGGAAATGGGATTGTTTCTTTAATTTCTGTTTCTGATCTTCTGTTGTTAGTGTATAGAAATGCAAGAGATTTCTGTGTATTAATTCTGTATCCTGCAACTTTATCGAATTCATTGATGGAGACACAAATGGCACCGAATAGCCAAAGTAATCTTGAGAACGAAAAACAGAGCTGGAGGAATCAGGCTCCCTCACTTCAGACTATAATACAAAGCTACAGTAATCAAAACAGTACTGGTACAAAAACAGACACAGAGATCAACAGAAGAGAACAGAAAGCCCAGAAATAAACCCACATTCCTATGGTAAATCAATCTACAACAAAGGAGGCAAGACTATACAATGGAGAAAAGACAGTCTCTTCAACAAATGGTGCTGGGAAAACTGGACAGCTACATGTAAAAAAATGAAATTAGAAAACTCCCTAACACCATACACAAAAATAAAGTCAAAATGCATTAAAGACCTAAATGTAAGACTGGATGTAAAATTCTTAGAGGAAAACATAGGCAGAACACCCTTTGACATAAATCACAGCAATATTTTTTCCAATCCATCTCCTAGAGTAATGGAAATCAAAACAAAAATAAACAAATGGGACCTAATTAAACTCAAAAGCTTTTGCACAGCAAAGGAAACCATAAACAAAACGAAAAGACAATCCACAGAATGGGAGAAAATATTTGCAAATGATGCAACTGACAAGGAATTAACCTCCAAAATTTACAAACAGCTTATGCAGCTCAATATCAACAAAACAACCCAATCAAAAAATGGGCAGAAGACCTAAAGAGACATTTCTCCAAAGAAGACATACAGATTGCCAAGAGGCACATGAAAAGATGCTCAACATCGCTAATTATTAGAGAAATACAAATCAAAACTACAATGAGATATCATCTCACAGCAGTCAGAATGGCCATCATCAAAAACTCTGCAAATGATAAATGCTGGAGAGGGTGTGGAGAAAAGGAAACCCTTCTACACTGTTAGTGGGAATGTAAATTGATACAACCACTATGGAAAACAGTATGGAGGTTCCTTTAAAAACTACAAATAGAGCTACCATATGATCCAGCAATCCCACTCCTGGGCATATATCCAGAGAAAAATATGGTTCGAAAGGATACATGCACCCCAATGTTCACTGCAGCACTGTTTACAATAGCCAAGACATGGAAGCAACCTAAATGTCCATTGACAGAAGAATGGATAAAGAAGATGTGGTATATATATATACGACGGAATATTACTCAGCCATTAAAAAGAATGAAAAATGCCATTTGCAGCAACATGGATGGACCTGGAGATTATCATACTAGGTGAAGTAAGTCAGACAGAGAAAGACAAATACCATATGATATCACTTATATGGGGAATCTTTCAAAAAATGATACAAATGAGCTTATTTACAAAACAGAAACATACTCACAGACTTAGAGAATGAATTTATGGTTACCAAAGGGGAAAGGTGGGGGAGATGGATAAATTGGGAGTTTGGGATTGACATGTACACACTACTATCTTTAAAACAGATAACCAACAAGGACCTACTGTATAGCACAGGGAACTCTGATCAAAATTCTGTAACAACCTAAATGGGAAAACAATTTGAAAAAGAATAGATATATGTATATATATAACTGAATCACTTTGCTGTACACCTGAAACTAACACAACACTGTAAATCAACTGTAATCCAATATAAAATAAAAATTTTTTAAAAAGAAAATCGCATTGTTTGGATCCTTAATATAATCATGCTTCTAGCATTATCCCTCAATGTAAGATGCAATTCTAGGTAACTCTGGAATATCTATTGAGGGGATGCTGTTGAGGACATTGCACACTCATCATTCACCATTCCCCGTGTTGTGGGAAAATTTCTCAGACCTCAAGACCAACAAAAGCTCTCCTTCGCCTGAGTAACCAGTTTGTTTTTGCCTTCCTAACACTGAATCACGTAACAATCATGTTTCCTTTTTGGTCTAGACTGCTATAATTCTATCAAATTCAGACTCAAGTTTTGGCCCTTTCCCAGCAACTATATAGGATCTGCTCTCGTACATTCTTGTGCACTATCCTCTTTTTTTTTCCCTCTACCTTTAATTTTCCCTTTGCTCCAATTTTCCGATTAATTTTATCCTCTAAGCACAAGGAAAAAAATTTCCTCTAAGATCTACAGGAAGAAATTCAACCTGACCATGTTAGATGAAGTAATTATACATAATCAACATGCGATTTTGGCTAAATAGACAGGCTATAATTTTCCTTATACCTTTGATCTACTGACAAGAACCCTCCTTGTCCCTTGTTTCACAGTTCTGCGATCTAAGAAAAAAAAGGAAGCACTGATAGCATTGTGCCCAAGAGGAGTTAAAGGGTATTTAATAAATCTGTACACATTTTTAGCAAATCTGAAAGAACACGATGTGAAACTGCAGTGACAACAAACAAGACCCCAAAATCACGTAGCTTAACTGAGAAAGACCAGTGAGTGTTTTGTAAAAGAATTTTACTATAGAGTTGTTTTTTCTTTACCTAGTACTATTAAAATATTAATATTGATGAATGTTAAATGGTTAGAAGAAAAATGGCAATGATTAATACAGGCCACAGCTGCCCAAATTGTATACACTGCGCTTAATTATTTGCAGTCACGGATCTAAAAAGTTCCCTCATAAACACACCACTCTATCCATACTGCTCTAAGGTCACCGATGTCTTGTACCCTGGTAGACTCACTTCTCAGTCCAGCCCTCCTTGTTCTTTCAACAGCATTCGACATGGTTAATCACATTCTCCTCAAAACATCGTCCTTACTCGGCTTCCAGGACACCACTGGTCTTCCTCTCACATCTCCCCTTTGGCCATTCCTCCTAGTCTCCTTGCTTACTGCCACTCATCTCCCTGACCTCTAAGCTCCAAGTACCTTAGGATTTGGTTCTCTTCTATCTATGCCAACTCCCCCAGTTATCCCACTGGTCCCACAGCTTTATCTACTACCAATGACTCCCCAGATCTCTCTCTCTCTAGCCTGGATGTCTTTCCTCACCCCCAGATTCATTTATACTACCTTCTTCACATCTCCACTTGGATGTCCAATAGAAATCTCAACCCCTGCCACTTCAAAGGATTTAATACCTTCTTTGCATTGCATCTTAAGCACTGACACACAACTCCCTAATAGGATCAAGGTAAGACAAAAGCATCTGTCTTCTTAGAAACAAGAACCACCACTTGGAGTCTTCAAATCATTACAGAACTTTAACTGTCATAGATTTGGCAGTGGATTTGAGAAAGAGTCTAGAGATGTTTTAGCAGACAAATTACAGAACCCTCTAAACAGACATGACTGTCCTGAATTGCTTTTTGGCACTGAATTCTACGTGTTATTTATATGCACATTAACAATGGAGCAGGAGAGTATTGCACCTTCTCCAAGAGGCACAGAGAACCATCAACAGTATGTAGAATTGATGATTCATTTAAGACCCTGGCTCTTGTAGCCACCAGATATCAGCCTACATATCTCCTTGTGTTTGAGGGCCTATGTGGTGATCTACTGGGTAATGGGATTTCTTTCAATAACTTCATGAATTAAAATGGATTCACTCAAAGAATGTGTGTGTGGAACCTTCACCTGCCCCTTAAGAGTTCAGAAATCTCAGGAACCTGTACTAGCACAAGACATGAACCACAGCAAGAGCCTGAAGTCTGCAACAAACCCCAGCCAGCATGGACGCAACAGACCTCAGCCTGGACACTCACGGCCATCAAGGCACACACGAATCCAAGAGGTGACAGATTTGCCTTGAATCTCAGGCTGTACGCTCTATCAGGCCAGGGGCTCTGTGTAGTTGAGACTGCTGGCTGTCCTCCTCCTATCTTCCCCACTCAGTAAATGGCACCACACTCTCCCAGTTTACTTTTAAGTCATCTTTGACTCCTCCAGTCCTCGTACCCCATTTCTATGTTGAACAATTCCTGTCGAGCCTATGGCCAATGCACATCCTGAACACGGTTGCTTCTCACCACCTCCACCACCATGAGTCTGTCCAAGCACCATCATCTCTGACCCGATTACCTTAATCACCTCTTAGTTGGTTCTCTGGGTTTCCACCCCAGCTCCCCTACAGTCTATAATCCATACAGAAGCCAGGGAGCCTGTTAAAAGTTAGATCCTCTCACCCTTCTACTCAAACTCCTCCAGTGACTACCCAACTGACTTGCAAATTAAAAAAAAAAAAAAAAAAAACAAGCCTTACAAGGTGACAGGATGTGACCTCATCCTTCATCCCCAGCCTTTGCCTCTGATCTCAACTTCTACCAATCTCCCCGTCACTCACTCTGCTCCAAAAAAACACCCTGATCTTCGTCCCATTCCTTGAATTGTCCACCTATGTCCTGCCTCAGGACCTTTGCACATCCTGTTCTCTCTGTATGGATCATTCTTTCCCCCACATATACACAGAGCTGAACCCATTTTATTCAAATTTTTACATAAGTCACCTTCTCAGTGAGGTCTTCCCTGACCACCTGTCAAAAATTGCGGCATCCCTTGCCCCTACAGCTCAATACTCCACATTTCCTTTCATTCTATTTTCTCCTTAGGACATACTACCACCTAACATAGGGGTCTGCAAACTACGGGCTGCAGGCCAAATCTAGCCCACCACCTGGTTCTGTAAGTAGCATTTTGTTGAAACGGAGCCATACCCACTCATGTACATACTGTCTGTGGCTGCTTTCACACTCCAAGGGCAGAGTTGAGTAGGTAGGACAGAAGGTCCCTGGCCCACAAAGCCTAAAGTGTTGACTATCTGGCCCCTTACAGAAAAAGGTTGCTCACACCCCACTCTAACACATTGCTTAACATATTGTCTGTCCCTCTCTAAATGATGAGATCAGGCACTTTTACTTGTTTTGTTCATTACTGTATTCCCAGAGCCACTAACAGGCCCTGGTGCATCGTAGGGGCTCAATAAATGTGTGTTAAGTAGAGGGAGGAATGAATAATGCAGTCATAGGGTTGAGCTGGAAAATATAAAAGATACATTGATGACTTTTCCATAAACGATCTTTAAATGTACAGAAGAATACCTAAAAGTACAGTGTAATAAATTATAAACACTCATGTAACCACCATCCAAGGAGGGAAATATGGCTAATGCCTTTTCAGTGAAAACACTGCGTTTCCCTAAAATCCTCAGTTAACGAAAACGCAAAGTAGAATTATACCTGACGTGAAAATGTTCATGGCACAGAAGAGCCCTGGTTCACTCCACACCCCCTGGTTCTTAGACACTTCTCAAGTTTCTTCTCACTCCTTCTCAGACAACAGCACACTTCAAGACAAAGGAAGAACAGGTAAAATTCTGGACCCTCACTATGAAACCACCCTGTTATGGCTCATGTTAAGTTTCCTCCCAGTAGGACTTAGGGCATTTTAATACAACCATCCCCTCTTATCTGGGGTCCCCAAATCCAATTCTACCCTCAAATGACCATGTACCACTGAGGCTCCCACATATTTATGTGATCCTCCGACTTCATTTTCCTTAAGCATTTGTGATCCCTCAGAGCAAAAAATTAAGACAGTAACCCTCAACTTCTCTTCCTCTATATTTCTCTTCCATTTATTAACAAGACACTGTTGCTGGTGCCCAGAGAATTCAGAAAAAAAAATAAAAACAATCTATTTAGAAACAATTCCGGCTTAACCACTGTGTCAATTCCTATCCACATCTCCCTTCCTCTGAATTAGGGGGGACGTTTGCATTAAAACAGTATCTCTCTAACTTAGAATGCACCTGCTCAGGCTGATGAAGCCCCAACTGGAGTCATAATCCTCCACTTTTGAGATCAATACCATTCTAACAAAATGAATTAACACTTCTGGTGAGACATAAGGAAAAAAAAAAATCGGGACCTATAAAACCAGAATTGTCCTCATGTGAAGTGGGAGAAAAGGATGGACAGAGAGGCAGGGAAAAAATTAAATATTAGCAAATATTCTATTATAAAACTCATAAAAATGTTCAGTCACAATTATAATTAACATTCCATAAATGAGACTACTGCCCACAGAGCTCAATCCTTCTCTACTACCAGAAATGCTACATACTGTTTTGTTTTACAAAAGGCCACGTTTTATTATTTCTAAAGTCCATCAAGGTTGACTGCTGTAACAGTATCACAGATGATCTGCCCATTCTAATTTCACATGGTAACTTCTTTATTTATAATAAACAGTAAGTCCCACATAACTTTATACAAAATTCACAATTGTACTGAGCATTTAAAACATAGTTACAGGCATAATTCCATATGGGTTTTTTGTTTTGTTTTGCGGTACGCGGGGCTCTCACTGCTGTGGCCTCTCCCGTTGCGGAGCACAGGCTCTGCACACGCAGTCTCAGCGGCCCTGGCTCACGGGCCCAACCGCTCCGCGGCACATGGGATCTTCCCGGACAGGGACACGAACCCGTGTCCCCTGCATCGGCAGGCGGACTCTCAACCACTGCGCCACCAGGGAAGCCCCCATATGGTTTTAAGGTGGAAAAGGGCAGTCCTGTAGTTCCATGTACCTTTCCACTCACAGATACACATACACACCATACAGTATCATCACTTGCTAATAAAAGTGCTGGAGAAAAGGACAAGCTATACCTTTTATCTTGTAACAAGGTTTCATCTTACATAGTCAAGCATAATGAAATATGATTTTCCCTAGAGAATATTTTGGAAACGATGCACTATCATTACTGGGTAACAGTTATTTTTAAATATTGCCCCTTTCTTCACTTTATCAAAAGGAAAAGTGACCTCAATCTCAAACTCAATTTAAAGACCTATATTTAAAATATCATAATTCTGGTATAATGTATTAGGCTAACATTATACTTCCTTTTTAAGGGCACAATAATATACACAGTGTCGGTAAGGATTTACAAATCTGTTGTTTCCAACACAAAAGGTGACCTCGCTAAAAACGTTTATTGTAAAAAAAAAAAATTAAATCCACTAATTTTCTTTCCAGATACACAAGAAAGCAAAGCATCATCATGGTAATAAAATAAATAGATATGCTGAAAACGTATCTGGTAAAATATATGCAAGGTTAATGAAATTTAAAATAGTCGTCAGAATGGAGTCTTTTAAGAATATGCATAAAAATATCTTAGTCACACTGAACCAGTGTGGGGAAAATTAGTTTATTTCCCTCAGCAAACCCACTTTGGCATATACACGGGCCTCCTATACAGATTCACAAGCACACATCTGTATCTGTGTGCATGAGGAGAATGATGTATCTATTAGGAGAAAGGGGCATCAGCAGCTCAACAAAATGTTACAGGATCTTGCAGGCATTGATATTACAACATGAATTTTTATGAGTTTTCAGGGAGAAAAAAACATTCTTACGAAAGGTTGATAAGAACTGACAGCTCCGAGTGAGTGAAATACATACACCCTCAGGCTCTAGCTCTCCAAGCTGCTGCTTTGCAGGTGTCGCGGCCATAACTCGGCATCCAGCGAGCCCTCACTGTGTTCAGGGATCCAAGGTTCAGGACAGAAACCCCACCAAGTCCCAAGTGTAAACCATCTTCTCTAGCTACTCCAGTAGAAGTAATTCTCACCTAATGGCCATACTTCTATTTGAGGATCTAAACCCTAACAAATGATGACCAAAATCTATTAGACGAGGGTTAGTCTCCTCTCTGCCACTGTTTTCACCATCCACATCATACTCCACATGGGTTATAGGCCTGACCTGGGGTGACAGGCTGGCACGTAGAATGTTGCCATGAAAAGAATACTGTCTTCCTAAATGGTACTTCGGTTGGACAACCTCCTTTTGCTGGCTTAACGACCACAGACAGACACTGGCACCCTAGAAAGGGAGAGAGGTAGGCTTCCTTCTGCATTTCCTCTCTCCTCACATCCCCAAATATCCATTAGTTCAGCAAAATTAAGTCAGAAAAAAAAAAAAAAAAAACTTTCTCTTTTTGTAAAAATGTGTACTAGCAATCCTCAGACTACTAAAGGAAATGAAAAGCACGATACTCATAATAGGAATGACACTCTTTAATAGCTGCCTTGCTATTTGAGGATCCACTCAAAGATGATCAGGGTAAACATCCAAAGTTGCATCCAGTTAATGTGAGGCCTTTTAAACTAGCATGTTTGTTGTTCCTCAATATAGAAAAAAGTGTTTCGTTATGTAATGAGACATTAACTTTGTCCAAAAGTTAGGTTGTGGTGAGGATATAAACGTGCAAGGAGTTATGCCTTCAAACACACACACACACACATACACACACAACCTTAAGGTCTTCTGCAGGTTACAAAATACTCATCAACAATGCAGTAAGTACAGCCAAGTATGCAAAATCCTTTGCTACTCTGAGGACACGGGTCCGTGTCCTTTACATAAAGCCCTCAGGTCAACGCTGAAGGTCAGGAAAAATCTGAGTGTAAAAACTTAGACAGTTGAAAGGCAAAGAGATGAGCTCCAATCCTATCCCTGTCACTAACTAGAAGACCGGGTACCAATGACACACCTGTTTCCTCAACTGTCAAATGGGGATTCTCCTCTCTACCTAGTGGGCCTGCAGTGAGGACTGAAAGGATGGGTGGAGAGTAACCAGTACGGCTCCGGTTCATAAGATGCTGGGTGAATGGCACCCACAGTAAACATGAACTTCCTCCACAAGCCAGCGGGAGCCAGGCCAATGCTTCTACACCCCTGGCCACTCACAGAACCCACCTGGCAGCCTTTACTAGACGGGCAGGCAGAGTCACGATCTCCCAGTTGGAACCTGGCGTGTCAAAGCTCCAAAGGGACTTTGAATACAGTCAAAGCTGAAACCAAAAACACTGCTGTACCACCCTATTCAACCCTGGCTGCCGGAAAGACAGGCTAAATATTGCACTTATTGTGCTCCTAGCTTTCTCAGGCATTGTCTGTCCCCCTTTATTAGTTTGCTTTGGTGATTTATTTTCTTAATTGTCATTGGCCCTTCCACATTTGTGCTTCTACAATAAGCTCTCCTCAAGGTGGTACCGTTGCGGGGAGAGGGCTTATTATGGGAAGAGTAAACAGCTTCAGCAAGAGAAACAAAGAATCAGGCCATGGGAGCCGGTTATCTATCATGTGTTACCTTCTACCCCAAAACTTAGTGGCTTAAAACAATCACTGCTTCATCTTCCTTCACAAATTTGTGAGCCAGGAATTCAGACCAGGTTCAGTAATTCTGCTCCACCTATTTTTTACTATGTTTTTTATTTTAAAGCAACTGTTACAAAAAATTGATCAATCTGTTCATGAACAATTTTAAAAAATCAGCTCCTCTCTGCTTCTACTGACCCACTCTGGGAAAAGCACTGGTTTTACACCAAATCCGTGAGCAAGTTATTTAAGTTCTGTGAGTTTCACTTTCCTTAACTGAGAAATGGAGATAGTTCCACCTTCCCTGTAAGATCACAAGTAGGATTGAAAAATATAATGTATGTAAGCACGAGTAAAGTGCCTAGCACACAGTAGGCCTTCAATAAGGCCTATTTAGAAATGCTTTGTGTTAACACTTTCAAAAACTAGGGAGCCACAGTCAATTCTAATAAGCAGCGTCAGAAAACCCAAATATATTAATGAGATACCGCTTCTGCTTGTACTTGAAGGTAACTTAAGTGCCTCATGCTCAACTTTACTGTTTTCTTTTACATTTTAGAAAGAAATTCAGTCCATTAAATCATTAATGACAGATCCAATGGTCTCCTTTCAATCCAGATGTGAATGCACAGGTGTCTGTTTTCAAGGTTCAGCCACTTTGGTTGCAACCATTTTTTCCCTGGCTTTATATGTTTTTTTGTTTTGTTTTGTTTTGTTTTGTTTTTGCGGTATGCGGGCCTCTTGCTGTTGTGGCCTATCCCGTTGCGGAGCACAGGCTCTGGACGCGCAGGCTCAGCGGCATGTGGGATCTTCCCGGACCGGGGCACAAACCCGTGTCCCCTGCATCGGCAGGCGGACTCTCAACCACTGCGCCACCAGGGAAGCCCTAGATGTTTTTATAGCATGTTATTACACAGAAAATTGAGCTTTGCAATTCAGCAACCAATTGTGGCGAAGAGCCGCCAGCAAGGCTGTCAGGGAAATTAATTAGTAAAAGGAAAGAAAGGAGCAGGACTTACCAACTATTTACAGGGGGGAGTCTTGGACTTCTTTCTAGAATTTGCTTTTCCAAGCACTTTTAAATGTTTGCCCTTTCAGACGATGGAGCCCCCACGCCCACTCACACAGAGGCCCCTGCCAGCTGCTCATCCTGGAAGCTTGAGAAAGCAAAAAAACCCTGGCTTCCCCGGGGCTTCACGGAACTTGTCAATCCAGAACAGAAGCCCCTCATTTCCAAGGAGGCCGGCCTTGGGCTTCACCCACTCCTTGCCCAGCACTCTCAGCAGTTACAGGAAGAGGATCAGGAGCCCTGAGCTATCCACTCGGATGTCCAGCCAGGCTGAACTGGTCTCATTCCAGGTATAGTTCTGCCTAACTGGTGACATGTGGCCAGCCAGCAGTGCCAGCCTTCTAGAAACTGATTCGTACTTATAACTTGAACATATACTACTAAAAATGCTTTTAAAACTTAAAATCTTCTTTGAAGCCCACTCTGAATTGCTCCCTTAGACAAGGGTACAAGGAACAAATGTGAAAAATGGATGCTCCGCACCCACCCACAATCCTTGAGGTGAAGTGAGGGGACTCTATCCTGGAGTTCTCGGACCGGTCTTTCAGGGCCAGCGCTTGTTTCAGTCAGCGCTTCCCTTAAGCTGCAGAGCCAAGTTTCCTCCGTGCATTTATTTACTCAAAGATTTATTGAACACGGGGAGGCAGCCGCTGCGGCCACGAAGATGAGTAAGACGGCGTCTCTGCTCTCATGGAGCTTGCAGTGTGGCGAGGGGAGAAGACATCCAAACGCGATGAGGACAGTGCAGGCCCACGGCTGACACCCAGTGCCAGAAGCCACTCGTGCTGGGCGGGCAAAGGGGACGGATGAAGGGAGCTCTCGGTGCCTTCTTCGGATCTGTCCAGATCACCACACATTTTTTAGTAAAAATCACACAGAAGGGCAGGACCGAGCTTTTAAGTATATGGGGTTGTAGCATTTCATCCAAGCATTTTCAGGAACCCATGTTTGGATCGTGGGTACAGCAGGTGTGAAACCTCAAATCACAAAGTTAGATGTACCAAACAAAAAAACCCACCCTTCTCGTGAAGTCCAATTAATTCTGATTCCAAGGCCCATGGTAAGAAACGGATCCCTCCGAGTTGTTCCTGTGATGTGACACCAAGGGAAGCCTACCATGCTTGCTGCGCATGGTCAGCCAGCACTCAAGGGCCCCAGAAATCCAGCACGTCTGTGTTACCGTGCCCACAGGTGCCCCAGAATCTTTGCCAAGGCAGGAAGCTCAGGTGTCTAAGTTTTAGCCTTCCCAGGCCCACCCAGGGGCCAGTGGCCCCCTCCCTTACTTCATGCTGCCACGAGAGGATCATGAATCCCAACCCCTGTATCCCAGGGCCAACCAACCCTGACCCCCTCCCCAGTCCAGGCAATCTGCTTTCTCTCTCCCTGCCCTCACAGGGACACCACACCTCCAGCCCGGGACACACAGTGTTCTCTATTTCTTAGCTGTAGACTGAGAAGAACCTGTTCTTCAAACTGCTTCCACTTTCTGCCAGGCAAGTATCCCCGAGGCAATGAATTACTGCCGTTCCAGTTTCTACTTAAAATGTCAGAGAAGAGAAAAAGCAAAGAGCAAGACACAGGTTTAAAAGCTTTAAAAAAAAGATTTCTCTGCCATGTGTGTTCCCCTCAAACAGAGCATCACAAAGGACACCATGTCTTTAGCTGCAGATATGCACATCCCCAGTAGAAGCACCACCACCACCTCCCACCAGGACATGTCCCCGGTGCTCTCCCTATCTGTGGGCCATGAGGTTCCCCTCTCCCCAAACCACTGTCCCAGCAGCCCCTTCATGTTGGGAGGTGCGCAAGGTACCACGTCTTTTCGGCACAAAAGACAGCTCAAAGAACAGGAGGAACTCACTCTCCAAAGAATGGGAAAGTTGGGGTCCCTTGAATGGTCTTCCATTCCGCAACATGGGAAACCTCCAATGAGATGTTTCAAAGCTTAATTTAAGATTGGGATCTCACTGCCCTCCTCAAGACGGAAAGAAATCTAGAGACCCCAAATGCCTTTCAATAAGGGTAAACCAACTCCCTGACTTCACAGGCCAGACGACTCAAGGCTTACAGGAATAGTACCCTCTCAATCATTTCATGCATTAACCAGTTCTGCAAGCTCTGGGTGAAGAGTGAATAGTTAGTTTTCAGAGTTAAGATTAATAGCACAGTTGTAAGTGTAAATTTCAAAAATCCAGAGTACAAACTGTGGTTAGAATAAAAATAACTGGGACAGAGAATCTTTGAACAAGTCATGGAACTAGCCCAGCACACACATGGGGCTCACAGACGCCTTTCTTCGTTATTTTTCCCAAGGGAAGAGTGAAGGTAAGATGTGTTGGGCCAGGGAAGAGGGGGTAAGGCTAAAAGTCAGTTCACTTGGGAGCTTAATGTTAATTCTAAGAGCAGAACTACCCTAACTGCCCACCTTGGCTTGGTCACTGTAAGTAACACCATCTCCTCTGAGTTTTCCCCACACCCGCTATACACTCACTCTCTCCAGACCCCCAGCTGCCTTGTTTTGTAGTTTTGTGCTGCTTTTGCCAGCAGTCCCATATCACACATGCCCCCCACCAGGAGCCCATGACTGGTAATCCTTAACTCTTAGGTGAAGGAACTCTCCCCAGGCCTGCAGATCCTGAAGGAGACAGACACAGTCCCAAGGGTTTTTCAGAAAGTCGGTTTTATCCTCAGTAGGCTCACTTCCCTCCCCACCTGCAAGCACTGGGAACCAGCTACCCTGACAGGTTTGAGGCCTGGAGAGAGTACCTTTCATAAAAATCACAGGCGCTGCCTCGTAAGACCAGTTGGTCTGTGGATGCTGAGGATATCAAGCAAGTCCACACTGCTCAGAGGTCTCGGAAAGCTGCCGGGGCAGGGGCTGCCATGGCCACAGGGCAAGTCCTCCGCCGTGTAGGCAGCTCTGCTCTGATAGAGCCATGGTTCCTGCCAAAGACCCAGAGGGTAAGAGCTTCTCCTTCGATTTTTTCAAGCACACTTGAGGAGAAGGGGAAGAAAGAAAGAAGACTGAAAGAGTGTTTGCAATTCCAGCTGGGCCAAAAAAAATCATTGCTCAAAACTTGACAGATTTCATCTAACGAGTAACCAAAAGATATCCCAAAGCAAGAAAAGCAAGTGCTATCTTCATGAGATAGCACCGTGGGATAGGTAGGGTAGGAGGGAGACGCAAGAGGGGAGGGATATGGGAACATATGTATATGTATAACTGATTCATTTTGTTATAAAGCAGAAACTAACACACCATTGTTAAGCAATTATACTCCAATTAAAAAAAAAAGAGAGAGATAGCACCAATAACGGCTTACCTGGTAAATTCTCACCAATCATGCTTTCTCCCTCAACTCTGCCCACACAACAAACAAGTTTGTTAAAACAGTTATTTAAAAAAGTATTAGGTGAGGGGCTTCTCTGGTGGCGCAGTGGTTGAGAGTCCGCCTGCCGATGCAGGGGACATGGGTTCGTGCCCCGGTCCGGGAGGATCCCACATGCCGCAGAGCGGCTGGTCCCGTGAGCCATGGCCATTGAGCCTGCGCGTCTGGAGCCTGTGCTCCACAACGGGAGAGGCCACAACAGTGAGAGGCCCGTGTACCGCAAAAAAAAAAAAAAAAAAAAAAAAAGTATTAGGTGAAAATATTGCTTAGTTATGTAGGGAAATATTAAGCTTAAAAAAAGTACTCTTGATTAGAAAGTTATGAAGCCATAAATAAGCTGGTATTACAGAAAAATACTACAATCCTAGTCATATATTTTTACTAGTAATTTTAAATTACGCAAAGAGTAAACCATAAACAAATGGAAAAAAGTCAACTGCCAATTACTATTCCTTCTAAATATTACTACTTTTAAAGAGAAAAAAAAGACTTTCCTACGACTACAACCGTATCTAATGAACATACCTGATGGGGCAAAACATTTAATCTAGTACAAGCGCTTTTGCTTTCCAATGCTTACATCTTCAAGGAACTAGGAAAACCCGCTCCCAGATAAATCCCATCAGGTTGAGGATTCTGTAGTGGGTTCCCTCCTCACTCCCACCTTCAGCCTGAATCACATTTTCACTTGTTGAAATGTGCACTGTGCATATTCGGGTCAACTCACTCTGTGTGCACTGGGTCTCCTAACCCGACTGTCTGTTGCTTTAGGTGCTGACCAGATTTCTTAGTGCTTTTACATCTCCCATCCCTCCTACGGATCTTCATGAGCAGCAAGGCTCCATAAATACCTCTTGATTCGAGCAAGAAAAACGTGCACTTTCACACCAGCTCTACCCCACAGCAGGAAGGGTTAGTGGCAGCCTGTGTACCAGGGAGGAGTCTTGTGCCTCACTTCCAACAAGGGCATCTCCACCAGCACCTACTGTTGCAACAGCATACTAACATAACACCCTTACTTTCTAGGACCTACGTCCACCCATCCAGCCCTCTAACACGTCCTCCTTCTCTGCCCTTCACAAGTGCAGGCCAACAGGCAAGGGGAATAAAGAGAGACACTGAAAAAAAAAAAAGGAGAGAGACCCAAGAAGAAGTGGACTTGGCTCAGCTCCCTTGCCACCCTGGACTTTAATAATACCAGATATATAGCTCCACTGCAAGTTTAGATTTAAAGGAGCCCCCCTCCCAACAAAACCCACTGTATTCAAAATCTAGTTTTCTAGAATATCCTAAGTGAGCAGCAGTTTTAACCACACCAAACTGAAAGCTACCCGCCTCCAAAAGTCAAATGAGTGTGACTGCCCAAGACTTTTTGATAATGCTGTAAAAGTCATCCATCCATATTGCAAGTTTAGAAACAAAATTTTGAACAACCATGAAACTTAACTTTAAAAAAAACTCTACCTTAATGGCAATTTCGTTACATAATCTGCCACTCTTCATTCAAGCCCACAGAGAAAGCAGCAGCAGTAATTAAATTTACATCCTTAGATGTCCTTAAGTGTCAAAATAAATTTCTAAAATCTGCAGGTAATGGGATCTGAACAATTTCACAACAGTGCCCATCTGATTACAGGCTTCTCAAGAGTACAAAGTGAGTACCCGTGATGCTTCTCAGCAGGGCTTCCATCTAGCATCATGAAATCACTTGGTAAACCTATATGTATCATTTTTCAAAAATCTGTGTTTTACTTTCCTTTTAATTACCACAAATGATCTCTAAAGGGACATTTAGAGAGGCTCTGAGGAAATCATCCTTGTTGCTGGAACACAGCTATAAACCATTTGGATGGGGCCTTCACCATCTCTGTTAAAAAAAATTGCACTAATTCCACAACTCAGCCTTAACCCTCCCCATGAGGGGAGGGGAGAGAGATAGGGGATAGAGAACAAAGAAAAACAGCAGCTCACAGCACAGTGAAGAAACACCATCCTCCAGGTGCAGTGATGCAGCCACCCTTCCTCAACTCTGGATTCAGGTTCAGGAAAAAAGGCCTTAAAAATACACATTTGGGCTTTCCTGGTGGCGCAGAGGTTGAGAGTCCGCCTGCCGATGCAGGGGACGCGGGTTCGTGCCCCGGTCCGGGGGGATCCCACGTGCCGCGGAACGGCTGGGCCCGTGGGCCGTGGCCGCTGAGCCTGCGTGTCCGGAGCCTGTGCTCCGCAATGGGAGAGGCCACAACAGTGAGAGGCCCAAGTACCGCAAAAAAAAAAAAAATACACATTTAAGTGTAAAGCCCCAATGGAACAAGGATATGTGGCAATTATTTACAGCCTCATCTACAGGATCTATCACTCCTCTCAGCTGAGTTAAACTAAAAGAACAAGCATGGGAGAATTTAACGTCTGCTAGTGAGAAAGAGACAGACTATGCAAATTGAAACAGAATTTGCTCTGCAAAGACATGTTATTATACAAAGAAACACTGTCTTGGAGAATTAACCCCTAGTTACTTCTCTTAATAGTACTTGGTTTATTTAAAAGGCACTCTGATGGGTTTTCAAAGGTAACCACCTTCCACCATTTTTTTAATTGAGATATAATTAATAAAATTATATTAGTCTCAGTTGTACATGATTAATATTTGTACATATTAGAAAATGATCACCACAGTTAAGTCTAGTTAACTAGTTATCCGTCATCATAGTCACTAATTTTTTTCTTGTGATGAAAACTTGAGACCTACTCTTAGCAACTTCCAAATATGCAATAGAGTATTATTAACTATAGTCACCAGGCTGTACATTACATCCCCAGAACTTATTTTATAACTGGAAGTTTGTACCTTTTAACCCCCTTCACCCATTTTGCCCATAGCCCCGCACCCCTGCCGCCACTGGCAACCACCAATCTATTCTACGAGTTTGTTTTTTTTTTTTTAAGATTACACATATAAGTGAGATTATAAAGTATTTGTCCTTCTCTGACTTATTTAACCTAGCATAATGCCTTAGGGATCCATCCATGTTGTCACAAATGGCAGTATTTCATTTCTTATGGCTGAGTAACATTCCATTAGGTATATACAGAACACACACACTCCAAGTCTTCATCCATTCATCCATCGATGGACACTTGTTTCCATATCTCGGCTATTGTAATATGCTGCAATGAACATGGGTGTGCATATACGAGTTAGTGTTTTCATTTTCTTTGGATAAATACCCAGAAGTGGAATTGCTGGATCATATAGTAGTTCTATTTTTTGAAGACCCTCCATACTGTTTTCCATAGTGGCTGCACCAATTTACATTCCCACCAACAGTGCACAAGGGTTCATTTTTCTCCACACCTTTGCCCATACTTGTTGTGTTTCTGATAACAGCCATTCTAACAGGTGTAAGGTGGTATCTCCTACCTTCTACCTTAAATTCTGAGTCTTTGCAGGTTTCCTCCATTAGAACTGAACTGAAAAGGGCAGGAGACAATGTTTTGGGTTAAAATAATTTGCCCCAATATGTGAAGGCGTCTTGGGCACCCATGTAGGTGCCCTAAAGACAAAGAAAGGTCATTGCCACACCTCCAGGAGGATACCCAGAGCCACCATGTGGATGGAGTGGAGGCTCCCCAAGCTCACCTGTTCACTAACTCAGAACACCTGGGAGGGCAGGGCCCTGCTCATTCAGGTGTTCAGATGTTGAGAACAGCCAAGGTTTACTTGTGCCACAGTTATCCACCTCAAGAAGATGTTATACTGCCCCTCAGTACCCCCAAAAGAACTTCATGTTAGATACAGAAAGCTAGAGGTGACGCTGCTCCAGCTGGCAGGAACAGATACAGATCAGAAGGCCTGGGCTCAGGTACCTGCTCTGGCCAAGGTATACTTATCTCTCTAGATAAAACAGGATGCTAAGCAGCCTTTGACCTTTCAAATCCAAAATTCTACTTCCTTCACCATTTCTAGCATTATTATCCCATTTCTCGGACTTTACATTCCATTCTAAGGGTCCATCAGTCTTTTGTAGGCTGATCTGGAAACCAAATCACCATTTAAAATGTCTCTATGGGACTTCACACTCTGCAAACAACTGACTTTCAAACGAACTTATAAAACAATCCCAAAAGCTTAAGCTAACAGCTTAGGCTGGAGCTGCCAGCCTCTGGTTTAAAAAAAAAAAAAAAAAAAAAAAAAATCACCACACTGGTAAAAAGTAATTTCTCCTGACAGATTCTGGTTTAACTTTGCAAACAAACTTTAGTCCACTACAAGGGCTGGGTGGCTAAGATCCAGAACAGTACAGGAGGGCCCTGGCTGCCCAGGGTAGCAGAGATCATACACATCTTTTAAAGGAAAGAATGATTTTAAAAATCAAAACGTTTCTGGTCTAGAACATGGGATTGACAGACTTGTGACAAGACATGTGCCCCAGAGTAATTCCAGGCAGCAAGCAAATTCCAAACCCAAGTTGCTCTTTGGAGGCTATTGTGAATAAGCAAATTCTGCTACTGATCTAAGGATCTGCAGATGCTCTCAGGGGAAAAGATCCCACTCTGCAGTCAGTCTCTGCGAACTAGCACCAAAAAACCATCTTTTATCATTTCACCTACAACAGTAATTTCTGGTACACACAACAGTGTGCTACTTCATCAAGAAAAATGCAAAAATGACCTTGTTATCCAGAGTTCAACTCCTTTGCAGGTTTGGGAGGTAAGAGCACACTCAACATGTATTCATGATGACTGACAGAAACATACCAAATAATTTTAAAAGATGAACAAAAGCAGAACATATACGTAAACTCTGTCTTCTGTACGTTTAAGCATGTGCCTATTCAAAAATTCAAATTCATCAAAAGACAAATGTGAATGACAGATCTGTAACAAATTATATACTGATGACAACTTTAAATGTTTAAATCAATGTTTCTATAGTAAGAGGAAACAAAAAACTGGAGCTGGAAAGGACCGCCTTTCATCACACAGGAAGACGGTGGAGGATAATTCCTTGCCCAGCAAGGAGCCAAGGCACAGTTCAACTCCCACCTCCTACATCACTACTTACCCAGCCCTGACAAAGCTGCCAGAATTCCCGACATTTCCACTGACAGCAGTTTATCCTGAGCACTAATGAATACAGCCCAGGATCACTGTTAAAATTTTAAGTCTAGTTGTCAATATTTCATCAGCAATTAAAATAATTCCTTTAAGCATGTGGCCAAAAATGGCTTAGAGCTACAAGTGTGATGGTAGTGAACAATTTAACAGAATACAGTTTCCCAACGCTAACAGAAAAATAAGAATTGGTTTATAGTCAAAACTTCATTTGTAGAAACCCACTCAGACCATTAAACCTAGGATCCTGGGTTCCCCCCGACCTTAAAAGTTCTGCAGATACTTAACTCAAACTCTTAATGCCAAATGGACAGGACATATAGTGGATAATAATAAGTATTGCCCCAAATTGCCATTGAGGCATATTTGTGTCAAGACACCATTCTGAGTGTTTTACATGCATTTACTCAACTTTTACAAAAGTCTTTTTAAGCTTAATTGGTAATTCAATTGGCCCACACTACCATACTGTGGCTAAGTGACCCTCTCAACGTTATACAATCTAGTGGGGTGGAGGAGAGAGAAACTATTAACTATACTACAAAAAGAAGTGTGTACAAAACGAGAATAAGAGAACAGTTGAAATAGTATCAGGAAATCCTGTGCAAACTGGTAAGTACTGTACAAATTTTAACAATATATACAAGATCTGGCATATCCCAGGAACAAAGATAATGCAGCACAACCCTCAGAAAAAAAGTACTTTGCTAACTTCAACTTTAAAGTTAAAGAAATAAAGACTATTTGTTAATAGCACATGCAATTTTATACTTCTTACGCACTTTTCCATCTTCAATAGTTTTCGAAGGTGATTGATACCCAAAGTGAGAGCCCTAAAGCATTACAATATGTCCAATAATTTTTTTTAAAAAAAAGCTAAATTGTTCAGCACAAAATAAGGCAGGAAAACCACACCTCGAAATTATAAGAAAAAAAGGTAAACAACAAAGTGAGAACAAAAGAGCTTTCAAGTTAATTTTCAGTGAATCATAAAACTGAATAACCAAAAAAAAGTCTCTCCCCCAAACATTCTGTTTAACAAAGGTTTTACTACACTCTTCCAACCAAAGTGATTTGTGATGTTCTTTTTAAAATTCTGATGACCAAGCTATCTATAAAAAGGGGATGAAAGAAACAGGAATGATTTAGAACACAGAATGACAGGCAACCTAACACACAGAAAGTGATGACTCAGAAATAATTTTTAAAAAATTTAAAACAGTATGATCGTAGCAGGTTACACAACTGTCACATTGCTACTCTATCAGTCTAACTCTTCCCAACAGGTTTTATTCTATAATTTTAAAACCGTTGTCCTCAGCTTTTTCCAAGTAGAAACGTTTTAATTTCAAAAGCAGAAGTCTTGAAAAGTCAAAGTGATATTGACATTATAATAAAGAAAACCAAGAGACTTCACAGTGAGAATATGCCCATATTATCTCTTGTCCCCCTAAGAGACTCTGCATCAGGGCTAGGACCCGCCATCACCACGGATTAAAGCGAGTCCTGAAAAGTCTCAGAGGCACATTTTGGACCATCCTCCTCTTCCCAAACAACAGTGAACTGCGGTAGCTTACTAGGGAAACAGTGTCTATAGAACAAAAAAAACAAGAAATCCCAAAGAAATAAAGTGGTACATGAAGTAAAATTTACAAAGGTAAGATCTCAACAACACATAAATAAAGTACCAAAACGTAGGGGAAAGAGAAGATAGTCTTTCCTTACCTGACAAGCTGTTTTTCTCTCGTTCTTCTTCACTCTCTCGTGCTCACACATGCTCACTCAGTGTTTAAACTAAGGCTACACTGGCTTAATCTGGCGATTCAACTTACTACTCTCATAAGAGCCACAAGAACAGGAAGGTCAGCATTTTCTTGGGTCTTTCTGATTTGTACTCTACTCATTTGAGATGAGTCTGAAGTTCTCCTTAAGTAAAACTTTCTGATGGTCCTTTCTCTCCAAACAAACATTTGGGAGTGCCCTTTTCTCTGGAGCAACTCTCCCCATCTCTTCTTGGCTGCATCTAAGTGAGTAGCCTCAGAGCTGCCCTGGGCTGACGATGATTGCAATTAAGCCTCAGGTGCTTTCAATTAAGCACTCTAGCTAAAACTAAGGGAGTGACAAAGCAAATTCTGTGAGTTTGAGTGTATAGGAGCCAGACACATTCCTATGGAATCAATTTATTCATAAAGAACCTCTTTGTGAAAATAATCACTTAACCTTTATGCACAAAATGGATTTCATCACAACTGCATTCTATATCAATACCTTAATGCAGTTTACCTAGCAATGATTGCCCTAAGAAGCAATTTTAAATTTGTAATTTCTGAGAATATAAGTCTCAAGGACAGTGTACAGGGACATAACATTTTAACCACCAATTTTAACCCAATTTTACTTTATTTCCCAACCACTGGTGAGGCACTGGGACCCTTCCTGCACTGCAGAAGGTACATCCATCTCTGTATAAAGAAATGCCAGTTATGACACACATTAACACCAGAACCCCAAGATATGATGATATTATTTTTAAAACAAACTTGGAAAGGCACAAAATCATCAACCAGGAGGGAACTACATACCTAACTTCTCAGCTTACTAAAAAAGTAGCTGACCAAGTTCTAAGGCAGAGGCCAAAAGACACACACCTGATGTGAGTTTGTGAATGTATATTCAGCTACCCGCACTAAACCGGGTGCACCTGTGAGCTTGTTGGCCACGGAAAACACCTCAAAAATACAAAGTCAAGAAAGTTAAAATTAAATTTTCGTTTTCCACACCATAGCCTATGAAATTAGTTATGAAAAGAAAGCCAATTTGTCAGTATTTCCACCCTCCCCTCCACCTCCCCCTGCCCCCAATATCAATACAAAGCATTTGGGCTGAAAGGTTCAGTGGAAGTAAACACCATAATCAAAAAATATATGGACTGTGTCTAAGAGGAGAATTGATGGGCTAGCAAAAGCGTACAGGCCTAGGGTACAAATTTATAAGCTGTCTCACAGACACATGTGCCTCGTTATGAATTCAAATTACTAAATAAGCAGTGACTGCTTTTCATTAAGAGAAGTTGGAGAAGCAACCAGAAATTTCACACAAGTTCTATACATTTAAATGTGACTTGAATGTTTGTGTACCGCTGACCACGGTCCTGAACTGACATTTCACATTTAGGGGTTTTCTCTCCTAAGCCTGGAAACACACATGACTACTGTCCAATCCTTTCCAGGAATTCTGAACCAGCTGAGAGAGAAGAACAAAGACAGGGAAAGAAACAAGTGCACACAAGCTGCTGGAGAAAGAGACTTCTGCTTAATCATATTTGATCTTATGCTCTAGCCCGAAATAATAGGACCAGATAAGAAACCGGACTAAGTATCAGAGACATAAAAGGACACAATCATCCTTGAACTAAATGATGCAAAGCTGTGTAAATGTCAACCTAAACAGGTACATAGGGCAGAGCGCCAGGCTGCTGGAAGGGAAAACGACCTGCAGTCACTGCACCAGCATTTATCTGAGTTATATCAAAAGCACTCCTAGGTTTTTGCACTTTTGCCTCAAAAAATTGAAATGTTTACATTTCCCCAAAGGGACATAACAGACTTTTTGTTGGACAATTCACATACATGAGTTCTTGCATTTTTAATAGTTCTATCACATGTCTAACGGATTTCCCCTCTGTGAAGTTGGGGTGGCCCCTGGACCACCTGCCTCCCCACCCTATGTTTATAGGAACCAAAGTTGGCTTCCAGAAAATCATCTGATTTCCTTGTTACTCCCTTCTCAGCCCCCAAATCATCATGGAGTACCTGGTCATGTCACCAGCCTCACCACAGGGGTGACATGCTGTCTTCTTACTAAATCCCTGGGCACAGCTAGTAATTTGCATGTTCACAGAGTCTTTTAGGATATCAGTTAATACAGGATCACTAAGAGTAGGTTCCATGAGCAAAAGAGAGATCATGTCTACAGAAGAGTTAACGAACCATAAGGCTTTGCTATTAGTACATCGTAAGAAATGCTGCATCCATGAATTTAAAAGTGATCGCTGTGTTACATATCTACCTACTCATGAATGAAAGGGCCTCCCAGAACCACCAGCAAACCATGCGGGTAGCAAAATCCGTCAGGGAAGGGACGTCTAGGCTTCCGATTATTCCTGGCTATGGAGCTGATATTTTGCATCAATCAGCTTTTCCATACTCAGTCATATTAGCAAACACCATCATGGAATGCATACTACATGCCAGGAATCATGCTGGGTCCTCAATATAAAACACCTCATTAATTCTCATAACGACCCTCTGCAATAAATACTGGCATGTCCATTTTACAGATAAGGAAACAGTCTCAGTATTAGTAACCTTTCCAAAGGCACACGGCCTATAAGTGGCTGAACTGGGATCACTGGTCTGTACCCTTAGGCAATACAGACCCTGACCCCAGAGTAGGGAACACTGGCTGCTGGTCTGAAGGGATGGAGGAGGGGGGCACAAGTCCTTTCCAGGCAACACTACAGAATGTGCGACCATGCTTTAACATGGCCTGGGGTGTCTTCCATCTAAAACGGACAATTATCTCTTCTTAGATATACACGTGCATGCGTACCTGTATACACACACACACACACACACACACACACCGCACTCAGTTTTCTCTAACACCAGGTTATGGACCCTTCCCATCGTGAGAACTTTTCTACCAGGACTCTTCCCGCAGTTTACCATCTTCACAGCCCGCACTCTAATGTGCTTCCACACCCTTCCTTGCAGGGGCAAAATGAAAAACAGCTGGACTCATACACTGTATCCACTAAGTCTGAGGGAACAGAGAGTCAGCCTTTGTCACTGGCTCCAAAACACTGGTGAAATATAAACATTTGACATTTCCTAGAATACCGCAGACCCGGGGTGGAAAGGGTACAAGCCTCAGCCCTTCCCTGACTCTGACCCTACGTTCTTGAGGAACATCCAAGCAGATAAGCCAGACTCTCATAATGCGTGTTAGCTCACAAACACCACACTTCCCACCACCAGAGGATGTCACACCGCCTCCAGGCAATTTCTCTTCCTTTCACCTCAGGTCAACGTCCCCTGCAACTGACTATGGACATGAGCATTCCCAAGGCCCTTTTCTCTGTCTCCATTCATCATTAAAGGTTTTCCTTCAAGAAAATACTAGGCTTAAGGCAACATAGCAGTGAAAAGCAGCATTAATTTATTTATTTATTTTTGCTGTGTTGGGTCTTCGTTTCTGTGCGAGGGCTTTCTCTAGTTGCAGCAAGTGGGGACCACTCTTCATCGCGTTGCACGGGCCTCTCACTATCGTGGCCTCTCTTTTTGTGGAGCACAGGCTCCGGACGCGCAGGCTCAGCGGCCATGGCGCACGGGCCTAGTTGCTCCGCGGCACGTGGGATCCTCCCAGACCAGGGCTCGAACCCGTGTCCCCTGCATTAGCAGGCAGATTCTCAACCACTGGGCCACCAGGGAAGCCCGAAAAGCAGCATTAATAGCCACATGAAGGTGTTCTCTCGATCCTGTTCCATTTCCTGGATGCCTGAGCCGCCAGGAATGAGCCCCCAGTTCCGCTGACACACCGCTTATTAAGATGGCTTCTTCTCAGGTCATCAGCTCCACGATAACCTGGAACATTTCAACGAGCTACACCTGCAGTTCCCCCCAGGTGGGCTCCAGGCTGCCTGGCTTCCCAAAACGCCAGTCTGATGGAGTCACTTCCTCGCTTCAAACCTTCGGTGGTTCCCGGTGCCTTAGAATAAAGTCCAAAAGGTGTGCATGACCCAGCTGCTACTTCTCTCTCCAGCGTCCCCCGAGGTCATGCCTTCCTCGGCTCCACACGCGTGACCCAGAGTCCTCAGCCCCCAGACCCACACAGCTCTCTCTGCTACCTGCATTACTCTTGTCCCTCCCCTTCCCCAATAACTCCTCAGTGAGGCAGTTCCCACCTCCCAGGGGAGATGAGGTGCACACTCCCTCAGAGCCTGTTCCCCATCTACCACGTTGGAAGCCAATTAATGAAAACTCATGTGGCTAGGGACTATAGCTAGGGACTATCTCCCCCCCCTACACTAGAAGCTCTGTAAGGTCAAAACTATCTCTGTCTTGTCCACCCTCGTGTTTTCAGTGCCCAAGGTGATGCTTCCTGAGAGTTAATATACACTGGCTGACTGACGTTCTAAACCTGTGGCTCTTATTGAAACAGAGAGTCAAAAGCAGGCTAAATAATAAACATGCCAAGATTTACACACTACTCTTCTTTTCAAATTATGTAGCTGCTATGATTCATAAAATACCAATTCAGTGAAAACTTTTACTGACTTCATGTTTGCTCTTTGCTATTTATTCTCTTCACCGGTGAAGACTAGACATTCATCTACACATCTATGCATAACATTAAGAGCAGTCTTCAAACTTACATCATTAGTAGAACAGTTAAAAGACATGCCCACAAAAAAGAACTACAATCCTGCAGCACGTGGAATGAAAACCACATTCACAGAAACATAGACAAGATAAAAAGAGAGAGGGCGGGCTTCCCTGGTGGCGCAGTGGTTGAGAGTCCGCCTGCCGATGCAGGGGACACGGGTTCGTGCCCCGGTCTGGGAGGATCCCACGTGCCGCGGAGCGGCTGGGCCCGTGAGCCATGGCTGCTGGGCCTGCGCGTCCGGAGCCTGTGCTCTGCAAGGGGAGAGGCCACAACAGTGAGAGGCCCGCCTACCGCAAAAAAAAAAAAAAAAAAAAAAAAAAAAAAAAAGAGAGAGGGCTATGCACCAGATGAAGCAACAAGATAAACCCCCCCCCAAAAAAAACTAAATGAAGTGGAGATAGGCAACCTTCCAGAAAAAGAATTCAGAATGATAGTGAAGATGATCCAGGACCTCGGAAAAAGAATAGAAGCAAAGATCGAGAAGATGCAAGAAATGTTTAACAAAGACCTAGAAAAATTAAAGAACAAACAAACAGAGGTGAACAATACAATAACTGAAATGAAAACAACACTAGAAGGAAACAATAGCAGAATAACTGAGGCAGAAGAACGGATAAGTGACCTGGAAGACAGAATGGTGGAATTCACTGCTGTGGAACAGAATAAAGAAAGAATAATGAAAAGAAATGAAGACAGCCTAAGAGACCTCTGGGATAACTTGAAACACAACAACATTCGCATTATAGGGGTCCCAGAAGGAGAAGAGAGAAAGGACCCGAGAAAATATTTGAAGAGATTATAGTCGAAAACTTCCCTAACATGGGAAAGGAAATAGCCACCCAAGTCCAGGAAGTGCAGAGAGTCCCATACAGGATAAACCCAAGGAGAAACGCCGAGACACACAGTAATCAAATTGGCAAAAATTAAAGACAAAGAAAAATTACTGAAAGCAGCAAGGGAAAAACGACAAATAACATACAAGGGAACTCCCATAAGGTTAACAGCTAATTTCTCAGCAGAAACTCTACAAGCCAGAAGGGAGTGGCATGATATACTTAAAGTGATGAAAGGGAAGAACCTACAACCAAGATTACTCTACCCAGCAAGGATCTCATTCAGATTCGATGGAGAAATCAAAACCTTTACAGACAAGCAAAAGCTAAGAGAATTGAGCACCACCAAACCAGCTCTACAACAAATGCTTAAGGAACTTCTCTAAGCGGGAAACACAAGAGAAGAAAAGGACCTACAAAAACAAACCCAAAACAATTAAGAAAATGGTCATAGGAACATACATATCGATAATTACCTTAAACTTGAATGGATTAAATGCTCCAACCAAAAGACACAGGCTCGCTGAATGGATACAAAAACAAGACCCATATATATGCTGTCTGCAAGAGACCCACTTCAGACCTAGGGACATATACAGACTGAAAGTGAGGGGATGGAAAAAGATATTCCATGCAAGTGGAAATCAAAAGAAAGCTGGAGTAGCAATACTCATATCAGATAAAATAGACTTTAAAATAAAGAACGTTACAAGAGACAAGGAAGGACACTATGCAATGATCAAGGGATCAATCCAAGAAGAAGATACAACAATTATAAATATATATGCACCCAACGTAGGAGCACCTCAATACATGAGGCAACTGGTAACAGCTATAAAAGAGGAAATCAACAGTAACACAATAATAGTGGGGGACTTACACCTCACTTTCACCAATGGACAGATCATCCAAACAGAAAATTAATAAGGAAACAAAGCTTTAAATGATACAAGAGACCAGACAGATTTGATATTTATAGGACATTCCATCCAAAAACATCAGATAACACTTACTTCTCAAGTGTGCATGAACATTCTCCTGGATAGATCACATTTTGGGTCACAAATCAAGCCTCAGAAAATTTAAGAAAATTGAAATCATATCAAGCATCTTTTCCACAACGCTATGAGATTAGAAATGAATTACAGGGAAAAAAGTAAAAAACACAGACACATGGAGGCTAAACAATACACTACTAAATAACCAAGAGATCACTGAAGAAATCAATGAGAAAATTTAAAAAAACCTAGAGACAAATGACAATGAAAACACGACGATCCAAAACCTATGGGAGGCAGCAAAAGCAGTTCTAAGAGGGCAGTTTATAGCTATACAAGCCTACCTCAAGAAACAAGAAAAATCTCAAACAAACAATCTAACCTTACACCTAAAGGAACTAGAGGAAGAAGGACAAACAAAACCCAAAGTTAGCAGAAGGAAAGAAATCATAAAGATCAGAGCAGAAATAAATGAAATAGAAACAAAGAAAACAATAGCAAAGATCAATAAAACTAAAAGCTGGTTCTTTAAGAAGATAAACAAAATTGATAAACCATTAGCCAGACTCATCAAGAAACAGAGGGAGAGGACTCAAATCAATAAAATTAGAAATGAAAAAGGAGAAGTTACAACAGACACTGCAGAAATACAATGCATCCTTAGAGACTACCACAAGCAACTCTATGCCAATAAAATGGACAACCGGGAAGAAATGGACAAATTCTTAGAAAGGTATAACCATCCACAACTGAACCAGGAAGAAACAGAAAATATGAACAGACCAATCACAAGTAATGAAATTGAAACTGTGATTAAAAATCTTCCAACAAAAGAAGTCCAGGACCAGACGGCTTTACAGGTGAATTCTATCAAACATTTAGAGAAGAGCTAACACCCATCCTTCTCAAACTCTTCCAAAAATTTGTGGAGGAAGGAACACTCCCAATCTCATTCTATGAGGCCACCACCACCCTGATATCAGAACTAGACAAAGATACTACGAAAAAAGAAAATTACACACCAATATCACTGATGAATATAGATGCAAAAATCCTCAACAAAATATTAGCAAACAGAATCCAACAACCCATTAAGAGGATCACACACCATGATCAAGTGGGATTTATCCCAGGGATGCAAGGATTCTTCAATATATGCAAATCAATCAATGTGATATACCGTATTAACAAATTAGAAGAATAAAAACCATATGATCATCTCAGTAGATGCAGAAAAAGCTTTTGACAAAATTCAACACCCATTTATGACAAAAACTCTCCAGAAAGTGGGCACAGAGGGAACCTACCTCAACATAATAAAGGCCATATATGACAAACCCACAGCAAACATCATTCTCAATGGTGAAAAACTGAAAGCATTTCCTCTAAAATCAGGAACAAGACAAGGATGTCCATTCTCACCACTATTATTCAACATAGTTGTGGAAGTCCTAGCCATGGCAATCAGAGAAGAAAAAGAAACAAAAGGAATACAAATCGGAAAAGAAGAAGTAAAACTGTCACTGTTTGCAGATGACATGATCCTATACATAGAGAATCCTAAAGGCGTCACCAGAAAACTACTAGAGCTAATCAATGAATTTGGTAAAGTTGCAGGATACAAAATTAATGCAGAGAAATCTCTTGCATTCTTCTATACTAATGATGAAAAATCTGAAAGAGAAATTAAGGAAACACTCCCATTTACCATTGCAACAAAAAGACTAAAATACCTAGGAATAAACCTACCTAGGGAGACAAAAGACCTGTATGCATAAAACTATAAGACACTGATGAAAGAAATTAAAGATGATACCAACAGATGGAGAGATATACCATGTTCTTGGATTGGAAGAATCGATACTGTGAAAATGACTATACTACCCAAAGCAATCTACAGATTCAATGCAATCCCTATCAAGTTACCAATGGCATTTTTTACAGCACTAGAACAAAAAATCTTAAAATTTGTATGGAGACACAAAAGACCCCGAATAGCCAAAGCAGTCTTGAGGGAAAAAAGCAGAGCTGGAGGAATCAGGCTCCCTGACTTCAGACTTTACTACAAAGCTACAGTAATCAAGACAATATGGTACTGGCACAAAAACAGAAATATAGATCAATGGAACAAGATAGAAAGCCCAGAGATAAACCCACACACCTATGGTCAACTAATCTATGACAAAGGAGGCAAAGATATACAATGGAGAAAAGACAGGCTCTTCAATAAGTGGTGCTGGGAAAACTGGACAGCTACATGTAAAAGAATGAAATTAGAACACTCCCTAACACCATACACAAAAAGAAACTCAAAATGGATTAGAGACCTAAAGGTAAGACGAGACACTATAAAACTCCTAGAGGAACACATAGGAAGAACACTCTTTGACATAAATCACAGCAAGATCTTTTTTGATCCACCTCCTAGAGTAATGGAAATAAAAACAAAAATAAACAAATGGGACCTAATGAAACTTAAATGCTTTTGCACAGCAAAGGAAACCATAAACAAGACGAAAAGACAACCCTCAGAATGGGAGAAAATATTTGCAAACGAATCAACGGACAAAGGATTAATCTCCAAAATATATAAACAGTTCAGGCAGCTCAATATTAAAAAAACAAACAACCCAATCCAAAAATGGGCAGAAGACCTAAATAGACATTTCTCCAAAGAAGACATACAGATGGCCAAGTAGCACATGGAAAGCTGCTCAACAGCACTAATTATGGAGAAATGCAAATCAAAACCACAATGAGGTATCACCTCACACCAGTTAGAATAGGCATCATCAGAAAATCTACAAACAACAAATGCTGGAGAGGGTGTGGAGAAAAGGGAACCCTCTTGCACTGTTGGTGGGAATGTAAATTGATACAGCCACTATGGAGAACAGTATGGAGGTTCCTTAAAAAACTAAAAATAGAGCTACCATATGATCCAGCAATCCCACTACTGGGCATATACCCAGACAACACCATAATTCAAAAAGATACATGCACCCCAATGTTCATTGCAGCACTATTTACAATAGCCAGGTCATGGAAGCAACCTAAATGCCCATCGACAGATGAATGGATAAAGAAGATGCGGTATATATATATACACTGGAATTTTACTCAGCCATAAAAAGGAACGAAATTGGGTAATTTGTGGAGACGTGGATGGATCTAGAGACTGTCATACAGAGTGAAGTAAGTCAGAAAGAGAAAAACAAATATCGTATATTAACGCATGTATGTGGAACCTAGAAAAATGGTACAGATGAACCAGTTTGCAGGTCAGAAATTGAGACACAGATCTAGAGAACAAACGTATGGTCACCAAGGGGGGACAACCGCGGTGGGGTGGGGGTGGGGGTGTGATGAATTGGGCGATTGCTATTGACATGTATACACTGATGTGGATAAAATGGATGACTAGGGCTTCCCTGGTGGCGCAGTGGTTGAGAGTCCGCCTGCCGATGCAGGGGACACGGGTTCGTGCCCCGGTCTGGGAAGATCCCACATGCCGCGGAGTGGCTGGGCCCGTGAGCCATGGCCACTGAGCCTGCGCATCCAGAGCCTGTGTTCCGCAACGGGAGAGGCCACAACAGTGAGAGGCCCACGTACAGAAAAAAAAAAAAAAAAAAAAAAAAAGATGACTAATAAGAACCTGCTGTATAAAAAAATAAATAAAATTAAATTAAAAAATAAAAAAAAGACATCCCCTAATTGTGCCTATTGTTAATAAGGGAAATTGTTTCCCACTCATGCCAGTAAAGTAAATCCTTTAGGGTAGCAAAGTGTAAATTAGACGCTTTATATTGAGTTGAAAATCCTTTTAGCTAATAAGCCTTTTTTCTGCCGTTCTAAGAATCCCTGAAAGTTTCAAGTTCTGACACACACAGTAAACAGCAGAGTAAATACGTGAGTCCTGCACAGGCATTGTGAGTGGATCCTCACTGATTTGACCTTCTTCAAAATTTACCTGGAAAAACTGCTCATAATATTTTCACTGTGATTCAGGAGGCTTTTTTGATAAGAGATCTAGAGGTTTAAGCGTAATTCACAACAGACAAAACAATACACACATGGTCACCCTTCAGTCAAATGTGCAACCGTTTTCAAAGATGTATTTTTCCTCTTTCATTCAACATATATGTACTGAGCCCCTACTAATATATTAGAAGCACTGTGCTAAACACCCAGACAAAATTCCTGCCCTTATGAGTTCATCGACACGCAGCAAACGGCACTGAGTACTTTATGAGAGTTACCAGAAGGTGCTTTGAGCAGGGACAGGGCAGAGCGCCTAAGAGCAAATCTCAGAAATGTTAGAGGGACACTCCTCCAACCCAGATCATCATGACTGTCCGAAACACGGTCCACTACCCTCAACTTGCAGAGACCCCCAAATCCACAGGCTTGAGTTATCAGGGGTTAAGTGAGATGCACTTTTTTTTTTTTTTTTTTTTTTTTTTTTGCGGTACGCGGGCCTCTCACTGTTGGGGCCTCTCCCGTTGCGGAGCACAGGCTCCGGACGCGCAGGCTCAGGGGCCATGGCTCACGGGCCCAGCCGCTCCGCGGCATGTGGGATCTTCCCAGACCGGGGCACGAACCCGTGTCCCCTGCATCGGCAGGCGGACTCTCAACCACTGCACCACCAGGGAAGCCCGAGATGCACTTTATTTAAACAAAAAACCATGCACTATCTCTCTCGTGTGTCTGATTATTAAGTACATAAAAACTACAATCATTGCCATGGTAAAGTATTGTTTTTAAGACACCAAGAGCTTAAAGGGCTGATGTAAGTCTATGGGACTTTGTAAGTTTACACAAATATTGACAGGAAGATAAAATATGAAATAGGTCAAACACTGTTGACATTAATAGTATATGCAAGCAGCTTCAACAAGGGTGCCCAAAAAATTAGCACTGCAATAATACACTAGGAAATTGAATTTTGCTGCTTTTTTAAAAATTGATGCAGTAACTTAACTGAAAAAAAAATTGGAAGACAATGAGTCTCCCAAGCCAGACCTAACAATTTTTAAATCTAAATGAACCTCCTTCCATTTTATGGGTTTCCCTTAAGCCTTTTAAGGCTTTCTACTCAGTGCCTTGCTACCGTATAACTAACACTATGCTAAAAGTGCCTTCCCATAATGCAACCTGATCCAGATAAAAACTGTTTCCCAGCTAATACTAAAAAAGTGGTAATAAACAGTATAGACAAGGCCTCAGGTTCTCTGAAAGTAGGGAGCAGATTAATTATGCATAAATAAAATAAGCCAGCCCAAACTTGTACCACCTTTCACAACATTTTTAATCACAAATGAACTTGAAAAATTAATATTTACTTAGCACTCCATGCTAAATGTTAGATACTATACTAGGATTAAACTAGGTGGCGTGTATAGAATGCCTAATGACCCTATTGCTATTATTCCCATTTAAGAGGGGAAAAGTCAGGCCTTACATCAGCTGAGTGGTCCACATCTCACATCTAGTTGAGGTGTGGCAGAGGCGGGAATCAAACCCAGGTCTTTCCACCAAACTGAGAGTGTGTAACCCAGTGTTCCTCACTGAACCTGCTAGAATGGTATTTATAGTGGTGCCCATTTTCTGAGGAGAGGAGGGAGAGCATTCATTAGGTTCTCAAAGAGACCCAAAACACCCTCTCAAAGGCTAAGAACCCCTGCACCATACTGGCACCAGTGTAAGAGCCAGAAAATGTGCACTGGACTTCAACCCCTCTCACCAAGACTATAACTTCTCTACTCCACAGTTTTAGTTTCTCTTTAAAATTCTCAGAGCAAGTCAAGATTTCCACCCCTGGACAATTTCCAGCATCCCCTGCCACAGGTTAAGTTACACAATAAATTGCAATACTGTATCACTTTACATCCAATTCTGAGATTTCACAAATACTGACCAATGTTATTTAGTCATTCCACTTTCCAAAATGTGTTTCAATCAACCATTCCTCAGTGCAGTGCCTGTGAAATAAGCTATCGTTACATCCACTTCCAAGAAAATAAAACACTGTCACCCTGAGGCCAGGCAATAAATCAGCTACAGGATTGGGATCAAAAGTGAGAAGTTCCTGACTTCCCCCACCTGGGATCTGCAAGACCATGTTATGTATCATGAATTACCCTCCTAGCTACGCAGAGAACATGGGGCAACTAACTCTATCATCATCTCTACCGATGGCAACACTATATTAGAATCTAGTGGTAAACCATTACGTTGGGTCATACTCCCTACTGCCCAGTGACCAGTGTGCTCATCTCGGGAAGTACGCCAGCACATGCCTCACATCTTTCAAAGGGAGACGCAACCACTGAGAGCACTGGTTTAGTCTGGGGGTTTTGTCAGGTAACTCTGTGGTGGGTGTGATGCTCAGCTTAAGCCCTGGCACCCTGTCCCTATGATCAACCTGCACTTTGGATCCATCCTAAATTCCTGATCAGAAAAGGGGAGTGTTCGTGTGAGAATAAACTTTACCTTGAAGTTCACTGGTCATACCCCTCATTTTACAGATTATTAAACTGACCTCAGAGGAATCAGCTCATCCAAGATCTCACAATTCAGAAGCAGAGACAGTTCTAGAAAGCAAATCTCCAGGCACCTGTCCAGGATCCTCGCATTCCTCCAGGCACTGGGGAATAGGTTCTGGTTACTGCCAGAGGCTTGGCCCACCACTAGGGTTTGCTCCATCTCTGCCAGGTTAGGACTTGACTCCCCTCACTTTGTGCCAGATCCAGTCTATGCCTCCAGGCTGGGGTCCCAGGGGGCTACTGTCAGAGCACTGGCCTCAGCTTGCATCTTCCGACGGACAGAGACAATTACTTACTGAAACTAACCCCATCAGAGAGGAAGAAAATACCACACTGGCACTGAGGAATTAACTTCACAAGGAGGCCCTGTTCGGGTGATGTTTTATTTATGGCCTTTCCCTGATCGAGATGACTTCCCCTCAAGAAATGTCCAAAGCAACCAATCAAAGACACCAAGAACCTTATGCTTCCTTAACTGTCCTCCAAAAGCAGGAAAAAAAGCCAGAGAAAACAGGCGAGAGGACACCAAGTCATAGTTTCAGTGTGTCAGGACGCGACCCACAAGTTTCGCACGAATATTCTTCCAAGAAACCAGGATGGACGCAGTCCCCCGAAGAAGGGGGCACGTTCCCCATTCAGTCTGGCGACCAGCACGCATCTGGACACCCCGGGACAAGTCCAAATGGGAGATGCAGAAGCGCAGGTCAGCGCCGCCGGCCGAGGGCCGGAGGACCGACGCCGCGGGACCAGCCAAAACCACCCGCGGGGTACCCCGGAGCCAATGCAACCGAAACTCCGCCGCGCAACTTCGCGGATACCGCTGCCAGCCGTCCCCCACCTCCAACACACCCACTCTCCTCTCACACCCGTCCCTTCACCACACTCCTCCTTCTGCCCAAGCGCTACCGTGGGAAGCAACGCCCACTTCGGAGAACGAGGTCTCAGTTGTGGGGACAAGCCAGGCGTCCAGCTCACGTCCATTCACAGACCCAAAGGAGCAGATCCTGACCGACGGAGTTTGCTGCTTTGACACTGGAGAAGCACACTATCAGGCAGCACATGTACACGCACGCGCGCGCGCGCACACACACACACACACACAGGTAACAGCCATGGGGAAACCGGTGACCCCCAGGGAAGCTCCTGTCATTACCCAGGGCTCGAGGCACAACATCTGGGGTCCCTCCCCCTCTCCAGGCCCCAGCGCGCGATGCCCACCACCCGCGTGCGGGATGGAGAACTGGGGTCGCCTGGCAGCCTGGACCAGAGGGGCGGGGGGTGGGGGGGAAGGCGGACCCACCTCCTCATCCTGCTCTTCCTGGGACGCGCTGCTGCCCCGGGGCGCGGGGGGCGCGGCTCCTCCTGGCAGCGGCGGCGGCGGCGCGGGGACTCCACGCTCGGGCACCAAGCGCGCGGGAGCCCACGCGGCGGGCGGCCGAGCGCCGCCCGGCGGCGGCGGCGGCGGGTGCTCGCGAGAGAAGCTGGGCTCCCCTTCCTCCGACAGAGTTTCTGAGCCCGATGAGGACTCGGCCGAGGAAGCTCCCGGGGAGGACGCGGCAGCCGCCGCAGGGGCGGGAGTCCGGGCACCGTGGCCGCTGCAGCAGCGGAGCACTGGCTCCAGCACCTCCGAAACTTTCTCCCCCATTTCCCTCTCAGGCCCAAAGTGCGGCCTGAGGACCGGCGAGGGCGCGGCACGCACTCAACGCCTCCAGGGAAAGCCTCGAATTGCTGGGCTCCTGCTCGCTCTCGCTGCCGCTCCCGGGCTGCAGAGAGCTCCGCCGGCAACTACATGGCCGCGGCCGGGCCGCCGGAGCCTGCAGCCAAGTTAGCAGCCGCCCGGGCCCGGCGGCCGACTGGGGCTCCCGCGCGCGGGGACATGCCAGCGCGAGTCCGCGCTCTGCGCTCCACAACCGTCCCGTGCAGGGCCCGAGCCGCCGGGACTGCGGCTTCTCCAGCAAAACCTACCCCTCCGGGACCGAGCGGGGCCGGCGAAAGAGACGGGCAGCCGGGGGAACCAATGGCAGAGCAAGCACGCCGGTGGGCGGAGGCTACGGCGCCCCAGGCGCACCTGCGTCAGGTAGGGGAGGCGGGGCCGAGGCGCCGGCTGCTGGGTCGGGGTCCGGGGGACTGGAACGAGGCACGTGCACTGGGAGGGTGGGAATGGAGCCCGGAATCGGAGCCTAAGCCTGGTACTCTGAATTTAGCCAAGGAGTGGCTGGCGGTCCTGGGAACGCCAGGGGGAGATGGCCGAGAGGGCAGTGAGACCTTGGACAAGAAATGGACTTCGTTTCCAAAAAGTGGAATCCAGGAAACTGACCAGAAGGAGAAGTAGCTGGGCTTTAAGGATAAAAGGCTTTAAGGGTAAAACAGTCACACACATGCACGCACCCACCAGCGTGCTGGAGGAGAAAGGGGAAAACTTCATGGTACAGTGAGTGCATCCAAACCGAGCTGATCTCCGATCCCGGATTCTCCACTTAAGCTCCCTGGGCTTCAGTGTTCTCAACTGGAAATGGAGACAGTCATATCTGTCTTGTCTCCGTATGAGCAGAATTAGAACAAATATATTTAAAGCTTCAGCAGACTGCCTGGCTTAGACACATGGAGAGTTTTCAAAAGACTATTTTCTGTCTTTATTTCTGTTTGTAAATTAAAAAGTTAAGTCAAAGACGTGTACCTTTTGAAAGGGAGGAAAAGGACAAATTATGCCCCTGTATTTAATTAGGACCAAGAATATGCCCAGCACTGTGCCAGATACTAGACAAAACTGAATTAGAGAGGGCTGCTGGCCCACCATTGCCTGTCTTTCCACATCAGCTAAGCAGAGGATGAAGAGAGATCACATTTCCACTTTACTTTCTCCTAGCCCTGGCTTGTAAACCAACAAGATGCAGGACTGGTTGCTTCATTTTCCTTACCTCTAAGAACTAGGAGAAAGAACTTTCACCAAGGGCACCAATAGAATCACCTTAAGGCCCTCTCTGGGTGGCCTTCAGCATGATGGGGTGACTTGAATATCTCAGAAGCCAACAGTCAGCTCAGCGGTGGGAAATAAATGATTCCTCACTTGCCTTCAGCTCCAGTCCTACTGTGAGCTCTGGCACTGCGACCTGGGATCTAAATTCAACCAGATTCAATTCCACAGACATTGACTGAGATGTGTGCCTGGTGCTTGCAGGGGATACAAAGATGAGTAAGTCAGGTCCCCTGCCCTGGAGGAGCCTATGGTCAAGCAAGAGATTGATGCTGCATAATATATTTCCATTATTAATTTTCAAAAGCTATGGTAGTGCTACACTAATAATGTGCCATAGGAGAAGAGGAAAGAGTCATAGGAAAACAATTAGGTCCTCAAGCTCAGGAGTGCTCAAGAATCTTAGATTTCTCCTTGTCAGAACAGCCTTGCCAAAGATCCTTAAGAAGTGGAGGACTCGAGTTGAAAGCCCCTTCAGCTAATGAGCCCTTTTATGCTATCACCATATCTACAGATAAGTGATACATCATACAAAGTGCTTCATCATATTGGACAGAAAGCTTTGTCCTGATCAGTTTCCCTCCCCAAGATGAGGGGGAAGGAAATATAATGTGACCCCATTGCCATAGACAGCCATACTGCAAAACAGCTCTGGCTGTCAGGCTTCCATTGTGATGCTTCAGAATTATCTGAGGGGCTGTGAAGACCTGCTGAGGCAAAAGAACAGTTCTAGTAAACTGACTAGTTATGAGAGCAAGGCTATAGAGAGAGCACAGTGGGGCAGTCTGAATCCGATCTTGGGCTGCACAATTGCTTTTCTAGTCAGGAGTATTGGTCTTTATCTGAGCCCCTATGTGGTTGATTCACCACAGCTGAAGTAAAATGATGACCTAAGCAAGCCATTCACATGAAAGAGGAGGAGTGGTACTTTTCAGTACATCAGAAAAGAAGCAAGACATGATCTGAATTGCTAACAGGAAGAATGATAATAGCTATTATTGCTTCCTCCATAAGCATCTATGGGTATTCTCATTTAATCCTGGCAACAGCCTTATGAGATAGAGTCTATTAGCCCCACTTTATAGATTAAGAAACTGAGGATCTGCAAGGTCAAATAACTTGCCAAAGGTCACACAGCAAGTGAGTGGTAGAACTGTGATTTGAACACAGCAGTCTGGTCCAAGGCACTTTCTTAAACATTCCAATATATTGCCACTCAGAACAGACAACTTTTTCAAGTACATATATATATTAGACTACAAATATCCATAGGGTAGGGACTTTGTTGTCTTGATTTAATATGTAAAAGGATATAAAAGGATACTTGCAGAACTGATATTTTTCCCCACAAACATTTATAAGGCACTTAGTGTATGCCAGGCAAGGTTTTAAACACTTGACAAATATTAATTTTCTTAATCCCATATCAACCCTATAAGGTAGCCACCATTATTATTCTCATATTACATATGCGAAATGTGTGAAATGGCACAGAGAAGTCAGGTAACTTTCCTAAAGTCACACAGCTAGCAAGTGATAGTTGAGCAATTTGGCCCCAGCATTCATGCTCCTAACCCCTACAGATCAAAGTCAAGTAATAGATCAGTATTTCCTGAACTTTTTAAACCTTACCCTCAAATAAGAGATATATTTTACATTGCAACTCATGACACATGTACATACATACAAATATAAATAAAATTCCATGAAATAGTACTTACCCTTCCTATAAGACTAGAATTTTTTATTATATTTTAGTGAAAATAAAAATACTAGTTGTGATCAGCTAAATGAATTTCACACTCCATTTTGACACATGTAGTTGAAAGCAATGTACTTAATCGTCTCCTTACCTGACCCATGAGGAAAATATGACTATGGTTCAGGCTGAGAGTTTCCAGACCAGAACTGTGCAAACTCAAAGGATGACTCTGTAAATAGAAGATGATCAGAAGGTCAGGATAGTTCCCCAAAGGTATCCCAATTAGACCTATGGACAAATGCTGGGGTATGGCCAAACCACTAGGCCAGTTTTGATTGAAACCCTACAGTGCACGTTTCTTATCTTATTAATTAAATTATAAATACCATCCTCAGTGGCCAGAAAGCACCACTCCAAGGGAACTTCTCATAAATATCCCTAATGTTGGAGACTTTGGGACCAGAGATAGGCATAAAAGCATGGCTTTTTTCCTGCTGTGTCACTGTAGGCAAGAGCCAGAAAAATAAAAACAACTTAGTCATTACTCCTGGGAAGCCAATACTGTAGCTTCACATGACAGAACCAGATTAGCCTATAGACTGGGAAGGATAAGGTCAGCCTATTCCAGGGTAACCAGTGTCCACACGTTCTACTAGATGTGCTCTCAAGTGTTTGGTTCAGGGACAAACACCCCAGGCACTGCATGTTCATTTTGTCTTGTGATTGGACACTGGCATCAGTTCTCTGTGCTCTCCCAAGTGATGGGAGACACTGCCTCTGGGAATGCCTGTTGTCTCTGCCAGTCTCTGCTGTGTGGGTGAGGCCAAGTGTGAATGTCAGTGTCAAGCCCTGTCTCTATGAGATGGAGGATTTTTGAGGACAAGTCACCACACATTTAGTCTATTCCCAGTGTCATGACCTTTCTCCCAAGTTAGCACTTGATAAACTTGAAGTCAATTGTCCTTCTTTCTTACATATGTAAAATTAGAACATTATAAATTCAGAATGAAGATTTTTGTAAAATTACAAGTGAATATGTTCATATTCAATACCCCCCAAAATCCTAAATATCATATGCTCTTTGGATTACAAAGATATTATTCACCTTTGGTAGGTTTTAAATTTTTCATTATTAATAATAGGCTTGCCTGATGCCCCGTGACCAATAAAGTACAATTTTGTGACAAAGTAAGCATCAATAAAAATGTGGTCATTGAGGTGGCCTCGACTGGGGTTTTTGATTTATACCAGAGGGTGTAGCATGATATAGACCATGACAGTTTCTGACTATCCAGCTGGAAGGAAAAGCCCTCGTAGCATCTCAACCTCCTGTTTGTGTTTGAGACTCTAGGAAAGGAAAGGTTACAGTACAAGGTTTCAGAAGGAAGTAGAAGAATTTCTTCAGTGATAGTTGAAAAGGACAGGTGAGGAAGAATAATATCCTGATTTGCTTCTGTTGGAGTCTCTAACCTACATGTTGAGAAGGATGGGAAACTAAGTTATATTAACAAGTTAAAATAAGCCTGTAATGGACCAAACAAGAGGATGCTGCTGATCTGAGCTCTCAGGTGAATATTTCTCTACGTGCCGTATGTAGAGCCCTTGTTTCATATTGCCAGGATACAGGCAGGGGAACAAGGTGTTTGTTCCCTGGCCTCAGCCAAAAGTTTCGGGATCTGCATTTTTAAGGAATACCCCAATCGTGTATCAAGTGTATGAAAGCTTGAGGATTACTGAAGATGATCCTAATTTGAAGATCCGAGAGCTGTTTTGTGGGGCAAATGTGCGTGCGTGGCTCTGTAGAAAGTGACTAGAAAGAGCTTGATGGATTGCAGCCTGTGTCTCTCTGGGCCTCTTTGTTCTTAGAGAACAACTACCTTGGGGAGACCAAGGCAGCTTAGCAGATGGACAGGAATATGCATGTGCTGAAAACAGCTGGAAAAACTGAGCTAATACACAAAAAGAACTCAGAATAACGTTCCCTGGAGGATTCTGTTTAAACAACATTCAAAATGGTGACCCATTTCCCACAGAAGACTCCAATCTTTTGCATTTGCCTTTCCAAGATAGATAAGATAGATATTCACATCTGGGATTTTTTTGTTATGCTTTCAGCATGAAATGTTCTTTTATTATCATTCTTCATTTTTCAAAAAGATTTATTCAGGTCTCTTTGCCTGTTTAGGAAATAGAAGACATGCAAACACATTTACTCATTTTTATTCATTATAGCGGTTTACTTTCAGAATCAATCGGTTCCACTTTCCACTTTAAATTCATAGAGCAACCTCCTTGACTCTGTCTACACTGCATGGCAAGTAGTTCCTTCTACCACTCACTCCAACTAATTAGAAAATAAAATGATGCTGAATAGTAACCTAGCAAGTAGCAACTCTTTCCACAATCATAAGCCAGCTTGCAGCCCTAGAGGTAATGTTTAAGGATTTTTGTACTTGAGGAGACAGTCTTCCAGTCCCTTTCCCCTCAAAGTGTGTTTTGCCACTAAGCTGACCTAGGAACTTGTTAGAAATGCAGAGTCTCAGTCCCCGCCCCAGACCCACTCTATCAGAATTTTAACAAGATTCCCGGGGACTTCATATCCACATTACAGTTAGAAAAGCACTGCTTTAGTTTGGTTCTCACATGTGGCTGTATATTAGAATCACCTGTGGAACTTTAAAAATTATTGACCCTTTGGTCCCACCCTCAAGATTTTCTGATTTAACTGGTTTGGGTTGGGGTCTGAACACCAGGATTTAACAAGTTCCCTAGGTGGGAAGTGGTCGATCTTTGGGCCAAGTTGGGGAAATACAAGATAAGCCTGGAACAATTCATGGTGCCACAAACTAAGGAATTGCTCAAAAAAAGATAGGACCTTGTTGGCAGAACACAGGTTCCAGGCTAAAGCAACAAAATAAATCATGATAATGTTGGTTTTAAACCATAGAATAAAATCAATAATCGTGAATCCAAACTCATATAAATATTGAAATAAGAAAGTAAATGGAGGAGCAGAGATAACTCTTCTTCTCAATAGAATTCTAGTTAACAGATGTAGAAAGAAAGAGGGAAATAAGAATCACCATTAGGCAAACACCACAAAAATAAATGTAGCAGACAAGATCCAAAAATGTGTGCTCACATTAGCCAGCAAAAGTTTGAGGAATAGGATTTTCGTAGTTCGAAGTACTTCCACCACGATACTTACCAATATGAAACCAACCAGTATAAAGTGAAAGATAGTCACTTTACAGTACAGAAACCCAACAGACACCAACCTAACCATATAAATAACACTGGTAATAAGACATATCAATATCCTGAACCCCATGCTATGAAGTACATCATTATTTTTATGACATTCTTTTTTAAAAAATTTTATTGGAGTATAGTTGATTTACAATGTTGTGTTTTGTGATGTTCTTGACCCCCCAAAAAATGCATAACATAACACCAATCACAAGAAAACATGACAAATCCAAATTGAGGGATACTGTTCAGAATTACTGATCAGGGCTCTTCAAACATATCAAGGTGATGAAAGATAAGGAAAGTGTGATGAAACATTACAGAAACTAAGAAGTGACAACTAAATAAAATGTGGGATCTTGGGTAGGATCCTGGAACCACAAAAAGGACATTAGTGGGGGGAAAATGGTGAAATTTGAATCAAGTCTGCAGTTTGGTTAATAATATTGGACCAATGTTAATACCTACACTTGACAATTATACTATGGTTATATAAGATCTTATCATTAGAGGAAGCAGGGTAAGGGATAGTAAGGAAATCTTTGTACTACTGTTGCAACTTTTCCGTAAATTTAAAATTAGTTCAAAATAAAATGTTAAAAAGCAAAAGTCCCTAGGTGAATATAATGGTAGCCAAAGTTGAGAAAAATAATTGGGCCACCCTCAATGGCCCAATTCCTCCCTGCCTCCTTTCTCCTTACTCAAGGAAAATAATTTTTTCCTGTCTTGCCCTCATCAGGTGGACTAGCTTGGGGTGGTTGGGACAGGGTACAACACTAAGTAACAACATCAATGCTACAACCAGAGAAATGTCCACAGTGCGTGCCATGGGACCATACACTTGGAGCATAAGCATAGTGGTAAACACATATGGTACTTGGCTGCCCTGATTCCATTCTGCCTCCTTTTGATACGAGCATCCCAATTTATTCTTAAGGAATTGCCAATCTCCTTTTGATGGTCTTGTCATTCCAGGAGTGGGCTATCCTTGGATTTTAAATCTTGAGAAGAGTAATACAAGGACAGCAATGTCTGGACAAAGCTATCAATTAGCTCCCGTTAACTAGACCTAGAGTTGCTGTGGTTCCAGTACTTTTCCAAGTCTTAATCTCTGGCTTTTACTTTGCTTCTCTGAGTTACCAATAACACTTCCTTCTTATTGAATTAGCTAAAATCAGTGATTCCTTGACACCAAGAAACTCTAAGAAATACAGGTGTGCTGACCTAAATCCACTGGTCACCCAATCCAGGTGGGAAGCAGACATCTGAATGCCATCCAAGAGCTATTAGTGATACTAAACTTAAACAGGTATTCCTGACCTCAATAAGGGTCAAATTTAAGGAAATTGTTAATGTTTCAGGCAGAAGAAGGGGTCTCCCTTACTGGAGGGTCAAATACTTGAGAAAAAAGAGCACACTTACAGAAAAAAAAGACATTTCAAGTTATGGCAGAAAGAGATCTCAGCACAGACTATGTTAGAATTGTCTGTCTTCCTACTAGGTTACGAGAGGCTTGAGGGCAAAAGCAAACCAAACATTTATCTAGCACCTTATTTGTGCTAACACCTAGCACAATGTCTGACATAGAGTAGCTCATGATAAATAATTATTGAATGAATGGATAAAACGATTGCCACCACATGACTTTAAACCAGCTTTATTAAAACTCTATGTTAATCTAAAGTTTGCTCAGTCCAAGACTTGTGTAGGTTGACAAAAGAACCCAAAAAAAGTCTAGGAGGAAAAAAATCTGTTTATGTAATAATGTGGCCTCATTCCTGGAGAGACCTTCATTTTAATAAAAACAATAATTGCATAAAAATCTTTAGCTCAAACTACCACTATTACTGTCCTGCTCACCGAAGTTCTTTACCAACTATTTGGCTTCCTAAAACAGCCAAACTAATAAGAACTGCCTGCATGTGATGTGAATAAGGTAGAAGGAACACTTGAGGAACATTTATGACTACTTGCTGGTCCAGGCTGCTGGCAAGGCAGGAAAGGCTACAAGAACCTCCCTGCTGGCAACCCAAGGATACCACTCAGGACCCTACACAGGGTGGGAAGAGTCTGTACCCTTATTTATAGAAAGTCTTATTCTTACGGAAACTCCATTCTTATGTAAGAATGTTAGGGCCCTTTATTACACTTAACCATGTTGCATAATTAATGCAAGGGAATCGTGGTGGCAGGGAGGAAGATGACGTGAGATAATGGGATGTTTCAGCATCTTACGACTCAGGGTTCTTCGTTGCCAACCACAGAATCAATTCTATGTGGTTAAAGTAGGAAGTGATTTTTTTTTTTTTTTTTTTTTTTTTTTTTTTTTTTTTTCTTTTTTTTGTGGTATGCGGGCCTCTCACTGTTGTGGCCTCTCCCGTTGCGGAGCACAGGCTCCGGACGCGCAGGCCCAGCGGCCACGGCTCACGGGCCCAGCCGCTCCGCGGCATATGGGATCCTCCCAGACCGGGGCACGAACCCGTATCCCCTGCATCGGCAGGCGGACTCTCAACCACTGCGCCACCAGGGAGGCCCAGGAAGTGATTTATTAAAAGATATTAGAATCCTCACAGAGTCTTTGGAAGAACTAAAGAAACAGGCTGTGGAGTGAGCTTCCAGAAACAATCCCCAGAACCCCAATGTAGAACTGGCTGGGGAGGGAATTGCTGTTCCTGGTGATTCCAGAACTACACCGCCACTCCCACCATCTGTGCATGCAAAATAGATGCCCTGCACCCCACCTGCTTCCTCACATAAATCACTCCTGTATCCATATCTCCATATGTGCATCTGATTAGCAGAACCTAAGTCACATGCTCCCTGGAGGCAAAGGAAACTGAGAAACATTGGGGCTTTGCATTCTATCCCGGGAAGATGGGATTCACACCATGGGGAACCAACATAATGTAGAAGGAGTGTCAAAAGATTTGGCTAACAGGGTAAACTAGAATGATTTAGACTTTGAAAGTCTCCAGCCCTTGATTAATTATGTTAATCTGCCCCCTGGCGTAATGTTCTCAGCCATCAGGTTGAAGTGGGCCTGAGTATCATCTTCAGGATGCTTGCTCCCAACATCAGTCATTTCCCTGCTAAATATCTCATAAGGGGAAAGAATTATCACATACTGAACACATTCTATGTGCCAGACACTGTGCCAAATGCTTTATATGCATTATGTATTTAATCTCCTCCATAACCCAATTCAATGGTACTGTCTCCATTTATAGATAAAAATTTGGTGTTGAGGAATTAAATAGTTTTTCTCAAAGTCACTCAGTAAGGTGGGGCTAGGATTTAATCCAAAGTCTCTCTCTTGAGTTATGACAGATGGTCCTCAACTTATGATGGTTCGACTTACAATTTTTCAGCTTCACGATGGTGCAAAAGTGATACGCTTTCAGTAGAAACCATATGTCAAATTTTGAATTTTGATCTTTTCCCAGGCTATACTCTCTGGTGGTCCTGGGCCCCTCCCTCCCAATCAGCCATGCAATCACAAGGGGAAACAACCGATGCACTCACAGCCATTCTGTACCCATATAAACGTTCTGTTTTTCACTTTCTGTACAATATTCAAGAAATTACATGAGATAGTCAATACTTTATTATAAGATAGGGTTAGTGTTAGATGATTTTGCCCAACTGTAGGCTAACGTAAGTGTTCTGAGCATGTTTAAAGAAGGCTAGGCTAAGCTCTGATGTTTGTAGTTTAGGTGTATTAAATGCATTTCCAACTTAGGATATTTTCAACTTATGATGGGTTTATCAGGACATAACCCCATCGTAAGTAAAGGAAGATCTGTACATTGGATTCTTACGTAGACCATTCATGAACCCACTGAAGAAGGTAGTGGTTTCAGGAGACCTTGTAAATGTGGCTGTGCATCTTTCTCGGGGGTCATCTAAAGCTTTTATCAGATTTCCAAAGGTGCATGTGATCCTCAAACAGTAATGAACTACTATACTACCCAAACATATAGTCCATTTGTTTATGATCATAAAGCTGTTTTGGGGAAGGGGGGTACACTCCAGCTAATTTTTTTTTTGATCTTAGCACTTATTGACTATGATATCATGTTGTAGTATGAGATTCAAATTTAAAATCTGAGTCAAGAGCCCTATCTTTTGGGGGGGAGGGGAATATATGTCTGTGGAGGAATGAGGAAGGGTTAAAACTGACAAGAAAGGTTCTCTCTGCAAGATGAGAAAGGGCTGAGCAAAACAGAAACATATTTTTCATTTAACTACTGAAGTCCTAGCTGTACATCAGAAAGCCTAGCGTCTATTTGTGACTTTGTCACCAACTCCATTTATCAGGGCTTCCATCACCTGTATGATGGGGGTGATATAAAACCTGCCATCGTTTCCTCCATCACAGTGTTATGAGATTGTTCTGAAAGTACTTTCATTTCCCCAACAGAAAGGCATTATAGATCTATTTATATACCTGTTATGACTTCTTTGGGGGAAAGAAAATCACCTCGGAGAAGACTTGGCTTACAACTTCTAGGACTGAACGATTTCCGAGCCTCACAGGCATACGTCGCGGGAAGTTCTTTGTGAAGAACGACTTGTTTATTTCTTAGTTTTTCATTTCTAGTAGTTGCCTCTTCTCCTCTTTCCATTTGTCGTGTTTAAAAAAAAATCCAATATAAATAATCCTCTCAAATTGTGTTAGCTAGATGGAATGTTGCTTTAGATGGTTCATTATTTATGTCTTGCTGTCAACATGTATATTATTTTCACAGAACACAAAAGCTTTACTCTAGAAACAAGATAACAATTGTTTTAAATCAGAAAGATGCAAAGGAGCCCAGGAGAGTTAGCCTGGCCCACTTGTAGACATAGCAGTAAACCCATAAATATAGGATCCTGTCTAAATGTAGCATTTTATGAACAGGGTCAACCATCTAAGTGTGAAGTGTCCCCTTCTTTGCCATCTAGTCCCCAAGCAATCAGTTTTTTAAATGGCATTTTAGAAAGGTAATGAATATCTACTAACACCAGATGTAAACTTAATTTCAAAGCTGTGGACTAGGCCATAAATAAAAACATTGAGTGATTTCCATAGCTCAGCCTGTTCATGCCCATGGAAATATGGATGATCAACAAGGAAAGTCAAGACGTCTTCTCAAATAGAGTAAAATGGCAGATAGTATGAAGCGCAATTGGGGTTTCTTGTTGTTCTTGCTGTTATTGTTGTACTGTTTTTTCCCTTGAGTGGTTTTCATAAAGAAAAAAACATAAATAGATTAACAATTATGGTGGTACCTAATATAAGGATTCAGCCTATGATGTTCATGAAGCAGGTGGCAGAGAAGAGAGACAAAGGAGAAATTTTTTTTTTTTTTTTTTTTTTGTGGTACGCGGGCCTCTCACTGTTGTGGCCTCTCCCGTTGCGGAGCACAGGCTCCGGACGCGCAGGCTCAGCGGCCATGGCTCACGGGCCCAGCCGCTCCGCGGCATGCGGGATCTTCCCGGACCGGGGCACGAACCCGCGTCCCCTGCATCGGCAGGCGGACTCTCAACCACTGCGCCACCAGGGAAGCCCCAAAGGAGAAATTTTTAAAACAGTGTCCCCTTGATGTTTTCTTCCAACTATTGTAGTTCATAATTTCAAACCACAATATTACATTAATTGTACTTATTCCATTAGATGCCTAATGCAGGAGCAGGCGGTAAGGAATTCTTCAGATCACCACTGGCAAAGGAAGCCTGAGCCACATTGTTTTGTGTTCGTAGGAAGCAGACAATGCTCCAGCTCTCAGAATTCCCTCCATAGCCAGTCAGTCATCAAGTCTTGTTGATTTTTCCTTCATGTAACTTTCCCATTCACTGCTTCTTTTCCATGTTAATTTCTGCTCCCCTGCCTCTGGTCCCGATCACCAATAAGATTATGGCAATAGCCCTCTAAATGATTTCCTAGCTTAAAGTCCAGCCCTTCCAATTTATCTTGTATCCCCATACCAGATCAATCTTCCAGAAATACTGCTTTGATCATGCTACTCTCTAACAAATCAGTAAGATAAAGGCCAACATTCTTAGCCTGGCATGCAAGGCTCCATATCTTTCCAGGTTCACCTTCCAAGTCTCACTCCACAGATCTTACACTCATGCCAAACTGGATTATTCATCGTTTGTGACTCAGACGCTAGGTCAGTCTTCTCCGCTGTAAGTTTCAATGCACCTAGGAGCCTATTTAGCCCTTCTTGCCACCCATTCAAGTTTTACAACTACTCAAATTCTATGTATTTGCCAAAACTCAACTAAAATCCAGACCCCTTGGTGGCAATTGTAAAACATGTCCTCCAATTCTTTGATACTTCTCCCACTGAGAGGTGGGGTCCCCTTCTTAAAATGTAGGTTGACCTTTAGGGATTCTCTTTTAACCAATGGAATGCAGCAGAGGGGATGCTGCATAATTTCCAAGACTCTGCCAGAAATGGTCATGTACCTTCCACCTGCTTGTCTTGGAATGCTTGCTCTGGGGGCAACCAGGAACCAAGTAAAAAGTTCACATAATCTGAGACTACCACAATGGAGAGACCACATCTAGATACTCCGGTCTACAGCCCAGCTGAGCTCTAGCATAACTGCCCATCAAGGAAGGAGACATCTTGGATATCCAGCCCATAGAGCCTTCAGATGACTGCCTCAGTCCACTTCCTAGGAAAGAATTGTTCCACCAAAGCCTGCCTGAATTCCTGACCCCTAAATCAGGAGCAAAATAAACATTATATTAAGCCACTAATTTTGGGGGGTAATTTGTTAAGCAACAGTAGTAATTAGAACATTCCCACAAGTTCCCCCCCGACCTCCCTAGAATCAACTCTCTTTTAAATTCCAAAGCAATTATTCTCTATTCTCATCATTCCAGCAGTATTAATTGAAGCATCTACTAAGTCATATAGACCCTGTGTTGGATGCTGGGGAAGCAGCAGATTTTGAGGAAGACACGAATTCCTGCTCATAGATATTTATAGTCTGATGGAAAAAGATGAAAAAACAGGCAATTATAATATATTGTGTCTACAATAAATATTTGAGCATCTATTTTGTGCAGGGCAGTGTGACACAAAGAGATGAATTTGAAAATGCTAGTCTTATAGCCTGTGGGATATCGATGCAGAATTATCCTGGAGATAACTGAGTATGTAAATCTGAGGTTCTGTAAAGAGAAGTGGGCCGCAGAGTTAGATCTGGGAGTCATCAGCACTTGATGATAGTGAAAGCCATGAGCAGGGATGAGATTCCCCAGAAACTGGAGTGGGAAGGGCAGGGAGCCTAGGCAAGAAACCTAAGGCAAAGGAAGAGTGTCCTTCAAAGGAAAAGAAGGATCAGAGAAAAGGCAAGGGAACTGAAGTCTGTAAGTCCCCCAAATCAAGGTCAGTGGCTGTTTCAAGCATCAGGGGGGAATCAACTGTGCCTAATGATGTGGGGGCCAGATAAATCAGGCCTAAAAAGCATAATGTTGATGTAGACAATCAGAATATCTCTGACATCCATTTAATTGTGGTCTAGGGCAATTATTTGAAAACTAAGGTCTCTCTAAAGCTTCCAGTTCTTTGCGGATAGTGATTGCTTATGTTGCAAATTTCACATAGTTACAAGACTCAGATATGTAAAATGAAAACTATTTTTTGTTAACTGAAAGGAACTATCTGGTTCCCATTCCTGCTGATGGCAGATTTAATCTTACCATCATTCATGTAATGTAGTTCTTTCTATTTTAAAACACATTCCTTTTTTTTTTTTAGTACATGCTCAAATCCAATATTATATGGGTTCCCAGGGGTGCTGATGTATGGTGCTGGCAGGGAATCTGTTTCCCATTAGTGTCCACTGCATGTGCTGAATTCTGCTTGGGTAGAGTTCATTCCTCCAGATCTTGAGCATCAACCTGCGTCTTCATTGTATCTACTGCTAACATCTGAGGCCCCATCATAGCCTGCAGTTGTTGATCTACACAACCTGAATCATCTCTGTTCTCTCTCAGGTCTGCTAGTCACTCCCTCCTTGCTACTTACCTTATCCTCCACCATGGTGGCCAGAATTCTGGGAACCCTAGACACCTCCCTCAGTCATTCCTCCTCTACCACCCAAGAACCACAGTGGACATGGAGCTTCCCAAGAGTTCATGGTAGAAATTCTCTAATTTTATACTAAAAAGAAAAAACACTGTTATATATTTCTTATTATGTCTTGTTATATATTTCTTATTATACCAGAAAGAAATAATACTGTTCTATATTTCTTACTCAATACCATTTCAGATCAAAGAATTTCATACATGAAGCCAAGTTTTCAAAATCTCTCCCCAAACCTATTCTCTCTTAAGAGCCTTAAGATCTCTTGAAAATCAAAAATGTTTTAGGCTTTCAGACTACTGTCTCTGCTCTGTACTTTAATAACCTTCTTGAAAGTGAACATTGCTTTATTCTAGACTGTATCATTCACCATTCCTTGACCAATAAATGCCATTGATACAATAGAGAGAAAACAGGACAACTAAGATTTTTCCAGGAAAAAAAATTACATCAGATAATATTTTTTAAGTATTATCTAATTCTATTTGTTATGTATGTAGCAAATAATTGAGTTATATAATTTAAAATATTTGCTGATGGTTATTTGTTATGAGAAAGGCAACTGAGTTGACCTAACATTTGCTATCTTTTTGTAAATTTGGGTTTCCAAGGTCAATCTTTAAAGGACCTTATTCCATTACTAGGACTTAAACTATAAACATTTAAACTATAAATAGTATCAACCATCATAGTGTTATTGGTGGTTATGGCTTTGCTGTCCCCAAAAATCATGTCCCTTAGGCATTATTAAATGAGAAATAAAGATTAGTGTGTTTTTCCCTGTAATTATCATTCTTTACATGAAAGTAAAATTCTTTATTAAATCAGACAAGCACAAATACTTATTAATATTACTACATAATTGCTGTTTAAATGGGACACATAATTAGGATGTAATTTAAAGAAGTATAAGATTAAATAAATATAAAACTACATCCTCCTTTCTCATAATCTTTGTTGTTAATCATTGCTTAATTTAACCCTGGGTTTATTCTGAGTTTAAACTGCATTAACACACCCTTTACCTTCCCAAAAATCAAACCTCAAATTTCTGGACCACTTTCCCCAACTGACACACCTTGACTATTTCTGATTAAGGAATATTCCTGTATCTGCTGATTTTTCCAGGGTACTGTTAAAACAATTTCCCACAAATTCTAACTCTCTTCTTTTTAGAGCATATCCTTGTTCTTTTTCTCTTCTTTTTCCAGAAATCTTAGCAGAAATTGAGAGAGAAATAGAGAGAGATGTGGAGTATATCAGCAGCTACAGCATAAATGCCCTAAAAAACCTCTTCTCTAGACTAAGAGAAAGTTCTCCATATTACCACCTTGCCAACCCTCTCTACTGAGGAAACATCTTTCATCTAGCAATCAATCCTGAATCATGACTTCGTATGTAAAACTGCTTTCAAAATGGGCTAGGTATACAAAGCAAAGCTTATCAAAATTACCTTTTCTAGTTAGAGCCTTGGATTTTTAAAAAAGAGATATAAAATCATGTCACCCTAGTTGGGCTAACTTTCCTCTAGCAGAAAAGCAAGGCAATAATTTTAAGGGTGAATACATGCCCTTGACAGTGTTTTTGTTTTGTCTTTTCACAAGGAAGAGAAGATAGGAGGTAAGAGCCAATCAAATCTTAGATAGCGAACTACAAATATGGCAAAGTTGGGCAAATAAAGTTATTGAAAATAAAAGAAAGGTGGGAGAAAATAATAAGAAAACAAAATGCTACTAAAGAAAACAAGGGAAGAAAAAAGCTGAATCAGACTGCTTCAAAGAGAGATCGAAGTGTTTAAAGTCAGTGAGGGAAAAGGAGGAAGCATATAGATGATTTCGAAACCAGAACTAAGGAAATGTTTGTCCTACGGTTGGAAAAAATATTTTTGTTGTAACATTTATGGTGAGTGAAACAATTTACAAGCAGTGCCTACTACCTCCCCTGTGAATTATTAATACGTATTTGTTGACTAACAAAAGCTAGGGAAAGGGCCTCTTGGAGGACACTGGAGTGTGTGCATGAGGAAGTGGCTGACAATGTTCTGTGTAGGGAAGATTCAGCTGGCTTACCAAAAGGGGGAACGTCTGCAGCTGACACCTGATCTATGACATACTTAAATATTTCAGGGATGTATTTATTGCCATGGTCTCCCTCCCATGGCTCATAGTGGGTGGGTACGTGGCACACCACACTCTAAAAGGCCTCTTTACTGACTTTAGAGGATCACGCTGAAAAATCCGTCTCCTCATATGAACCATTCCTTCACTCTTTTTCTTTCTAGCTTCAGTGCTAAAAGCACAAAATGAAGTTATGGAAAATTGTATATCATTTATAAAGTAAATACGTCTTCTAGTTACTTTCAACATTTTCTGTCTTTACAATTTGTGGAGATTAGAGGTGACATTTGTTTATCTAGGAAGCACACTTACTTCCTCTATTTCAGACAGTCTTTGACTGGAAAGTACCAGTGATGACTCCTTGTCCTCAGACAATCAGGCATAACCTAAATTTTACTTAATTTTAATTAATTTACTTAAAATTAAGAACAGTGTGTTTATTTGAGAACCACATTTTCAACAATGTTCTTTTCTACTTCTGGTGAGTCTTCTAACACTTTTTCTAGTAAATTACTGAATTAAAAATGTCAGATATATTCAACAAAAAGACAATGAAATGTTATCTGCCTCATATGATCATTTTCCTATTGTGCCTTATAAGACAAAAATGTTCTGGGCTATTTGCTTTAAAATAATCCTCTGGGGCATGGGGATTTGGAGGTTACAAGCAAAACAAGATTGGCATCTGTTGATAGTTGTTGAAGCTGGATAATAGGATGAGAACATTCATTATTCTATTCTGTTTTTGTAATTAAATAAAATGTATATACAAAGATGTTCACAGTAACAATATTTATAACACCACAAAAGTAGAAATAACTGGATTATTTTAAAATAGAGAATGGCTAAAAAATAATAAATGATGATACATTTTTTAAAAATTAAATTATCATAAAACTAAATTATCATATGGCCACTAAATAAAAATCATATTTTCAATGAATATTTAATGATATGGAATAATGCTCACAATCTGCTAAGTGAAAAATCTGGGTAGAAATCAATATGTACAGTATGATATCCATTTTAAAATATAAATGTTTGGGATAAAATTCCCCAGGCTGGCCCAATTCTCATTTTCACCCTAAGAAGATAATAAGAAATGCATTAAAAAGAGTTATGTATACAGGTGTTCATTAGAGAGTTTATTATAGTTTTTTAAATAGTTGATAATTTAGAAATTGGTCAATTTAATGTGATATGCCTATTTAGTGGAAAACTATACAATCATTAAAAGACATATTTTTGAAGATATTTAATGAAATTGGAAAATGATGTCAAGTTAAATAGCACAATACCAAACTCTATATAGATAGTGTTGTTCATATTTATTGAAAAAGGAAACAAATCAATTTATAGCTTGGTAATAAGGAATTTTAAAATTTCAAGTATAGGGCCAACAATTGAAGCAGAAGGTAATTTTCTGGGTTAGAGTTATCCTTAGGTTAGGACTAAGTCACAGATAAAAACTTAACAGCACTCCTACAGATTTCTAGTTCTTTTCTAAAACTCACGAGGCCAATCAAATTAGGTTCTCTGATCCAGGCTTTAAAACAAAATCTCTCTTGGGCAATATGGTAGATGAAGAATTCCCCATATATGTTCCTTGGTCCCTAGGCTGAAGCTTCTAGGCTTGTGATATTTTGATGACTGACTAAACATCCACTTCTTTCTTAAGCCCCACAATGGCTTCTACCAGGTGAGATACCTTCACAAACTTCCATCTCCAGGATTGATAAGAGACCTACAGACTTGGCCCTGGGGCTTAACACCCACGACTTGTCCTCCACTGGAGATGGGTGCTACTCTCAGGTGGGCATTTTCTTTTCCTGACTTTGTGTAGTTAGGAAATGGACCTAAGTGAATCAGTAAATAAAGGGTCACTTCATCTTAAATCCCTACCTGCCTTCATATTTGTCCAGCATGAGACTTCTGACATTCTTTTTAGAGGGCTTCCCACGCGATTCATTTGGAATAGGAGAATCTAAAGCAAGATTATGGTCTGATTGCTTACCCTTTTACCAACATTACTCAGCATCCATGCTCATTCAATAACCTTCCATTCTTGTTCGTAGCGAGGTATGATGACAGGAAACCATACCTCCAAATGATCCAAGTAATGTGATACTTTTGGAGGGCAAATCATTCCTAAAACCACACAGACACACACACAACATACACACACACATCAAATAATCCCTAATATAAAAATAGCTCTTAAAAATCAACCCACAAAAAAAAAAACTCCTTAACCTCCAATAGAAAATTAGGTAAAAGGCATAAAGAGATAATTACACTAAAGAAGAACCCAAAAGACCAATACATGTGAAAAAGAATATTTAGTCTCTCTGATAATTAAAGAAAGATCAATTAAACCACAGTTAAATATATTGTTTGCCTATCAATTTGGTGTTTTTTATTATATGATAATATTCAATAGCAGCAAGAGAATAGCTTCATGGGTACCATCATGTCTTCAGGTGTGGGTGTAGAGAAGTGTAACCTTTCTTGAAAGCAATTCAGCAGTATGTATTAAGAAATATCAAGAGATTTGTTTTCTTTCACCTAATAGTTTAATTTCTAGGAATCTGATACAAGTATCAGCAATGTTAACAAAGATTTAATTATAAGCTTTTTCATTACAGTAGTATTTATAATGATAAGGAATCAGATACACCCTACCTGCCCAATAATAAGAGACTAGTTAAATTGGGGCATGTTTATACTGTGAAATATTATGAAGCCATAAAAGCAATCATATTTATAGGCTAGCCACTACTAATCCTTTAGCTATCTTCTCACTTCTAGAAAGTCTTACCAGGTAGGTGCTACTCTCATATTTTCTATTCCATGTTATGCTACTACCTCATTCCATTATAGTTGCTTTTTAATTGCATGTCTTCTCATTCGACTACAAACTCCAAGAGGGCAAGGGCTATGTCTATTTTTTAATTAGATATATCCCAAGTGCCTGGAAAAATACCTGACACATTGTAAGCACTTAAAAAATAGTTGCTAAGTAAATATTAAATAATTTGAGGAAATTGTCATGATAAAATTTTCCATAAAGAAAACAAGATACAAAAAAATGTGTAAAATCTGATCCAAACTCAGAAGATAAAGTGGAGATATTATGTGTGTATATAGTCATATATATATGTATATATACTGAAGAAGAAACAAAACTGCTTGTATTTGTGTGGTATCTGGATGATAGGAATGTAAGTTATTGTTATTCTCCTTTTCAAACTTTTATACATACATTTTCTGCAATAGGCATATATGTATTACTTTTGTAAACAAAGAAAAAAAGTTTACTAATTCCCAATGCAAAACTGAGTGAAAAATCTCCAGAACTAAATTTCAGTACATTTCTAACTTCTCCATCATTCGGAGTTTTTTTCCTACCCTTAAAGTCTTTTTCTTTTTGTAAGAAAAAAAAAATTCTACTATTAACAACATTTTAAAAAACAAATGGCATATGAAAATTGTACTTTTTTCTAGTCTCATGGGAGATTGTGTGTGTGTGTGTGAGTGTGTGTGTGTTTGCCACTAGGATTTTCTAGGTCTGAAACTAAACTCAGTTATCACTGATAATGACTGCTCAGGCCACCTACTCAGACAGGGTGTGTTTGGAAACTCGCCCTGTGAATTGGGTGAGCTAACAGTCTTCCATCATGCCTTCTGGCTCACTGTGCATTCCAGTGTGCAGAGGTAGTTGTCCTATTTGCTCTGGTTACCAATTTTTAAAATGCAGCAACACAACAAAAATTATAGGAAGAATGAAACCTTTGAAGCAGGAATCATTAAATATTCATGCTATTACTTGAAAATTAAACAAAGACAACTTTTCCCCCTAAAATGTGTAGGTATAGATTACTTGAAGTTTAGTTTCCTACTTTTTATAGATACTATTGACTACAATTTATGATAATATTAACTGTGATTTATTTATTCCAGTATTTATGCACAACACCGAACACTTGTTCAAGTGCCACAAATGACAAAGGGGACATTTTGAAGGTCAAAAAGTACTTCAAGGACAAAGAAAACGATGGTAAAGGATGAGAGAGAAGAGTCTCATGGTGAATAGAGAAAGGGCACTTAGGTAAAAGAGCACTGCCTTGACCCATTAAAGGTTGAGTCTTCCCTGAAGGAGGTCACTAACTCAAAACTCCTCATCACATTCACTCTGAGGAGAGGCACTCTGCCTTGCCCCTCATCTGGGGAACTGCAGCCTCGTCCTCCTCCAGACTTCACCAGCCCTCTATTTCCCAGCCTCCCAAACTCTGCAGGCCTGCAGGTAACCGCAGAGATGTATCAGCACAATGCAACTGAGGGCCTGCAGAATCTGTCCACATGAGCCCAGCATGTTCTAGGAAGTACAGGAAAGAATGCTTGGTCCCTCCCGAGAGCTCAGCAGTGTCAGGACAGCTGGAGCCATGGAGCATTTGGTCTGTAGAATAAAGCAACCCCCTGTGATCATATCTGGCTCCACTCCATAGGCCCCAAGTGCCTACTTCTAAATTGGATGCTGCAGTTTTGAATTATAATGGTCTCTACAATCAAGATACATAATATTTATCAGTTAGGAAAAGAGACTGTGTGAGTGGGGGGTACGGAGTACTTCAGGCTTTCACTCAGAGTAGTGATCCTAACAACTTATTGTGCTTTCTATGTCACTCTCTTTAAGATTTATGAAGTATATTGTTAACACCTTTTGGAAGACATTATCAAAACTCTTAAAATGAAAATAAAAATTTATAAATTTGTCCCAGCAAATATTCTTCTAAAAAATTACTCTAAGGAAATAATCAGTAAACAAATCCTTATGCACAAGGTTATTTATCAAAGTGTTGCTGTAATACCAAACTATGAGAAACAATCTATGAAGTGAGATTAAATAAATGATGGTACATACACACAATAAAATATTATTGACCCATTAGATACTAAAATGCAGTCATCTTTATTATTAACTTAGAAAGAGGTCTAGACTTCATCAAATGAAAAATTTAGGCTAAAAATAGAATGCATGGTATGATCCCATTAAACTTAAACATATACATAGAAAAGAGTCTAGAAGCTTCTCAACCAAATTATTAGCAATATTTATCTCTGGAAATATTGTGGGTAAATATCACTATCTTCTTTATATATTTCTATTCTGACTGAACAAAGCATTAAATAAAGCAAGTGAAAAAGAATCCAACCCTGCCTTCTGAGACACAGAAAGTTTATTATTAGAATGATCATTTGAATAGCCTAATATCCCATTTTTCTGTGTAACATGCTGTTTGTGTCTGCACTGGGAAGCATTATGATCCTGGCTTGAGTTTGAACCAAGCAGTAGGCATACAGATATGACATATTTTATTCTCCAACTTACTAGCTCTGGAGTGTCAGGAAATCATACTGACTACAAGTTGAATAAAATCAGTCCAAATAGCATTAGCATCTTATCTCCATGCTGTCAGAATATGCCCATAATCTTCCAACTGCAATCTGGCAACCTCATGGATGAATAGTTCTAATCATCAGAAGATTCTTATTCAGGGATTAAAAATACATGGCATGGCTACCACCACCACCTCCTCTCACAACCTTGGCAGACATCATTAATCACACTTTGTCCTGTGAACCCAGATGTGGCCTCAAAATCTTTTCCAACACAGCTGTGCTCCAGGCAGCCCCTATCAATCATTTATTTCAACTCAAGTTGAAACCTATTAGCCATATCTGCTCTGATTACTCTGGCTGCAACATTATTATTCCTTTGACTGGTTCCCAGACTACAGAGTTGAGAAGCATGACCACTTTCCTTCTCTAATGATCTCTCTTCCCTTAAAATGTCTAGGACTTATAAAGGTGTCACTGACATAAGGTTAATTCTCCAAGCAGCCTGTTTTAAAAGGCCCTCTACCTCCAGCCCTGAACCACATACAAGAACTATCTCTTTTCAAGAATTACAGGACAAAAATTTGAACCCTATTTTCCCTATGATGGCTGCATTTATATTCCATATAGAATAATAGAATATTAAGAACTGTCACAAATATTAATAGAAAGTAGAACCTTAAAAGGAACATGACAAACTAGAATGGCCAAGGTTGACTTATATGGAACCAGAGCAATAAAGGAATAATTTTTGTATTCCACATCCACAAAAAAATACTTCTTCCAAAAGTTTGTCTGAAGAAAGTATGGTGAAGTCCCAAACGGGGAACCTCCAAGTGTAGGACAGGCAGGATCCAGCTTCATAGAAATGATCACTTGATAACCTGGATCAATACGGCAGATTCATCACATATTTCTAACTCCCAGCCTCAAATCCCAATAAACAAACTAAAATACACACACACACACACACACACACACACAGATGCAATATCAGCCCTAGAAAAGTAGAATTGTGTCTTACCAGAAATCCAGAAATTTTGAAGAAACCCTGAAAAAACAAAGACGATGTGATCACACTGATAGAGGAAACCACTCCCAAAGTCACGTAGAAAAAATACAACTAAGGTAGTGGGAATGGTTTAATAGGAACTCCAGAATGGGAGAATACTAAAACTGGCAGAATAAAAAATTTTTAAAAATCAAAGAAATAATATAAGAAAATTTCCCAAAACTGAACAGTGACACAAGTTTTCAGATTTAAAGGCCCCACAGAATGCTAAGCAGATTGAAATAGACACATCTTGATGAAATTTCAGAATACTAAAGATAAAGAGAATGTTTCCATAGAGAAACAGAGAAAGAAAAGATTACTTAGAATTAAAAACAATATGGCGGGCTTCCCTGGTGGTGCAGTGGTTAAGAGTCCGCCTGCCGATGCAGGGGACACGGGTTCGTGCCCCGGTCTGGGAAGATCCCACATGCCGCGGAGCGGCTGGGCCCGTGAGCCATGGCTGCTGAGCCTGCGCGTCTGGAGCCTATGCTCCACAACGGGAAAGGCCACAACAGTGAGAGGCCCGTGTACCGAAAAAAAAAAAAAAAAATCAATATGGCATCAGACTTCTCAGCAGAAACACTGGTTGCTAACTGACACTAGGAAACCTCCTCAAATTTTTAAGGGAAAGGTATTTTGAACAGAGTATTTTGTTCCTAGAAAAACTAACACTCAAGTTAAAGAGCAACGACAAAAGACAATTTTAAGAGTGAGGAACTTGTTGCATTAAAGAATTTATAAGGGGATTAAAGTTCTAAAATGATAAGACAGTTGGGAAATTGTATTTTAGTTTGAGAGGAAGCAGGATTTCGATAGCTTTTAAAATAGTTCTCAAGAATATTCAGCAAATTTGCTAAAGATATACATTTAAAAAAGAAAAAGAATGGAGCAAAGATAGTCTTCTCAACAAATGGTGCTAGAACAACTGGACATCCACATGCAAGAAAATAAATCTAAAAAAAAAGAAAAAGAAAATGAGTCTAGACACAGACCTTATACCCTTCACAAAGATTAACTCAAGTTAACTCTTAATGGAGTTAACTTAATTAACTCCATTAAGAATGGATCACAGACCTAAATGTAAAATTTAAAACTATAAAACTAGAACATAGGAGAAAACCTATGATGACCTTGGGTATGGTGATGACTTTTTAGATATGACATCGAAGACATTATCCATGAAAGAAAATTGATAGGCTAGACTTCATTAAAATTAAATTTTGCTGCTCTGCAAAACACAGTATCAAGAAAATTAGAAGACAAGCCACAGACTGGGGGAAAAAGACACATCTAATAAAGGACTATTATCCAAAACATACACGTAACTCTTAACACTCAACAATACGAAAACAAACAACCAGATAAAAAACTGGGCCAAAAACCTGAACAGACACCTCACTAGAGACGATGTGCAGATGACAAATAAGCATTTGAAAAGATGCTCCATCTCATATGTCATCAAGAAAGTACACATTAAAATGAGATACCACTAGGCACCTATTAGAAGGGCCCAAATCTGGAGCACTGACAGCACCAAATGCTGGTGGGGATGTGGAGTTACGGGAACTCGCATTCACTGCTGGTGGGAGTGCACCTTGGAAGACAGTTTGGAAGTTTCTTACAGAACTAAACTTACTCCTACCAGATGATCCAGTTATCATGCTCCTTGATATTTATCCAAAGGAGCTGAAAACTTATGTCCAGATAAAAACCTACACGTGGATGTTTAGAACAGCTTTATTCATAGTTGCCAAAACCTGGAAACAACCAACATGTCCTTCTGCATCCAAGCGAATGGATACATAAACTTTGGTACACTCAGGCAATGGAATATTATTCAGTGCTAAAAAGAAATGAGCTATCAACCCATGAAGAGACATGGAAGAAACTTAAATACATACGACTAAGTGAAAGAAGCCAATCTAAAAAGGCTACATATATTATGGTTCCAACTATACGACATTCTGGAAAAGGCAAAACTATGGAGACAGTAAAAAGATCAGAGGGAATGAATAAGCAGAGCACAGAAGATCTTTAGGGAATTGAAAATGCTGTGTATGATAACACAAAAATGATCCATGTCAGGATACATTTGTCCAAACCTATAGAATGTACAACACCACGAGTAATGTCAGCTGTGGACTTTGGGTAATAATGATGCGCCAACATATGTTCATAAGTTATCCAAAATACCACTCTGGGGGAGGTGGTGTTGATAATGGGGGAGGCTATGCATGAGTGGGGACAGGGGGTATACGGGAACTCTCTGAACCTTCCTTTTAATCTTGCTGTGAACCTAAAACTGCTCTTAAAAAATTGTCTTAAAAAAAGATTATTGCAAATGAAAGGAAGAAAGGGGGAGAGGGGAGAAAGAAAGAAAGAGGGGGCTTCCCTGGTGGCGCAGTGGTTGAGAGTCCGCCTGCCAATGCAGGGGACACGGGTTCGTGCCCCGGTCTGGGAAGATCCCACGTGCCACGGAGCGGCTGGGCCCGTGAGCCATGGTCGCTGAGCCTGCGCGTCCGGAGCTTGTGCTCTGCAACGGGAGAGGCCACAACAGTGAGAGGCCCGCGTACCGAAGAAGAAGAAAAAAGAAAGAAAGAAAGAAAGAAAGAAAGAAAGAAAGAAAGAGGGAGGGAGGGAGAGAGGGAGGGAGGGAGGAAACAACTTCCTTCAGAAGCTTAGTTAAGGAGCAGTGAAAAGTCATTACCCTCAGACAACCATGTAGTGACTTACGTGAAATGAGCCTGTTCTGAAGTCCAGTTTCCTATATTTGGAACTTTGAGTTTTATGTTCTCAGCAGATATGGCAAGTGCTCTGTTCTTGTCCCCTTTTCCATGGCGAGGGCAAAGGGCACACAAAAAGATCTACTTCCCTACAGATTCCTCATCGTCACCAAAAGAATAGCTGGTTTCCTGTGAAGTTGTATGAGACCCTCTTTCACCTGTGGAATTAGGTGACAGGAAAGGGCATTGTTTGCCCTACACAGCAGTAGAGCACTGGCTTCCTCAAATAACCACATAGATAAAAGGGTTGTTTGTGTGCTGTCTCCCTTACCATGGTGTATATGAAGTGTCATTCATTTACAGTATTTTCCTGATCCCACAATATGTAAACAGGAAGATGGTCCAAGGGAATCATGAGGTAACCTTCTGGTAAAATAATAACAGCTAGATTTGTGTCCAAAGTGCTTTCACATAATTCTGATTCAACCCTCACAAACAGCCCTGTGAGTTGGGAAGGACAGATATAATTATTATCTATTATTTTACAGAAAGATAATTTTCATCCCAGAACATTTAATAAACGTCAAAGAACATTCAGCAAGTCAGTCAGGCTGGCTTCATAAGCACCTCCTGTGTGTCAGTAATTACTGTTCTGAACACGGTCCAAAAGCTGGGAAGTCCCTCAACAGGGGGACTAGCAGGGAGAGACAGGTGACAAACACACGTCTTAGTCCTTTCGGGCTTCTATAACAAAATGCCACAGACTGGGTGGCTTATAAACAACAGAAATGTATTTCTCACAGCTCTGGAGGCGGGAAGTCTGAGATCAGGGTGCCAGCATGGACGGGTGAGGGAACCTATTCCAGGCCGCTGACTTCCCTCTGTGTTCTCATGTGGTGGAAGGGGTGAGAGATCTCTCTGGAACATCTTTTGTAAAGGCACGAATACCACCCACTTCCCTAAGTCACCACTTCTTAATACCATCAGCTTTGGGGTTAAGATTTTAATATATAAATTTGGGATGGGGGCACACATTCAGACCATAGCAGCACATACAGATAATTTCAGGCACTGGTAATTGCCACGAGGAGAATAAATAAGTCGCAGATGATGACCTGAGCTGTGGTAGGTGGGGGGTCTCTGCTTTGGCTCTGGTGCAGCTGGGGAAGTTCTTTGAATTGAGTCCCGGATGTTGAGAAGGAGGCAGGTGTGTGAAGATCTGAGAGAACAGCATCCCTAGCAGAGGAACAAATAGCTTAACTTGGCATGTTAGACAGGTAGAATCAGGACCAATGGAGCTGGGATACAGTGAGCAAAGAGGAGGTCAGGAACAACTGAGGTCTGAGAGTTAGGTAGGGGTGTAAAGCTTTGTGAACGATGGTAAGGAGTTTGGGTTTTATTCTAACTGTAATGGGCAGTTATTTTTAAAAAACGTTGTTATTAAGATATATTTTACATATCTAAGAATTCACCTATTTCAGGTGTGCAATTCAATGATTTTTTAAATAATTCAACTAAGGGGTGCAACCATCACCATAAATCTGTTTTAGGACACTTTTAACATTATCATGATTTATTTTGTTGTTTTAGCCTGGATCCTGTGTTCTGCCGACAAGGTCCTATCTTTTTTTGAGCAATTCCTTAGTTTGTGGCACCATGAATTGTTCCAGGCTTATCTTGTATTTCCCCACCTTGGCCCAAAGATCGACCAACAAGATCCCTCATGCCCACTTACAGTTATTCCCTGTTCCCACCTATCCCCCTGCAACTGCTAATCTAACTTCTGCCTTTTAGAATTTGCCTTTTGTAACATTTCACATAAATGAAATCATAGCGTATATGGTCTCTTGTGTCTGGCTTCTTTCACTTGGCATAATGTTTTTAAGTTTCCATAGCATGTGTCAATAGTTTGTGCCTTTTTATTGCCGAACGTGTTCCACTATATGGATATACCAGCATTTGTTTATCCATTTACCTGTTGAGGAACATGCAGGTTGTTCCAGTTTACAGCTGCTATGAATGATATTGCTATGAACAGTTGCATGCAAGTCTTTGTGTGGACAGATGTTTTCATTCCTCTTGGGTAGCTACCTAGAAGTGGAATTGCTGGTTGGAATGGTGGGTTTATGCTTAACATTTTGAGAAACTGCCAAACTGTTTTCCAAAGTGGCTGCACTATTGTACATTCCCACCAGCAATGTATGAGGTTCCCATTTCTCAGCATACACACCAACATTTGTTGCTGTCTTATTTATGATAGTCCTTTCTAAGTGAGTATGAAATGGTATCTCATTGTGGACTTAATTTGCATTTCCTTAGTGACTAATGAAGCTGAGAATTTTTTCTGTCCTTATTACCAGTGGACAAGTTGTAAGCAAGGGAGAGATATATCTTATGCTTTAAAGCTCAATCTTGTTGCTAAATGGCAGCTCGACTAATGACAGGAGACTAGTTAGGAGACAGCTGCAGTAATCCAGAGGGAGGTGATGGTGTCTTGGACTCAGGTTATCATAGTAGAAGTGAAGAGGAATTGGAATGAAGATACATTATGGGGGCAGAGCCAACAGAGTTGGCTGATGAATTGGATGTGGGGTGTGAGTGTGTGGGAAAGAGAAGTATTTAGCTGAACCACTGTGTAGGTAGTGGTACCATTTATAGCCTTGAGAAAGGTTTATAGGGCGTAAATATGGTGATTACACTGGGGGCTGGTAATCAGTACTTATTTTAGTCACATTACATTTTTGGTTTTTATTACACATCCAAGAGGAAATGTTGAGTATGTAGTTAAATATGAGGGTCTGGAGCTCAGAGGAGAGGTATGGGCTGGAGATATAAATTTGAGAGTCATCAGCATATGGCTAGTATTTAAAGCCTCAGGACCTAAGGAGAAAATGTAGAGAAAAGGAGAATAGGGTGGAAAATGAAACCTCAGGGGCATTTCGAAAGAGTTGCTTACAGAGATAAGAGGGTAAGCCTGACAATTTGAAAGCTGGGATTGGGGTGAAGACAGGCTAAGGGAAGCATCTAGAAATATGTTCAGTGGATTAGTGAGTCTATACCTGTCTTGTCCTGTCCTGTAGTCACTAGCCACCTGTGGCTGGTTGAGCACTTGAAATACGGCTCATCGAATTGAGATGTGGGTAAATATATAATGCACAGTGGATTTCAAAGATTTAATACAAGGAAGAATGTAAATTCTCCTTCATAATTTTTTGTTTCTATTTTTACTTTTTGGCCGCGCTGCACGGCACGTGGGATCTTTGTTCCCCGACCAGGGATGGGAACCTGCACCTCCTGCATTGGAAGGATGGGGTCTTCACCACGGGACAACCAGGGAAGTCCTCTTTCATAATTTTTACATTGATGACATGTTGAACTAATACTTGGATATACTGGGTTAAATAAAATTATCATTAAAATTAATTTCACCTGTTTGTGTGGTTTTTTTTTAATGTGGCTTCTACATTTTTAAATTGTATATGTGGCTCACATTCCATTCCTATTTCTATTGGGCTGGTCTATAATGTTCTGCATACAGTCTCATCCTGGTTTTCCTGAAATGTCATTGTGGCATATCTGTGTACCTTTGAATTTGTAAGAGAATTCCATAGGTATTTGCTACAAGTCTTTCTAAAGACATAGACCACGTCCACAACTTAAAAGTGCCAGTGTCTTGGGTATTTTGGATATGTGCTTACATTGTACAGGTAGACCTATATTTTAGTAAGGACAGTGCCACATGGGTCATTTGATCCTTGATGAATTGAGAAAGTGTTAAAATTCAGGTATCATATCCTTGATAATTGTAAGACTTAAGATGCTCTTGCTGACTATGAAAACAGTTCAATTAAATAAATCCCTTCTTCCATCTGGGGAAATGCAACTTGATTAAATGAAGAGAAACTTAATTATTTAATCAGGTCACAATATGAGTTAGAAATTACTTGATTTTTTTCTTTACCATCTCTGAGATTCTTAACATACCACAAAAATCAGTTATATCAAATTCTGTTCCCATTGGTATTATGATAAGAGTTTGCCTTTAGAAATAGAAAAAGTTCCCTTTGATGTGAGATCATAGAGATAAACTGTGTGGATGCAATGTGGTAAAACTCCCCCACTTTTTTCCCTGCCCCCAGTGAGTAAGGTCATTTGAACAAGGTAATACCCCCAAAGGAGTAGAACTACGTAGTTTTTTATGTTTTATAAGACAGATAACTGGGCAGATTTTACATAGGCCTCTGTGAGAACTTTTGCGATCTCAATATAGAGTTTTCCCTAATGCTTATGATTAAAATAACCAATCCAGAGGTATAGTAATAGCTTATTCCTCTAGGTCATTGAAGGGTTGGTTGGCTGTTCCACAGAGATGAATTTTCTTTGTACGTGTTACTAAGCTTTGTACATGTTACTAAGTGGCTAAGCTTTGTACATGTTACTTCTTATAACACTAAATTTTCCTTTCTAAGTACACGACCCATTGCTGGCATGGCTGCACTGGCAGAAAGTGCTAACCACTTTCATCCTTACTGAATACCTCAGAGAAGCTACTTGTTGTATAAAGACAGGTGAAATTGTCTAGAGACTAGGGAGTCTGATCCTGCTCTGCCATTAGCTTCTGATTTACCTGTTTTAGGGATTTAGGGAATGAAACCCAACCTCTCGGGCTTCAGCATCCTCACCTGCAGAAAAAAGACATCACCCTAGATCAGTAGCTCTGAAATAAACTTCAGCATGCATCAGAGGGCTTGTTAAAACACAAATTGCCCAGCCCTACCCCCAGAGTTTCGGATTGAATAGGGTCTGAGATGGGCCCTAAGAAACTGCATTTCTGATCATTTCCAAAGGGATGTTGATACTGCTGTTTTGAGGACCACTCTAAGAACCGCTGATCATCTCTGCTGTGTCCCTGTGTCCCTTGTAGCTCAGCTGGCTATGATTTTGCACATGTTAAGTGGAAGTTTGTTTGTTGGTTGTCTTACTTAATGCAGAAATTCCCTAAAGATCTCAGACAGTCCGATAACTCTAAAATAGGATTTCATAAAGCAAACCAGTCATCAGAAATTTAGACATCTCTAATTTTGATAAATGGAAACTAGATTATTAGCATTCTAAGATTGTATATAAAAATACACTTTGCAGTTTGGAGAAAAGATAATTCAGTATTAATTTCTTGTCTCAATGTACCAATTACTGTTTCTCCACCAAAGCATTACATTTCAGCTGAAATATAAATCTGGGAAAACATGCAGCACAGACTGCCTAATCACTCCCTACACAACATCCTCTGGCGTGAGAGCTCTTCTTCTTGGGTCATTTCCATTAGACAATCGTGTTTTATTTTTCATTTCTATTACAGTAAATCTGAGAATCAAAAAGATTATTTAAAATAGTGTGTCATAAAACTATCCTTATTAATTCAAATCTTTGCAATGGGAATTAACCAGTGTTTTAGTGTTTTAGCACTGCATCGAACATCATTCCTTTCCTATGTCTGATGCACAATCTAGTTTCTGGTGCAATAACTACAATACTTTGAAATGTCTTAAATCATGAGAACTTTAGGAAAGTAAATGCTAACTGTGACTCTGCTAGAGACTTGCCAGCTGTAGTTGAAGCCACTTGCTTCATTTTATTTCTGCTTCTTTATTTGTGAAACAAGAATGGCGGTTTCCCTTGTACACCGTGTTTACTGAGGACATATTTCACTTTAAGCAATATATTCCCCCAAGTTACTGACTGAGAAATGCTGGATTCCCTCTCAGAGCAGGTCCCCTTTCCCATGAGTGCAGCTTCTGAAGGTACAAACTCCACGGAGGGAAGGGAAGAAGGTGTCTCCAGCCCAATCAGCCAGCTGGACGTGAGTGGTGCAGCCCGCTAACCTCACGTCCAAGTCTCAAGCAATAATGATCATCAGCATCAGAAAAGGCCAAGAAATGCCTCACTGAAAGGACTGAAAATATAGTATTCAGTGTGGGCCAGGGCCCGGTGTTAGTAGGAATGAAAGCTGATACATCACTTCTGGAAAGCAGCTTGTCAGGAAGCATCACGATCTGTAGAAATCTACTTCCTTTAACTCAGTAGTCCTCTTGCTAGGAATCCATTTCCAAGAAAGGTCAGAGATACTGACAAAGAGTTCTATGCACAGAGAGTTACTGCAGTGCCCTTTGTAATACAGAGAAACAGAAAACATTCTAAGTTCCCAGTAATAGAGGGGTGGTGAAATAAATAATGGTTTATCAGAATTTCTTCCAAATTAGTTTAGAGGAATATTCAACGATACAGGAAAATGCTCTTGCTATGTTACATGGCGGGGACAGGGGAGGGGGGAAGCCAGATGAAAACCTATAAAACTGTATGATCATGGGTTGGAATAGGCTGTGTAGACTTAGTTAAATTGGGGATCATGGGTCCCAGAGCTCTGAATTCAGTTCCCTACATGGGTTAGAGCTGGCCCAAAGAGAAACTTGTGTGAGATTTAGAAGGCCAAAGTGACAAAGCCACCACTGTTTTCTGAAGGCATCTGTGGCCAGCTATAGTGAAGGACAGATCGAAAGGTGACTAAGAGGCTTCCAGCTCTTCTCTGCTCTGTGTCCAGCATTTCTTGCTCTGGCCTTGCTGATCACCCAACAGCGGTCTTGGGCCCAGCACCAGATGCATCTGCAGGTCCACAGAGGACACAGCTACACAGAGGCGATAGCTTTCAATAGCTTTCTTCAGACACATTCCCTTAGTGACCTCACTTTGTGATTGAATGTATGCATTTGTTTCCTCCTGCTCCTGTCATGAACTCCAAACTTAGTGGCTTAAGATGACACAGATTTACTCTTTCACAATTCTGGAGGCCAGATGTCCAAAATCCATTTCAGTAAGCTAAAGGCAATGTGTCAGCAGGGCTGGTTCCTTCTGGAAGCTCTAGGAGAGAATCTGTTTCCTTGCCTTTTTTAGCTTCTGGAGGCCACCTGCATTCCTTGGCTCAGGACCCATTCCTCCCATGGCTCCAGCTGTCATCACATTTCCTACTGCTACGGTCAAATCTCCTGCTTCCTTTTTATAAGGACACATTATACTGGGCCCACCTGCATAGTCACGATACTGTGCTTGGCTTCTTAGTTTTCTGGTTAACGACTCCCCTGCTCCACCAACATCCCCATCACGCACCTTTACGCTCCTCCTTACAACTGTGGAAGGTCCAACTCATATAGTAAATCCCATAGCATGGTGACTCTGCTCCCCGGTTTGAACCCTAACAGATAGAAATCCCAATGATGTGTGAAATGTATGTTTATGTACGTATAAAAAAGACTAAAAGGAAATATAGCAATATGTGAACAGTGCAATCTCTGGGTGGTAGGAATATAACTGCAGAGAGGACGAGGTTGAGAGGAGATGGGAGAAGCCCTGCGGAACGAGATCCAGAGCATCTGAGAAGACACTGGCTTAGCAAGGAGGAGAGACAATGTAACAGAAGGAAATGGGCATGAAAACAGGTGCATCTGTAGGTTTCTTGTGGCTCCTATTTTATCTGTGAAGTGGAAAGTGAGTTCACGTGTTAAGATGTGGGGGAAGAGGCTGGATCTGAAGTTTGAGGAGAACATCTGGGATGGTCCTTGCACAGAATGAGAGAGTGAGCTGGCTGGAAGGGCACCGTGGTATCTGTCGTGTTGAGAGCTTGGTTGAGTACCATCAGTCAGCCTGCATCTGTGATTTTCTCTAGTCACCCTCAGTAGCCGGGGTACAGGGAAGAGAAGGCAGACAGTAGGGCCATCAGAGCTGGGGTTTTCCAGGCAGCTGAGAAGGAAAGAAAATGGGGCAGGGAGTTTAAGCTCTCTAGTGCAATTTCTCTCTGTTCGCATGTGCTTTAGGGGAGGAAAGAGAAGCACAGGGTGTTAGATTGACTTATCTGAAGCCCTGGACTACTAGAAGGTGGAGCTGAAACTAACACTGCCCCCGCCTTCCTCCTTCCCCCACCCCCCCACGAACAGCACAGGGTTGTTCAAAGGGTTGTCTCCTCACCAAGTCAGAATCACCGGGGATGGGAGATGGAGGCTGCTGGTCAAAATGCAGATTCCCAGGCCCAGATCGCCTGAGTCAGAAACACAGAACAAGTGGCCCAGGAATATAACAAGCACCCCCAGGGATTCTGAAGCACAACAGGGTTTAAGGACTGTTGGGAAAGGGAAGAGTCCCTGTCTTGCAGAATTATGGCGGGGAGAGCAAGGGAGGGAGGAAGTAGTCACAGTTCAATGTTGAGAGGCAAGATACATATCTTGTGAACATCTGGGGCAGGCAGTTTGGGCATAATGGAGGTCGATGGATACCAGATGCCAGGTGGGTCTGCAGGGGTGGGTGCGGTTATGTTACAAATGCAGGAAAACCCAAGACACCGCACTCTGTTACCACACTGTTTTCTTTTTTCTCCTGCTGAAGGCTCAAGGGTATCCATAGTCCAAGCAGTATCTCTGCTTCTAAGTAAGACTTAGAGAAATTTTAATCTCCTCTCAACTCTCCTACTGACTAAATCTCAAATGCAAATGGAACTACCACAGACTCAGCAGGCTTTACCTGCAGACCTGCAGGTAGAATAGGCAGGGCTCCCTGACTCCAAGAGTGCCAGAAAGGAAATATTGTGTGCCCCAGCTGGCAGGGGCGCTGTAAGTGTTTCACAAGATGTCAACGTCCAACACCCATGCTAATGGATAGAAAGAATAGATATACTTCCATGGGTAGTAAGCCTCCTGGGATTTGCATTGTCAGTTCTAAACTAGAAATAGGTTTCATGCAGCAGAGATGTAAAGGGAGAAGCTGTCTTGTTTCTACTTCAAATTTAGCTAAAATGTGTAATCGGACACATTTATCTTAAACTCATTTTACCTATAAAACATCCCAGGTCCAGGAAAAACTTCTGTTAGTTTGATTCTGTTTTGATCAATACGTGGTTTTAACAATACCAGCATAGGCAGTCTTGAGATATTGACCATGTAATAAATGTATCTCCTCTTGCCTGCCCATGACCTGCTAGCGTCAGGGACCTGTCATCTCTTAGAAAGATGACTGTTTTAAGAAATAGGAGGAGAGGGCTTCCCTGGTGGCGCAGTGGTTGAGAGTCCGCCTGCCAATGCAGGGGACACGGGTTCGTGCCCCGGTCCGGGAGGATCCCACATGCTGCGGAGCGGCTGGGCCCGTGAGCTGTGGCCGCTAAGCCTGCACGTCCGGAGCCTGTGCTCCATGATGGGAGAGGCCACAGCAGTGAGAGGCCCACGTACTGAAAAAAAAAAAAAAAAGAAAGAAATAGGAGGAGAAACATCATTAAATGATTACTTAAATTTCCTGTTTACTGTTACTAAAATTTAGAATCTCAGTGGCTCCAAGTCCTGTTTTTGTGGTGCTCTGGATATCCTAAGTTACCTTCCCAGGTATCACAAAAATATCAACTTAATATAGCACACATGTCATTTTAAGGGTTAATAAAATTAAAAATAATACGATGCTACCAGGTCAAACTAGTTCATATATATATATATATATAAAAATACAAAGTATCTTGAAGAAAATTTCCTCAGTAAATTAGAGTGATCATCTTTTAAAACATACTGCTATATCTCAAATTTATAAATGCTTTTCCCTTTGATATGTCAAATCCATTTTGACAGATACACATGCCCATATACAAAATGATGAAGATAAAAGATGTCTATCTGAAGCATTTTTTTATAATAGCAACAGACTGGAAACAATCTAAGTGTCCACAGTGAGGAACTGGTTTAACAAACTCTGATACATCCACACCATGGAATACTATGCAGCTGTAAACAGAAAAGAAGGAAGCCAATCTCTGTATTGATATGGAAAGTTAGGAGGATATACTATTAGGTTTAAAAAAAATCAAAATAAAGCAAAGCAAAACAAAGATCAAGGTAAAGATCACAGTATAAAGCAGGCTGCTGCCTTTTGTGGAAGAAAGGGGTAATAGGTATTTGTATTTGCTGGTATCTGCACAAAGACCCTGGAAAGACACACAAGAAACAAGTAGATGAGAGGGAGGGAGACTGCTTGGTGTTTACCTTGCTAAGGTCTTTCGAATTTTGAACCATATGAATGTACTACTTGTTCAAAACAAATAATAAAATTTTAAAAGACAGAGAATGATGTAAAAATATTTGAAATGTCGTATTGATGTTAAAGGAAGGGAACATATCTGTTTATTTGATTTGTTATAGTTTCTTTCCTTCCACTGAGCACATACGATTGGTCGGGACAGATTCAGTACCCACTGGCTGATGCCAAGGCTGAGTAGGATTTTCCCCCTCCCTTATCCCTTCCTTGGCCAGTCACCAAATCTAGTCCAAGTAATTACCTGTGTAGCCCATCATTTTTTTTTTTTTTTTTTTTTTTTTTTTGCCGTACGCGGGCCTCTCACCACTGTGGCCTCTCCCGTTGCAGAGCACAGGCTCCGGACGTGCAGGCTCAGCAGCCATGGCTCACGGGCCCAGCCGCTCCGCAGCATGTGGGATCTTCCCAGACCGGGGCACGAACCTGTGTCCCCTGCATCGGCAGGTGGACTCCCAACCACTGCGCCACCAGGGAAGCCCCATCATTTCTTTTTATCCTTCACTCTCGTTGCCTAAGTTCAGGCCACCAGCTTCCCTTCCCTAGTTTATTGCCTCAGCCTTCCATGGGTCTTCCGGTCTCCAGTCTCATCCCTCCAATTCATCCTCCAGGTAGAGCCAGAGTGTTCTATTTAAAATAAAATCTGATCTTGTCCCATTCCTGTTCAAAGGCTTTGGTTATCTCCCCTTCATCTACTGCCTTCAAGATAAACTCTAACTCGTTATTCAGCACAGAAGGTTCTCCATGATCACACCCCTGATGACCTTTCCAGCCTCATTCCTTCCTGGTCCTACACTCCCCTCCCCACTGCCATATGGAAGGCATAGATGCAGCTTTCCCAACCCACCACCTCTTGTCTCCAGACCTTTCTGAGTGCTATTTCCTCTGCAAGGAACACTCCTTCTCCCATTCTTGGTTTTCTCTGGCATACTGTCATTTTTTCTTAAACTCTAGCTTTGGTAGGATCTTTGTGGGAAATCTCCCCTGACCACATCAATATATCTCACATTTTAAGAGTTAATGAAATTGAGTGATAACAGGATGCTACCTGGATAAACATAGTACAGGATTTACCAGTTTATATTTTCATATAGAACTACAGAATTTTGGAGAAAGTTCCCAGGTTATTTTGGAGTGATCAGCTTTAAACATTGTGTTATTTAGCAAAGTTGTAGATGCTTTTAGCCTTTCTGGGTTAAGCCACCTTTCTCTATGATCCTATAGCACGTTCCCCGTCCCTGCCCCCGCCCCACACACCTGCACTCCTCACATATCATAGCACTCATCACACCATTTTATAATGGTCTGAGTCCCTCACCAGACTATAAGCTCCTTGGGGACAGGGACACTGCTCTTTAATTGTTGCATCTCCAGTGCCAAGCAGTGTAACCTACATGATGTTAAGCAAGAAGTGATTAAAGGGCAACACCTCTGAGCTACTCCCTACCTACTTCTACCAGGGAGGGTGTCAAATAGTGTTGCACAGCAATTGTCATGGACTCCCTAATTCTGAGCTATGACAAAGGTCTTTACAGACCTCCAAACAGGAAATGACTCTTTTGCTTCAAAGGGCTTTAAATGCCCCCAAAGGGCTTTAAATGCATTGGAATAACCCAAAGCCATAGGGCTGAGAAACAAAATTCCACAGAGAGAACACTTGGAGAGCTTTCATAAACAAGACCTAGAGTAGTCCTTCCCAATGTTAAGAAACAGAGGGCTTCCCTGGTGGTGCAGTGGTTGACAGTCCCCCTGCCGATGCAGGGGACACGGGTTCGTACCCCGGTCCGGGAAGATCCCACATGCCGCGGAGCGGCTGGGCCCGTGAGCCATGGCCGCTGAGCCTGCGCATCCGGAGCCTGGGAGAGGCCACAACAGTGAGAGGCCCGTGTACCGGAAAAGAAAGAAAAAGAAACAAAGTCTAATCCCTCTCTGGAGCTAGTAATAAGAGACCTGCGGCAAGGAAGTCATCTCCAAACCCATCACAGGAGGACGTCACATAGATACACAACTACACTGGAAGAAAACAACCCAGTCTGGACCCAGAACTTTTCTCTTTGTTATAATAGTTAAAGAAGGATTACCAGTTTCTCTGGTGAGGAGAAATTAGAGGCTTATATCAGACTCACTGTTGGAGCCTTTATTATTTGTATACTGCAAGATGAATGAGTAAATATACAGTTTTCATTTATAGATTCAGTTATTCTTAACAAAGCTTTGTCTTAAACAACCTCTAGTTATCAATTTTATAAACACCTAGACCCAGGGACTCCTGCCAGATAATTAGAATCAAAATTCTAGTCTTCAGAATGGGCAACACTGGGTAAGTAGCTCCCCCATTTCCCTACCCCCTGTGCATTCTTCTTGCCCCACATCCCTTTCAGATTAGATCTTATTAGGGTTTATTTTTATCTCAGTGCATGACATACATACATAATTGATGCTTAAGGTTTGTTGAATGAATAAGCAAATGAATGAATGAAATATACATGCCACCTGCCAACATTTCATTTTCTACAGCTTAACATTTTATACCTTGTACCACCTTCTCCATTACAAGCGTAAAACTAATAAATGGATTTCATGTAATTCTGCTATGTTATATTAACAGCTAGTTGTAGCTCTCATGCCAAAGACTGTATTTTCTTTTACCATTAATCTTTCTCCAGCTCGTGAGCTGGAAAAGTCATAATGATGGGAGTTGTCATAATAAACCCAAACAGTAATTGAAATAAGAAAACGGAGGAAGAAAATTGAAAAAGAAAATGTCTCTCTCACAGCACCACAGATAAATGACCCTATTCTCTCCCGATTCCAAATCCACAAGGTTATATTTGTTCTTATCAAGATCATTAGGTACCAAAAGACCATATGACATTAGTGGGAATGATATTTTTAATAGGAGTAATATATTTATAAATAAAAGAGCATACCTCTTATTTCTGCAGGTTCTTGTCTAATTTGCAAAACTTTAAAAGTTAAAATGCATTTAAGATACTTAATATAAAGTTTGTATGAATGAGACATTAAAGTAACCTGCCTTAGTCAATTTTCTTAAATCGAGATAAATAATTACTTCTAATAAAGCAATCAAGGACTTGAATGAGAACAGGTTTAATGCTAACTTAGTTCAATATTAACTTGGGGATTTAAAAGATTCTTTCCATAGCTCTTTTCTCCTCTTTTTTAAAAACAAGATGTTTTCAAAGTCATTTTGATAAGTTACATCCTTCTGTCATTCCAAAGCATTTAGCATACAATGAGAATTACTAGAGAATATAGAGAAATTTATAAGACTGCTAAATCATTCTGACACCTTCTGGGTCCTGATGGATTTAGTAATGAGCTCCACAATGAGATCCCAGACAAATTAAGTAATGAAGCGCTTGATCCAGAGGAAAAAGTGTGGCCTTATTCCGAAGTGCCAAGAACTTACTTTGGAAAGATGGCCCTAACCACTCTGGCCATTTAGCAGTGACGCCCTAAGAAGGCATTACTTACGTTAAACTGATATTAATTTCATACTGTCTCCTTCCACAACTTCCTTGTTCTTGCCCTGATGCTTACCTCCCTCCAAGTAAGTTAATAACAGAGAACGATGATCTTGTCCCAACATTTATGCTTTAATTTAGGGGAGTGGAACACACATTCTTAAAATAGAGAAATTATTTCTTCTCCAATCTCTTTATTTTTCTCTAGCTTCCTGAAAGTGACTACTTTACATTCAGCCCAACTCTTAGACAAAAATAAGAAATCAGAGAAGTAGTGGGTTAACTCCAGATTCTCAATCCTGGCTGCACACTGGAATCATCAGGGAGCTCTTAAAATTGTCCCATGCTCAGACACCATCCCAGGCCAATGATGTCAGAAGATCTGGGGCTGTGGAGGCTGGATCCAGAGATCTGCTTCTAAAGTTCTCCGAGAGATTCCAGTGTGTCACCAGTGTTGAGAATCTTTAGGAGAGCTGAATCAAGTTGATGGGGTGTGCTTTGAATGACCAAAAACTCAGTTCATTCAGCACTCCGCCCACAGGTACCATTGGGCCTTCAGATGCTCTAGCAACCTATGGCATACAAGAACCTGAAGGATGATCTATATCTAAGAAAATATCCATGAAAAGACTTTTACTTGGTTTAATTTAAAAGACTTCAAATTCATGCACCACGCTAGTGTAGGGACTCTCAGTCACCTACCATAACAGGAGGAATCAGATAAAAAAGTAAAGCGTTGCTATGAACCCAAGGTTCCCAACACCAACTTTTTCATCAAGTTAGTTTCTCTCTGCAGAGAGATCTGCCAAGACCTCATGGACCTCTAAAGGGTCAATGCAAAAGACATAAAAACCTACTGGGAAAATTAAGCCAATCTCTTCTTTAAGAGGAAATAAGGGAAGAAAAGTTCTATCCAACTTGAAGGAGATGATGCTGCACTGCTATATCACCCAAGGCTGTAGCCCGCACCCAGGGTAACTTTCTGACACCTTAAAATTTCAGGGTTAGAGGACTGGTGATGTGGCAGATGACCAGGAGCAAGATGGCACTTTCAGGGAGCTGCAACTGATTTCATGGAGGGATTCCTAGATGGCTTTTTCAAGGACTCTCCCTCACACTGAAGTGAGACCATTAAACTCATAAGCCCAGTGCCCAGTGGGCCAGATGTATGATCATCATGGTGGGTAAAGCTACACTGTATGGTTGGGTTGTATCTGCTCCTACAGCAATGCCTGCAGTACTGTCTCCATTATTAAGGCCAGTTTGACTCTTTTGGATTCCTACTTCAAGAATGTTTGCTGTGTAGACCTGTCCTAAGCCCAATTCACAGGAATGAGCAAGATTTTCTCCACATTTATTTATCTTTCTTTTTAACTGTAAAATATAAGCTTTTTGAGGATAGGGCCTTTGCTTTGAAGTCCTCGGCAAGCATTAAAGAGCAAAATTTCTTTGGGGGTCTCTGTTTCTCTATTAATTTAACAATATCTGGTATAGGTTCTAAATTTTATAGTTTTGCTATTAACCAACACATTTGGCCAGGATTTTATTTTATTTATTATTTTTTTAATTTAATTTTTAAAATATCTTTATTGGAGTACTATTGCTTTACAATGGTGTGTTGGTTTCTGCTTTACAACAAAGTGAATCAGCTATACATATACATACATCCCCATATCTCCTCCCTCTTGCTTCTCCCTCCCACCCTCCCTATCCCACCCCTCTAGGTGGACACAAAGCACCGAGCTGATCTCCCTGTGCTATGCGGCTGCTTCCCACTAGCTATCTATTTTACATTTGGTAGTGTATATATGTCCATGGCCAGGATTTTATTTTTAATGAAAATACCCAGGGTTAGAAGGTTAATCTGTACAGACTTCCTGAAAGACAACTTTTGTGATATTGATTTTTTAAAAAAAAAAAACCTCTTAAAATATGCATACCCATTCACTCAGAATTTCTGCTTCTAAAAAAAGTGTCCAAAGGAAATAAATATATATATAAATAAGCATATGTGCCAAGATTAACTATAAAGGAGTTCACTGCAGTGTTGTTTATAATAGGAAGTGTTTGGAAATAACCTAAATGAAGATAGATTGGTTAAAAATATTATGGCACATCTGTAATGACCCTTGGGTCCACAGGTTTCCTTGGTGGTACCTTAGGGGCCACAGGTAGGTAGGGAAGGAATAAAGTCAGTGGGAGCTTAAGTGAGTGGGACCCTGTATCTCCCATTCCTGCTTCAACTTCAAAAGCTTGAATTTTATGTTTCATGTAGGGTGGCTCCTTTTTCAAAATTAGTTCTGCTGCCAAAAATAGCTGGAAACTGTCTGAACATGATTGAAATAGATGTCTACAATACCTTGTAAAGTGGAATAAAGCAGACTGTAAAACTACCTCAGTTTCACCTCATTTTTGTTTCTATGCATGTATATGTATATAGACATAAAAGATACACACACACCAGGGATTTATACAGCAACGATCATGTTATTCTTTTGAGTAATAGGAAAAATGTTATTTTTAACTTTAAAAATGTTTTCTACATGATCCTCAACATTTCAAGTTTTTCAACCATTATGATCCCTAAATCAAGTCAATAGTTAACTATCAACTCTTCATCTTAAGACTATAACTTTAAAAAAAATCTTGAAACTAATTGTTGTCTATCGCTTTCAGAGGTAGAGAAACTGAGGAATGAAATGATACTGTGAATTACTGCAAAACTGAAAAACCACCACAGATCCCACAGATAGTTTCCTTTTCAAGTTATGTTTCAAGTGTTACCACAGAACCGTTCAGTTTTTCAAAGTTGGATAAATTAGTTGGTAGGCAGAGGAAAACCATATGTTTCCACAGTAAAAACAAAATTCTAACATGTTTTGTACTCATTGAAATTATAAGAGCAAAGAGATGTTAATGAAAAGTTCATATAACCAGAGGCAGATGGCAAGGTAAGAGGAAACCAGTGGGAAGGATGATGTGTGGCCATTATGAACAGCTGAGGATGGCAGAGAGCAGCATCTTCATCTGGGCATCACAGGCACTGGAGGCATGTAATTCAACTCTAAATGATGGCAGTGGTGATGACGATGATGATGGTGATAGTGATGGTAACACTAACATTTACTGGGAGAGTACAATGTGCCAGGGACTGTACTAAGTACTTTACAGGTATTAGCTCTTAATTCTCACCACACCCTTATGGGGTAGGAACTATTATTAGTACCAGTTTCCTAAAGTAGAGACTGAGGAACAGAAAGACTACACAATGAGCACTGATGCCAGGATTTGAAATGCTTCTTTCATTTTTTCTTTGTAAGATCTTTATTGGAGTATAATTGCTTAACAATGGTGTGTTAGTTGCTGCTGTATAACAAAGTGAATCAGCTACACATATACATATATCCCCATATCTCCTCCCTCTTGCATCTTCCTCCCACCCTCCCTATCTCACCCCTCTAGGTGGTCACAAAGCACCGAGCTGATCTCCCTGTGCTATGCGGCTGCTTCCCACTAGCTATCTATTTTACATTAGGTAGTGTATATATATCCATGCCACTCTCTTACATTGTCCCACCTTCCCCTTCCCCCTCCCTGTGTCCTCAAGTCCATTCTCTACATCTGCATCTCTATTCCTGTCCTGACCCTAGGTTCTTCAGAACCACTTTTTTCTTTTTTTTTAGATTCCATATATATGTGTTAGCATATGGTATTTGATTTTCTCTTTCTGACTTACTTCACTCCACATGACAGACTCTAGGTCTATCCACCTCACTACAAATAACTCAATTTCCTTTCTTTTTATGGCTGAGTAATATTCCATTGTATATATGTGCCACATCTTCTTTATCCATTCATCTGTCGATGGACACTTAGGTTGCGTCCATTTCCTGGCTATTGTAAATAGGAAATGCTTCTTTCATTTTATTATCAGCACACTAAATCTAAAAATACAAATGAGATTATTGTCATTGGAACACATGGAGGCATAATGACAAAAGATCTTTGATGCCAACAGACTTAGGTTCTGATCTGGATCTGATTTTCCTCTCTGAGGCTCAGTATCCTCATCTGTAATGGGGGCTAATACTACTCATCCTGTAAAGATGCTGTGAATAAGATTTCATGTGTAAAACCTTGGCCCAGAGTGTGCTGCAAGTGGGTATAGAATAAATGGAAGCTAATAAGGTTATTAAAGCAAGAAAATGAAGCAAGTGAAGGGACTTAACTGGATAGTATTTTAAGTTATTTTACTACTTTAAAAAGTAAATGAATAAATGAACCCAGGAAAAAGTATGCTTTTATGGTGACTACATAATTTACTATATAAACCAGGAGACTTTAGAGAAGAAAGGGGTTCTATTAATAATTATTCTGAGATAACAGGTATAAGCAGACTTTGTCCTGGGCAAACCAGGTTGTGCAGCCATCTACTGGTGAGCAGTCTTTCTGAGCCCACAGCTGTGGGACCTTTCCTGGGCCTTCACCTGGCCCACCAGCCCCTACTTCAGGATGGTCATGAGCCCAGGGAGGGAGGGGCACCAAAGAGGAAACTTTCTAGCCTGTACATAAGCAAATGCAGGAGACTGTGAGTTTATATTGCCTTCTGCTTAGATGAACTCTGTTCTTAAGAATTATCTTAATTATTAATTATTGAAAAAACCAATTCTCATCCAGAATGCATGTTCCAGTATGACATCTTGTCATACGATCACCCATCCCTCTGTGGTCTTTGAAAAGAAAGACTATACAAGCTCCTAGGTAGAAATTTAAAATCAAACCTCACATACACATCCTCCTTCAGGAGCCTCTGTTGCCCCAACAGCTGTGATTTCGCTGCATGTGCAATGTGCTTTCTGAACTTATGTAGCTCTTGCAATGACACGGTACTTGGCTTGCAAATAGCACTTCCCATTCACAGGATCATAGTATAGCAGAGCTTGCAGGCATTCCTTAGTCCAATCCCTTCATTTCAGGCTGAGAGATCTCAAGTGACTTAACTTAGCTAAAGCCACACACCTAGCTAACTTCAGAAGAAGATCCAGAACCCGAACCCAGGATGGAGCTCAGAACACACTATTTTTTTCATTGCTTTACACTTGCTTCCCTGAAAAATAGCCCTACCAGCTCAAAGAGCAATATAGTAATTCCAAAAATAACACATGATTTCAGACATTTCAAGGTTATTAGTAGGAATTGAATATTTCTCCCATTGTAGTGTGTAGCATTCTTATAATTAGACATATTTTTCAGTTTTTACTGGGAGAAAATTAAAATTAGATTTATGTTTAAATTCTCTGTATTGGCCAGGTAATAAGGAGGCTAAATAAAACATGTGCAGCAAAGGCCAGATGATAAACATAGCCTCTAAGTTGGGACATTTATTTCCAACATTGACATAGATGGGAATATTTTTTTAAAAATCAGATATCCCAATCCAGAGTAAGGAAACCAGGAAAGAAAGACTGATAGTCATTAATCTGGTGGCGTGGGGATGCCAGTCCAGGTATAAAAATGAAAAGTAACCTAAGTCGGTTATTTGTTTGGTTTCTATTGTTTAGAATTTTCATTTTCCCAACCTTTGTATTCAGTATGGTGGGATAAGATAAGACAGGAGGCTGGGGTGAAAGAGAACTGGATGAATGCTGCTTGCTGGGACACTGGGTAATGTCAATGAACAGTTTTTTAAACAACAAAAAAAAGTATTCTGCCTCAAATACATATTCCTTCCTAAATAGGAGAAGAGAGATGGCTTAATTGGGAATAAAAAAAAAGAACACCAACAAATGGATTTATTTGCAAGATACTGGATTCCTAGACATACTTGGCCTAGCCCTACTGAACTTTTTCTCCTCTGACAAAACAAATTCCAAATTCTCTGGACTCTTCTTAAATTGGATTTAAAATACTCAATGAGCCAGGGAAATCAGTCAATACAAAGAAATAAAAGGCATCTAGATTGGAAAGAAAGAAGCAAATCTATTTCTATTTGCAGATGACACGATCTTATATACAGAAAATCCTAAAAAATCCACCAAAAACACTATTAGAACTAATAAACAAGTTCAGCAAGGTTTCAGTGTTAAACATTGATATTCAAAAATCAATTGTATTTCTATACATTAGCAGTGAACAATCCAAAAATGAAATTAAAGTCACAATTACAGTTATACAGCATCAAAATGACTAAAATACTTAGAAATAAACTTAACAATAGAAGTACAACATTTGTACACTAAAAAGTACAAAACAATGTTGAAAGACTTAAAGAAGACCTAAAAAAATGGAAAGGTATCCCATTTCATGAAACTAAGGACTTAATATTATTATTATATTAATATATTAATATTATTAAGAGGGCAAATCTACAAATTGAGTGCAATCCTTGTCAAAAATCTCAGGTGGCTTTTTTGCAGAAACTGACATGCTGATGATAAAATTCATGTGTAAATGCAAGGCCCTAGAAAAACAAAATCGATCTTGAAAAAGAAGGACAAAGTAGGAAGACTCATGCTTCCCAATTTCAAAACTTACTAGAGCTGCAGTAATTAACATAGTGTGGTACTGGCATAAGGACAGACATATAGATAAATGGAATAGATGTAAAAGTCCAATTAATTTTTTGTAATGTGCCAGACAATTCAACAGGGGAAAAGAGTCTTTTCAACAAATGGTGTTGGGACAAATGGACATTCACGTGGAAGAATGAAGATGGATCCCAATTTCACACCATATACAAAAATTAATGGAAAATCAGAGACTAGATGACCCAAAACCTATGGGATGCAGCAAAAGCAGTTCTAAGAAGGAAGTTTATACCAATAAAATCTCACCTCAAGAAACAAGAAAAAACTCAAATAAACAACCTAACCTTACAACTAAAGCAACTAGAGAAAGAAGAACAAACAAAACCCAAAGTTAGTAGAAGGAAGGAAATCATAAGGCTCAGAACAGACATGAATGAAATAGAAACAAAGAAAACAATAGCAAAGATCAATGAAACTAAAAGCAGATTCTTTGAGAAGATAAACAAAATTGATAAACCTTTAGCCAGACTCATCAAGAAAAAAAGGTGGAGGACTCAAATCAATAAAATTAGAAATGAAAAAGGAGAAGTTGCAACTGACACTGCAGAAATACAAAGGATCATAAGAGAATACTACATGCAACTATATGCCAATAAAATGGACAACATGGAAGAAATGGACAAATTCTTAGAAATGCACAACCTTCTGAGACTGAACCAGGAAGAAATAGAAAATATGAACAGACCAATCACAACTAATGAAATTGAAACTGTGATTAAAAATCTTCTGACAAACAAAAGCCCAGGACCAGACGGTTTCACAGGTAAATTCTATCAAACATTTAGAGAAGAGCTAACACCCATCCTTCTCAAACTCTTCCAAAAAATCACAGAGGAAGGAGTACTCCAAAGCTCATGCTATGAGGCCACCATCACCCTGATACCAAAACCAGACAAAGATATCACAAAGAGAAAATTACAGGCCAATATCAGTGATGAACATAGATGCAAAAATTCTCAACAAAATACTAGCAAACAGAATCCAACAGCACATTAAAAGGATCATACACCATGATCAAGTAGGATTTATCCCAGGAATGCAAGGATTCTTCAATATATGCAAATCAATCGATGTGATACACCATATTAACAAATTGAAGGAGAAAAACCATATGATCATCTCAATAGATGCAGAAAAAGCTTTCAACAAAATTCAACATCCATTTATGATAAAAACCCTCCAGAAAGTAGGCATAGAGGGAACTTACCTCAACATAATAAAGGCCATATATGACAAACCCACAGCCAACATCATTCTCAGTGGTGCAAAACGGAAACCATTTCCACTAAGATCAGGAACAAGACAAGATTGCCCACTCTCACCACTATTATTCAACATAGTTTTGGAAGTTTTAGCCACAGCAATCAGAGAAGAAAACGAAATAAAAGGGGGCTTCCCTGGTGGGTGGTGCAGTGGTTGAGAGCCTGCCTGCTGATGCAGGGGACACGGGTTCCTGCCCCGGTCCGGAAAGATCCCATATGCCACAGAGCGGCTAGGCCTGTGAGTCATGGCCTCTGAGCCTGCGTGTCCGGAGCCTGTGCTCTGCAACAGGGGAGGCCACAACAGTGAGAGACCAATGTACCGCAAAAAAAAGAACAAAGAAAAGAAAGAAAAGAAAAAAAAAAAGAAAGAAAAGGAATCCAAATCAGAAAAGAAGTAAAGCTGTCACTGTGTGCAGATGACATGATACTATACAAAGAAAATCCTAAAGATGCTACCAGAAAACTACTAGAGCTCATCACTGAATTGGGTAAAGTTGCAGGATACAAAATTAAGGCACAAAAATCTCTTGCACTCCTATACACTAACAATGAAATATCAGAAAGAAAAATTAAGGAAACAATCCCATTTACTATCGCCACAAAAAAGAATAAAATACCTAGGAATGAACCTACCTAAGGAGGCAAAAGACCTGTATGCAGAAAACTATAAGATATTGATGAAAGAAATCAAAGATGACACAAACAGGTGGAGAGATATACCATGTTCTTGGATCGGAAGAATCAATATTGTGAAAATGACTATACGACCCAAAGCAATCTACAGATTCAATACAATCTGTATAAAATTACGAATGGCATTTTTCACAGAATTACAACAAAAAATTTTACAATTTGTATGGAAATACAAAAGACCTTGAATAGCAGAAACAATCTTGAGAAAGAAAAATGAAGCTGGAGGAATCAGGCTTCCTGATTTCTGACTATACTACAAAGCTACAGTAATCAAGACAGTATGGTACTGGCACAAAAACAGAAATATAGATCTATGGAACAGGATAGAAGGCCCAGAGATAAACCCATGTACCTATGGTAACCCAATCAATGACAAAGGAGGCAAGGATGAACAACGGAGAACAGACAGTCTCTTCAGTAAAAAGCGCTGGGAAAACTGGACAGCTACATGTAAAAGAATGAAATAAGAACACTCCCTAACACCATACACAAAAATAAACTCAAGATGGATTAAAGACCTAAAAGTAAGGCTGGACACTATAAAACTCTTAGAGGAAAACATAAGCAGAACACTTTTTTTTTTTTTTTTGCGGTACGCGGGCCTCTCACTGTTGTGGCCTCTCCCGTCGCGGAGCACAGGCTCCGGATGCACAGGCCCAGCGGCCATGGCTCACGGGCCCAGCCGCTCCCCGGCATGTGGGATCTTCCCAGACTGGGGCACGAACCCGTGTCCCCTGCATCGGCAAGCGGACTCCCAACCACTGCGCCACCAGGGAAGCCTGCAGAACACTCTTTGACAGAAATCATAGCATGTTCTTCTTTGATCCACCTCCTAGAGTAATGAAAATAAAAACAAAAATATACAAACGGGATCTAATTAAACCTAAAAGCTTTTGCACAGCAAAAGGAAACCATAAACAAAACAAAAAGACAATCGTTAGAATGGGAGAAAATATTTGCAAGCGAAGCACCTGACAAGAGATTAATCTCCAAAATATACAAACAGCTCATATAGCTCGATATCAAAAAATACAAATAACCCAATCAAAAAAAGGGCAATACGGGATTTCTCTGGTGGCACAGTGGATAAGAATCTGCCTGCCAATGCAGGGGACAAGGGTTAGAGCCCTGGACAGGGAAGAACTCACATGCCGCAGAGCAACTAAGCCCATGAGTCACAACTATTGAGCCAGCACTATAGAGCCTGTGAGCCACAACTACTGAGCCCATGTGCCACAACTACTGAAGCCTGACTGCCTAGAGACTGTGCTCTGCAACAAGAGAAGCCACCTCAATGAGAAGCCCGCGTACTGCAATGAAGAGTAGTCCCTGCTCGCCTCAACTAGAAAAAGCACACATGCAGCAGCAAAGACCCAACACAGCCAAAAATAAATAAAATTAAATTTAAAAAATGGGTAGAAGATCTAAATAGACATTTCTCCAAAGAAGACATATAGATGGCCAAAAAGCATATGAAAAGATGCTCACCGTCACTAATTGTTAGAGAAATGCAAATCAAAACTACAATGAGGTATCACCTCACACTGGTCAGAATGACCATCATCAAAAAATCTACAAATGGGCTTCCCTGGTGGTGCAGTGGTTGAGAGTCCGCCTGCCGATGCAGGGGACATGGGTTCATGCCCTGGTCTGGGAAGATCCCACATGCCGCAGAGCGGCTGGGCCCGTGAGCAACGGCCACTGAGCCTGCGCGTCCGGAGCCTGTGCTCCACAACGGAAGAGGCCACAACAGTGAGAGGCCCGTGTGCTGCAAAAAAAAAAAAAAAAAAAATCTACAAACAATAAATGCTGGAGAGGTTGTGGAGAAAAGGGAACCCTCCTACACTGTTGATAGGAATATAAATTGGTACAGCCACTATGGAGAACAGTATGGAGGTTTCTTAAAATACTAAAAATAGAATTACCATGTGACCCTACAATTCCACTACTGGCCATACACCCTGAGAAAACCATAATTCAAAAAGAGTCATGTACCACAATGTTCATTGCAGCTCTATTTACAATAGCCAGGACATGGAAGCAACCTATGTGTCCATTAACAGATGAATGGAAGATGTGGCACATATATACAATGGAATATTATTATGCCATAAAAAGAAACAAAATTGAGTTATCTGTAGTGATGTGGATGGACCCAGATTCTGTCATACAGAATGAAGTAAGTCAGAAAGAGAAGAACAAATACCGTATGCTAACACATATATACAAAATCTAAAAAAAAAAAAAAAGGTTCTGAAGAACCTAGGGTCAGGACAGGAATAAAGATGCTGATGTAGACAATGGACTTGAGGACACAGGGAGGGGGAAGGGTAAACTACGAAGAAGTGAGAGAGTGACATTGATATATATATACTACCAAGTGTAAAATAGATAGCTAGTGGGAGGCAGCCACATAGCACAGGTAGATCAGCTCAGTGCTTTGTGACCACCTAGAGGAGTGGGATAGGGAGGGTGGGAGGGAGACACAAGAGGGAGGGGACATGGGGATTTATGTAAATGTATGGTTGATTCACTTTGTTATTCAGAAGAAACTAACACAACAGTGTAAAGCAATTATACTCCAATTAAGATGTTAACAAAAAAACTAAAGATAGAGCTAATATATGACCCACCAATCCCACTCCAAGGCATATATCTTGAGAAAACCATAATTCAAAGGCATGCATGCACCCCAGTGTTCTTTGCAGCACTATTTACAATAGCCAGGACGTGGAAGCAACCCAAATGTCCATCGACAGAGGAACGGATAAAGAAGATGTGGTACATAAATACAATGCAATATTACTCAGACATAACAGGGAATGAAATAATGCCATTTGCAGAGATGTGGATGGACCTAGAGCCTGTCATACAGAGTGAAGTAAGTCAGAACGAGAAAAACAAATATCATATAATATTGCTTCTATGTGGAATCTAGAAAAATGGTACAGATGAACTTACTGGCTATGCAGAAATAGAGTCACAGATGTAGAGAACAGTCTTATGGTTACTAAGCGGGTAAGGGGGACAAGAATTGGGAGACTGGGATTGATATATATATACTACTATGTATAAACTTAATAACTAATTAGAACCTACTGTTTAGCACAGGGAACTCTATTCAATGATCTGTTGTGATCTACACTGGAAGGAAATCTAAAAAAGGGTGGATATATGTATACATATCTGATTCACTTTGCTGTACAGCAGAAACTAACAACAGTGTAAGGCAACTATACTCAGTAAAAATTTTAAAAATGAAGAAAAACAAAAGAAAAAGAAAATCAGAGTCTAAATGTAAGAACTAAAACTATAGAATAATTAGAGGAAAATATAGGGACAAGTCTTTGTGACCTTGGATTAAGCAATGGTTTCTTAGATATGACAGCAAAAGCACAAGCAACAGAAGAAAAAATAGGTAAATGAGACTTCATCAAAATTTAAAACTTTTGTGCATTCTTCACCAAGAAAGCAAAAGACAACACACAGAATCAGAGAAAATATTTGCAAATCATCTATGTGATAGTGGACTTGTATCCAGGAAACACAAAGAGCTCTTATAACTCAAAAATACAAAGACAACCCAATTTAAAAATGGGCAATGACTTGAGCAGACATATTTTCAAAGAAGACATACAAATGGCCAATAAGCATATGAAAAGGTGCTCAACCATTAGTAAAAATATTAGCCATGGGGAAACCTTCAAGATGGTGGAGGAGTAAGATGTGGTGATCACCTTCCTCCCCACAAATGCATCAGAAATACATCTACATGTGGATCAGCTCCTACAGAACACCTACTGAATGCTGGCAGAAGACCTCACACCTCCCAAAAGGCAAGAAACTCCCCACGTACCTGGGTAGGGCAAAAGAAAAAAGGAAAAACAGAGACAAAAGAATAGGGACTGGACCTGCACCAGTGGGAGGGAGCCGTGAAGGGGGAAAGGTTTCCACACACTGGGAAGCCCCTTCGCGGGCGGAGACTGCGGGTGGCAGAGGGGGAAGCTTCGGAGCCACAGAGGAGAGCACAGCAACAGGGGTGTGGAGGGCAAAGCGGAAAGATTCCCGCACAGAGGATTAGTGCCAACCAGCACTCACCAGCCTTAGAGGCTTGTCTGCTCACCTGCCAGGGCGGGCGGGGCTGGAAGCTGAGGCTCGGGCTTCGGAGGTCGGATCCCAGGGAGAGGACTGGGGTTGGCTGCGTGAACACAGCCTGAAGGGGGCTAGTGCATCACGGCTAGCCAGGAGGGAGTCCAGGAAGAAGTGTAGACCTGCCTAAGAGGCAAGAGAACATTGTTTCAGGGTGTGCGAGGAGAGGGGATTCAGAGCACCGCCTAAATGAGCTCCAGAGATGGGCACGAGCCACGGCTATCAGTGAGGACACCAGAGACGGGAATGAGACGCTAAGGCTGCTGCTGCAGCCACCAAGAAGCCTGCCAGCACAGGTCACTATCCACACTTCCTCTCCCAGGAGGCTGCGCAGGTCACCACTGCCAAGGTCCTGTGATCCAGGGACAACTTCCCCGGGAGAACACACGGCACACCTCATGCTGTTGCAATGTCACACTGGCCTCTGCCGCCACAGGCTCGCTCCTCATTCTGTACCCCTCCCTCCCCCCGGCCTGAGTGAGCCAGAGCCCCCGAATCAGCTGCTCCTTTAACCCCATCCCGTCTGGGTGGGAAGAGACGCCCTCAGGCGACCTACATGCAGAGCCGGGGCCAAATCCAAAGCTGAAACCCAGGAGCTGTGCCAACAAAGAAGAGAAAGGGAAATCTCTCCCAGCAGCCTCAGGAGCAGCGGATTAAATCATCTCCACAATCAACTTGATGTACCCTGCATCTCTGGTATACATGAAAAGACAACGAATCATCCCAAAATGGAGGTAGTGGATGTAGGGAGCAACTATAGACTTGGGGTTTGCTTTCTGCATGTAATTGCTTTCTGATTTTATGTTTATCTTAGTTTAGTATTTAGAGTTTATTATCATTGGTAGATTTGTTTATTGATTTGGTTACTCTGTTTCTGTTTATATATATATATACAGATATATATTTTTCTCCTTTTTCTTTTTTTGTGAGTGTGTAGGTGTATGTTTCTTTGTGTGATTTTGTCTGTATAGGTTTGCTTTTACCATCTGTCCTAGGATTCGGTCTGGTTTTTTCTTGTTTGTTTTTGGGGTTTCTTAGTATAGTTTTTACCGCTTGTTATCATTGGTGGATTTGTTTTTTGGTTTGGCTGCTCTTTCTTTCTTTTCTTTTTTTTAATAATTTTTAAATTTTTAATATTTTTTAATATTTTTATTTTAAAAACCTTATTTTATTTTATTCTTTCCTTCTTTCTTTTTTTCTTCCTTTTATTCTGAGCCATGTGGCTGACAGGGCCTTGGTGCTCCAGCCAGGTGTCAGGCCTGTGCTTCTGAGGTGTCAGAGCTGAGTTCAGGACATTGAGCCACCAGAGACCTCCTGGTTCCACTTAATATCAAACAGTGAAAGCCCACCCAGAGATCTCCATCACAACGCTAAGACCCAGCTCCACTCAACGACCAGCAAGCTACAGTGCTGGACACCCTATGCCAAAAAACTAGCAAGACAGGAACACAACCCCACCCATTAGCAGAGAGGCTGCCTAAAATTATAATACGGTCACACAGCCCAAAACACACCAGCGGACACAGCCCTGCCCACCGGAAAGACAAGATCCAGCCTCATCCACCAGAACATGGGCACTAGTCCCCTCCACCAGGAAGCCTACACAACCCACTGAACCAACCTTAGCCACTGGGGGCAGACACCAAAAACAATGGGAACTACGAACCTGCAGCCTGCAAAAGGAGACCCCAAACACAGTAAGTTAAGCAAAATGAGGAAACAGACAAACACACAGCAGATAAAGGAGCAAGATAAAAACCCATCAGTCCTCATAAATGAAGAGTAAATAGGCAGCCTACCTGAAAAAGAATTCAGAATAATGGCAGTAAAGATGATCCAAAATCTTGGAAATAGAATGGAGAAAATACAAGAAACATTTAACAAGGATCTAGAAGACATAAAGAGCAAACAAACAATGATGAACAGCACAATAAATGAAATTAATACTTCTCTAGAAGGAATCGATAGGAGAATAACTGAGGCAGAAGAACGGATAAGTGACCTGGAGGATAAAATAGTGGATATAACTGCCACACAGCAGAATAAAGAAAAAAGAATGAAAAGAATTGAGGACAGCCTCAGAGACTTCTGGGACAACATTAAACACACCAATATTCGAACTATAGGGGTCGCAGAAGAAGAAGAGAAAAAGAAAGGGACTGAGAAAATATTTGAAGAGATTACAGTTGAAAACTTCCCTAATATGGGAAACTAAATAGTCAATCAAGGGCAGGAAGCGCAGAGTCCCATACAGGATTAATCCAAGGGGAAACACGTGAAGACACATATTAACCAAACTATCAAAAGTTAAATACAAAGAAAAAATATTAAAAGCAGCAAGGGAAAAACAACAAATAACAGACAAGGGAATCCCCATAAGTTAATCCCCATAAGGTCAACAGCTGATCCTTCAGCAGAAACTCTGCAAGCTAGAAGGGAGTGGCAAGACATATTTAAAGTGATGAAAGAGAAAAACCTACAACCAAGATTACTCTACCCAGCAAGGATCTCATTCAGATTTGACGGAGAAATTAAAAGCTTTACAGACAAGCAAAAGTGAAGAGAATTCAGCACCACCAAACCAGCTTTACAACAAATGCTAAAGGAACTTCTCTAGGCAAGAAACACAAGAGAAGGAAAAGACCTACAATAACAAACCCAAAACAATTAAGAAAATGGGAATAGGAACATACATATCGATAATTACCTTAAATGTAAATGGATTAAATGCTCCCACCAAAAGACATAGACTGGCTGAATGGATACAAAAACAAGAACTGTATATATGCTGTCTAAAAGAGACCCACTTCAGAATTAGAGACACATACAGACTGAAAGTGACGGGATGGAAAAGATATTGCATGCAAATGGAAATCAAAAGAAAGCTGGAGTAGCAATTCTTATATCAGACAAGATAGACTTTAAAATGAAGACTATTACAAGAGACAAAGAAGGACACTACATAATGATCAAGGGATCAATCCAAGAATATATAACAATTGTGAATATTTATGCACCCAACATAGGCGAACATCAATACATAAGGCAAATGCTAACAGCCATAAAAGGGGAAATCAACAGTAACACAATCATAGTAGGGGACTTTAACACCCCACTTTCACCAATGGACAGATCATCTAAAATGAAAATAAATAAGGACATACAAGCTTTAAATGATAAATTAAACAAGATGGACTTAATTGATATTTATAGGACATTCTATCAAAAAACAACAGTATACACTTTCTTCACAAGTGCTCATGGAACATTCTCCAGGATAGATCATATCTTGGGTCACAAATCAAGCCTTGATAAATTTAAGAAAACTGAAATCATATCAAGTATCTTTTCCGACCACAATGATATGAGACTAGATATCAATTACAGGAAAAAAATCTGTAGAAAACACAAGTGCACGGGGCTTTCCTGGTGGCGCAGTGGTTGAGAGTCCACCTGCTGATGCGGGGGACACAGGTTCATGCCCCGGTCCCAGAAGATCCCACATGCCGCAGAGCGGCTGGACCCGTGAGCCATAGCCGCTGAGTCTGCACGTCCGGAACCTGTGCTCCGCAACGGGAGAGGCCACAACAGTGAGAGGCCCACGTACCAAAAACAAAAAAACCCCAAACAAACATGGAGGCTAAACAATACACTACTTAATAACCAAGAGATCACTGAAGAAATCAAAGAGGAAATAAAAAAATACCTAGAAACAAATGACAATGAAAACACGATGACCCAAAACCTGTGGGATACAGCAAAAGCCGTTCTAAGAGGGAAGTTTATAGGAATACAATCCTACCTTAAGAAACAAGAAACATCTCAAATAAACAACCTAACCTTACACCTAAAGCAATTAGAGAAAGAAGAACAACAAACCCCCAAAATTAGCAGAAGGAAAGAACTCATAGAGATCAGATCAGAAATAAATGAAAAAAAATGAAGGAAACGATAGCAAAGATCAATAAAACTAAAAGCTGGTTCTTTGAGAAGATAAACAATATTGATAAAATATTAGCCAGACTTATCAAAAAAACAAAAGGGAGAAAACTCAAATCAATAGAATTAGAAATGAAAGAGGAGAAGTAACAACTGACACTGCAGAAATACAAAGGATCATGAGAGGTTACTACAAGAAACTATATGCCAATAAAGTGGACAACCTTGAAGAAATGGACAAATTCTTAGAAAAACACCTCTGAGACTGAACAAGGAAGAAATAGAAAATATAAACAGACCAATTACAAGCACTAAAAATGAGACTGTGATTAAAAATCTTCAATCAAACAAAAGTCCAGGACCAGATGGCTTCACAGGCAAATTCTATCAAACATTTAGAGAAGAGCTAACACTTACACTTCTCAAACTCTTTCAAAATATAGCAGAGGGAGGAACACTCCCAAACTCATTCTACAAGGCCACCATCACCCTGATAGTGAAACCAGACAAAGATGTCACAAAGAAAGAAAACTACAGGCCAATATCACTGATGAACATAGGTGCAAAAGTCCTCAACAAAATACTAGCAAACAGAATCCAACAGCACATTAAAAGGATCATACACCATGATCAAGTGGGGTTTATCCCAGGAATGCAAGGATTCTTCAGTACACACAAATCAATCAATGTGATAAACCATATAAACAAATTGAAGGAGAAAAACCATGTGATCATCTGCATAGATGCAGAAAAATTTTCAACAAAATTCAACACTCATTTATGATAAAAACCCTCCAGAAAGTAGGCATAGAGGAACTTACCTCAACATAATAAAGGCCATATATGACAAACCCACAGCCAACATCATCCTCAATGGTGAAAAACTGAAACCATTTCCTCTAATATCAGGAACAGGACAAGGTTGTCCACTCTCACCATTATTATTCAACATAGTTTTGGAAGTTTTAGCCACAGCAATCAGAGAAGAAAAAGAAATAAAAGGAATCCAAATTGGCAAAGAAGAAGTAAAGCTGTCACTGTTTGCACATGGCATAATACTATACATAGAGAATCCTAAAGATGCTATGAGAAAACTACTAGAGCTAATCAATGAATTTGGTAAAGTAGCAGGATACAAAATTAATGCACAGAAATCTCTTGCATTCCTATATACTAACAACGCAAAATCAGAAAAAGAAATAAAGGAAACACTCCCGTTTACCATTGCAACAAAAAGAATAAAATACCTAGGTATAAACCTACCTAAGGAGACAAAAGACCTGTATGCAGAAAACTATAAGACACTGATGAAAGAAATTAGAGATGATACAAACAGTTGGAGAGATATACCATTGTGTTGGATTGGAAGCATCAACACTGTGAAAATGACTCTACTACCCAAAGCAATCTACAGATTCAGTGCAATCCCTACCAAACTACCAATGGCATTTTTCACAGAACTAGAACAAAAAATCTCACAATTTGTATGGAAACACAAAAGACCCAGAATAGCCAAAGCAATCTTGAGAATGAAAAATGGAGCTGGAGGAATCAGGCTCCAGTACTTCAGACTATACCACAAAGCTACAGTAATCAAGACAGTATGGTACTGGCACAAAAACAGAAATATAGATCAATGGAACAGGATACAAAGTCCAGAGATAAACCCGCACACGTAGGGTCACCTTATTTTTGATAAAGGAGGCAAGAATATACAATGGAGAAAAGACAGCCTCTTCAATAAGTGGTACTGGGAAAACTGGACAGCTACATGTAAAAGAATGAAATTAGAACACTCCTTAACACCATACACAAAAATAAACTCAAAATAGATTAAAGACCTAAATGTAAGGCCAGTCACTATAAAATTCTTAGAGGAAAACACAGGCAGAAGACTCTATGATATAAATCACAGCAAGATCCTTTTAGACCCACCTCCTAGAGAAATGGAAATAAAAACAAAAATAAACAAATGGGACCTAATGAAACTTAAAAGCTTTTGACCATCAAAGGAAACCATAAACAAGTCGAAAAGACAACCCTGAAAATGGGAGAAAATGTTTGCCAATGAAGCGACTGACAAAGGATTAATCTCCAAAATTTACAAGCAGTTCAATATCAAAAAAACCAACAATCCAATCCAAAAATGGGCAGAAAACCTAAATAGACATTTCTCCAAAGAAGATATACAAATTGCCAACAAGCACATGAAAGGATGCTCAACATCACTAATCATTAGAGAAATGCAAATCAAAGCCACATTGAGGTATCACTTCATATTTGTCAGAATGGCCACCATCAAAAAATCTACAAACATAAATGCTGGAAAGGGTGTGGAGAAAAGGGAACCCTCTTGCACTGTTGGTGGGAATGTCAATTGATAGAGCCACTGTGGAGAACAATATGGAGGCTCCTTAAAAACTAAACATAGAATTACCATATGATCCAGCAATCCCACTACTGGGCATATACCATGAGAAAACCATAATTCAAAAAGAGTCATGTACCAAAATGTTCATTGCAGCTCTACTTACAATAGCCAGGACATGGAAGCAACCTATGTGTCCATTTACAGATGAATGGATAAAAAAGATGTGGCACATATATACAATGGAATATTACTCAGCCATAAAAAGAAACGAAATTGAGTTATTTGTAGTGAGGTGGATGGACCTAGAGTCTGTCATACAGAGTGAAGTAAGTCAGAAAGAGAAAAACAAATACCGTATGCTAACACGTATATATGGAATCTAAAAAAAAAAAAAAGGTTATGAAGAACCTAGGGGCAGGACAACAATAAAGATGCAGAGGTAGAGAATGGACTTGATGACACAGGTTGGGGAAGGGTAAGCTGGGACGAAGTGAGAAAGTGGCATGGACTTATATATACTACCAAATATAAAACAGATATCTAGTGGGAAGCACCTGCATAGCACAGGGAGATCAGCTTGGTGCTTTGTGACCACCTAGAGGGGTGGGACAGGGAGGGTGGGAGGGAGATGCAAGAGGGAGGAGATAGGGGGATATATGTATAGCTGTTTCACTTTGTTACAAAGCAGAAACTAACACACCATTTTAAAGCAATTATACTCTGATAAAGATGTTAAAAAAAAAAACAGCAAACATTAGCCATTAGAAAAACACAAATTCAACCCACAAAGGGAGGGGAGTGGTGAGTTATTGTTTAATAGGTAGTTTCTGTTTGGGATGATAAAAAACTTCCAGAAGTGGATGGTGATGATGGTTGCCCAACATGCATATGTACTCAATGTCACCAAATTGTACACTTAAAGTGATTAAAATGGTAAGTTTTGTTATGTATATTTTACCATGATAAAATTAAAAACCATAATGAGGTTCATACCCACTGGATAGCTATAATCAAAATGACAATAAGTGTTGGTGAGGATGTGGAGAAGTCAGAATGCTCATATACTGTTGGTAGGAGTGTAAAACGGTGCAGCCACTTTGAAAAACAGGTAGTAATTTTTCAAACAGCTAAACATAGTGTTACCATATGATCCAAAAATACCACTCCAGGGTATATACCCAATAGAGTTTAAAACCCATTTCCACACAAAACCTGTAGGTGAACATTCAATGACTATTTTTCCAAAAAGTGGAAACAATTCAGGTGTTTACCAACTGATGAATGGATAAACAAAATGTGGTAAACTCAGATAATGGAATATTATTCAGCTATGAAAAGTAATGCAGTACTGATACATGCTACATGGACAAACCTTGAAAACATTATGCTATGTAAAATAATACAGACACAGAAGGCCACATATTGTATGATTCCATTTGTATGGAATGTCCAGATTAGGCAAATCCATAGAGACAAAAAGTAGATTAATGTTTGCCAGGGGCTGGAGGAGGGAGGAATAAAAAACAACAGCTAATGGGTACACAGTCTCTTTTTGGGTATGAAAATATTCTGAAATTAGATATTGGTGATGGTGGTAGCATACTTTGTGAATGTGTAAATTATATTTCAATAAAGCCGTTATTTTTTTTTAATGATCAAGTGGAGTGCTGAGTAGGCACGGCACTTCAAAGAGTTTAACATCCTATAATTATAACACTGCTAAGTGCACTGAAAGCAAATATTTTAGGGTTGGAAAAACCACACACATCACATACCCCTTTCTCTGCCTGAGGCCATTGTTTCTCATTTCCAGGTGATTCACATCCCTTTGCTATGACGTCTTGCTCTACATAAGAAGGATCAGCTGAAAGAATGGAAACCTACAAGTGTCTGTGGGTTCCCTTGTGAAATACCGAGAAAAACAGTGACGATCATGCATGTGACTCACTGCTTCACTTGTCCCTGGCTTTGGTGAGGGCAGAGAGCCACATTCTCAATGAAGCCAAGAAGACATAGTTATAGGTAAGCCCATGTTGGTCAGAGAGTAGCAGTACACACTCATACTTGAGACAGAGCTTGTGCTCTCAGCATCCCCAGAGCCAACTGCAGAGAACCCCATGTAATGGATCCTCGCAAAAAAAAATGTAAACAGTTCTAGAGAGACTTTAAGCATAAGCAACATGGTGCTTGGGAAAAGCCTCCACCACACACCAAGATGTAACTGTGGTCTGCTATGTGTCCAAAAGACTAAAACCTTAGCTTATTACACTAAACAAAATTTGGTGCAAAATGAAGTAAAAAGAGTAAATGAAGACTCTCACTTTGGTAGAAATTGTGATATCTTTAAGCATTAAATACCATTTTAGGCATCTTTTCTTAGTAATATCTTGAAATAAATAGAACCTAAAAGTGGTTTTAGGTTATTGGAGAGAGACAATATAATGTACTGGTCAAGTTCAAGAGTTTAAACAACTCTAGCACCTCTTCTTCCTAGCTATAACTTTGGGGAAATTACTTAAACCCTCTGAGCCTCTGTTTCCTTATTTGTAACATAAGGATAACAGTAGCATTGACATCATAGGGTTGTTGAGAAAACTAAAGAAGGTACAGTGCAGGTAAAGTGCTTCAAATGGAACCTGACATACGATAAGCCCTTAACTGATGAATCAACTCTTTTGAGCAACAATTCTCTTTCACCGGAGTAGGGAACATAAAGGTCTGGGAAGTGCCTCCTCCTAATATTACTTGTGTACCAGGAACTCCAGTCTCCCTCCCATCTTGGCCTCCATCTCCTAGGGGGTACGTTGTGCTCAACTGGAACCTCCTTCTGTTCTTCCTACAAATCGCCTTCTCCTTCAAATCTCACCGTTTCTCTCAATGGCAACCTTATTTGAAATCCTGAAGATAATTTTGACTCTCTCTCCATTCCCTATACCCCCCAAAATATTTTAATCCTTGTCAACTCTTCCCTTCAATCTATCTTGGCTCTCTGACTTTCACTGTATGTATTGCTGTTGTCATCCCTGTAATTTATGCCCATTCTTGTCCCTGATGGATCGCCTTACCTGCAGGTCTTTGTAAGGCAAAATACTGTTACATATTGGATCAAAGCTAAATATCAATTCTGACTAAAGGCCCAATCATTTTGCCTGTTCAGTTTCATCTACCACCATTTCCCAATATGAAATGTCTGCTTTATTTTATTTTTTAAATTATATTATGCAAATAAAAAGTTTTACCTCTTATTTTCATCAAATTAATCTCCTTATCACCTGTCAAAAATACCAAACATTTTTTCTGGTCCTAGTTGTTTACATAAATGTTACTTTTAAAATTATCCTACAGTAAAATTTACCTTTTTCTTCTGATGTGCAGATATATACTACATGTTAATACATGTGTGGATTCATGTAACCACAACCATAATCAAGATACAGAACAATCAAAAATAAAGTATGGATGAAAAAGACAGGCCAAACACGGGAGTCACAAGACTGAGACTCAAGAGTTATGGTCCCATTGCTGTCGATAAAAGAAAAAGTTATAGAACAGTTCCATTATCCCCCAAACCCCCTTTATAGTGCTCTCCCTTGAGAGTCACCCCCTTCCTTCCACCATAACCCCTGACAGCCTGACATACCTTTTGCTTATGCTAATCTCACTCCCTAGAATGTCTCCAGCCCTCTGCTCTTCCAAGTCTATAGAACTCATCTGTCGAGATATCACACAAGGGCTTCCCTGGCTTCCCTGGTGGTGCAGTGGTTAAGAATCCACCTGCCAATGCAGGGGACACGGGTTCGATCCCTGGCCCGGGAAGATCCCACATGCCACGGAGCAAACAAACCTGTGCACCACAACTACTGAGCCTGTACTCTAGAGCCCACATGCCACAACTACCAAAGCCTGTGTGCCTAGAGCCTGTGCTCCACAACAAGAGAAGCCACAGCAATAAGAAGCCCTCACGCCACAACGAAGAGTATCCCCTGCTCGCTGCAACTAGAGAAAGCCCATGCACAGCAACGAAGACCAAACACAGCCAAAAATAAAAATTAATTAATTAATTAATTTTAAAAAAAGATATCACGCAAACTCCATGTCTCTGTGAATCTCTGATTATAAACCATGTGCTGGTCTATCCAGATATTCACCCATTTATTTATTCATTCTTGATTCAAGAAGGATTTATGAAACACTATATGACAGACACAGTGTGAGGCACAGGGAATACAAAGATAGATCAGAGCAGCCTCCTGCCCTGAGGAAGCCCACAGAGGGAGGTAATAGTGAGTATTGATCACTGCACTACATGCAGCAGGAAGGATACCTGCATGATATACAGTGACAGTCCAGGAAAGGGGAGGTCAGTTCTGTCAGAGGGAACATTTATACCATGTCTTTAGAGGAAATGAACATCCCATGAACGTCTTCATGTGCTGCTGGGACAGATTCAGTTTATGAGGCCTGAAGAAAATGCCATTTGCGGCTTCTGATTAAAAAAGAATGCAATGTTACAAATATGAAGATAGGTAAAATTACAAATTTTCTAAACCTGATAAATTTCATGAGCGTCAAGAATTCCACAAAAACAACACATTATTGTTATTGTTTTCGGTTTTTTGTTTTGTTTTGTTTTAGTGAATTAACTCTCCGAAACACTTGTATGATATTTTCCCTCAGCACTTTGGCCTCCTCCTCTGATTGATTTTATATTATCCTTTTCAACAGAGAGACTGGGAAGACAATTCAGTCTTTCCTCTGTCATGGGTGTGAGAAGTCTGATTTTTGTGACTGATGATTTTAGAAGTTCCTTTTGGTTTTACAATTTTGTTATCAGCCATGCCTCATCTGTAACTTGCTCTGCAGCATCTTTCTGGGGCAGAGGAAAGCCTGAGAGGTTCCCCATCCTCTGATGCCACCCCTGGGATGGAGGTGGGGGTGTGAGGTGGTTGTGGAACCCGAGGCATAGTGGCCCCCAAGCAGGGGCACAAGCAGCTTCTAGCTCAGATCTTCCTGTGGGGATCAAAGACAGGCAGATGCTCAATGAGACAGTCAGAGGCAGGCTACCACTGAGGTCTGGGCAGGTGGGGAGGCAGCATGGGCAGTACACTGGCGCTGCCTGTAGTCCCAGGACTACCACCCCAAGGTGTGACAGTGCTCCTTGGCTCAGGTCCCTAGCTGGGCTGTTGTTTCCTCCCTGAGTCCCAAGAATATGCCAAGCCTTGGAAGGTGCACCTGTCAATGATGGGCCCTAAAGCATAAGGTTCATAGCATCATCATAAATCTGCTTCTGTGCAAAGCAAGAGTGTTTAAAACAACAGGGCATATTCAGAGAACTGCCCATTGTCTAGTATTGCTGGGGGACTGCTGGGAAGTTTGGACTTGATTCTTCAGGCAAAGGGAAGCCAAAGAAGGTTTCAAAGCATGTAAAAGAAGTGGTCAACTTTGTCCTGTGGGAAAGGCAATGAGGTGAAAGCTGCAGGATGGATTAGGGGAAGAAGTCTCGAGAAGGTGATTGCAGTGGTCCAGGAAAGAAATGACAACGGCTGGAATGAAAGCAGGAGGAGCAGAGTTGGAAATGTAATGACAAGAATGAAATTAGGAACCTCGGTAGAAACTATTGAGTGTGGTGCCAAGTTCTTGTAAGTGTCTTAACTTATTTAATCTTCAGAGATCCTCAGAAAACAGATGAAGAAACTGAGACTTTCAGAGGTTAAGTAACTCGTACACGATCAGTAGGTAACAGGGATTAGGACTCAGTGCATCTGTTTCCAGCGCCATGGAAAATGACACCAGATTAGATTTGGGGGTAGAGGGAGACAAAAAGAAATGTTGGAAAGGGGAGAATTTAAGGTGAATAAGATACTGTAAACTGAATCAGGAAATACTTTTCCCTCCTCTTGATTCTTATAGCAAAAAATTTATATTATTGTCTAGGTGTTTCACAGGTGAGTGTGCTATTTCTACAACCAGACCATAAACTACCTGAGTACAGCATTACTTATGCTATGTATCATATACTCAATCAACAATGAGTGGGTGTCCACTTAGAGCCAGAGCCTGGGCTAGTCACCAGGGATACAAAGAGGAAGATGACAAAGTGCCTTCCCTGAACTTCAAGAGTTATAGCCCAGTGTGAGTGACAAAGGATTTTGATGTGATATTACAGGACAACCCTAGAGTTATAAACACTGTAATCTTAAGAGCACAGGGGTGAGAGCTCATCTAGACCCACCTGAGCAGGCCATGAAAGTATTCAACAGCAATAATACTTAAACTAGGGATCAGCATATATAGAGGAGTTCATTAGATAAATATATTGTATTGAATAGAAGGGCCTTCCAGCCTGATGAAACTAAATGCATAGCAGCTAGAGATGCTAGGTGTATTTGGTAAGAGACAAGAGTGATTTAGATGGAACAGAAACCTAGAGGCGACTGGTTGGAGACTGACAGTAAGTAATTCTGAAAATTACCATAAACGACCAGTCTGTACTTACTTGACTACCTGGAATAACTGATGCATGGGATGATTTAACCAGGGTGTTGAGAGCAGGTGAAGCAAGATGTGGCTGCCCATGGTAGATTGCCGTTCCTTATGTGCACACCCTTTTCAATGTGACTTCGCTACTCTTCCCATCAAAAGGTGGGTCTATTTCCTCATTCCTTGAATTTGGGCTTGGCCATGTAACTAGCTTGGACAAATGGGTCACTAACAACTGTGATGTAAGCAAAAGCTTGAAAAGTGCTTACACATTGGGGTTTACCATCTCTTGCTGTTCTCTGGGAATTCTTCTACCACTGTGTGAACAAACCCAGGCTTGCCTCCTGGAGGATAAGAGGCCTAATGGATAGAGGCTCTATCCCAGCCATTTCTAAATCATCTAGACATCTGAGTGACACCAACCTAAATGATCCAGCCTCAGCTAAGCTGGCCTAGATAAGAAATGACCATTAAGCCCACAGAATAGCAAGAAAGTATAAATATTTATTGCTTTAAGCCACTAGATTTTGGAGTGGTATGTTACATAGCAAAAGTAACAGACACACTGCTCTACTGACTCTCTTCATTTTGACCACAATCAGGATTATGAACATCAAAAGCAGTTATTCACTTGGGTTCTTTCCTTAGACTTCGGGAGGGTGAACCAGTGAGTCCTTACGATTAGAAAACAAAAACTTCCAAACCTGGATGCCATTACTATTTGATTCTAGGATTCCAATGCCATTATAATCTGTGAGTTAGAACAAGGACTTTGCTGGACTACTTACCAGCTCTCTCGTCTCTCTAACCACATCTTTTCTGGAGATGCTAAGTTGGGTTTAGGCTCAGGGGTAATAACAGCAAAGCGGACTCCTGTTTTGTGAGGAGGATGGAATCTTTCTCCCCTTTGAGCTTTATTGAAAAATTGTGGAGAGATATTATGGGGCTGATTTTTCTACCTCAAGGGGAAAAACTCTGGGTTATTGTCTTTCCATAAGCCTATATTGTACCAGCTGTTCTACAAAAGAAACAGCCTCTTACTTACGATCCCGATGGCATAAAGCTTAAGATTTTCTGCTTTGTTTTCTACATAGTTAAGTTCGTCGGTTACTTTCCTTAGTTAATCTGAAATATCTTGGAAGAGTGTTGAAAGGGGTTTCACCACAACAAATAATTCTCCTAGAGGGAAATGTCAGGAACTCAGCTACAGATGAAATAAATGTGAAACATGCCATGCAGATGCTCCACTCCCCATTCCATCCTCTGAGAAATGAGCAAAGATAAAGATGAAAGATAGTAAGTTCTGATACTTGAAACTTTTCCATAGTAAGACTTGAGGCAAAAAATCAAAAGATATTTCTTAAGTGCATTTGCTTACACATAGAAGTTGAAGACAGTGAGAGCTACAGAAGAAGGAACTAAATCTGTATACCTATCTCAGGGTTCTGAGACTTCAGGGCAGACCACCAGGGGTCCAATTTGCATGAGAGCAAGAGACACCAAGATTAAGACTCTTAGGGAATGAGAGCAAGCAGAGGTAATATTTCAGTATTCACTCGCTCAGAAAGCAGCTCTCCAATTTACAGAGTGGAGAAGCCATTCATATCTCCTAACTCAACTCCAACATCACCTCTTCTAGAAGCATTCCTGACTACTGCACCCTAGAAGGGAGTTCATAATTATTTTGTGTTTCTATCTTTGCACTTACCAGCCTGCTTTATAATGTACTTTCTCACATATCTGCTTCTTCCACTAAACTGATAACGGCTTCAGATGGCAGGGGATGGAGGGGCTGTGTCTCATTCATCTAGCAAAGGAGTTATCATACAAGAAATAGAAAATAAGTAAATGTTGAATTAATAAATTAGATACCAGTTAATGGAGAGTGAATAAGATAGAGGGTAGAGCTACTCAAATATTCTTTGGTAAAGACACTAAGGAACTTATTCCAGGTTCCTCAATAAATGTCACAGACAGAAGGCATGCAGTAATCTAGGTCCTTGTTATTCAAAGGGTAGTCCACCAACCAGCGGCATCAGCATGATCTGAGAGCTTGTTGCAAATGCAGAATCCCAGGTCCCACTCTAGACCTACTGAATCAGAATCTTGATTTTAACGAGATCCTTAGGTGATTCACATGCACATTAATGGCTGAGAATCACTGATCTAAGACAGTGGCTTTCATAGTTGCCTGTACATTGGAATCACCAGGAAAGTTTTACAAAATATTGATCTCTCGGTCCTACCTCCATAGATTCTACTTTGAATGGTCAGTGACTTCTTTCTAGCCAAGACTGAGTTGCAGAGACCTAATTTATCCTTCCTGCCTTAAATGAAAGAACAAAAATAGCATATATGACACCGTGATTTTCAGACTGCATTAGTTATCTATTGCTGAGTAACAAGTTACCCCCAAATTCAGCAGCTTAAAACAACACGCGTTTATTACTTCACAGTTTTTGTGGTTCAGGAAACCAGGCATGGTTTAACTATTATGAAATTGCCACAAATAATCAATATCAAGAAGGACCCAAGGTCTCTCCCAAAGCTGCAGTTGAAGTGTTGGCCAGTGCCATGGTCTCATCTGAATGATTGACTGAAAAAGAATCCACTTCTAAGCTCACTCATGTAGTCATTGTCAGTTCCTCATGGGCAGTTGGACTGAGAGCCTCCATTACTCTCTGGCTGTTGGCCAGAGACTGCTCTCAGTTCCTTGTGCTTCATCAAGCAAGCGAGAGAGAGAGTGTTCTAGCAGGATGGAGGTTAGAGTATTCTGTAACCTTCTGTAATCTTAGAAGTGACATCCTACCACACATGCCATATATTTGTTAGTTACTGGATCTAGCACCCACTCAAAGCATGAATACCAGAACGTGGGGATCATTGGGGGCCACCTTAAAAGCTGCCTACCACACAGATATTGAATAACAGATATCAAGGCACTGTGATTTCTAACAAAAGGGTAACAAACAAAGCCAGTTGAACCACTGTACCAGCTTATTGTCAGAAGGCAGTTCTGGGCTGCAGTGCATGAAAGGGGAAATCAACAGAGTTCTCTATGAAGTGATCCCTATGAAGTGAAGATACAGAGAGGCCAAGGATGTAAGAATTTATGAGTCAGAGTACTATTTGCAGAGAGAAAGCTCAGGAAATCTACTGAGGTGTCCCCTTGAGTCTCTGGCTGTGCTAATATGTGCATGTCTGAAAAGAAACTACCTGAATACAGGGAAATGACCATGAGAAAGAAGTAAAGAGAACAATTTCCAGAGTTCACACACAGGGCAAGAATGGAAGTGATCATAATCCACAAGACATAGATAGAATCCTCAGATATTCTTTAGCTTATACTAAAGGCTGCACTGACTTGTCCTAACAAAATTTAAAAGGAAGTCTGTAATGTTTCAACTAATTCCAAGTAAATTAATTGAGTGCGAGAGCAAAATCCACCACTATTTGAAAAAATACCACAAAATCCAACAATCAATAATGTAAAAGTCACAAAGTCTAACATCCAATAAGAAATTAGCAGGCATGCAAAGAAGTAGGAAATAGGCCTAAAACCAGGAGAGAACTCAATCAATAGAAACAGATCCAGAAGACAGAGAGAATGGAACTAGCAGATAAGAATCTAAAAAAAAAAAATGTTAGAACAGCTATTGTAAATATGCTCCAGATGTTTAAGAATGTGAAGAAAAATAAGACCATGATGTCGAGAAAAATGGAAGATATAAAAAAGAACCAAATGAATGACAAAAAAACCAAAATAAAACAATCCAACATGTGAAATGAAAAATACACTGTTTGGGATTAAGAGAAGACTAGACACTGAAAATTTCAATGTTTTTGAAGACACAATCATAAAAATATCCAAAATGAAGCAGAAAAACACTGAAAAAATGTGAAGAGAGCAGCCGTGATCTGTGGGACACCATCAGGCTAATATACTTCCAGTTGAAATTAGGATCTAGGAAGGAAGATTTTAAAAGGGTTGGAGGGGCTTCCCTGGTGGCTCAGTCCACCTGCCAATGCAGGGGACACGGGTTCGAGCCCTGGTCTGGGAAGATCCCACATGCCACAGAGCAGCTAAGCCCATGTGCCACAACTACTGAGCCTGCGCTCTAGAGCCTGAGAGCCACAACTACTGAGCCCAAGTGCCACAACTACTGAAGCCCATGTGCCTAGTGCTCCGCAACAAGAGAAGCCACTGCAATGAGAAGCCCACGCACCACAAAGAAGAGTAGCCCCTGATGGCCGAAACTAGAGAGAGCCCCCAGAGCACAGCAACGAAGACCCAACGCAGCCAAAAATAAATAAATTAATTAATTTTAAAAAATAAATAAATAAAAAGTGTTGGAGGTAATTTTTCATGGAAAAGATAAAGAGTGACTAGCTGTTTTCAAATAAATTAAGAGTAATTACCAATAGATAACTAACAGTATTGCTCATTCCTACTATACAAGATAGAAACAAGAAGAAATAATTTTAAATTTCAACAGTGAAACTTGGTCACTGAAAGTAGAACTTATTGACCAGAGAAAGCTCTAGGTTTGCAAAACATTTCAAGTGAAGCTATGCTCTCCTGACAGCAAAACATCTGGTGATACTGAAAAGTTCATCCAGCTGACCTTTTAAAGTCATGTGGATAAAACATCTGTAAGATAACTGGATTTTTTAATGGATTAATTGAACCGAGAAAATGTTTTGTGGCTTTGGGGAAATTTTACCTAAATAATGAAAAGCAAAGGAGTCATATTCTGTTTGACCTTTTGGGGGGAATAATTTATATTACATAATTAGAATAACAATCTCCATCTGGCAGTGGACCCATTCCTATGGGCTCATACATACAGCAGAGCTCCACCTAATTAGTCGTATTTTCAGTGAGATTACAGTAAGATTTACTTAAATTACTCAATGTCCTGACTCCCAGTGATTCACTGCTGTCTGCCACATATAAACCAAAAGCTTATAAAAACCCTAAACAAACCGATAATTTTTTTTTAGAACAGAGAATGAAGGTATTGAGAATTCTCATCATGTTCCAAACTTGTTATCTTCTTGGATTCAGGCAAGAAAGGTCTTTATTGACTAATGTTTTAGAGCAAGTAAAAACTAAGATGAAGTGAAGTTGGAGGACTGTCATGCATCCATAAGCTCTTTTTCCAGAAAGCTAATCACCAAATGATCAAGGCAGTGGTTCTCCAAGTGTGTTTTCAGCATCAGCATCACCTGGGAACTTGTCAGAAATGCAAATTCTTGGGTCCCACCCAAGACCTACTAAATCAGAAACTTTGTAGGTGGATCCCAGCAATCTGTGTTTAATAAGCCTTCCAGGTGATTCTGATACACACTGAGGTCTGACAACCTGTGGGTTAAAAGAATGATTATTCCCAGCTGAGCTGAAGCTGGGTTTCAGTGTCTGGCTCCTTGTATAATCGGTGATCCTTATGGGTCTCTCTCCATGAACTGGGATGCACAGGAGTTTCAGGTTTTCTAGATGAAGGAAAGGGACATGGAAGATGGGAGTACAGCAAGATGCCTGGACATTAAACAGTATAGCATATATTAAGTCTACTTAATTTTAAAATTAATTCTACTCACTTAAAATCTACTCATTTTAAAAAATAGAACTTTTACACATAATAGAGTCCATAATTATTTGTTGATTATCTAATTCAGCTTAGTCCTTCTGCCTAATGAACTGGTTTTGATCCCCAAAGGAGTGGGGAGGGCCAGAAACTTAAAGATTGATGCTCATTGAAACAAATAAAAACAAAAGCAAAACCCATAATGGGACTCAGAGTATAAGCGACTTGCTTCGGGGCCCAGGAAGAAAAGAAGAGGTCAGCCCTGGACCACTTTGGAGCCTGGGCCCTTTGGGGGCTTGAAGCAGCTCCAAGGAAAAGCCAGCTGTTCCTGGTTCTAGAGTGTTCTCTTACAAGACAGCAGCAGTAGAAACAATGGTAAGAACACCAGAGAAGCCTAGAGAGGGGCTGAAGTACTACAGCTGCTGTGATCTGAATATCAATATGACCATATCTCTTTATCCTCAGGTTGGTAAGGCCTGGCACAGTCAAATTACAAATATAATATAAAACAACACTAAACTCAACTGGGAGAAGTGAAAAAGCATGTTACCCAAGTTCCCTTCCTGGTGTTACAGAGATGGTCATTTGAAGCTCTGGCAAGCATGGTCTAGGTGCTTTCAGATTCAAAGCAGTACAGTGATCGTCAGGCTCAATAGCTAGCTATCTGCTGATATCAATAGTTTGGGAATTATGCACTCCTCAAAAAATCAATCCCTATAAAGTCTTTTATATGGAGTAAGCTACAGTAGCTTCTATATATGATCAGTAGAACAGAGAATAGTGAAGCCATGAGGCTTCAGGTCTACCTTGAACCAGGGGTCGACACACATTTATTGCTTTTATAATGTGTGCCATTCATTCATTCTAGAAATATTTGTTGAGTGCCTCTTATGTGTCAGGAACAGTGCTGGACTCTGTGACCCACTGGAATCAGAGAGACTGTGGTCAGGTGCTCTAGAGCTGCTCTCTTCAATACAGTAGCCACTAGTCACATGTGACTACTGCAATTCAATTCCTTTGTCACCTTTGCCACATTTCAAGTATCAATACTTAACAGCCACGTGTGGCTAGTGGCTGACATGTTGGAGAGCACAGATACAAGACAGAAGGTAACAGAGAGGAGTTTCCCATTGTCTGTCTTCCCAATTCCTAGTGTTGGGCTTTTCCTTGCCCACTTCCATCTCCTCCAGGGTCTCAAAGCCCTCCTCCTTTTGTCCAGGCTGATGTTGTCATGAGCATCCTGGACCAGGGCATTGGCAGAAGGTGTCTATGGGAAATATTTTGACTAAGTCTCAGAAAAATCTCGAGGCAGATGCAGGCCTCCATTGGCTAAGCGGACCACGGGCAGTATGCCACATTCTCTTTCCAATTCCATCGTTATGGCATAAACCCTGGGTATGGTATAAAGCCCTCAGACTTCCCCATTTGATTCTCAAAAACTCTGTTTTGAAAGTTAAGGAAAAAAAGAAATCTGAAACATTAACAGTTTCCTGCTTTTCTCTTACACCTGTTTTTGTTTCTCCCGAGACAGTGTAGATGCCTCTGCCTGAGAGGGGGAAAGTCACTTGCAAGGACAAGAGGAAAACAGAAGCACAAAGATTAATATTTCAAGATACCTTGCAACATCAAAATAGTAGAAAACATGATTCTTGCCTCCAAGCTGCCTATATAACCGAGGAAGCATGAAAAATGGGGAAATTCATGAAAAGTTAATAACTGTAAAGAGTAAAGGAACAATATTAAACAGAAAGGAAAGAGATGTCACCCAGATCTACATGATTCATAGCTCAGGGCTGGTACAGACCCTAAGTGTGGCTTTTCACCAAAAGGTGAGGTCTGAGCTGCACAGATTTAGATGAAGAGAGGGGAGAGGGGGCAGAATTTCAGGTGGGGCCACACAATAAGCAGATGTGTGAATGTGCAGTGCAAGTGTTGTTTAAGGTACAAGGAAGGTAGGAGTTTGTCATGCAGGGCGAGAGGAACTAAGACTCCAAAAGTAGGCTGAGGAAATACCATGGGAGACCTTGACTGTCAGGCTGAAGGATTTGGTCCTTATCCCATAGCGGGATGGGGATGTCATTGACGATTTGAATAGGGAAGTGATGTAGTTAAAGCAGCATTGTGTTGATGAATCCAACATTGAACCCTAGCAATGATACTTGGATCTACTGAAGCCGAGGCAGTCTGAGCACAGAGGGTGGTCAGGAGGCTACTGCAGAGGTGTAGGCATGAAATGCCATGGGCCTGGAACAAGATGGGTAGCAGTGGAATGACAAGGGTGCAGGGAGTGAGCAGCATGTTGAAGGAAAATCAACAGGGCTTTGATTTTTGGAGCTGAGGGAGAGAAAGAAGTCAAATATACTATTAACTTGGGCAAATTACTTAGCATCTATAAATAGCGATAATGGCTATGTTTTACAGGTTTGCCATGTGAATTAATAAAAAGACCTTTGTAAAATGTAAGAAGTCTCTGGCATACAAATGCAATTGAGATCCACTGTTTGGAACTCAGATGGCCCAGAGCTGTCCTCCCCATTCCAGCAGTCAGGGCCCCAGGCAAGCAGATCCTGCTTCAAGGGCAAGACTAATGTGCCCTCTTTTCTTATGGCCCTGGAGTCATTGAGCCTGCGTGCAGACCCACATTCTGAACACTCCTGCTCACACAGGGTTTATATCTCTTAGTCCAACACTCAGTGATGGTCTCAGGCCAGAACTCACTGGCATATGATAGAAGTTGCCAGAATATACTGGGTCCCTCTGTTCTATTTCCAAGCACATGCCAGGTTCCAGGTCTCTCTTAAAGATTTCTGAGGCCCCTCCCCTAACAAATAAAAGATGCAACTCAAAACCTGAGGTGCTTTTGCCTTTTATTGTCTCAGACATTTAGTCCCCTTCTATAAGCCACCTCACCACCTGCTTTCCCTTGGTTTCTAATCATTCCTAAGAAAATGGTGCTTATATTTCCACATAGTCCAGAAAACCTTGTTCAACACACGATATTGCTGCATATGCCTTATATTTACGATGAAAACTAGAAAGGGGTGCTGTTATAATGTTAGCTATCATTTTTAAAAAGTAAAAAAAAAAGAAAAGAAAAAATGGGTAGGAAATTATTTTCTTCTGTTTATGTTGAATACTAGTACTTGAGGAAAGCTGGCTAAATTAGTGAACAATAAAGGGGCAGATAGATATTTTTGTAAGAAGTTTTTAACATCTTTATTGGAGTATAATTGCTTTACAGTGGTGTGTTAGTTTCTGCTTTATAACAAAGTGAATCAGCTATACATATACATATATCCCCATATCTCTTCCCTCTTGCATCTCCCTCCCACCCTCCCTATCCCACCCCTCTAGGTGGACACAAAGCACCGAGTTGATCTCCCTGTGCTATGCAGCTGCTTCTCACTAGCTATCTATTTTACATTTGGTAGTATATGTTATTAGTCCATGCCACTCTCTCACTTCGTCCCAGCTTACCCTTCCCCCTCCCCGTGTCCTCAAGTCCATTCTCTGTCTGCGTCTTTATTCCTGTCCTGTAAGAATTTTAAAGGAAATCTTCTGAGCACTTTCAAGTGGTCTAGAAATTGAAGGTCCTGAGTCTTCATTATGTTTAATGTAAAATCTCTGACCATACTTTTTACTTCAAACAGGTATATATCAGCAATCTGTGAGGATATAGATATATGGGGGTGTGTGTGTGTGTGCGTGCATGCACACAGGTGTACACACACAGACACACACATATGAGTGTATATACCCATAAAAGGAACACAGGAAGGGAAAGAGAGGATAATATGTCAGAAGAAAGATTTTCCTGCGGTACCTCTAAATAAGGGCAAAGGGGGAAAGAAGTTAAAAAAAGAGCATGTGTGTATAGAAAAAGGAATGAATTGATCTGTGAAAAAGCAAGAGCGGAAGGGAAAAAGAGAAGAAGATAAAGACATAAGTCCAGCACCAGGAGGTGTTTGGCGGTAGTCTAGTGAATGAGACCCAGATGCAGAGGCAGTGCAGCTGTACAGTGCCAAGAGGAAAATCAGTGTCTGACTAATCATATGAACGTTCAAGGTCTGAGGTGGTAACTTGGAGAGTGTCTCCGTTCTGGAAACTAAATAGAAGTAGCACAAATCAAAAGTTGGATTATAAATAATTGGTACTCTCTTCCAAAGGACACCGTGCCTCTTCCTTCTCTGGTTAGACAGGAAGTGCCACCAAGGCACTAACTAGAGCACCACTGCCAGATTTCCTTATTGCCCTGGTCCTCTCAAAATATTCCAATCTGCTGTCCTCTAATTTCAGAACACTGTTCTAAGGGATGGTTTGCTAAACTTACCCATACACATCTGAATGGGAATATTAATGAGTTAATCTGCAGTAGCGCTTATGATTTTCTAGATGATTCTAGATTTTCTAGATGATTTTAGATGGTTTTCTAGAAATATCTATTTAGGCTCCAAAGATGTTGGAGTTGACAAGTTGACAGGTCAGTAGGAAAGACAAGTTTGGATAGGGGAGTTCCTATTGGCACAACTTGTTAGGTCACAACGTGTAGAACTTTGATTCAGCCCGAACAGGGGAGGCCGGGCTTCCTTCCATAGGTCATTGCCAAGGGGCAGGGCCAAAAAACAGAGAGAGGTCCTGTGAGCTGGGGCTATTTTGCCCTTTTTCAATTAATTCTCAGAGGCTCCAATCAAGACTGCTTGCAGCTCTTGGATGAAGGGGGGCAACTATCCCAGTGAGTCTGGAACTGAGCAGCTCCAGGGACATGGAACTCTCAGTATTAAAGCCAGGAGAATTCTAGGCAAACTCACTCTGTTGGTCACTCTAATATTCCTTCTCACCTAGGTCAGGCCTTGACTTGAGTGAGGAATACCAGAAAAGAATAGCAATCTTCATCTGCACCTCAGCTAGCTCTTTAGTAAAGACGTGGTAGAGCTCAATATATATCCTATCAAGTCTTTTCTATTTCCCAATGTCCTCCCCACCTCCATCCCCACTCCCCAGACATTTGCTGTTCTGTAGTAACAGCAAAGGCCAGGTCTGTTGTTTGGTAGCGTCAGTGCAAGTTAAAAGGGCAAGTCTGAAATTACAGAAGGTCACAAAGCATCCCATGCAATAGTCTGAGTTTATAAAGCCCAAGGCTGGCCCTGGAGAAAATTGCAATGGTCCTATTTTAGGTGCCTCAAGTCCATTACTATCTTCTCTCAAGCAGGATTGGAGTGCTTCATGCCCTTTCTTCCTCGTAGTAAAACCTGTGCCCAGGGAACTATCTAATACCAGCAATTTACTCATTAGTGTGAATGAAGTAGTATCTCCTCCAGGCTGAATTAAATTGTTAAGTCTTATCTTTATATTCTTTCATTCCTTCTCCTAAGAAATATTCACCAAGAGCTTTCCATGACTAAGTTGGAATACCGTAAGTGAAAGCAACGCAGAGTCTGCTCCCAGGGAACTTAGAAATTTAGCATACATTAATTGCAGGCATCAGCTTGCCAGCAAGAAAGGAGCAGTTCAGGGCAGGGATGGATTTCCTAACCGCCCGTGAAACGGGAGCTCTCAGGCTGGCACTGAGAGAGGTTGTTGTGTCAGGGTGAGAGGGTTACGAACTCACTGGAGGAATTAATATGGATATTAAAGCTTAAAATCTCAGAGTCTTGTCTTACTTCTCTCTGTATTATATTTGTTCTGAATTGAAAGATGATGTGAAGAGCAAAGGGGATGGAGATTGGAGAAGTGGCCCCACAAAAGTCTAGACAAGGAAGACAATTTTTAATAGAGAAACATAAACTCTTGATTGTGGTCCAAAAAGTCATTTGATTTCAGGATTATCGTAAAATCCCGCCCAAAGAAACCATTTTACATGCAATGATAGAACCACCTCAAGGTCTGAGACAAAGAGGGGGTGAGTAAATATGGTATATCTTACTGTGGAACTTAATGCAGCTATTTTAAAGTATAATTATAAAAAGTAATACAGTAGCTTGGGAAAATGTTCATATGTAAGCCTTCAAAGTCAGGATATGAAAAATTGTCTAGGCTGTGCTGAAAACTATATAAAATTTGTATAAGCCTATGAGCAAGGACTAGAGAGGAACTTGGACAATTAAAAATTGCTGATGTGGGCCTAGTAAGATTCTAGGTCACTTATTTCATTTTTAGCAGTCTTTTCATGATATTACCTGTACAACAAATATTATAATGAATCAATTGGGCAGGTAAGGATGGGGGAAAACAAAGGCTTGTTTGCAAAGCATCTGGTGATTGGACTGACTGCCAACTCAGAATAAGCCAAATGACAGTATTATGATACTACTTTTTTTAAAAAATGGATGAAATCAGACTTCACTAATGGAAATATAATGCAGATCCAACAGAAAATATAAGCTTCAGCATTCTGTGCACTAATATGACCACATCTGGAATATTCTGTTTAGCTTTGGTGACTTATTTTAGGGGAGATGCTGATAAATTAGAGTACAGTAAAAGAAGACAACCAGAAGATCTGGAAAGACCCAAAAAGAATAGTAAGGGACAAATGGCTTTAGAAACTTTGGGATTCTAACTTGGAAAAGAAAAAACTCAGAGAGGGTGCATCTGTTGGATTGTTATTGTGAAAATTGTATCAGGTTTTTGTAAGTTTAGAGGGCAGAATTAGAATCAAAAGATAGAACCTTTAGGGAAGCAGTTTCCTGGCTAAAAATAAAGAGGAACTTTCTAATAAGAACTAGCCAATATTGCAATGAGCTATTTCAAAAGTGGCCTTCCCAGGGTGGAAAGTGTTTAAGTAAAGACAAAGTGCTGACATTTGTTGGGAGGTTGTTCTGGATGGTACCTAAAGACCCATTGAATCCTTATATGGTATGTTTCTGTCAAATTTGAGAATGAGAGAAATTCGCTTATGTTTCTACAATTCTTTAGGTATAGACATGAGACAGGTCAAGTTTTCCCTTCCATATCCTCATTCAATTTAGAGACATAAAATGTAATTAGACTGAAGCCAGATGAGAAGAAACAGATTTTTGCCAGTTCCCACTGGATTGTGTGGGTGTCTCCTCTGACTTTATTTTAAAATTCCATTGCCTATTATCCATTTGATTACATCTCAGCCTAATTACTTTTGGCCATATTGTAATTACATTCTTGACATTTAGTCTAATCACTGAGGAAAGAGTTAAAAGAAATAACTTTTATGAAGCATCCTCTATGTGCCAGCCACCATATTATGTATATTACATACATAACTTAACCTAGTTCTCCAACCACATGGGGGAAGAATTATCATCCCCATTTTATAGTTAAGCAAACGCACCTAAGTTCCCATAGCAAGTGCCAGAGCTGGACTTCAAACCCTGAGTCCAGTTTATTCCAAAACTCTGCTGCCTATGCTACTGCTTCAGCTTTCCCCAAGTCAAACCACTGTGAGGCTGAAATGCATCCAGAAGCAACTACAGCCCTATCTCTGGGTAAGTCTCTGCCTATGTGTCTTTTTTAAAAATTTGTTTATTTATATATATTTTTGGCCACTCCATGTGGCATGCGGGATCTTAGTTCCCCTACCAGAGGTTGAACTCATGCCCCCTGCAGTGGAAGCTTGGAGTCCTAGCCACTGGACAGCCAGGGAATTCCCTGCCTATGTGTTTTATTTGTTTTGTTTTTGGAAACTGAGCTCATTCCCACAAAAGGACCTAAAGCTGTTTGTTCTTTGAATGAGAATGTTCAAGCCAGTAACTTGCTTCTGGGGTTACTGGCTTCAGAGCTGTAGTAAAACAAAAACAATAATAATAATATAATAATATCCCCAAAGAAGTCCATGTGGCATGTAAAAGGGACTTTTCAGATGTGATTAAAAGTTTTGAGATGGATTATCCTGGATTGTCCTAGTAGACCCAATATAATCACAAAGGTCCTTATAAGAAGAAGGAAAGAGGGTCAGAGAAGGACAAGTGATGATGGAAGCAGAGGAGGGGGAGGGAGGGAGATAGGGGGAGGTGAGGAGAGGAAGAGAGAGAGAGATTTGAAGATGCTATATTACTGGCCTTGAAGGGACCATGAGCCAAGGAATGTTGGTGGCCTCTAGAAGCTGGAAAAGGCAAAGTTACAGATTGTCCAGAAGAACTCAGCCCTGCTGTTACCTTGATTTTTAGAACTGCTTTACTTCCAGAAATAAGATAATAAATTTGCATTGTTTTAAGCCACTGGATATGTGGTAATTTGTTACAGCAGCACAGGAAACCTCGGCCTTAAATATTCTATTTGAATAGAGAGAAATTACCATATTGAAGAACATCTTGACAAATGTGGAGGGGCTGGGAACCTCTGTCTCTTTTCAGTTCTGTCTGCTGATGAGAGAAGTAGGTTGGCTGTGAAGGTCCCTGGCAGGCCTAAGACCCAGGTGGGAGAAAAGGGAAAGGGGGAAATAAAGGGAGAGAGGGAGAAGGCCAGGAGGAAGGTGGGATCAAGAGAAAAGGATGGATGAAAGAGTGAGGGTAGAGGAGAAAGAAAGAGCAACGTACAGGTGGTAACGAGCAGTACCTCATCACTAACTTTTGTCTCACTAAGCATGATGTATATCTAAGTAGTCTATTCCTGAGTGAGCTTACAATGTCAAAGTTAATATTTCTGTAATACAGGTATGTATTAATACAAAGAGCATCAACTTGCTTCAAATTGTTGGGAGGGTTTTGTTTCTAAACTGCTTGGATTCACTCCAGCATTACTCTGTCCACACACACACAACCAAGGAGGAGAGGCAGTTAGAAAGCCATGCTACAGGCAGGGATCACCGCGAGCTCTGAGTAGAGAAGGCATGCATTACCCCTAGTTTCGAGCCCACGCGGGCAAAGTGCACTGCAGTCCAGCCCTGCTCCGTGTGAAGAAGCAGCACTCAAGCTGTCAGCCCAGTAGCAAGTCCCTGATTCTAACCCTTCTCAGCTTTTCAAAAGACAGCCACAAAGTGCAGGCCCTGAAGCACCCCCTCCACTCCCTCCTCTGCCAGGGTGATGATTTGCATACTCACAGGGCTGTAGGCAATCCTAATTCTACTGAAGCAGGTGGATTTGTCCTTAGGTTCTCTGTAATATTAGGAACTTTTGTCTTCCTATAAGGTTTGCCTCATTTATCTCAACCAAGCCATAACCTGACTTGAACTGATATAACCAGAATCTGTACAAAATGCCGCAGTTGATTCTACATGATCGCTGACTGTAAAACTAGTTGAGGAACTTCTGGGATTCCAAGGAACTTTGGAAACTTACTAGCTGTGGGGTCCCGGTAGATTTATGTTTAAGTAAATACTGCTTCAAGAGTATTTAGTATACTGCACTGACAAAAGTCAGCTCAGACATTATTTCACTGTGTGACTTTGAGTAAATTACTTCATCTCTTTGTACCCCTGTTTCCTCATCTAGGGTTCAGCTTGTGCTGGGATTCTCTGAGTCTAAGGAAATGCAAAGTGCTTTATTCCTATTTGCATTTCAGTGACACTCTCCCTGGACCCTGTATTAGATGGTACATTTTTCTAAGTTGTTTGGTATGAAACGCTCTCTTCAGTGCCAGGAAATATATCTTCTCTCAATATGAAATTCAGCTGTTCCCCTGCTCTCCATCTAGTCTCCATTTAAAACGCTCTCATCATCTCTGTAAATACAAAAGTCATCGATTGTGATCTTTTGCTTGGTCACTTTGAATGCGGGGAAAAAAAAGATTCAGAGCAGAGTAAGTGGAGAGCCAGCTCCCAACAATCAATAATAACAAAAATATAGGGCTTCCCTGGTGGCTCAGTGGTTGAGAGTCCGCCTGCCGATGCAGGGGACACGGGTTCGTGCCCTGGTCTGGGAAGATCCCACATGGCGCGGAGCAGCTGGGCCCGTGAGCCATGGCCACTGAGCCTGCACGTCCGGAGCCTGTGCTCCGCAACAGGAGAGGCCACAGCAGTGAGAGGCCCGCGTTCCGAAGAAGAAAAAAAAAAAAAAAAAATATATATATATATATAACCATGCGTTTACTGAGCTCCTCCCATAAATATTAGTTCTTTCCTTCAATGAATACTTATTGAGGGCCTCCTATGTGCCAGGCACTTGGGATGCAGCAATGAACAACACAGAAAAAGTTCCTGTCTTTCAGGAAGTTACATTGTAGTGGGGGAAAACACACACTAAGCAATAAGCAGAAATCAGAAAAAGAATGCTGGGTGAAAGGATAGAGAGGGATGAGGTAGGCAGAGGTGGGCGGGCCTTGCACTGTGCTAGGCAGGCGCTGTGAGTAATGGCAGGAATCATAAAATATCAGCCACGTGATGAAAACTTTACAATTTGGATAAAGAGATCGAACACCACAGGTTGACATTTAGGGGACCAAATAAGATAGCTTACGTATTTTGAGCTAAATTCGAAAATCCTTTGGGATACGCTGAGGAATTAAAGAAACTGGGAGGGAAAAGAAAGACAAAGACTAGAACTCCCCCCAGAAGGTCCCTTGGATCCACTGCATGGATCAGAAACAGGGGGTGTGCTGAATTAGTGGAGCTACTCCCCTGCTGGTTCCCAGGTGTAGGAGCCCCGCCATGGACTCAGGAGCCCACGTCGCTTTCTCAACTGGGATCCACACCTCAGAGTCGCGTTCCTGAAAGAAAAGCCTGATTTCTGCTTTCTCTTCCCTAGCACACCTGACCTCTTCTCTCCCAAAGGACCACATGGGAGGATTGATGAGGTAATGTCTCCAAATGTGTGAGTTAGGGCTCTGCTGACTCTCTCAGTAAAATGCAAATTATAACCAGGTGAAGTCACACAGTCTAAAATGGAAATCCTGAAGTTCAAATATTCTAAACATAACACCGAATAATCTCTCCCTAATCAGACAGTTGAGAGTACATAAGATGTGGCAGGTTTTCCTATCTTTCCTTACCATTTAGAACCCTCTAACCTTTGGCAGTAGTGTGTGGGTTTTGGGATGCAATGTGGAAAAAGTACAACTGACTTTTTGTGAGCCATGGAACGGCGTTCCAAAGTAAATCAGGACACACATATATCAGGCATGTTCATTTCCTTGGCTCTGTGTTTGGCCAGATGATGTCAATACTTAGTTTGCCATAACTCTAGTTCCAGCTGGCAAGCTGTGTCTGCACAAGTTATAGGATTTTAAGGACTGAGAGATGCAGCGTGACCCAGAAGATGAAGTACAGGACGGTGAGATAGAGAAGCTTTCACTTTCAACAGAAACTCCACAAATCAGCTTATCCTAAAACTTCAATTCATCATCTAAGTGAAAGCCTCTTGTAGAGCTGTGAGGCGTCTGATTAGTAGATGCTTTCAAAATACATCTCAGATATGAAATTCTATGGCAATACTGAAGGACAGTCAAATTACATCCTTTAACTCTCCCTTCTGAAGGTGTTGCCTTATGAATTGGAGGTCTTAACGGGGCTGTTGAAAGTGGTAGGCTTAAACATGAAAAACTGACCAAAAATATGTGTTATTCTTTTCTGATAATATGTTTTTTAAAAATTTAGGATATGTAAAAATACATATAAAAGTAAATTTGCATCATCCATAATCCCACTGCTCTGAGATAATCATAGAAATTATTTGGAAAATAGCTTCCTGTATTTTCGAAGGCGCATATGTTTTTAGTAAACTTAGGATCATATTTTCTATGTTTTGTAACTGGCTTTTTAAAATAATTTTGAATCAGAATAGAAATTATATGTGATGTGACTGGTTCCTTGAAAGGCAGCTCAAAGTTCGACCTTCTCAAGTACGTTTTCCAGTGTTCACTTAACTAATGCCTAGGAGGAACAATAAAAGCCCCAGGCTAACCATAGAACAGACATCACACAGGGAGTGCTATAATATAGGACTTTCTTCTGTATGACTCAGAACTGTACCAATGAAGAGAAATATTGTTGGAGTGACGGACATCAGTCACTGTGATGGTTCAGTGAGGTTTTCCATAGCATCTGCTTCTTTCATATATTTACTAGACTTTCTAACTGGGTTGTGTAGGAATTGAACTGACCCTAAAAAAAACCATAGGTTTCCCACTGCAGCTAACAATAACCTACACATAGGCATTTCTTTCTTAATCAAAGTAGTTCACAGATATTTACTAACCTCTATTTCAACCTAATTTATTATCTCAGCATGCTGTGGAACTTGTGAGGTGAGGTGGGTGAAAGTTATTTTAATTCTAATTTCACAAGTTATCAAAGTGTGGGAAAAATATACAGAATTTGTCTAGAGCCATTAAATAAGCTGATTAGTAGTCTCTTAATAGGAGCTCAGCTCCCCAATTACTGCACTGATTCCTCTGTGCTCCTAGGTAACACTAAAGACTTACTAATTCTTTAATGAAAGTGTTTTTGTTCGAAATAATATATATTTTCTCTACTTTTTTTTCCCCTGACTTTAATTTCTATGAATACTTAAAATGATATATTTGTTTTTAAGAGTTCATCAGCTTCTGCTACATACAATGCAGGCATAATATTCTTTTAATGTTGGCCTATATATGACTGGAGGGAGGAACATGGATAGAGGGGGAAATGAGCTTTATTTTTATTTTTTTATATTTTTTTGCGGTACGCAGGCCTCTCACTGCTGTGGCCTCTCCCGTTGCGGAGCACAGGCTCCGGATGCGCAGGCTCAGTGGCCATGGCTCACGGGCCCAGCCGCTCAGTGGCACGTGGGTTCTTCCCGGACCGGGGCACGAACCTGTGTCCCCTGCATCGGCAGGCAGACTCTCAACCACTGTGCCACCAGGGGAGCCCTGAGCTTTATTTTTAAAGGCGTCTTTCCTGTTTTCTCATGTAACCTTTTCTTTTTCTCTGTCATGTCTTTTAGGTGGACTAGTTACTCTGCAATGCCTCTGTAAATGACTCCTATCCCAGCCAGAAACCATGCGGGAACTTGTTGCTCCCACCCTGGGTCACGCATAGGGATCTGCACAGCCTCCCTGCTGAACACTATGGTCAGTGGTGTGCTGGTAAACTGGCTCTTTGGGAAGAAAAGCCTTGAATTGTAGCATTTGCTAATTTCCATGGTGTAACTATTAGCACCAAAGGTAATTTCGATCTACCAACATTATGTCACTAAGCATGGAGTTGGGATGAGTTGCATGCAGACCACTCAGACATAAGCCAGGGTTGATACACCATTGCATGGAGCCCTGTGGAACGTGTTTGCCTTTCTCCAGGGTGGCAGTAGGGGAGCAAACCCTTGTACTAACACACAGTGAGTATCCCTAGATGCCCCCCCAGCAATCTTCTGCTTAATGTACATAAATCCAGGGATAGTTTTGGACCCACAATGAGTTCTCAGAAGCCCTAAGAATAACCCCTTCCACAGGGTGTTCCTGGTGAGACCTGTACCCAAAGTGTGGTCTGAGGACCCAAAGTGTTGGCCACACCTCAGAGCTTGTCAGAAATGCAGAATCTCAGGTCCTCCCCAAGCCTACTGAATCTGAATCTGCATTTTAACAAGATTCTCAGTTGAAGAAGCCTTCATTTAGTAAATTTCATCCAATCTCAAAGCTATGATATGACCCAAGAACAACACTGCATATCCCATATGTAATTCTCCAAGGTAAACATTAAACAGAATCTAAGATCAGAGACTGCAGATGAAATGAGCCCCCTGAAATGAAAATAAGTATACTAGTAAACTTATTAGGACAGGTAGATTTTAGGATCCCAAAATTGCTAAGGAGAGAAAGCCTTTATTAGAGTTTGGAGATCTTTCTCCTACCAAGAGCCACAGACTCATAGGAAATACATAATCAACAGAGAGCCACTGAATTCATCTGACTTGCCTATCTGCTTTTATGTTATAGTTAGATGTAAAATATTCTTTTACTTTATTTTAATGAGGAAAAGGGAATTAAAAGTGCTTTCCATGCTGCTTATGTAAATTTAGTTAATTACATCTGACTGCTGCATAATATTCCATGCATATAACATACTGCAGTGCTTGAGTTCCCTGGTAAAGGACATGTAGAATGTTTCCTACTCTTTGCCACTACAAATAATGCTTCCATGGACATCTGCATACATTTCCCTTTTTGGATCACTGTGAGAGTTATTCTGGGTGTGCATCCAGGAATGGGATCATTGGAATTGCAGGATACGTACACACATAATTTCACTGAATACTTTCAGCCGGCTCTCCAGGATGGCTGCACCAATTTACACTCCCACCAGCAGTGCTTCGGGGTGCCCTCTTCTCCACTTCCTTTTTATTTTCTGACTTCTGAGTTTTTGCCAATTTGATGAATATAGAATGTTATAACATACTTCTTTTCACTTGTATTTTTTCTGATATGAGATTAACCATCTTTTCATATACTACTGGCCACTAAGATTCTACCTCCGGGTAATTGCCTACTCATCTCTTTTCAATGGGATTCTGCTCCTTTTCATGTCCATTTTCAGGAGTCTGTTCACTCAGTTACTTAAATTTTTATTGAACATCTACTGTATCAGGCTTTGTTCTAGGGGCTAAGACAGTAAAGTAAACAGAGGAGACAAAAAGTCCTGACATCATTGAGCTTAGAATATATTGGGGGAAAAGACAATGAACAAATAACCATACAACCTTGGATTTTGATAGGTGTTATGAAGAAAAATAAAGTAAGTTAAGGGGATTAAAAAGTAAGGAGGGAGTAGTGTTTTGGATAGAAGTTCAGGGAAGTCCTCTCTGAGGTGGTAATGTTTGACTAGAGAACTGAATGAGGGATTATTTTTTTAACATCTTTATTGGAGTGTAAGTGCTTTACAATGGTGTGTTAGTTTCTGCTTTATAACAAAGTGTATCAGCTATACATATACATGTATCCCCATATCTCCTCCCTCTTGCATCTCCCTCCCACCCTGCCTATCCACCCCTTTAGGTGGTCACAAAGCACCGAGCTGATCTCCCTGTGCTATGCAGCTGCTTCCCACTAGCTATCTATTTTACATTTGGTAGTATATATAAGTCCATGCCACTCTCTCACTTCGTCCCAGCTTACCCTTTCCCAACCCATGTCCTCAAGTCCATTCTCTACATCTGCGTTTTTATTCCTGTCCGGCCCCTAGGTTCTTCATAACCTTTTTTTTTTTTTTTAGATTCCATATATATGTGTTAGCATATGGTATTTGTTTTTCTCTTTCTGACTTACTTCACTCCACATGACAGACTCTAGGTCCAACCACCTTACGACAAATAACTCAATTTCGTTTCTTTTTATGGCTGAGTAATATTCCATTGTATATATATGTGCCACATCTTCTTTATCCATTCATCTGTTGATGGACACTTAGGTTGCTTCCACATCCTGGCTATGTAAATAGAGCTGCAGTGAACATTGTGGTACATGACTTTTTGAATTATGGTTTTCTCAGGGTATATGCCCAGCAGTGGGATTGCTGGGTCATATGGTAGTTCTATTTTTAGTTTTTTAAGGAACTGCCATACTGTTCTCCATAATGGCTGTATTAATTTACATTCCCACCAACAGTGCAAGAGGGTTCCCTTTTCTCTACACCCTCTCCAGCATTTACTGTTTGTAGATATTTTGATGGTGGCCATTCTGACTGGTGTGAGGTGATCTCTCATTATAGTTTTGATTTGCATTTCTCTAATGATTAATGATGTTGAGAATTCTTTCATATGTTTGTTGGCTATCTGTATATCTTCTTTGGAGAAATGTCTATTTAGGTCTTCTGCCCATTGTTGAATTGGCTTGTTTGTTTTTATGATGTTGAGCTGCATGAGCTGCTTGTAAATTTTGGAGATTAATCCTCTGTCAGATGCTTCATTTGCAAATATTTTCTCCCATTCTGAGGGTTGGCTTTTCGTCTTGTTTATGGTTGCCTTTGCTGTGCAAAAGCTTTTAAGTTTCATTAGGTCCCATTTGTTTATTTTTATTTTTATTTCCATTTCTCTAGGAGGTGGGTCAAAAAGGATCTTGCTGTGATTTATGTCATAGAGTGTTCTGCCTATGTTTTCCTCTAAGAGTTTGATAGTGTCTGGCCTTACATTTAGGTCTTTAATCCATTTTGAGTTTATTTTTGTGTACGGTGTTAGGGAGTGTTCTAATTTCATTCCCTTACATATAGTTGTCCAGTTTTCCCAGCACCACTTATTGAAGAGGCTGTCTTTTCTCCACTGTATATTCTTGCCTCATTTATCAAAAATAAGGTGACCGTATGTGCATGGGTTTATCTCTGGGCTTTCTATCCTGTTCCATTGATCTAGCTTTCTGTTTTTGTGCCAGTACCATACTGTCTTGATTACTGTAGCTTTGTAGTATAGTCTGAAGTTCAGGAGCCTGATTCCTCCAGCTCTGTTTTTCTATCTCAAGATTGCTTTGGCTATTCAGAGTCTTTTGTGTTTCCATACAAATTGTGAGATTTTTTGTTCTAGTTCTGTGAAAAATGCCATTGGTAATTTGTTAGGGATTGCACTGAATCTGTAGATTGCTTTGGGTAGTATAGTCATTTTCACAATGTTGATTCTTCCAATCCAAGATCACGGTATATCTCTTCAACTGTTTGTATCACCTTTCATTTCTTTCATCGGTGTCTTATAGTTTTCTGCATAAAGGTTTTTTGTCTCCTTAGGTAGGTTTATTCCTAAGTATTTTATTCTTTTTGTTGCAATGGTAAATGGGAGTGTTTCCTTAATTTCTCTTTCAGATTTTTCATCATTACTGTATAGGAATGCAAGAGATTTCTGTGCATTTATTTTGTATTGAATGAGGGATTTCTTGTGTATGATGTATACTATGTCCATTGGGATTCTTTGTCCATTTTAGGTGCTGTGAATATCTTTTCCCAGAAGGTTACTCATCTGTTAACTTTATCCATGGTTCCCTTTGTTATTCAGAAATCTTTAATACTGATGTAGTCAGACTCATCATTTTTTCCTTTATGGATTGTGCTCTTTGAGTCTTGTTTACGAAATCGTTACTCAAAGTCACAAGGATATTCTTCTCCATTTTCTGCTAGTAACTTTATAATCTTACCTTTATACTTAAGTTTTTACTTCACTTGATATGGAAGATCAAATTCATTTTCTCAGACAGAAAGCCATTTGTCCCAGGATGATTTATTAACTAACCCCTTACTTCTACATTGATTTGGGATGTCACTTCATTATATACCAAGTTTTAAGATACTCATGAGTCTTTTAATGAGCTTTCTATTTTGTTTCACAGGGGCATCTACCTGTTTCTGATGAGCACCATGCTTTTGTCTTGTCTTGTTGAACTATGGCTTGTAATATATATCTTCATATCAGCTGGGAATCTGCTCTTGATAATAGATAACTGTAAATTTTTGAAAAAAGAAAACTTTAACTTGTCGAAAGGAAAGCCTATGATTCATTCATTTTTGTGTTCTTGGTAGAACATAGCATACGGTCTTATAGGCAGGTGTTGCTCAATTATGATTTTAAAATTATATAGAGGTAACCTTGTTCTTCAGATGTTGCTATTCACCTGGGCTTTGAACATCATAAACAGTTACCTATTGTCCTGTCCATTTGTAGTGCTAAATTTGCTTCATCTGGATTGGGAAACTGATTTTCTGCTTTTATCTTAGCATAAAAGCATATTTTGAAAAACAGGCTTATTTTATCATGTAAGTCAGAAGATTTTACATGGGTGAGTGACAATGGTATAGGAACTTAAAATGAGTCTATCCATTTATGATTTAAGTTTTTCATTACCTCGAATTTTGTGAAAAATTAAGATTCACACATTCTATCATATTTTAAAAGTATCATGAGACTGGCATTGTATTTCATTATTCTTAGCATTTTTTCTGAATCAATTCCAGCTCTAGTGAGGAAAAGATAAAATTCAGTTTCTTTTATCAGTATTAAATTAAGTACTTTGAGAATAGGACTCCTGTTTCAGTTAATGTTGGACTGGGTAATGTAGAACAACCCTCTTTTTTAGAAACACTGAGACCATAGGGGAGCTAATAAGACAGTGAAGAATTGTGAAGCAAAGATACAGAAGAAGGAAACACCAGAAAGTTATGCCTAGCATTTAAATCTGATTTTCCCCTAGGAGCATCTGGCAATTAAAAGAGTCATCCAGGAGACTGAGAAGTTAAACACAGATCTTTGTCCAACTTACCAAGGGAATAAAAATGAGAGTCAAGGATCCACCAGGGAGGAGGAGCACTCCTGTGCTTTTGGTTAGGACCCCTAAGTGTTACACCTTAGAAATAAAGGTGAACTAGAATAGTCTGGCCCTCACTTAGACTGAAGCCTAGCATTTAAAAAAAAATTTTGTAAATTTAATTTAATTTTTTTTTATACAGCAGGTTCTTATTAGTCAACTACTTTATACACATCAGTGTATACATGTCAATCTCAATCACCTAATTCATCACACAACCACCACCACCCTTCAGCAGCTTTTCCCCCTTGGTGTCCATACGTTTGTTTTCTACATCTGTGTCTCAATTTCTGCCCCGCAAGCCAGTTAATCTGTACCATTTTTCTAGGTTCCACATATATGCGTTACTATATGATATCTGTTTTTCTCTTTCTGACTTACTTCACTCTGTATGACAGTCTCTAGATCCATCCACGTCTCAACAAATGACCCAATTTCGTTCCTTGTTATGGCTGAGTAATATTCCATTGCATATATGTACCACATCTTCTTTATCCATTCATCTGTTGATGGGCATTTAAGTTACTTCCATGATCTGGCTATTGTAAATAGTGCTGCAATGAACAATGGGGTATATGAGTCTTTTAGAATTATGGTTTCCTCTGGGTACATGCCCAGTAGTGGGATTGCTGGATCATATGGTAATTCTATTTTTAGTTTTTTAAGGAACTTCCATACTGTTCTCCATAGCAACTGTATCAATTTACATTCCCACAAATAGTGCAAGAGGGTTCCCTTTTCTCCACACCCTCTCCAGCATTTCTTGTTTGTAGATTTTCTGATGATGCTCATTCTAAATGGTGTGAGGTGATAACCTCATTGTAGCTTTGATTTGCATTTCTCTAATAATTAGTGATGTTGAGCAGCTTTTCATCTGCTTCTTGGCCATCTGTATGTCTTCTTTGGAGAAATGTCTATTTAGGTCTTCTGCCCATTTTTGGATTGGGCTGTTTGTTTTTTTAATATTGAGCTGCATGAGCAGTTTATATATTTTGGAGATTAATCCTTTGTCCATTGATTCATTTGTAAATATTTTCTCCCATTCTGAGGGTTGTCTTTTCGTCTTGTTTATGGTTTCCTTTGCTGTGCAAAAGCTTTGAAGTTTCATTAGGTCCCATTTGTTTATTTTTGTTTTTATTTCCATTACTCTAGGAGGTGGATCAAAAAAGATCTTGCTGTGATTTATGTCAAAGAGTGTTCTTCCTATGTGTTCCTCTAAGAGTTTTAGAGTGTCCAGTCTTACATTTAGGTCTCTAATCCATTTGGAGTTTATTTTTGTGTATGGTGTCAAGGAGTGCTCTAATTTCATTCTTTTACATGTAGCTGTCCAGTTTTCCCAGCACCACTTACTGAAGAGACTGTCTTTTCTCCATTGTATATCCTTGCCTTCTTTGTCATAGATTAGTTGACCATAGGTGCGTGGGCTTATCTCTGGGCTTTCAATCTTGTTCCATTGATCTATATTTCTGTTTTTGTGCCAGTACCATATTGTCTTGATTACTGTAGCTTTGTAGTATAGTCTGAAGTCAGGGGGTCTGATTCCTCCAGCTCCATTTCTTTCCCTCAAGACTGCTTTGGCTATTCAGGGTCTTTTGTGTCTCCATACAAATTTTAAGATTGTTTTGTTCTAGTTCCATAAAAAATGCCATTGGTAATTTGATAGGGATTGCATTGAATATGTAGATTGTTTTGAGTAGTATAGTCATTTTCAAAATATCGATTCTTCCAGTCCAAGAACATGGTATATCTCTCCATCTGTTGGTATCATCTTTAATTTCTTTTATCAGTGTCTTATAATTTTCTGCAAACAGGTCTTTTGTCTCCTTAGGTAGGTTTATTCCTAGGTATTTTATTTTTTTGGTTGCAGTGGTAAATGGGAGTGTTTCCTTAATTTCCCTTTCAGATTTTTCATCATTAGTGTATAGGAATGCAGGAGATTTCTGTGCATTAATTTTGTATCCTGCAACTTTACCAAATTCATTGATTAGCTCTAGTAGTTTTCTGGTGGTATCTTTAGGATTCTCTATGTATAGGATCATGTCATCTGCAAACAGTGACAGTTTTACTTCTTCTTTTCCAATTTGGATTCCTTTTATTTCCTTTTCTTCTCTGATTGCCATGGCTAGGAGTTCCAAAACTAGGTTGAATAGTAGTGGTGAGAGTTGACATCCTTGTCTTGTTCCTGATCTTAGAGGAAATGCTTTCAGTTTTTCACCATTGAGAATGATGTTTGCTGTGGGTTTGTCATATATGGCCTTTATTATGCCCACTTTCTGGAGAGTTTTTATCATAAATGGGTGTTGAATTTTGTCAAAAGCTTTTTCTGCATCTATTGAGATGATCATATGGTTCTTCTCCTTCAATTTGTTAATATGGTGTATCACATTGATTGATTTGTGTATATTGAAGAATCCTTGCATCCCTGGGATATATCCCACTTGATCATGGTGTATGATCCTTTTAATGTGTTGTTGGATTCTGTTTGCTAGTATTTTGTTGAGGATTTTTGCATCTATATTCATCAGTGATATTGGTCTGTAATTTTCTTTTTTTATAGTATGTTGGTCTGCTTTTGGTATCAGGGTGGTGGTGTCCTCTTAGAATGAGTTTGGGAGTGTTCCTTCCTCTGCAATTTTTGGAAGAGTTTGAGAAGGATGAGTGTTAGCTCTTCTCTAAATGTTTGATAGAATTCACCTGAGAAGCCATGTGGTCCTGGACTTTTGTTTGTTGGAAGATTTTTAATCACAGTTTCAATTTCATTACTTGTGATTAGTCTGTTCATATTTTCTATTTCTTCCTGGTTCAGTCTTGGAAGGTTATACCTTTCTAAGAATTTGTCCATTTCTTCCAGGTTGCCCATTTTATTGGCATCGAGTTGCTTGTAGCAGCCTCTTAGAGTGCTTTGTATTTCTGCAGTGTCTGTTGTAACTTCTCCTTTTTAATTTCTAATTTTATTGATTTGAATCCTCTCCCTCATTTCCTTGATGAGTCTGGCTAATGGTTTATCAATTTTGTTTATCTTCTCAAAGAACCAGCTTTTAGTTTTATTGATCTTTGCTATCATTTCCTTCATTTCTTTTTCATTTATTTCTGATCTGATCTTTATGATTTCTTTCCTTCTGCTAACTTTGATTTTGTTTGTTCTTCTTTCTCTAGTTCCTTTAGTTGTAAGGTTAGATTGTTTATTTGAGATTATCATGTTTCTTGAGGGAGGCTTGTATAGCTATAATCTTCCCTCTTTGAACTGCTTTTGCTGCTTCCCATAGGTTTTGGATCGTCGTGTTTTCATTGTCATTTGTCTGTAGGTATTTTTTGATTTCCTCATTGATTTCTTCAGTGATCTCTTGGTTATTTAGTAACGTATTGTTTAGCCTCCAGTGTGTTTGTCTTTTTTTCCCTGTAATTCATTTCTAATCTCATAGCTTTGTGGTCAGAAAAGATACTTGATATGATTTCAATTTTCTTAAATTTATTGTGGCTTGATTTGTGACCTAAGATGTGATCTATCCTGGAGAATGTTCCGTGCACACTTGAGAAGAAAGTGTAATCTGCTGCTTTGGATTGAATGTCCTATAAATATCGGTTAAACCTATTTGGTCTATTGTGTCACTTAAATCTTCTGTTTCCTTATTTATTTTCATTTAGGATGATCTGTCCTTTGGTTTAAGTGATGTGTTAAAGTCCCCCATTATTATGTGTTACTGTCGATTTCCTCTTTTATAGCTGTTAGCAGTTGCCTTATGTATTAAGGTGCTCCTGTGTTGCGTGCATATATATTTATAATTGTTATATCTTCTTCTTGTATTGATCCCTTGATCATTATGTACTGTCCTTCCTTGTCTCTTGTAACATTCTTTATTTGAAAGTCTATTTTATCTGATATGAGTATTGCTACTCCAGCTTTCTTTTGATTTTCATTTGCATGGAATATCTTTTTCCATCCCCTCACTTTCAGTCTGTATGTGTCCCTAGGTCTGAAGTGGGTCTCTTGTAGACAGCATATAGATGGGTCTTGTTTTTGTATCCATTCAGCCAGTCTATGTCTTTTGGTGAGAGCATTTAATCCATTTACATTTAAGGTAATTATCGACATGTATGTTCCTGTTACCATTTTCTTAATTTTGGGGGTTTGTTTTTGTAGGTCCTTTTCTTCTCTTGTGTTTCCCGCTTAGAGAAGTTCCTTATGCATTTGTTGTAGAGATGGTTTGGTGGTGCTCAATTCTCTTAGCTTTTGCTTGTCTGTAAAGGTTTTGATTTCTCCATCGAATCTGAATGAGATCCTTGCTGGGTAGAGTAATCTTGGTTGTAGGTTCTTCCCTTTCATCACTTTAAGTAAATCATGCCACTCCCTTCTGGCTTGCAGGGTTTCTGCCGAGAAATCAGCTGTTAACCTTATGGGAGTTCCCTTGTATGTTATTTGTCATTTTTCCCTTGCTGCTTTCAATAATTTTTCTTTGTCTTTAATTTTTGTCAATTTGATTACTATGTGTCTCAGTGTGTTTCTCCTTGGGTTTGTCCTGTATGGGACTCTCTGCACTTCCTGGACTTGGGTGGCTATTTCCTTTCCCATGTTTGGGAATTTTTCGACTATAATGTCTACAGATATTTTCTTGGGTCCTTTCTCTCTCTCTTCTCCTTCTGGGACCCCTATAATGCAAATGTTGTTGCGCTTAATGTTGTCCCAGAAGTCTCTTAGGCTGTCTTCATTTCTTTTCATTGTTTATTCTGTTCCGCAGCAGTGAATTCCACCATTCTGTCTTCCAGGTCACTTATCCGCTCTTCTGCCTCAGTTATTCTGCTATTGATTCCTTCTAGTGTAGTTCTCTGTATTGTTCATCTCTGTTTGTTTGTTCTTTAATTCTTCTAGGTCTTTGTTAAACATTTCTTGCATCTTCTCGATCTTTGCCTCCATTCTTTTTCCAAGGTCCTGGATCATCTTCACTATCATTATTCTGAATTCTTTTTCTGGAAGGTTGCTTATCTCCACTTAATTTAGTTGCTTTTCTGGGGCTTTAACTTGTTCCTTCATCTGGTACATAGCCCTCTGCCTTTTCATCTTGTCTATCTTTCTGTGACTGTGCTTTATATTCTACAGGCTGCAGTAATGTAGTTCTTCTTGCTTCTGCTGTCTGCCCTCTCAGCCTAGTTTTAAATAACCCCAATCCCTATATTAGTATTAAGGTGATCCAGGATAGCCATGTCCCTTGTTATCTACCAAAAACAAATACAAATCCTCTTATGCTTCAAATTATTTCCACATTTTAAAAAAGGAAATGACCAGTAAGTGATAAAAAATGAACAGACATGACAATGTAATTTAAAATCAAGATAAACAACAAACATTTTAAGTAGATCCATTTGGAATTTGGACGCTGTATTTTAAAAGAAGAAAATGTAAATTCTAGAACTGTAAAAAAATGTAATAATTGAAATGAAGAACTCACTGAATATTTAATTGTATATTAGATACACCTAAAGAAAGAATTCATGAACTGGAAGGAAAAATACCCCAAATAAAACACAAAAACAAAAAAAATGGAAAAAAACTAGGAAAGAGTGTAAGAGACATAGGGGTTCAGTGAAAAAGGTCTAACTTGCATGTAATGGAAGTATCAAAAGGATAAAAGAGAGATAAAGGCATAGTAATATTTAGAGAGATAAGGGCTGAGAATTTTCCCCCAAAATAATGGAATAATGGAAATCATTAAGCCTCATTTTCAAGAAGCTCTACAAATGTCAAGCAGAATAATTCAATGTAAAATCACAACAAGCTACATCATGATAAAACTGCTGAAAGCAAGCAAACAACAAAAATTAAAATCTTGAAAGCAGCCAAAGATTCATATGCTCTTCAAAGAAGCAACAATTAGATTGACATCACACATCTTTCCAGAAACAATGAAAGTTAAGACGTGATAGACTGAAATCCTCAAAGAAAATACCTGAAACTAAAATTCTATATGTGGGGGGGAAGAAAACCCTTAAAGAATAAAAGTGAAATATAGATAATTTTATATGAAAAGATAAATTGGCGGTTGGGAAATTTGTTTCTGGCCGACACATTACAGGAAATACTAGAGGATACACAATGAAAGTGATCCCAGTTAGAAGCTCAAAGATACAGGAAGGAATGACAAGCAACCAAACAGTAAATGTGTGGCAAAATATAAATGAATACTGACTATATAAAACAGTGTTAATAATTTCTTACATGACTTAAACTAGATATAGAAGTAAAATACGTGACAACAATAGCACATATGTAAGAATGGAGGGATTTAAAGTATTCAGTAAGTTACCGCACACCTGTTAGAATGGCTATTATTAAAAAAAAAGAAGACAAGAAATAACAAGTGTTGGGGAGGATGTGGAGAAAAGGGAACCCTCGTGCACGGTTGGTGGGAAAGAAAATTGGTGCAACCACTGTGGAAAACAGTATGGAGTTTCCTTAAAAAATTAAGAACAGAGCTACCAAATGATCCAACAATCTCACTTCTGGGTATTTATCCAAAGAAAATAAAAACACTAACTTGAAAAGATATGTGAAGTCCCACATTCACTGCAGCATTATTTACACTAGCCAAGATATGGAAACAATCTAAGTATCAGTCAATGGATGAAAGGATAAAGAAATTGTGATATGTAGATATAGGTATAAAATGGAATATTATTCAGCCATAAATTGGAATGAATTCTTGCCATTTGTGACAACATGGATAAACTTCGAGGGCATTATACTAAGTGAAATAAGTCAGACAGAGGAAGACAAATATCATATGATCTCTCTTATTTGTGAAATGTAAAAGAAAACCAAAGGAAGCTCATAGAAATAGAGAAGAGATTGGTGGTTGCCAGAGGTGGAGGGTGAGCAGTAGGAGAAATGGGTCAAGGGGGTCAAAGGGTGAAAAAAATTAAAAATAAGATCTTTGCATGGGTCGAGGTAAAAATGTTCATTTCTAAACCATGATAAGTCAGCATACATGTTTTCATATCCGGGTAAGCACTAGAGCAAACAAACAAAAACAGTAAAGCAATGTATATCTGTATATCGTGTATAATCTATGGTAGACTGTACTTTCCAAAGATGGCCACAGCAATATCTTCCACATGCTTTTTACAATGTGACCTTGTCTCTCCCCTGATAAGTTACAGACTCTATTTCTCCACTCCCTTGAATCTGGGTGGCCCCTGTGACTCCCCTGACTGGTAGAATATGACAGAAGTGATGCCGTGTCAAATTCAGGAAAGCTGTGACCTGGATTGACAGCATCCGCTTCTGCCTCATAGAAGCCTGTCTTCATGTGACAAGTGTGATTATCCTGAATAACTACGCAGTGAGAAGCACAAGCAAAAGTAAAGAGACTCTACAAAATGAGATGTCACGTGTGGAGAGAGAGAAAAAAAGAGAAAGAGAGGCCAAGGAGCACCATGGTATCAGATATAAGAGTAAAGACGCCACCTTAGAAGTTGATCCTACAGCTATGCCATGTGAATCAGAAATGAGTTGCCCAGCTAAGTCCTTCCCGAGTTTCTGACTTACAAAATCATGAGAAAACTGAAATTACTATTACAAGCTATTAAGTTTTGGGGTGGTGTGTTATGCAACCATAGATAACCAGAACAGCTATCAAGCTAGGAAGTAGGGTGAGGAATGAAATAATAACTACTCCAATCAACCTGAAGAGTGGGAAGAAAGATGGAAATAGAAAGAATATAGTAAGAGGGTAGATTTAAATCTCAATATACCAGCAGTTACATTAAATGAACCAAATGTCTCAGTTAAAAGAGAAAAAAAATCACCAGCCAAGATTTACAAAAAACAAAAATATGATGCTTATAAGAGATAACATATATACACTACCAAACGTAAGGTAGATAGCTAGTGGGAAGCAGCCGCATAGCACAGGGAGATCAGCTTGGTGCTTTGTGACCGCCTGGAGGGGTGGGATATGGAGGTTGGGAGGGAGGGAGGGAGACGCAGGAGGGAAGAGATATGGGAACATATGTATATGTATAACTGATTCACTTTGTTATAAAGCAGAAACTAACACACCATTGTAAAGCAATTATACTCCAATAAAGATGTAAAAAAAGAGAGATAACATCAAAAATATTTGGATATATAAATATTGAAAGCAAAACAATGGAAAAATATATAGCATCCAAACACTAACCAAAAAAAACTACCGTGACTATTTTAACATTAGAGAAAGTAAAACTTAAGGCAAAAAGCATTATTAGAGATAAAGAGGAACATTTTTATAAAGATAAAATGTTCATCAGAAAGAAAAATTATTTTAAATTTGTATGCATATAATAATATATTGTTTAAATATATAAAGCAAAAATTTAAAGCACTTCAAGGAGCAATGGATGAATCCACAATCCAATTAGTTTGAGAATAAATTAGCTAACTCATTTATTCATTTAATCCTCTTTTGGATCCTCATTCAACAAATAAGAACTGTGCTAGATGGTTGCTGTGGGTGTTATACACTCTGTATCGAAGAAATTATTCTAAGTGATGATTCACCACTCTCTGTTCAAGCCAAAGAAATTAAGGTAAGGCCCGAATTTCTTCTGAAATCTTAAGGTTTCTCACCCATCCTCTGCCTAGAATTTATTAGCTGATAGATTTTTGAAGGGGTTGGGGAAAGACTAGCCGTCTAGAATCTTGGAGATAATTTTCCACATCATCTTATTTATGGACGTATGGGACTATCTCAGTACTTCCCCAGGGAACTCTCCTTTCTTTTAATGCTGTCAGATGAACTTACTAAACAGCAGTATTTACCTATTTAATTAAGCTCTAGGCCTTTTGCTATATAGTGGGTCTCACTAATTTCTTTCTTTTTTTTATTGAAGTATAGTTGATTTACAATGTTGTGTTAGTTTCATGGGTACAGCAAAGTGATTCAGTTATACCCTAACATGTACTTAGCAGGGGTGAGGTACTATGTCACAATGAGCTAACCAACAGATCAGAAAGTGGATTATCATCCAAGACACATTCACCCATTCTGTAGAGCAGATGGGCTGATCTTACTCCTCTGTGGCTTAGTTTTCTCCATTACCCCATGGTGATAATAATTTACTTCCCAATAACGATCATTACAGAGCTTATACATATATCCAATTAACAGCCAAACTAACCCATTTTCCTCTATTTGCTTGTTGAGAACCACTGTATGACAGTTCTGTTGCATTTGAATCATCTGTTTAATCACACTTGCTCATAATGCTTTAGCTCTGTTTACACCATTCTGTTCCTTAGGAATCACAGATCATCTTACTATTGACTGTGGTCCATCAGGAATATGGTCCCTTGTCTTATCTTGATTAGAGAGCACTATTTCTTACCTTAACCAAAAAGATAAACAGTCAGAAGCCTTCAATTTTATAGTCCTACTTGGTAACATTTTTGCTTATCTAGGTATGCATATCACTTGTACTGCATGAACAGTATGGTTCACTTTGAGCATTGTTTTAAATGTTCCGGTATTGAGATGAATACAGGCTCCTGGCAGCTAGCCAGAGTACTGGCAGTCTATCACCCTCTAGCTCATGCAGGTCTCCATTAAATAGAGTCTGGACAAATCTGTGCAGTTGCTCCTGCCAAGTCTTCCTACCATGACTGTTACCATCACTCCATGGTCCTGATTCTCAGCCAACAATACATTTATTCAAGTCTGCTAAATTAAAATGGAGGAACAGGTTTTTTGCTTATCTGCCAGATAAGCACTAAGGGTTACTCATGGAAGCAGTCAGAGGAAATCTTTCTACAAAATACCTGTCAATGGGGTATAGATCCTGTTTAGGTAGAATAGCTCCTCTAACAGGGATGATGAACTCTAGCCTCCAAAATCTCTGGTGCCTAAGCTTTCTAGAACATCTTTTACAAAGCTAATATACTTTTTCCTCAGTTTCTAACCCCAATCTATGGGTAAATGTATCCGTTTTGCTCAGTTTGGTTATCTTTACTCCAAAGCCACCTAATCACTGTAGAGAAGCAAAGTGTCTATCTCACTCTAGTAAGTAGGATGTGTCTCCCCTGCTGAGAGTTAATACTCTTCACTAGGCTAGGTCTTGCCTTTGATCTGCTGACACAATTGATCTTGAATTTCTATTGGTTCTGATGCATCTTGTTTTGTGATTTCTCTCACTAGGCTTTGTTTAATTCTCTCTTGCTTGTCGTTTTATGTCTGAACTTTGAACCCCTGAGGGGCTTGATTTCTACTCCCCATCCCCATTCCCTTTTCTCTTTTTTCTTATTTTTTAAGCTGATTTAGCAAGATCTTCATGTAGTGTTTTAGAAATAATGTGTGTGTTGGGGGCAGGGTTGGGGGGTGGCAGGAGAGTGGCATTGGGATCTTAGCAGTGGTGTATTCACAACTAGGTTGCATTTTAAAATGTCTATCATGTCCTCAGGGAATCTTTAGAGGCCTTCAGCTTAGGGCAGTTGTATATTTTCCACAACTTAAGAGCAAGCTAACTAAACAGTCATTTAATGTTGTGGTTTAGTTCTGCTGCCTTTATTATAGCTTCCTGCGATTCAAAGACACCTGCGGTCCATGGCTGGTGCTACCAAAATTTTAGTTATATAGAGTAAAATAATGCCTTAACTTTGTATAATACTTTAAAATTGAAAATCTACATTGACACTCAAATGATTTTCGGTGCATCCTTGCATATTGGCAGAACAGGAATAGACGTCGAAACACTGATAAGCCAGAGGGGTCAACAGGAATCCCTCCAGGAGGATAAGCCCTCTTCCTTTTCACTCCTCCTCAACAGAAATGGATGTTAATCTGTGCCCTTTGCCTAAAACGAATCTAAGGCCAACTGAAACACAGAAGCCAAACTGAAAAAATGCTTGCCCGGAGCATTGTATGCTGTCTTCAGTTTACAAATTACACTTCCCTAATGGGGAGCAGAGAGGTGAGCTACCTCCTTTGCTTCAGTAAACAAATTATGAGGAGGAGGCTTTAGTTACATGCACATTTCCAGGGCCTTGATAGATAATTAGCCAAGTGACTCTCATTAAGGTTAATGGACTTCCCTCTGTTAAATTCCCTTCCATCCATATGCCATTGAAAATAGATTCTTTGGGTCAGTGAAGCTATTTTAGGGTCTCTACTGTTATCCAAAAAAGTACAATCCCAGAGTCCACCTCTGGTTTGGCTTAACTGATGAATTAACAACAGCTTCTAAATTACTCAGGGATAGAGTCCATTTCCTGGACCAGACTGTGGAAACCAAGCACTAAGGAGAGTTCAACTCAAGCTAAGTAGATAGCCTGAAAGGAGCTACCATGCCGTGGTGCAAATAAGAGCACAGCTTCTGGGAATAGCAGGTAGGAAAATGGAGCCAGCTATGGTGGGGAAACAACTCATGAAGGTGCCATGAAAAATCACCTGTCTACTAAAATTACAGCAAAACAGCATGCTGGGAAACTTAAGAAGGATTTTTATGCAGATGGGGATTTACTCTTTTTTTTTTTTTTGCATCTGCTGCCAGTAAGCATTAGACCTTAAACATCAGCAAACATTGATTAAGCATATTGCCTTGATGAAACTTCAGGCGAAAGAAGAAAGTAGTTCAGCAACTCCAAAGCCCAGAAGACAAATTACTCTTGGTATAGCAATTAGAATGGGGAAAATTACTGCACCTTTTTGAAAAAGCACTCTGAGCTTTGTTCTGTAGACAATCTAATAATAGCCAATATGAATTCAGAGAAAGCACTAGTACTCCTAGTATGGACTGTAATTTTTTGAAAAGTATTTCAGCTTTATAAAATTCCACATCACCAAAACTACAAAGGCTATTTCTAAGCTATACCTCAGACTGGATATTTTAAACTAGTTTGCTTCAAGAAATATGTGGTATATTATGTGAAATAACAAAGACTTTAGGGACTCAGGATTCCTGTACTTCCTGGAGTTATGTCCATCCTGAGCTGAGTTTTCTGTCAATTTCCATCTAGCAAGTCAATAACATGAATGTTTCACAAGCAACTTTAAAATGCATTAGTCATTTTGAGATTCATTTCTTCAGTGTTCTTGCTACTTCTTTTGATCATGCAGTTGCAGTTGGGCTGTGAGCACAAAATAGTAACATTCTCAGTTCAGAGGACCTATGTATGCAGTGAACACAATTCTAGTTTACTTCTAGCTTAAACACATCCACCCGAATACGTGTGTGAATAAAAGTAAGGCTGTATAAGTTTGTGTTTGTGTGTGTGTGTTTGTGTGTACGTGTTGTGCACATAGCCAAAACTGGACACATTTATTCTTAAGTCTATACTGCTTCTCTCCTTGAAGTGGAAGGAAAATAAAATTCATGTTTATTGTGCATTTATTATGTGTCAGGCTTTGTGCTGGTCCAAATCAGAGCAGCCTAGTGCTTAGACATGTGGTCTCTGAAGTCAGGCTGCCTTTGTTGAAATCCTGACTCTGCTATTACTGGCCATGAAACATCAGATAGGTATTTAACCTCTCTAAGCTTCTGTTTTCTCACTTGAGAAACATGAATATTAATAGAGTATATGTCATAGGATTATTGGGGTGATTCAATGAGTTAAACTATGTAAAGTGCTTAGCACAGGGTCTGGCACATGATAATGCTCAATAAATGAGATACTATAATATCTCATTTAGTATGACAATAATCCTATGAAGTACATACCATTAGTCTCATTTTATAGATGTGACAAGTGAATCTAAGGAAAATAAACTGACATATCCACAACTTCAAAACTAGTAATGATCTCATCTATGAAAAAAATTAAATGAACAAACAACTATATTCATTAGGGGAACGCTAGCTGCTGCAACAAATAAACCTCAAGATTTTGAAAACTCAAACACAACAGAAATTTCTTCCATGTAACTTTTGACAGTGCTTGTTCCTAGTTGGCAAATGATCCTCCTCCTTGCTATGATTCAGACATACATATTTCTTCCATCTGGGAGGTCTGCCATCCCCCAAGTCATTTATATCCAGCAAACACAAGGGGAGAGAGAGAGCATGGAAAAGGTATAATGACTTCTGAAAAGGCTTGGCTCATCAGACATCATTTCTGCTATTCTATTGGTAAGAATTAGTCACATGGCCACATCTAGATGTGGAGGTGCTGGGAAACATAGCCCCTAGCCAGGCAGCTGATTCCCAGAGACAACTCTATTTTATGTAAGGGGGAATACAATGTCAAAATCATACAGCTTTCATTCCATGCTGTCAGTGGATCAAATGATAGCATCTTTAAATATGATAGACATTATTTGTTTTATTTTTCTCTTAGTTCATGAAATTTCTCCAAATTGAAATTTCATTCCTCTTCTGCCTATCATTTTCCTTACTTCTTGCCAAAGGAATTTCAGATCAATATATTTCAGGGCTTGAACAATTTATCTTCATGGGTCAAGGTAATTTTGCTACGCTAAGTCTGATGGAGAAAAGAGCAGGAAGAATCTGGCCAATTCAACTTATAGCCCGAAGCTTGTGGGTTCGTTATGTGTGTGCTTTTCTGGGCTTCAAATATTGATAAGGGCCAACAAATGAGTCCATCTTAAAAAAAAAAGTCAAAGCCTTGTGCTGATTGTGAGCTAGAGGGATTTGGCATTGAATAGCTAATAAAATCCACAGAAAAACATACTAAATGCCTGGGAGTGAAGTGCAGCTAAATGAATAATTAAACATGACCACACATATAATCGATGACCCCTGTTTCAGTTAACTATTGTTGTGTAAGAAACCACTTCCAAACAGTGGCTTTAAACAAGAATCATTTATTACCCTCATGATTCAGTGGGTTGACTGAGCTCATCTGGGAAATTCTGTTCTACATGATGTTGGCTGGGGTTGTGGTCATCTGTGGACCTGATTGAACTGGAACATCCAAGGTGGCTGTCTCCTATGACTGGTGCCTGGGTAGAGACCACAGGAAGGTGGGTACAGCTGGGACACTGGGACAGCTGGGGGCTCCCTGTCTCCCCATGTAATCTCCAGGCCTCTCCCTCTCCATGCAGCCTCTCCAGGAAGTGTCTCCATGTCATTTCTCCAGGAGAGTGTTCGCACTTCTAATATGGCAGCTCAGGATGCCCAAAAGCACAGAAGTGGAAACTACAAAGTCTTACCAAGACTTAGCCCCAGAACTAGCAAAAGGTCATTTCTGCCGAATGCTATTGGTTAAAGTGAGGCACAGGTGCAGCCCAGGTTCAACAATCTGGAAACCTAAAAGGATATATACTAGGAGGTGTGATGCACCGGGCACCATCTAGGAAGCTATTACCACAACCTGAGCTCAACAATGAGAATAAGAACCATGTTTTCGTGCTTATTATCATGTTATAGTCAAGGTCTAGAGCGGATAAGAAACCTGATATACTTGGCCTCTAATATTTTCCTTTCAGTTTACTCTTTCCTAAGAGTTGGTTTTACAGGGGAGCACTGTGACTCCATAGCATTCTTGATTTCAGAGTGACAAAAGGCAGACGGTGGTAATCTGAGCGGTGATGATACAACTTAATTCCATTTATTTAGAGATGCTTCCTTCACTGTTCTACTTTTTTTTTTAATCTTTTTTTTAAACATTTTTATTGGAGTATAATTGCTTTACAGTGGTGTGTTAGTTTCTGCTTTATAACAAAGTGAATCAGTTATACATATACATATATTCCCATATCTCTTCCCTCTTGCATCTCCCTCCCTCCCACCCTCCCTGTCTCACCCTTCTAGTTGGTCACAAAGCACCGAGCTGATCTCCCTGTGCTATGTGAACTGTTCTACTTTTAGATAGCTGAAGAGATGGGATTAACAAAGCTGAAGAAAGTAGAACTAGAAACATGAGGGCAGACAGTCAAATAATCCCATAACAAATGGGATGGCAACTGTGACAAGGGCCATGGAGTGGTGTTAGAGGCTGGGAGAATAGTTAGGGAGGCCCTGTGTAATCTAGACAAGAAACAATGAATTCTGGATCTGCTGTAAACCGCAGAGGGCTTTCAGAAAAGGAGATGCATTTAAGAAACATTTATAATGTATAATCCATAGGATTTGATGACCAGTGGCTTTAAAAAGGGAGGGAGAATAACTCTGAGTTTAAGGACTTGAGTGGCCAGATGAATGAGTTCCATCAGATACCAAACAAGGATCGAGAATAGGAGGTGTAATTTGGTGTAAATAATTTCATTTGGGACACTTTTGGACAGAACTGGAGGTGGCTGTAAATGATCTAATGAAGTACAGTGGGCAAGTGGATAATTGGCTCTGCGGTGGCTCTTTGCTTGTTTTTCCTTTACTTTACGTTTCTTTGTTCCCTTTTCTTCCTTATTCCTATTGCCCATGTCCCTCACTTTGCATAGGTGGGAAATTCTCCACTGAATGAGCCCCAGTGAGGGACAGCCCATATCCCAGTCTAAAATCTTAAAAGACCAGATTTGTGTTTTCCCAGACTCCTTACAGCTAGGATATGTATCCATGATCTAGGTTTGACCGATCAAATGCACCCACCTAAGACTTTGAATTAGGAACGAGTGACTCAAAGAAACAACGACAGTGGAGAATTCATTCTGGAGATGGTGACAACACCATTTTCCAAAGAACAACACTGAGAGGGCAAACTGCAGCGTCCACTGCCTCGGGCGGCAGGGACCTCCCTGGACTAATGTGGCTTAGCTTTGGCTTCCCTTTCTCCCAGTCCATTTTCTGAGTCTTGTTCTTCAGTTTTCCAACAATTCTGAGAGCTACACAGTATCTCTTTGATAATTCACGTTTCTGCTCCAGTCAGCCTCTGTGGCTTACAGCTGAGATCCCTGACCGGCCCATACTTGGAAACCTGGAGGAGGGACTGGGGGTTCATCAGAGAAAACACAGAAGTGGAAGCCACAGGGGCGAATGGAATTGTGCAGGGAGAGGATGTGAGGGTTAAAAAAGAAGTGGGCTGAGGACAGGGGCCTGAGGAGCAGCCATGCATAGAGGCTGAGCAGAGCAGAAAGACAACACTGGGCCCTGAGGGCAGTCACTTAAAGGGTTTGCTTCCTCTGCTGCTCTATCACAGTGAAATAATCCTGGGTATAGTGGATTCAGGTGTCAGGGGTGTTTAGAACTCAGAGTCCCACCAACATAAAAGATCTGTTGGTACCTCAGGTCAGAGAAACCGTGAAGGCCATCAAGGGGAAGAGACAGAACTGGAAGCAGGAAGCCAACCTCAACAGTCAGACAAGTGGCATCTGGAGAAGGAGAAAGGCAGAAGGGATGAGGCACAGCTGAAAGGTGTAGGCACGGGGACCTCCAAGTCCAGAGCTGGGGAGAACAGCGCTGGCAGGGAGGGGGCGCCAAGATGTGTGCTGCACCCAGGATTAGCTACCCTGTCCTTTCACACTTTATACCACCAGGAGGTGCCTGGTCAGGGACTTATAGGTATGTACGTAGAGCCAGAGAAAAAACAAGGGCCCGCACGGGCAAGGATTTATAACTGAAGCAGGAGAGGAGTGCTAGGCTTCCTTGGAAGTTCCTACTCTAGGCAACACAAACGACTGAGTGGTCGAAATAATAAAAAGATTTTATCCAAATTTTATCCAAATATTTCTGGGTGTGAGTTCATTGCTGGTATCAATAGCCAGTATCAATAGTTGACACTGCGTGATTTAGCCCTGTAAAACACACTGTCTTGGGCTTCAGTTGTAGTATATCTAAGTCTTTTCAACTTGGCTGGAGCATCTCACAGCATTTAATACCTCTTTTGTCCTTCCCCAGAGTAGCTGGCAAAGCACTAATATGTGTAAGTATTCAGTAGGTACTGACCTGGGTGGCTTATACCTCTAGAACAAGTTTTTATGCCAAAACTTCAGATCAGTTCTTACCATAGATCATGGCATATTTTTCTTACCATAGCCTTTTCTTTTTCGCTTTAGGACTTGTCAGAAAAAAACTAGGACACTGAAATTTGAGGACTTACTGAAGTTTGGAGTCTTCAGTTTTCTGATGTCTATGAAGCCTGACCTGTCTACTTCTCATCAATAAGATATGAAAGCTTCAGTGACAAGCTTCTACTTTGCTAACGATTTTAAGATCCTGCTACCCACGGTAATTGCTTAAATGGCATTTTAATTACCTGCCTTAAATGATTTTGCTTTTATTCCTAAAAGTAGTGTGTGTTTTAGTTTAAAATATGGGCCACTGGTGTTTCCCTTTACAAAGTGGCTATGTTTAGTACAAGGGGAAATAAATATATATTTGCAGAGGTTTTACTCAATCATTTCTGTATCTCAGGTTGATTCTGGCATATAAATGCTTCAATACTTTTGTGGGTTCAGTGTTGTTATGTAAAGATGTATTATATTTTTCCTGATTTTTAAATACTGTTAATTCATTCATGAGCTTTCCACAGTTCCAGTTTATTTCTGGTACCTGCAACAAGTCAATCTGCTGTGTTGATGATTAGACACAGTTTTAGAAAGGAGAATTGACTTAGTACATGATGTGCCAGGAAAAAAATAAAAAGAGAGACACTTACTATGGATACAGATTTGTCTTCCCTGCATTCACTGCTTCTGCCAAAACTACGACCCATGGCCTTATCTACTGTCATGGTATTAGTAAATCACTTCACAGCAAATGAAGTGCAGCAATGGGCCCATACTCATGGAATTCACTGGTCTTAACATGGTCCCCACCATCCTGAAGCAGCTGGCTTGATAGAACAATGGAACAGACTTTTGTAGACTCAATTACAGCACCAGTTAGATGGCAGTGTCTTGGGCTGGGACAAGGTTCTCTAGGAGGCTGTCTATGCTCTACATCAGTCTCTATTATATGGTGCTTTTCCTCCTCTATGGACAGGATTTATGGGTCCAGGAATCAAGGGATAAAAATGGGAATGACAATCCAATTACCCCTAGTGACTGACTAGCAAATTTTGCTTCCTGTGCCTGCAACCTTATTCTCTGATGGCCTAGAGTTCTTAGTTCCGAAATGAGGAATGCTTCCATTGGGAGACACAATAGTGATTCCACTGAACTAGAAGTTAAGACTTCCACCCAGTCGCTCTGGGCTCCTTATGTCTCTAAATCAACAGGTAAAATAGGAAGTCACTGTGCTGGCTGGGGTGATTGATGCTGACTACCAAGGAGAAACTGGACTGTTGTCCACAGTGGAAGTAAGGAAGAGTGTCTAGAATGTAGGAGATCCCTTGGGACATCTTTTAGTATTGTCATGTCCTGTGATTAAAGTCGATGGAAAACTACATCAACCCAGTCCAAAAAGGACGACTAATGACTGAGATCCTTCAGGAATGAAGGTTTGGGTCATCCCACCAGACTAAGAACCATGACCAGATGAGGTGCTTGCTGAGAGCAAAAGAAATACAGAATGGGTATTGGAAGACAATAGTTATAAACACCAGCTACACCCACATCACCAATTACAGAAACAAGGACTGTAATTGCCATGGGTATTTCTTCCTTATTTTGTTGTGACTATGTTTCTGTGTGTATGTGTGTATAGCAAATATCTTTGTTTTCATCCCTTTCTTATCCCCTTATCATGTAACATAAACTGTATTGACTTTATATCATAGTATTTAAGTATTATTAACTTCACATCATAGTATTTCAGTTAAAGGATATCAAGGAGAAGAGTAAAGATTACCAAGGACTTTGTATCCTTCTCTGGGGAGAGGGTTAGTGTATTTTCAATTGTATATAGGATAGCTATATCATGCTAGGCATAAGTGTGACCTTATTATTATCTGTATTTGGAGAGTAAGCATGATTTAAGATGAATATAGGTGCCAAGTTGCCAAGGGGTCGATTTGTGATGGTTAAGTTCGTATCAACTTGGCTTGACCACAGTGCCCAGATACTTGGTCAAACATTATTCTGGATGATTCTGTGAGGGTGATTCTGGATGAGATGAACATCTAAATTGGTGGATTTTGAATAAAGGAAATCGCCAACCATAATGTGGGTAGATCTCCTCTGATCAGTTAAAGGCCTGAATAGAATGAAAGATGCCTGTGCAAGGGGGAGTTCTGCAGCAGACAGCCTTTGGACTTGAACTGCAATATGGGCTCTTCCCTAGGTCTCCAGCCTGCTGGCCCACCCTGCAGATTCTGGACTTGCCAACCTCCATAATTTTGTGAGTCAATTCCTTAAAATAAAAGGAATCTTCACTCTTTCTACATACATATTATCTTTCTCATTCTTTTTCCCTCTCTCTCTCTCTCTCCATCCCTTCCTCTCTCCCTCCTTCCCTCTGAACTGGTTCTGTTTCTCTGCAGAAACCTAATACACAAGATGATTAGATTACTTGTTAATGGCTGTCATGAGTATATTGGTTAGGATGGTGTATGAAAGGCTAGGCAGACTTCTGTTTCTAAAAATATGGCAGACTGGCTAACCAACCCCTACCCCTGATACACATACATAGAAATGCTACACATAATATAACAGAAAAATGCCAAACTGAAAAAAATTACCCAGAATTCAGCAAAGAAAATAAAATTATAGAAAATTAGGACCCGAGATTAATAGATGCAAGAAGTTCACTTATGCTAATAGAAGTTCCAGAATGAAAGTGTAGCACAGACATTGACATTTTTTTTCTGTAGAGAAACAAACAATAAATCATTTAGGCTTTGTGGGCCATATAATCCCTGTGCCAACTACCCTACTTTGAAGCTGTAATGCAAAAGCAGCCATAGACAAATTTATAAACAAATGGGCATGGCTGTGTTCTAATAAAACTTTACAAAAACAGGCAATGACAAGATTTTGCCCATGGGTCATAATTTACTGACCCCTGGTCAGAGATAATGGATGAAAGCCAATATTTGATAAAAAGAATAGAAATTTTTCCTGAATTTTTAAATGCTTGATCTTTAGGGCGAGGAAGCATACTGAGTCTAAAGCAAAATAAATATAGATAAAGCACACTGTGTCACATAGTAATGAAGCTCCAGAATGCAAGGATCAAGAAAAAAATTTTATACGCAACCAGAGAAAACAGAGTATCTATAAAGAACTAGCTGATATCACATTTCTCATCAGCAACAAATAGAATCCAAAACAAAAGGATCAAGTCTTCACAGAACTGAAGGAAAATAGCAAGCAATCTGTAATTCTACACCCCGAAAAACTATCGTTCAAGAACGAGGCCAAAATAAAGATATTTTGAAACAAATACTGAAAAAGTTTACAACTCACATACCCTCACTGAAAGGACTAGTGGAAGACACTTCAGAAAGAAGGAAATTGAACCTAAAAGGAAGGAATCATGTGCAATGCTGAGCAGAGACCCATTTTCTGTGGGTAATTTAAATATGCTTTAATGATAATAACTGATGTTCAAGATCTTAAAAATAAGAGAGAACCACAATACTAGGCAACAATAATTTAGATTTTTAAGTCAAGTGGTGCAAGTTAAGGAAAAACAAACAAACAAAAAATAGAAATAGAATGTCTAACTTCCAAAAAGAATAAAAGGATTAAAAGTTAATTTTTCAAAAGATTAAATCCAATAGAAGTTGAAAAGGAAAAGAAAAAAGAGTGATACATTGGAAAATACAAAATAATAGGCAGAAACCAATTCAAATACACCAGAAATTGCATCAAGTGGGTTAAACTTCCCCGTTTAAAACATGGAAGTTCCCAGGTTATTTTTTTTAATATAACAACTGAATCAAATTATGAGCTATTTAAAAGAGTCACACCTAGAACTTAACAGCACAAAAGGTTTAAAAAGATGGAAATGATATACTAAGAAAATACTAATAAAAAAGATTTGTGGCAATATTTTTGTCAGACAAACTTCAAGACAGTGATATTAGGGCTAAAACAGGTCATTCTCTGATAAAAGGAAAAAATTAAAATTAAAAAAAATTTTTTTGAACTAATATGCATCTAACAATGTAGTCTTAATATATACAAAGCAAACTTAGGCAGAATTACCAGGAGATGGTACTATGAATGGAATGTTTGTGTTCCCCTCCTCCCCCAAATTCATATGTTGAACCTTAGCTCTCAAAGGTAATTAGGTCTAGATGTGGTCATGAGAGTGAAGTCTTCATTATGGGATTAGTGCCCTTATAGGAAGAGACCAGAGAGTGAACTCTCTCTCTGTCTTTCTTTCTCTACCATGTGACAATACAGCAAGAAGGCAGCCATTTGCAAACCAGGAGAAGGGCCCTCACCTGACCCTGAATCTTATGGTATCTCAATCTTGGACTTCCAGCCTCCAGATCTATGAGAAATAAGTATGTGTTGTTTAAGCCATCCCACCTATGGTATTTTGTAATAGCAGCCTGAACTAAGACAGATGGGAAGAGCTAATTATTTCAGAAATATTTTACCAGCTGTTAGTGTCCTTGTGGGATCACTGCCAAGAGTTTAATAGTCTTCAGTTCAAGAAGGGTGCTAAGAAACTGCTTAACTAATAATGTAAAAGCAAGGAAAAAAATGTACTAATATTCTGTGATTTGTGCAGGTGTATTTGCTTTCATACAATCACCATCTGCATTACCCTATATTTGGCTTGTATTTATATGCAAAGGGAAACCAGATAACAAAATGGAAAAGGCAAAGATTCATGAGTGAGGAATTAAAGGAGAAAATGCCATAAGGAGTCAGGGATGAGAAATATCTCAGGTAGCAAGGTTAGCCTTGAACAGGTAGAGGGACAGCTTCTCCACTGAGATGTGGAGAAAGATGTATGTGGATACAGAGATGTGTATTTATGGAATGGGTTGGGGCAAATAGTTGAGGGGTTCCCCCCTGCCAACCTGTATTTGTTTGCAAGTTATCCAGAGGTTGTAAACTCTAGAAAGGCAGATATTTGCCTATCTTGTCGCCATTATATCCTCAATAACTAAAACAGGCTACATGTACATGTAAATGGACAAATGCATTTGTTAATGTATTAATGAGTTGTTGAATGATGTGCTGTGATGGAGGGTGGGAGAAGTTAGAACAGAGAGCTTGGGGAAGTGAGCAAGTTAGCCCTCAGAGGGTAACAGGGCTTTGCAAATGAGTCCAGGACTGAATGCATCTCTCACATTAAACTTTTGTGGCAGGGTTTGGGGGAGGGAGTAAACGATGTCCAATAGGAATCACAATCTTTGAGATAAGATGTGCTAGAAGGCACTTTCAGACATATCATCTTAGAACCAGAGGGGAAGCAGTAGCTCTTTACTTGAGAGTAGAACCACCTTAACTACCAGTTAATGCAATTATCTTATAAAGCCAATGAAACATGAAGTAGCAGCTCAGTGGAGCCTGAAGAGGTCTGGAGAGGTGTATTAAGCCAGTCATTGGGACCTGGGATTTCAGGCTTAGATAATATCTTCATTCCATGTACAGGTCTGGATTAATACTCAACAACTTGCCTTTTGGAATATTCTGTATTGAATCATTAAGACCTGTCCTTACTCCTCTCTATTCTGAAGATTATAGAGTATCTGTAGACTATAGTAGTTGTACTTAAGTTGATGGCTTCCTTTTAAGATCATCACCTAAAACCCCTTTCTGAAATTTGGAAATGCCCAAGTCTTAGCTGTAGCCCTAACCAATCATTCCCTAGGTGGCCTACTGCTGCGATGGTTTTCCCAGATGTCTGCTGGTACCTATCTTCAATGAGCAATTTCAGAAAGTGACATTCTTGTAACTTATCAGAAAGAAGTATGCCATTTCGGACTGAGGTTTAGGATCTAAAACATCTTCATTTTCATTTTTTCTCAGACCCTGAGAAATCCAGTTCAGTGTTGCTACCCAATGGTCATATTTTAATTATTTTCCTTTAATGCTCAATTTTGTTTTACAAAATTTAGATATTTTCCAGATAGAGTACCCTAACTCTATGTCAGAATAAGCTATTATGGAATTTGATAAATCTAAGAGAAGTTGCAATTTTTGACTCACCTACAATAATTGGTTTCTTGTTAAGAAATCTTGAGTAAACAGTATTAGGCCATCCCTATTAGAAACAGATGTTTTTATTTTTCAAAATATCACTTAGTTTTTGATTAGCAGCTGAACACTTTTCAGAGGCAGTATCAGCATTAGCACCAGGATAAATTTGGGCAACTGGTATTATATTAGTCAAAATACACAGATAGTAAAACAGTAGAGACCCAAATCAAAACAGCTCAAGGAAACAAAAAAGGATATGTTTCCCTTATGTTAAAATGTCCTCAAATGATATCATCACAATGGCTTCATCCTCAGACAAGCTCTCTCCAAATGGTGGGAAAGATGCCCCCATTAGTTCCAGGTTTACACCATCCTTTGGCTTCCAATTCTAGTAGAGAGAAAGAGAACCTCCTCTCCCCCAGCATCTATATCAAACTATGAAAATACTCTAGCCCCCTTGGTTCATATGCTCTCCCAGACAGTTCACTAAGACCAGGGATATTGGGTAATCTGACTGGCCAGCCCAAGTCCTCCCTACCCTCATCCCCACAATGGGAAAGGCAGGGGTACATGATTGACAGCCCATTTCCAAAGGCTAAAGATGCTGAGCAGACAAAAATAATAAATCTTCATCTCATTCTTTCCAGGGATATCTCAGTGCAAGGGATCTATACTCAGACATACCTGCACCATTCACTAGCTTGAGCATGTTACCTTACCCCTGTGGATCTCATCTTTTCTCATTTGTATGCAACTTGCAGAGGTGGAGGTCATCTATGTAAAAAAGCACTATTCAGCTACTTCCATTCCTCCCTTATGTCTGTCTCTGTTCTTGGCTGATAACTGTGTCCTCAGGTAGATCCCCTCAAATGCCAGTCCTCAGCCTGTAGAAAGGAAAACTGTTCATCTGCTCCTGGAGCTGGCCCTGGCTGCCTGCAAGTCTCCCTTAATGTGTCCTCATAACCTTTCCTGGTCCTCATTAAATTAGGTAGAGTTCCCTGCACCATTCTTCGTCTCTTTGTCCATTCCAGTTGCTATAACAAAATACCACAGACTGGGTAGCTTACCCACAGCAGCAATTTATTTCTCACAGTTCTGGAAGCTGAAAGTCCCAAGATCAGGGTGCCAGCATGGTTGGGTTCTGGTGAAGGCCCTCCTCTGAGTTCTCATTGTATTCTCACATCGTAGAAGGGACAAGGGAGCTCTCTTGGGCCCCTTTTATACGGGCATTACTTTTATTCATAAGAGTTTTGCCCTCCTGACCTAATCGCCTCCCAAAGTCCCCAACTAATACTATCACATTCGGGGGTTAGGATTTCAACATATGCATTTTGGAGGGACACAAAGATTCAGACCATAGCACTTGGTCATTGGCTCAGAAATCTATGTGGTGCTAATTCCTCCTCTCCCCCTGCTGATGTGTGAACTCCCTCTTATGAGGAAGCAGACAGATGCTGGGAAAGAGTTAGGAGTACAAAAAGTTTTATTGGGGAATCTGCCTGTGAAAGAAAAAGGAAGGAAACAGGGCTGGGCAAAGAGACCTCTCAGACTGTGTTGCAAACAGGACAAGCTCTCTGCCATCCCAATAGGAAGCTACTCTCTGATAGGAGACTACAACATCAGGCAGAAATACCTAGGCCATGGATCCATCGTCTTCCTCAGTCATTGCCTGGGGGCCACCCAGAAAAAAGTACGCCCTCAACTACCATCCACTTGCTCAGGCATTGGTGGGGGGATGCCCCAAGAAGATTATGATCTGGGCTCAAAAGCTGAGGCCAACCCTGAAGAAACACCTGGTACCTGCAACTAATTACATTCTTCAAGCTGGGCAGTGAGACCTTCCTTGAAGGGGGATCTATGTGGTGTCTTGCCACATCTGTCATATCCTCCAAGGTCCTGTTTAAGAGGAAGTTTTAAAGGAATCATTGTGTTGACCTCAAAGGAGGCATCCTGATTATGGCAGGTAGATGGAGAAGACTTAGAGCAGGGGAACCTTCTTAACCACATCACCTAGAGGTCGCCTGCTCAGCCCTCCGAGCCAGCCCTACCTACACCCTGATTTCCTCCAGGACCTCTCGAACTTCATCAAATGTATCAAATGGATCCTTCCAACTTCATCAAATGTATCCTCCTATCCCTTCTGTGCCCCTTCCAGGCACTGTATTTTCCCAGATCATGTCCATCCAACATTTGGAAGATTCGGGTCAGGGTGGTGGCCTAAGAGAAGCCAATAGTGAGGAGTACTTACTATGTGGTAAAATTAACCAATACTTGCCATATAGCTCAATTATGCCCATTTTACAGGTTAAGAAACTGAGGCTCGGTAAGTATAATTAACCAAGGATACTCAACTAGTAAATGGGGCTGTGGGTATTTGCTCTCATGCCCTCCAAAGTCTATATTCCTTCTCTTGGCCATTCAGGAGAGTATGTAATACATTTTCCAGAAAATTTCTTACCCAACATGGTTTTTAAATATTTTGTATGTTATTAGACAAATTTCTGGCTATCCAGGGTGCATGGTTACCTAGAATGACCCATTCCAAAATGGTACTAGAAAGCTGAGATTTTACTCTCCCACAAATTCCGTGCAAGAGGTCAGCATGAAAACTATTCAAAAGGGAACTCTCTTTTATAAATATAGCTAACATTTGCTGGTTAACTCTTGATAGCTAATCCCCTTCGAACTGTGAAGGCTCTTTCTCAGTCTCTCCTCCCCCTGCCCAGGGTCATTCCAGTTTCAGTTGACCTTGGCTATGACATTGAACAGTGTTCATTTGTGAAAACCCTGTTGACCTGAGCATCTGATCCTCTATTTGTTATTCAGACCATATCCTCTCTGCCTTTATGTGAGGAGTTAATATACATATGAGGACAGCAAGGTCCAAACCTTAATCGTTAAAATGAGCAGGCCAGAATTACTACAGGGACCAGTATCAAAAGCATCTCACACACAAAAACAGTCCCTAGTTACTTTCACTTGTTTATGTCTAAGAGAGTCTGACAGCCTTTTTCATGGGAAAGTGCTCTTCAAGACCTGTGGCTTCCACCAGCTCCAGGGGAAGTGCAGACAGAGAAGCAAAGTGCTTGGCTAATAAGGACAGAGACATCTGCATTAGATGTTTGAAGAAGACAAAGGGAATTGGGAACATATTTGTTTAACCACATTACTTATTTCTTTATTATTATTCCCACTTAAAGTCTGGCTGTACTCATGTACATTCAACACTGGAATCCACAGTTTGAGATGTTTAGCTCCTTACTCCAAAACAAACATGCGCGACTGAGGAGCGGAGGATGTGATCTGAAACTCAACACCCGACCTGCACGATGCAGAGATTATTGGTAAAAGAGAAAGCCATGGGGTTTTCATGCATGTGTTTTTTTCTGCCCTAGAACCACATTGATCCTCACCTTAAAATGCATACTGAAGAGTTAATGAATATACTTTAAGCCAAGCGACCTAAAATTAAGTTACCCAACCAAAGTAGGATACAAAGATCTGAGGCTTTCTGGTCAGGGGAACCTGGGGTCATGTGTGTTATATTCCTTGTTTTTTTTATATAAGCTGCTGCTTTGGGAAAGGCAAACCGTGGAAGCTGGTGGTTCACAGCTCTGAGCAGCCAGTGTGATGCCGAGCTGATCTCTGCCATCATCAGTGTGTTTGGGCTTCCCTGTCATCAACACTCTGGCTCAGTTAGGATGGTGCTGGGTTGGTGTCAGCAAGATTGCTTCCTCATGTAATACCCATCTCTGCATGAAAGTCAGTTCACTCTTGGAAAAGTGTTACTTGTTACTTTACTTTTAAAACTTCTTTACAGAAATGCAGAAAACCTCACAAAACAAATGTATAGCATAATGAATGATTAAGGCAAACACTTTTATAACTATGATTCAGGTCAATAAATGGAACTTGGTCCACCAGGTGCCCCAGTCATAAGCTCTTCCCTTCCTCCTAAAGTAATAACCATTCTGATTTTGATAGCTACCTTTCTTTCTTTCTTTCTTTCTTTTTTTTTTTTGCGGTACGCGGGCCTCTCACTGTTGTGGCCTCTCCCGTTGAGGAGCACAGGCTCCGGACGTGCAGGCCCAGCGGCCATGGCTCATGGGCCCAGCCGCTCGGATCCTCCCGGACCGGGGCACGAACCCATGTCCCCTGCATCAGCAGGCGGACTCTCAACCACTGCGCCACAAGGGAAGCCCTATAGCTGCATTTCTTGTGTTCCTGTATCGTTTTTCACTCAAGTGATAAAGATGTACTTTGTCTCCTTAAACCTACAGAAGAAAAAAAAAAGAAAAAGCAATTCTTCTCTTTTCCTTATAATTTATCTGTTGAAGAATTCGGGAAGTCGGATGGGTAGAGTCTGTCATAGTCTGGATTTTGCTGATGGCACGCTGATCATACAGTCCCATGTATTCTTCTGCCCTAGGTATTTCCTACAAACTAGAAGCTGGAGTCATTACACCGCTTGACTTTTACAAGTCTGGTGACCAAAATTTCCTCCTTTTCCCCATCCCCGCCGCCCCCCAAAGGAAGGGGCCTTTCCTCCAAGGTGCAGATACAGCCTCTTTGGACACATTGCCCTTTCATGCTTCTATATTTTCTTCCCAGCTTGTTCCACTATCTGAAGTACCCTCCCTGCTTCTCTACCTGGAAATCGACTACTCAGTTTTCAGGGCCCAATTCAAAAGTCAGTTGCCACTCACAGCTCTGTGACATCTTCACACATCCCCTCGGCAGAATATGTCACAGCATCCCCACCCCACACTGTCCCCACCCCTACCCCCTCCTTGACAGCAGTGATTGTCTTATCTGAGTAGAAGCAGATATTCAGTGTGGGCCACACCCTTCCACCCCACCTCTAGGGAACACCTGGATCCCTATCAAGCCCTCACCCACCAGTGGTCCACAGAGGACCACTCTCCTCCAAGGGCCCTCCTTCCTTTCCCACTCCTCCAAGGTGCCTCTGCTGTTTAGCAACTCTTTTATTTCAAGATGCACAGCATGCTCTCCTGCCCTCAACTGCCTCTTCTTTTCTTAAGAAGGATCTGTACCCTCACCTGATCTGAAGTTGCCTTGAAACCTAACATTCAAAAAGAAGGGTCATAGAATATTAGCCCATCCCCTGCCTGCTCTGTAGCTCGGCACAACAACATCTACAGTGTAATGAGGCCTTGCTTTAGTCATACCATTAACCAGTATAGCAATGGAAAGACAAGCCCCAAATTACACCAGCCCTTAAGAGGTGGATGGACAAGCAAAGAAGGAGGTATTCTCTCATACCATTCCATTAAACTCTCTCTCACCTTTCAAATCTGGCTTCAAAATCACTTCCTAAGAACTTTCCCTGATGAACTTGACCTAATTCTCTTAATTCCCATACTCAGTGAGCCTTCATTAATTATGTACCTAGAGATTTTCCACTATTCATATGCTCTCACTATATGTTAGTCTATGCATATGCTTTTCATATGCAGTTTCTCATATGCAGAGAGGAAAGTCTGATCTTGCAGTTCTTTTGAATCTCTCCCTCCACATCAGTTCACATCTCTGCACAGAGGACACACCCAATAAATGTCACTGACCGACAAACGTATGTTACTATTCATGCACCAGGACCCTTGGAAATTTCTGGTACAAGAACTGAAAGAGCTAGGGAAGAAAAGATGATAACATTTCTAGCCCCTCTGAAGAACATTTTATCCAAAATATCTGTTTTTCTTTTCCTGATTCTTTTTTTTTTTTTTTCTCACTGGTCTGCTGAAATTTGCTAGTACCAATCTTTTGAGCTCTTGAAATAAAGACTTGTTGAGCAGATTTTTGACTTTTGAAAAAAGGGTTTCAGAACCCAATTTAAAGCCCTAAATATATGAAAGCATATTACTTCAAGTATTATTATAGCTATTTGTGTTCGTTGTAAATAAACAGCATTGAGTCAGTGTTTTTTTCATCAACCTGTAGAATTTTCACGAATTCTCCCCCCAGTTCCCTATGATATCGTTAACGGTTTCTCTGAGGCAATGAGCCCTGGTAATAATGTCGTGAGTCAAATCTGAATTATTTACATTTTTTATTACTTTTAACTTTACAAAAAGTATTTTTCAGGTCCTGCAGCGCCATGATAGTTTAGAGTAAATGTTGATACTTTTCTGAAGACAAAGGGCATTTTTCCAAATCTGGACTGGAGAAACTTGGTATTTCTTCTCAGAGAAAGTAAGCCCCCAGAAGACTCAAGTTATCTATTCATTTACCCAACAGTTTATGGAAAAAACTAAGGAGCACGCATGTGTGTGTGTGTACGTGTGAGAAGGAGAAAATGTGCAAGTTCTACAGTTCAGGTTGGGGTCCCTACTGCCAAGCTGAGGGAAGGACATCATGTATTCTAGGGCAATGACAGGAAGTTTCTTTGGATCTTTGCTCATGTTTTTCCAGTCAATAAATTAAGGAAGGACCTAGATAATGTACAGAAAAGTGTAAGATAAGATTAGCAGTGTGTGTGCACACATGTGCCATCATGCACGTTTTGGTTAGTAAATGCATACGTTAGACTTCACCTATTAATTTTAATAAGCATCACAGCCTTGATTATGCTAACCAAGGTGAAACACGTTTCGTTTACTTATGGTAATTTACACATTTAAATTGGAAGATATTACTTAAAAGAAATGAACGGTTAATTTTTTTTTTTTTTTTTTTTTTTTTTTTTTGCGGTAGGCGGGCCTCTCACTGTTGTGGCCTCTCCCCTTGCAGAGCACAGGCCCCGGACGCGCAGGCTCAGCAGCCATGGCTCACGGGCCTAGCCGCTCTGCGGCATGTGGGATCTTCCCAGACCGGGGCACGAACCCGTGTCCCCTGCATCGGCAGGCGGACTCTCAACCACTGCGCCACCAGGGAAGCCCGAACGGTTAATTTTGATAAAATGAATGAAAGAACTGAGTTCACGCTATTTGCAGTGGGGTCTCCCAGACTGGGTTCCCCTAGCAAAGGGCTGGCTGAGCACCCAGGCTCAGTCATTCATCCCTGACGGGCTTTCTAAGCTCCCTTCCTTCCTCCCACCCTCCATCTTCTTCCAAAACTAGTTAATACTTCTGCCTTTCTTATTTCTAGCTGCTCCAACAGCCTCCTCCCAGGGTTATTTTATTCCCTAAACCTCTCTCTATTCTCCCTGAAATAATCGATCTGACCCTTATAGTTCCAGGTTATTAGTTGTCCCTAAAGGAGAGGAAATAACGGGTTCAGAAAATCCTAAGAAGTTATAAACGTAACTTATTGAACCAGAAACACTTACAGCTTCTTTCTAGACCTGCATTGTCCAATATGGTAGCAACTAGCCACACATGGCTGTTTAAATATAACTTTAAATGAATTAAAGCTAAGTGAAACGAAAATTCCAGTTCCTTAGTCTCACTTACCACATTTCGAGTACTCAATAGCCACAGCTAAGGTATTAAATGACACAGATTTGCATCACTACAGAAAGTTCTATGGGACACAGCACTATTCTAGATTTCCTTCTCTGAAGGACAGTCCTAATGCTTTTATTCTATCATTTTTTTCCTTTCAGCAAATGTCCTTCACTCTTGTTGAGGTGGTCATCCCTTTCACCTTCAGATGTAGCCAGACCTCCCAATGGTGTGCTGAATCAGATCAGCCCTCCTATTTCTGAATCAGGTGGATCATTTACCCCTCAGTGCAAGGCATATTATAAGTGCTCCATATGAAAGAATCTTAGAGGGACTCATACCTAGAGAGACCCAAGGAAACCAGCAAGACTTATGGAGCTTAGTTTTCTGCCAGAACATTAAGTATAGAGTAGGGGAGGGACAGTAAAGCACATTTAAGGTTCAAAGACAGAGTACTCTCTGTCTTGTTAGGAGGGGAAATTTAGAATTCCAGTGCTACCTCACTTTATGCAACACTTACTGGTGTGTAAACAAGTAGGTAAAGAATGCAGAAGCTCACAATTGAAAGAACGCTGCAGTGAAAACATCACAAATTTAAGAATCCCTTTTCAAGTGTAAATTGCCATCCATTTAAAGGATCAGGCTTTTACAAAGCCATGGGGCACATGTGTAACCAAGACCTCAGGGGGTCTGCTCCCAAGGCCCCAGGCCGCTAGGCCAATTTTCCTGGGGCTTCTCTTTTCAAGGCTCTCTTGGGACCCATTTCCTGGACTTTTTGTCGTTTCCTGTCTAGATCTACTCTCTTATTTTGCTAGAGAACATCTTCTAGTTGTTTTTTGAGACACTGTTTGGAATGAATGTAAGTATCTGAAAATGTCATTATTCTTTTTCTTTTTTGGCTGCATTGGGTCTTCGTTGCTGCACTCGGGCTTTCTCTAGTTGCGGTGAGCAGGGGCTATTCTTCATTGTGGTGCGCGGGCTTCTCATTGTGTTGGCTTCTCTTGTAGAGGAGCACGGGCTTTAGGCGTGCGGGCTTCAGTAGTTGTGGCACGCAGGCTCAGTAGATGTGGCTCGCAGGCTCTAGAGTGCAGGCTCAGTAATTGTGGCACACGGGTTTTGTTGCTCTGTGGCATGTGGAATCTTCCCAGACCAGGGCTCAAACCTGTATCCCCTGCATTGGTAGGCGGATTCTTAACCACTGCACCACCAGGGAAGTCCCAAATGTCATTATTCTACCCTCACATTTGATGGATAATTTGGCTGGGTTAAAAGTCACTTTTACTCAGAGTTTGAAGGCCTTGTTCCATTGCCTTCAAGCTTTCTGTGGTGCCAACAAGAAGCCTGATAATCATTTCGATTCCGGATCTGTAGTGTTTGACCTGAGATAAAGTTAGCTTGCATATCAGGACCCACAAAATGGAGGACTCCCCAGTGGTCTGGCTCAAGTCACAAATCTAAACCTAAGTCATCCTGCACTTACAGGAAACATCTGACAAGGAAACCAAATGCCAATCACAGTCCTCCACCTCAGCTTCAGCTAGCTCATCTTACACTAGAAAATAGGACCTGCCAGCCTTACAAGGAAATCCCTGACCTCCTAGCCAGTCATGCCTTGCTTCCCCATTGCCTCTTCTCTATAAAGCTCTCGTGCCCTAATTCCCTTGGGAAGTGTCCTCCACTGCTTGTGAGGCACTGTAACCCACCTCCCCCCACAGTCCATGGATTGTTTTCTCTTGAATAAAGGATCTCCTTGACTAAATTGTTTTAGCTTTGTCATTTGATGCTTGCTTTTTTTTTTTAACCTGTTTAATGTGCATTCATGTGGATTTTTAAAAATTATTATTATTCTTTGGGCAGGAAATTTGATGCACTCTATGTCTGGAGATGTTAATCCTTCACTCCTGGTAATTACTGCATGCTTTCAATAATAATTTTCTCTCAATTTTATCTGTTTTATCTTTCTAAAATTCTTCTTACTTAGGTGTAAGATCTCTTTAATTGAAATGTGTAAATATTTGACATGTACTGCCTTTTTTGCCTCTATTCAGAGTAATTTTTGTTTACAACTCATTTTATAGGATAAAACTTGTCAAAGACTCTGTCTCTGTTTATCATTAAATGCTGTTTTCTGAACAAACTGCAACCAAGATATAAAGGACTCATTTACAAAATAATATAATACCATTGTAGGTCACACTTAGGTGGATTTATAGTTCTTCGAAGATTCAAAGTTTTCTGAATTCCATTTGGTGACAAACAATGAAGGGAGAAAACACTTGTGGCCAGGCTGAAATAACTTTCTGAATTCAGCATCAGCTCTGGCACCAAAATTTTTATGGTTCAGTTACTCTATGCATATAAAAAAATATTTGTAAATCTTAACAACCACAACTTCTATTTTTATGGGAAGGATACTACAGCTTGTTTGAACACACAATGATGAATTATGCATGCACACAACCAGTTCCAAATGCATTTCTGCTCCATCGTTTTCTAATTTAGTAAAAACAATTGTTAATGCTATGATTCTGTGCCTTCCCAAAATTTGTGTTTGTATTATGACTACAAAGCAAATCATTTTATCTTCAATGTTAAACTTTTGAATTGTATTCATAGTGATGTTCACTATAATGTCAAATATTTCAAATTCAACACAATGAACTTTCAAAAGCTTTACTCTGACTCTATTAATTTGATTAAAAAATGACTCATTATTGGTATTAACTCAACTGATTTCTGTCTGAAGCATCGGCTGTCACAGATATTAGCTATTCATTTGCACATTATTTCTTTGCTAACGGAGACAACATATTGACAGTTATCACTTCATTTTTTTGTACATGTGCAAGAGAATTTAGGATTAAAAATGAGACAAATGAATTTAGAACAAGAGTCATCTTCATGCTCAACATCACTAACCATTAGAGAAATGCAAATCAAAACTACAATGAGGTATCATCTCTCACCGGTGAGAATGGCCATCATCAAAAAATCTACAAAAAATAAATGCTGGAGAGGGTGTGGAGAAAAGGGAACACTCTTGCACTGTTGGTGGGAATGTAAATTGATAAAGCCACTGTGGAGAACAGTATGGCGGTTCCTTAAAAAACTAAAAATAGAACTACCATATGACCCAGCAATCCCACTACTGGGCATACCCCCTGAGAAAAGCATAATTCAAAAAGAGTCATGTACCATAATGTTCATTGCAGCTCTATTTACAATAGCAAGAACACGGAAGCAACCTAAATGTCCATCGACAGATGAATGGATAAAGAAGATGTGGCACATGTATACAATGGAATATTACTCAGCCATTAAAAGAAATGAAATTGAGTTATTTGTAGTGAGGTGGATGGACCTAGAGTCTGTCATACAGAGTGAAGTAAGTCAGAAAGAGAAAAACAAATACCGTATGCTAACGCATATATATGGAATCTAAAAAAAAAAAAGGTATGAAGAACTTAGGGGCAGGACAGGAATAAAGACGCAGACGTAGAGAATGGACTTGAGGACACAGGGAGGGGGAAGGGTAAGCTGGGACGAAGTGAGAGAGTGGCATGGACATATATACACTACCAAACGTAAAATAGATAGCTAGTGAGAAGCAGCCGCATAGCACAGGGAGATCAGCTCAGTGCTTTGTGACCACCTAGAGGGGTGGGATAGGGAGGGTGGGAGAAGCAAGAGGGAAGAGATATGGGGATATATGTATATGTATAGCTGATTCACTTTGTTATACAGCAGAAACTAACACACCATTGTAAAGCAATTATACTCCAATAAAGATGTTAAAAATAAATAAAATAAAACAAAAAGGTTAAAAAAAGTCATCTTCAAAACACTGTTACTTCAAAGGGTGATTTATAAACACACTTTGTGCAGCTGTATGTGTTAAATTGTCTTTAAACATGGTATTCTTAGAATAACTACCAACTTTTCAAGTAAATGATTGTTCTTTAGCAAATTCCTGTCTCCTGTTTTCAGTGGTCAGAGCTGTCACTACTGACTCAATGGTAAATGTATAATGGAAGTGTTTTTGCTCAGATTTCATATTTACCATTGACTTTCTTGAGAAATGAAAATTCAGTTCTTAATTTTTCATTAAACATGTGTTTTTAAAAGTTCACTACTGAGACAAGATAGGGGTATAAGGAATGCTAAAATCTCACCTCTCCATAAAAGCAATGAAAAACTGACAAAAATAATAAGAACCAAGAACTTTTTGTGCTTTGGAAACTTGCAGCACTTATTGCAGCAACCAAAAGCTTGCAGCAACCCAGGCAGCACTTATTCAAGAAAAATGCCTGAATCTCAACAAGAACAGTGAGCTTTGTGGCATCTTACTTTAATCCCATTCCCCATCCCCCAGCTCAACTGTAGCCTTGAAAGTAGCAGCTTGCATACCTGGTACTGGTAGAGGAGAGAGAAGAACAGATAACCTTTGCAAATTGTTCTTAGTTGTTCTTCCTGGTGGCTTTCTGGAGGACCTTCTCAAAAGGCTGTCTTTCATACAGATTGCAAACAGGCACATGAAAAGACGCTCAACATGGCTAATTATTAAAGAAATGCAAATCAAAACTACAATGAGGTACCATCTCATGCTGGCCAAAATGGCCATCATTAAAAAGTTCACAAATAACAAATGCTGCACAGGGCGTGGAGAAAAGGGAGCCCTCCTACACTACTGGTGGGAATGTAAATTGGTGAAGCCAGTCTGGAAAACAGTACAGAGGTTCCTCAAAAAACTAAAACCAGAGTTGCCATATGATCCAGCAATCCCACTCCTGGGCCTATATCTGAAGAAAATTGTAATTCAAAAAGATACATGCACCCCAGTGTTAATTGCAGCACTATTTACAATAGCCAAGACATGGAACCAACCTAAATGTCCATTGACAGATGAATGGATAAAGAAGATGCTGTACATACATAGAATGGAATACTACTCAGCCATAAAAAAGAATGAAACAATGCCATTTGCAGCAACATGGATGGACCTAGAGATTATCGTACTAAGTGAAGTAAGTCAGAAATAGAAAGACAAATACCATATGATATCACTTATATGTGGAATCTAAAATATGACACAAATGAACTTATCTACAAAACAAAAAAAGACTCACAGAGATAGAAAACAGACTTGTGGTTGCCAAGGGGGAGGGTAGGGGGAGAGATGGATTGGGAGTTTGGGATTAGCAGATGCAAACTATTATTTATAGAATGGATAAACAACAAGGTCCTACTGTTTTGCACAGCGATCTGTATTCAATATCCTGTGATAAACCATAATGGAAAAGAATATGAAAAAGAGGGTATATATATATGTATGTATATGTATAACTGAATCACTTTGCTGTACAGTAGAAATTAACACAACACTGTATATCAACTATACTTCAATAAAATAAAATTTTTAAAAAAGGCTTGTCTTGGAGACCTTCAAGATGGTGGAGGAGTAAGGTGTGGAGATCACCTTCCTCTCCACAAATACATCAGAAATACATCTACATGTGGAACAGCTCCTACAGAACACCTACTGAACACTGGCAGAAGACCTCAGACTTCCCAAAAGGCAAGAAACTCCCCACGTACCTGGGTGGGGCAAAAGAAAAAAGGAAAAACTGAGACAAAAGAATAGGGACGGGACCTGCACCAGTGGGAGGGAGCTGTGAAGGAGGAAAGGTTTCCACACACTAGGAAGCGCCTTCACTGGCAAAGACAGGGGGTGGCAGGGTGGGGGTGGGGGAAGCTTCGGAGCCGCGGAGGACAGCGCAGCAACAGGGGTGCGGAGGGCAAAGCGGAGAGATTTCCTCACAGAAGTTCGATGCCGACCGGCACTCACTAGCCCTAGAGGCTTGTCTGCTCACCGCCGGGACGGGTGGGGCTGGGAGCTGAGGCTCGGGCTTCGGTCGATCCCAGGGAGAGGACTGCGGTTGGCGGCGTGAACACAGCCTGAAGGGGGCTAGTGCGCCACAGCTAGCCGGGAGGGAGTCCGGGGAAAAGTCTGGACCTGCCGAAGAGGCAAGAGACCATTGTTTCAAGGTGCGCGAGGGAATTAAGAGCGCCGCTTAAAGGATCTCCAGAGACGGACACGAGCCGTGGCTATCAGCGCGGACCCCAGAGACGGGCATGAGATGCTAAGGCTGCTGCTGCCGCCACCAAGAAGCCTGTGTGCAACCACAGGTCACTCTCCACACCTCCCCTCCCGGGGGCCTGTGCAGGCCGCCACTGCCAGGGTCCCGGGATCCAGGGACAACTTCCCCGGGAGAACGCACGGCGCCCTTCAGTCTGGTGCAATGTCATGCCGGCCTCGCCCCGCATCCATACCCCTCCCTCCCGCCAGCCTGAGTGAGCCAGAGCCCCCGAATCAGCTGCTCCTTTAACTGCGTCCTGAGTGAAGAACAGACGCTCTCAGGCGACCTACACGCAGAGGTGGGTCCATATCCAAAGCTAAACCCTGGGAGCTGTGCGAACAAAGAAGAGAAAGGGAAATCTCTCCCAGCATCCTCAGAAGCAGCAGATTAAATCTCCACAATCAATGTGATGTACGTTGCATCTGTGGAATATGTGAATAGACAGCGAATCATCCCAAAATTTAGGTGGTAGACTGGGAACAACTGTAGACTTGGGGTTTGCTGTATGCAACTGACTGGTCTCTGGTTTTATGCTTCTCTTAGCTTAGTATTTAGAGTTTAACCATTTGTTTATTGATTTGGTTGCTCTGTTCCTTTTTTTTTTTATTAGTTTCTGCTTTATAACAAAGTGAATCAGTCATACATATACATCTGCTCCCACATCCCTTCCCTCATGCATCTCCCTCCCTCCCACCCTCCCCATCCCACCCCTCCAGGTGGTCACAAAGCACCGAGCTGATCTCCCTGTGCTCTGCGGCTGCTTCCCACTATCTATCTCCCTTACGTTTGGTACTGTATATATGTCCATGCCTCTCTTTCGCTTTGTCACAGCTTACCCTTCCCCCTCCCCATATCCTCAAGCCCATTCTCAAGTAGGTCTGTGTCTTTATTCCCGTTTTACCCCTAGGTTCTTCATGACATTTTTAATTCCGAATATATGTGTTAGCATACGGTATTTGTCTTTTTCTTTCTGACTTACTTCACTCTGTATGACAGACTCTAGGTCTATCCACCTCATTACAAATAGCTCAGTTTCGTTTCTTTTTATGGCTGAGTAATATTCCATTGTATATATGTGCCACATCTTCTTTATCCATTCATCCGATGATGGACACTTAGGTTGTTTCCATCTCTGGGCTATTGTGAATAGAGCTGCATTGAACATTTTGGTACATGTCTCTTTTGGAATTATGGTTTTCTCAGGGTATATGCCTAGTAGTGGGATTACTGGGTCATATGGTAGTTCTATTTGTAGTTTTTTAAGGAACCTCCATACTGTTCTCCATAGTGGCTGTACCAATTCACATTCCCACCAGCAGTGCAAGAGTGTTCCCTTTTCTCCACACCCTCTCCAGCATTTATTGTTTCTAGATTTCTTGATGATGGTCATTCTGACTGGTGTGAGATGATATCTCATTGTAGTTTTGATTTGCATTTCTCTAATGATTAATGATGTTGAGCATTCTTTCATGTGTTTGTTGGCAGTCTGTATATCTTCTTTGGAGAAATGCCTATTTAAGTCTTCTGCCCATTTTTGGATTGGGTTGTTTGTTTTTTTGCTATTGAGCTGCATGAGCTGTTTATAAATTTTGGAGATTAATCCTTTGTCAGTTGCTTCATTTGCAAATATTTTCTCCCATTCTGAGGGTTGTCTTTTGGTCTTGTTTATGGTTTCCTTTGCTGTGCAAAAGCTTTGAAGTTTCATTAGGTCCCATTTGTTTATCTTTGTTTTTATTTCCATTTCTCTAGGAGGTGGGTCCAAAAGGATCTTGCTGTGATTTATGTCATAGAGTGTTCTACCTATGTTTTCCTCTAAGAGTTTGATAGTGTCTGGCCTTACATTTAAGTCTTTAATCCATTTTGAGCTTATTTTTGTGTATGGTGTTAGGGAATGATCTAATCTCAAACTTTTACATGTCCCTGTCCAGTTTTCCCAGCACCACTTATTGAAGAGGCTGTCCTTTCTCCACTGTACATTCCTGCCTCCTTTATCAAAGATAAGTTGGCCATATGTGCGTGGGTTTATCTCTGGGCTTTCTATCCTGATCCACTGATCTATCTTTCTGTTTTTATGCCAGTACCACACTGTCTTAATTACTGTAGCTTTGTAGTATAGTCTGAAGTCAGGGAGCCTGATTCCTCCAGCTCCGTTTTTCGTTCTCAAGATTGCTTTGGCTGTTCGGGGTCTTTTGTTTTTCCAAACAAATTTTGAAATTTTTTGTTCTAGTTCTGTGAAAAATGCCAGTGGTAGTTTGATAGGGATTGCATTGAATCTGTAGATTGCTTTGGGTAGTAGAGTCATTTTCACAATATTGATTCTTCCAATCCAGGAGCATGGTATATCTCTCCATCTATTTGTATCATCTTTAATTTCTTTCATCAGTGTCTTATAATTTTCTGCATACAGGTCTTTTGTCTCCTTAGGTAGGTTTATTCCTAGATATTTTATTCTTTTTGTTGCAATGGTAAATGGGAGTGTTTTCTTGATTTCATTTTCAGATTTTTCATCATTAGTGTACAGGAATGCCAGAGATTTCTGTACATTAATTTTGTATCCTGCTACTTTAACAAATTCATTGATTAGCTCTAGTAGTTTTTCGGTAGCATCTTTAGGATTCTCTATGTATAGTATCATGTCATCTGCAAACAGTGACAGCTTTACTTCTTCTTTTCCAATTTGGATTCCTTTTATTTCCTTTTCTTCTCTGATTGCTGTGGCTAAAACTTCCAAAACTATGTTGAATAAGAGTGGTGAGAGTGGGCAGCCTTGTCTTGTTCCTGATCTTAGTGGAAATGGTTTCAGTTTTTCACCATTGAGGACAATGTTGGCTGTGGGTTTGTCATATATGGCCTTTATTATGTTGAGGAAAGTTCCCTCTATGCCTACTTTCTGCAGGGTTTTTATCATAAATGGTGTTGAATTTTGTCGAAAGCTTTCTCTGCATCTATTGAGATGATCATATGGTTTTTCTCCTTCAACTTGTTACTATGGTGTATCACATTGATTGATTTGCATATATTGAAGAATCCTTGCATTCCTGGAATAAACCCCACTTGATCATGGTGTATGATCCTTTTAATGTGCTGTTGGATTCTGTTTGCTAGTATTTTGTTGAGGATTTTTGCATCTATGTTCATCAGTGATATTGGCCTGTAGTTTTCTTTCTTTGTGACATCCTTGCCTGGTTTTGGTATCAAGGTGATGGTGGCCTCGTAGAATGAGTTTGGGAGTGTTCCTTCCTCTGATATTGTTTGGAAGAGTTTGAGAAGGATGGGTGTTAGCTCTTCTCTAAATGTTTGATAGAATGCGCCTGTGAAGCCATCTGGTCCTGGGCTTTTGTTTGATGGAAGATTTTTAATCACAGTTTCAATTTCAGTGCTTGTGATTGGTCTATTCATATTTTCTATTTCTTCCTGAGTCAGTCTTGGCAGGTTGTGCATTTCTAAGAATTTGTCCATTTCTTCCAGGTTGTCCATTTTATTGGCATAGAGTTGCTTATAGTAATCTCTCATGATCTTTTGTATTTCTGCAGTGTCAGTTGTTACTTCTCCTTCTTCATTTCTAATTCCATTGATTTGAGTCTTCTCCCTTCTTTTCTTGACGAGTCTGGCTAATGGTTTGTCAATTTTGTTTATCTTCTCAAAGAACCAGCTTTTAGTTTGGTTGATCTTTGCTATCGTTTCCTTCATTTCTTTTTCATTTATTTCTGATCTGATCTTTATGATTTCTTTCCTTCTGCTAACTTTGGGGGTTTTTTGTTCTTCTTTCTCTAATTGCTTTAGGTGCAGGGTCAGGTTGTTTACTCGAAATGTTTCCTGTTTCTTAAGGTGGGATTGTATTGCTATAAACTTCCCCCTTAGAACTGCTTTTGCTGCGTCCCATAGGTTTTGGGTCATCGTGTCTCCATTGTCATTTGTTTCTAGGTATTTTTTAATTTCCTCTTTAATTTCTTCAGTGATCACTTCGTTATTGAGTAGTGTATTGTTTAGCCTCCATGTGTTTGTATTTTTTACAGATCTTTTCCTGTAATTGATGTCTAGTCTCATAGCATTGTGGTCGGAAAAGATACTTGATACAATTTCAATTTTCTTAAATTTACCAAGGCTTGATTTGTGACCCAAGATATGATCTATCCTGGAGAATGTTCCATGAGCACTTGAGAAAAATGTGTATTCTGTTGTTTTTGGATGGAATGTCCTATAAATATCAACTAAGTCCATCTTGTTTAATGTATCATTTAAAGCTTGTGTTTCCTTATTTATTTTCATTTTGGATGATCTGTCCATTGGTGAAAGTGGGGTGTTAAAGTCCCCTACTATGATTGTGTTACTGTCGATTTCCCCTTTTATGGCTGTTAGTATTTGCCTTATGTATTGAGGTGCTCCTATGTTGGGTGCATAAATATTTACAATTGTTATATCTTCTTCTTGGATCGATCACTTGATCATTATGTAGTGTCCTTCTTTGTCTCTTCTAATAGTCTTTATTTTAAAGTCTATTTTGTCTGATATAAGAATTGCTACTCCAGCTTTCTTTTGATTTCCATTTGCATGGAATATCTTTTTCCATCCCCTTACTTTCAATCTGTATGTGTCTCTAGGTCTGAAGTGGGTCTCTTGTAGACAGCATATATATGGGTCTTGTTTTTGTATCCATTCAGCCACTCTGTGTCTTTTGGTGGGAGCATTTAGTCCATTTACATTTAAGGTAATTATTGATATGTATGTTCCTATTCCCATTTCCTTAATTGCTTTGGGTTCGTTATTGTAGGTATATTCCTTCTGTTGTGTTTCTTGCCTAGAGAAGTTCCTTTAGCATTTGTTGTAAAGCTGGTTTGGTGGTGCTGAACTCTCTCAGCTTTTGCTTGTCTGTAAACGTTTTAATTTCTCCATCAAATCTGAATGAGATCCTTGCTGGGTAGAGTAATCTTGGTTGCAGGTTTCTCTCCTTCATCACTTTAATTATGTCCTGCCACTCCCTTCTGGCTTGTAGAGTTTCTGCTGAGAGATCAGCTGTTAACCTGATGGGGGTTCCCTTGTGTGTTATTTGTTGTTTTTCCCTTGCTGCTTTTAATATGATTTCTTTGTGTTTAATTTTTGACAGTTTGATTAATATGTCTTGATGTATTTCTCCTTGGATTTATTCTGTATGGGACTCTCTGTGCCTCCTGGACTTGATTAACTATTTCCTTTCCCATATTGGGGAAGTTTTCAACTATAATCTCTTCAAATATTTTCTCAGTCCCTTTCTTTTTCTCTTCTTCTTCTGGAACCCCTATAATTCGAATGTTGGTGCGTTTAATGTTGTCCCAGAGGTCTCTGAGACTGTTCTCAGTTCTTTTCATTCTTTTTTCTTTATTTTGCTCTGCATCAGTTATTTCCACTATTTTATCTTCCACCTCACTTATCCGTTCTTCTGCCTCAGTTATTCTGCTATTGATCCCATCTAGAGTATTTTTCATTCATTTATTGTGTTTTTAATCGATGCTTGATTCATCTTTAGTTCTTCTAGGTCCTTGTTAACTGTTTCTTGCATGTTGTCTATTCTATTTCCAAGATTATGGATCTTGGAAATAGAATCTTGGATCAGCTTTACTATCATTATTCTGAATTCTTTTTCAGGTAGACTGCCTATTACCTCTTCATTTGTTAGGTCTGGTAGGTTTTTATCTTGCTCCTTCACCTGCTGTGTGTTTTTCTGTCTTCTCATTTTGCTTATGTTACTGTGTTTGGGGTCTCCTTTTTGCAGGCTGCAGATTCGTAGTTCCCGTTGTTTTTGGTGTCTGACCCCAGTGGCTAAGGTTGTTTCAGTAGGTTGTGTAGGCTTCCTGGTGGGGGGGACTAATGCCTGTGTTCTGGTGGTTGAGGCTCGATCTTGTCTTTCTGGTGGACAGGTCCACGTCTGGTGGTGTGTTTTGGGGTGCCTATGGCCTTATTATGTTTTTAGGTAGCCTCTCTGCTAATGGGTGGGGTTGTGTTCCTGCCTTGCTAGTTGCTTGGCATAGGGTGACCAGCACTGTAGCTTGCTGGTCGTTGACTGAAGCTGGGTGCTGGTGTTGGGATGGAGATCTCTGGGAGATTTTCACTGCTTGATATTATGTGGAGCTGGGAGGTCTCTTGTGGATCCGTGTCCTGAAGTTGGCTCTCCCACTTCAGAGGCACAGCACTGACTCCTGGGTGCAGCACCAAGAGCCTTTCATCCACCCGGCTCAGAATAACAGGGGGAAAAAGTAGAAAGAAATAATTAGTAGAAGAAAGAGAGAGGGAAAGAAAGGAAGGAAGGAAGGACGGAAGAAAGAAAGAAAGGTGGAGGGAGGGAGGAAGGATGGAAAGAAAGAAGGAAAGAAAGGAGGGAGGGAGGGAGGAATGAAAGCAAAAGGAAGAGTGAATGGAAGAAGGGAGGGAGGGAGGGAGGAAGGAAAGAAAGAAAGAAAGACAGGAGGGAGGGAGGGAGGAAGGAAAGAAAAAGAAAGTGGAAAGAAGAAGGGTGGGAGGGAGGAAAGAAAAAGAAAGAAGGAAAGGAGGAGTGGAGGGAGGGAGGGAGGAAGGGAAGGTAGGAAAAAAAGAAAGAGCAGGTAAAGTAAAATAGAATAAAGTATGAAATATAGTAGCGTTATTAAAATTAGAAAGTAATTATTGAAAAAAAAACGGAACGATAGAACCCTGGGACATATGGTGGAAGCAAAGCTATACAGAGAGAATCTTACACAGAAGATTACACATACACATTCACAAAAAGAGAGCAGGGGGAAAAATCAAAAATCTTGCTCTCCAAGTCCACCTCCTCAATTTGGGATAATTCGTTGTAAAAAGAGGAAAAGGGCGAGAAGTCTGAAATCTTGCTCTCTAAGTCCACCTCCTTAATTTGGAATAATTCGTTGTAAAAAGAGGAAAAGGGGGGAAAGTCTTAAATCTTGTCCTCAAAGTCCACTTCCTCAATTTAGGATGATTCGCTGTCCATTCATGCACTCCACAGACGCAGGGCACATCAAATGGACCGTGGAGCTTTAATCCGCTGCCTCCGAGGCTGCACAGAGAGATTTCCCTGTCTCTGCTCTCACAGCTCCCGGGTCTCAGCCTTGGACCTGGCCCCGCCTCTGCGCGTAGGTCGCCGGAGGGCGTCCGTTCTTCGCTCAGACAGGACGGGTTTAAAGGAGCCGCTGATTCGGGGGCTCTGGCTCACTCAGGCAGAGGGGAGGGAGGGGCGCGCAGTGTGGGGCGGGCCTGCGGCGGCAGAGGCCGGCGTGACGTTGCAGCAGCCCGTGGCGCTCCGTGCGCTTTCCCGGGAAAGCCGTCCCCGGGTCTCGGGACCCCGGCAGTGGCGGGGTGCATAGGCCCCCCGGAAGGCGGGGCAGACAGTGACCCGCACTCGCACACAGGCCCCGCGGCGGCGGCGGCGGCGGCGGCGGCGGGCGGCGGCGCCGGCGGCAGTGGCGGCGAGCGGCGGCGCCGGCGGCGGCGGCCCATGCCCGTCTCTGAGGTCCGCGCCTTACCCGCGGCTCGCGCCTGTCTCCGGCGCTTCCCCAAGCAGCCCTCTTAATGCCCTCTCCTCGCGCACCAGGAAACAAAAGGGAAAAAAGTCTCTTGCCTCTTCGGCAGCTCCAGACCCTTTCCCCGGACTCCCTCCGGGCTAGCCGTGGTGCACTAACCCCTTCAGGCTCTCTTCCTGCCGCCAGCCCCAGTCCTCTCCCTGCGCTCCGACTGAAAGCCGATACCCGAGCCTCAGCTCCCAGCCCCGCCCGCCACGGCGGCCGAGCAGACAAGCCTCTCGGGCTGGTGTGTGCCTGAGGGCACCGGTCCTCTGTGCCAGAATCTCTCCGCTTTGCCCTCTGCACCCCTGTTGCTGTGCTCTCCTCCGCTACTCCGAAGCTTTCCCCCTCCGCCACCTGCAGTCTCCGCCCGCGAAGGGGCTTCTAGTGTGTGGAAACCTTTCCTCCTTCACGGCTCCCTCCCACTGGTGCAGGTCCCGTCCCTATCCTATTGTCTCTGTTTATTCTTTTTTTCTTTTGCCCTACCCAGGTATGTGGGGAGTTTCTTGCCTTTTAGGGGGTCTGAGGTCTTCTGTCAGCGTTCAGTAGGTGTTCTGTAGGAGTTGTTCCACGTGTAGATGAATTTCTGATGTATCTGTGGGGAGGAAGGTGATCTCCGCGTCTTACTCTTCCGCCATCTTCCTCCGGGACCCCCCCCCCCCTTTTTTTTTTTTTTTTAATAGATTTTGTTTTGTTTTTCCTTTGTCTCTTTTTGTGAGTGTGTATGTGTATGCTTCTTTGTGTGATTTTGTCTGTAGGTTTGCTTTTACCATTTGTCCTAGGGTCCTGTCTGTCCTTTTTCTCTTTTTTTTTTAATATAGTTTTTGGTGCTTGTTATCATTAGTGGATTTGATTTTTGGTTTGGTTGCTCTTTTCTTTCTTTCTTTTTTCTTTTTTTTAATACTTTTTATTTTTAACAATTTAAAATTTTTTCTATTTTAATAACTTTATTTCTTTTTACTTTCTTTCTTTTTTTCTCCATTTTCTTCTGAGCCATGTAGCTGACAGGGTCCAGGTGATCCAGCTAGGTGTTAGGCCTGTGCCTCTGAGGTGGGAGAGCTGAGTTCAGGACACTGGTCCACCAGAGACGTCCCAGCTCCACTTAATATCAAACGGTGAAAGCCCTCACAGAGATCTCCATCTCAATGCTAAGACCCAGCTCCACTCAATGACCAACAAGCTACAGTGCTGGACACCCTATGCCAAACAACTAGCAAGACAGGAACACAACCCCACCCATTAGCAGAGAGGCTGCCTAAAATCATAATAAGGTCACAGACACCCCAAAACACACCACCAGACATGGTCCTGCCCACCAGAAAGACAAGATCCAGCCTCATCCACCAGAACACAGGTACCAGTCCCCTCCACCAGGGAGCCTACACAACCCAAAGAACCAACCTTAGCCACTGGGGGCAGACACCAAAAACAATGGGAACTAGGAACCTACAGCCTGCAAAAAGGAGACCCCAAACACAGTAAGTTAATCAAAATGATAAAACAGAGAAATACACAGATGCTCCAGATGAAGGAGCAAGGTAAAAACCCACCAGACCAAACAAATGAAGAAGAAATAGGCAGTCTACCTGAAAAAGAATTCACAGTAATGATAGTAAAGATGATCCAAAATATTGGAAATAGAATGGAGAAAATACAAGAAAGGTTTAATAAGGACCTAGAAGAACTAAACAGCAAACAAACAATGATGACCAACACAATAAATGAAATTAAAAATTCTCTAGAAGGAATCAATAGCAGAATAACTGATGCAGAAGAATGGATAAGTGACCTGAAAGATAAAATACTGGAAATAACTACCAGAGAGCAGAATAAAGAAAAAAAGAATGAAAAGAATTGAGGACAGTCTTAGAGAGCTCTGGGACAACATTAAACGCACCAACATTCAAATTATAGGGGTCGCAGAAGAAGAAGAGAAAAAGAAAGGGACTGAGAAAATATTTGAAGAGATTATAGTTGAAAATTTCCCTAATATGGGGAAAGAAATAGTCAAGTCCAGGAAGCACAGAAAGTCCCATACAGGATAAATCCAAGGAGAAACACGCCAAGACACATATTAATTAAACTATCAAAAATTAAATACAAAGAAAAAATATTAAAAGCAGCAAGGGATAAACAACAAATAACATACAAGGGAATCCCCATAAGGTTAACAGCTGATCTTTCAGGAGAAACTCTGCAAGCCAGAAGGGAATAGTAGGACATAATTAAAATGAAGAAGGAGAAAAACCTACAACAAAGATTACTCTACCCAGCTAGGATCTCATTCAGATTTCATGAGAAATTAAAACCTTTACGGACAAGCAAAATCTAAGAGAATTCAGCACCACCAAACCAGCTTTACAAAAAATGCTAAAGGAACTTCTCCAGGCAGGAAACACAAGAGAAGGAAAAGAACTACAATAACAAACCCAAAATAATTAAGAAAATGGAATAGGAACATACATATCGATAATTACCTTAAATGTAAATGCATTAAATGTTCCCACCAAAAGATACAGACTGGCTGAATGAGTACAAAAACAAGACCCATATATATGCTGTCTAAAAGAGACCCACTTCACACCTAAGGACACATACAGACTGAAAGTGAGGGGATGGAAAAAGATATTGCATGCAAATGGAAATCAAAACAAAGTGGAGTTGCAATTCTCATATCACACAAAAGAGACTTTAAAGTAAAGACTATTATAAGAGACAAAGAAGGACACTGCATAATGATCAAGGGATCAATGCAAGAAGATATAACAATTGTAAATATTTATGCATCCAACATAGGAGAACCTCAACACATAAGGCAAATGCTAACAGCCATAAGGGGGGAAATTGACAGTAACACAATCATAGTAGGGGACTTTAACACCCCACTTTCACCAATGGACAGATCATCCAAAATGAAAATAAATAAGGAAGCACAAGCTTTAAGTGATACATTAAACAAGATGGACTCAACTGATATTTATAGGACATTCCATCCAAAAACAACAGAATGCACTTTCTTCTCAAGTGCTCATGGAACATTCTCCAGGATAGATCATATCTTGGGTCACAAATCCAGCCTTGGTAAACTTAAGAAAATTGAAATCGTTTCAAGTATCTTTTCCAACCACAATGATATGAGACTAGATATCAATTACAGGAAAAAAGTCTGTAAAAAATACAAACACATGGAGGCTAAACAATACACTACTAAATAACCAAGAGATCACTGAAGAAATCGAAGAGGAAATCAAAAATAGCTAGAAACAAATGACAAAGAAAACACGACACCCAAAACCCATGGGATGCAGGAAAAGCAGCTCTAAGAGGGAAGTTTATAGCAATACAATCTTACTTCAAAAAACAAGAAACATCTCAAATAAATAACCTAACCTTACACCTAAAGCAATTAGAGAAAGAACAAAAAAACCCCAAAGTTGGCAGAAGGAAAGGAAGCATAAAGATCAGATCAGAAATAAATGAAAAAGAAATGAAGGAAACGATAGCAAAGATCAATAAAACTAAAAGCTGGTTCTTTGAGAAGATAAACAAAATTGATAAACCATTAGCCAGACTCATCAAAAAAGAAAAGGGAGAAGACTCAAATCAATAGAATTAGATATGAAAATGGAGAAGTAACAACTGACACTGCAGAAATACAAAGGATCGTGAGAGATTACTACAAGCAACTATATGCCAATAAAATGGACAACCTGGAAGAAATAGACCAATTCTTAGAAAAGCACAACCTTCCAAGACTGAACTAGGAAGAAACAGAAAATATAAACAGATCAATCACAAACACTGAAATTGAGACTGTGATTAAAAATCTTCTGACAAACAAAAGCCCAAGACCAGATGGCTTCACAGGCGAATTCTACCAAATGTTTAGAAAAGAGCTAACACCTATCTTTCTCAAACTCTTCCAAAATATAGCAGAGGGAGGAACACTCCCAAACTCAGTCTATGAGGCCATCATCACCCTGATACCAAAACCAGACAAAGATGTCACAAAGAAAGAAAACTACAGGCCAATATCACTGATGAATATAGATGCAAAAATCCTCAACAAAATACTAGCAAACAGAACCCAAAGCACATTAAAAGGATCATACACCATGATCAAGTGGGGTTTATCACAGGAATGCAAGGATTGTTCAATGCACACAAATCAATCAAGGTGATAAATCATATTAACAAATTGAAGGACAAAAACCATATGATAATCTCAATAGATGCAGAGAAAGCTTTCGACAAAATTCAACACCATTTATGATAAAAACTCTCCAGAAAGTAGGCATAGAGGGAACTTTCCTCAACATAATAAACGCCATATATGACAAACCCACAGCCAACATTGTTCTGAATGGTGAAAAACTGAAACCATTTCCTCTAAGATCAGGAACAATACAAGATTGTCCACGCTCACCACTATTATTCAACATAGTTTTGGAAGTTTTAGCCACAGCAATCAGAGAAGAAAAAGAAATAAAAGAATCCAAATCAGAAAAGGAGTAAAGCTGTCACTGTTTGCAGATGACATGATACTATACATAGAGAATCCTAAACATGCTTCCAGAAAACTACAAGAGCTAATCAATGACTTTTGTAAAGTAGCAGGATACAAAATTAATGCACAGCAATCTTTTGCATTCCTATACACTAATGATGAAAAATCTGAAAGAGAAATTAAGGAAACACTCCTATTTACATTGCAACAAAAAGAATAAAATACCTAGAAATAAACCTACTTAAGGAGACAAAAAATCTGTATGCAGAAAAGTATAAGACACTGATGAAAAAAATAAAGATGATTCAAACAGACAGAGAGACATACCATGCTCTTGGATTGGAAGACTTAACATTGTGAAAATGACTATACAACCCAAAGCAATCTACAGATTCAATGCAATTTGTATCTAACTACCAATGGCATTTTTCACAGAACTAGAACAAAAAATTTCACATTTTGTATGGAAACTCAAAAGACCCTGAATAGCCAAAGCAATCTTGAGAAAGAAAAACGGAGCTGGAGGAATCAGGCTCCCTGACTTCAGACTATACTACAAAGCTACAGTAATCAAGACAGTATGGTACTGGCACAAAAACAGAAAGATAGATCAATGGAACAGGATAGAAAGCTCAGAGATAAACCCACACACATATGGTCCCCTTATCTTTGATAAAGGAGGCAAGAATATACAGTGGAGAAAACACAGCCTCTTCAATAAGTGGTGCTGGGAAAACTGGACAGCTACATGTAAAAGAATAAAATTAGAACACTCCCTAACACTATACACAAAACTAAACTCAAAATGGATAAAGATCTAAATGTAAGGCCAGAAACTATAAAACTCTTAGAGGAAAACATAGGCAGAACCCTCTATGACATAAATCACAGCAAGATCTTTTTTGACCCACCTCCTAGAGAAATGGAAATAAAAACATAAATAAACAAATGGGACCTAATGAAACTTCAAAGCTTTTGCACAGCAAAGGCAACCATAAACAAGATGAAAAGACAACCCTCAGAATGGGAGAAAATATTTGCAAATGAATCAACTGACAAAGGATTAATCTCCAAAATTTACAAGCAGCTCATGCAGCTCAACATCAAAAAAACAAACAACCCAATCCAAAAATGGGCAGAAGACCTAAATAGACATTTCTCCAAAGAAGATATACAGATTGCTAACAAACACATGAAAGGATGCTCAACATCACTAATCATTAGAGAAATGCAAATCAAACCTACAATGAGGTATCACCTCACACCAGTCAGAATGGCCATCATCAAAAAGTCTACAAACAATAAATGCTGGAGAGGGCTTGGAGAAAAGGCATCCCTCTTGCACTGTTGGTGGGAATGTAAATTGATACAGCCACTCTGGAGAACAGTATGGAGGTTCCTTAAAAAACTAACAATAGAACTACCATATGACCCAGCAATCCCACTACTGGGCATATACCCTGAGAAAACCATAATTCATAAAGAGCCATGTACCACAATGTTCACTGCAGCTCTATTTACAATAGCCAGGAAATGGAAGCAACCTAAGTGTCCATCGACCGATGAATGGATAAAGAAGATGTGGCACATATATGCAATGGAATATTACTCAGCCATTAAAAAGAAACGAAATTGAGTTATTTGTAGTGAGGTGGACGGACATACAGTCTGTCATACAGAGTGAGGTAAGTCAGAAAGAGGAAAATAAATACCATATGCTAACACATACATATGGAATCTAAAAAAAAAAGGTTCTGAAGAACATAGGGGCAGGACAGGAATAAAGATGCAGACATAGAGAATGGACTTGAGGACACAGGGAGGGGGTAGGGTAAGCTGGGACGAAGTGAGAGCGTGGCATGGACTTATATACACTACCAAATGTAAAATAGATAGCTAGTGGGAAGCAGCCGTATAGCACAGGGAGATCAGCTTGATGCTTTGTGACCACGTGGAGGGGTGGGATAGGGAGGGTGGGAGGGAGACGCAAGAGGGAAGAGATATGGGGATAAATGTGTGTGTGTGTATATATATATATATATATATATGTATATATATATATATATATATATAGCTGATTCACTTTGTTACAAAGCAGAAACTAACACACTGTTGTAAAGCAATTATACTCCAATAAAGATGTTAAAAAAATTCCAAATATGAAAAAAAAAAGGCTTGTCTTTATCTCACCTGACTAGCACTCTCATCTAAAGAGTGCTAAACCTGATAATGGTACACAGAATTTTTGTTGAAAATATTTATAGGCAAATGTTTTAGTGCTGCTACCCAGTGCAATGAACAATAGTTGGAGCAAACAGCAGATGAACCAAATAGCTTGGAAGGAAAATTTCAGAGTGGGAAACTTAGAAAGACACACGTGCCCAGGTTCAAGGTCATGTTTAGCTGTGTTCATCCTCAGGAAAGACCTGAAAAAGCCCTACACTCTCACCTCTGGGTGACTTTGAGGCTCTGAAGAAGCAGGAAGTGAAGGTTAATGCAGGGTTGTCAGCCCCCTGGCCGAGTGTTGAAGGCATGTCAATACACACACAAGCCCCTCTGCAAAGATTGGGAGTTTGTTTGGTTCTAGACATTGAAGGAAATCCCTATCCAATCATTAGCTGATCACTAAGCTAGGGCTATTCAGGGAACTTGAACAGCGAAAACAATTGTGACAAGAAAAACAAAGCTGGAAGACACACACTTCCTGATTTCAAAACTTATTACAAAGGTAGAGTAACCAAAATAGTGTGGTACTGGCATAAGGATAGACATATAGAACAATGGAACAGAACTGAGAGTCCAGCAATAAACTCATATAACTATGGCCAACTGCTTTTCAAAATGGATGCCAAGACCATTCATTGGGGAAAGAATAGTCTTTTCAACAAACGGTGCTGTGACAACTGGATATCCACATGCAAAAGAATGAAGATGGATCCTTATCTCACACCATATATAAAAATGAAGGCAAAATGGATAAAACGTCTAAATGTAAAATTAAAAATGCTTAGAAGGAAATACAGGTTTAAGTCTACACAACCTTAGGTTAGGCAATGGTTTCTTAAATAAGACTCAGAAGTCACCAGCAACAAAAGAAAATAGATAAAATTAGACTTCATCAAAATTAAAAGCATTTGTACATCAAAGGACACTACCAAGAGAGTGCAAAGACAGTCCACACAATGGGAGAAAATATTTGTAAATCATGTATCTGTTATTGGGCTAATATTCAGACATATAATGAACACTTACAACTCAATAATAAAATGGCAAACCACACAATTGAAAAATGTGCAAGGGATTTGAACACACATTTCTCCAAAGAAGATTTGTAAATGGCCAATATGCATAAGAGAAGATGCTCAACATCATCGGTCATTAGGTAAACGCAAATCAAAGCCAAAATAAGGTACCAACTCACACCTACTAGGATGGCTCTAATCAAATAACAGATAATAACAAGTGTTCGTTAGGATGTAGAGAAGTTGGAACTCTCATACTTTCCTGATGGGAGTGTAAAATGGTGTAGCTATTTTGGAAAACAGTTTGGCAGTTTCTCAAAAAATTACCATATTATCCAACAGTTCCACTTTCAGGTATATATCCAAGAAAATGGAAAACTTATGTCCACATAAATACTTGTACACAGATGTTCATAGCTACATTATTCATAGTACCCAAAAACTGGAAACACTACAAATGTTCATTAAATGAATGGAAAACAAAATGTGGTATATTTATCTACACAATAGAATATAATTCAAAAATAAAAAGGAATGAAGTACTGATATATGCTACAACATGGATGAACCTGGAAAACACTGTGCTAAGTAAAAGAAGCCAGACACAAAGGCCTTCATATTCTGTGACTCCATTTATTTAAAATATCAATAATAGGCAAATCCCTGGAGACGGAAAGTAGACTGATGGTTGCCAGCGAATAGAGAGGGAAGTTGGGAGTGACTGCTCACAGGTACAGAGTTTCTTGGAGACATGATGGAAAAGTTCTGGAATTAGATAGTGGTTATAGTTGCACAGCATTGTGAACCTACCTAAAACCTCCGAATTGGACACTTCATACTGGTTGAAATGGTGAATTTTATGTTATGTGGATTTAATCTCATTCATAATAATAAAGCTCATGTTGACGACAAGCTTTCTTTTTGTAAAATAAAAAGTGCTGCCAAGCAACAAAATAAACCAATGTTGGTTTGCACCATATGATAAACGAGACAACTGTTGCAACAAAAGTATTCCAACAATTTCCTCTGTATGCACTATGGCAGGATTGTTCAGCTTTTGTTTTCTGGACGTATTCCATGGTACGACCTATAATTTCCCCAATTTCCCACTGACCCTCATGCCAAATGGCCTGGAGACTTGCTTCTTGCCCCTAGAGGTCCTGGCATATCTGGCTGGATGACCAGTGTCCAGCTGGAGTGACAGTGTCAATCATTTCCCCGACCACTGTAGGCTGGCACGAGCAAGCTGGCCTTCACTGCTTGTGTCTGCAAGCACTTACTTTCATCACCGAGTGTCCTGCTTGCTGTCCTTGAAAGGGAAACGTTAGCTGACACTGTATCTTAAAAAGGTTAGGGAAAGAAGTTACTGCTGCTCATCTTTAATTTAACTACATGTTAAAGTGAGAACTCTGTACGCGTGCCTCACACACTCCTAGAAGCAACTTTGGTGGAAGGCAGAAGTGCACAGTGGAGGTCCACCCAAGCCATCCTGGTTATTGTAACATCATTATTAATAATAAGGCTTTGTTTAAAACAAAACCCAAAAATCTGAGGCAAATGCTAAATAGGAAAGGATGCCAGGAAAAGAGGTTAATCTGGACTTCCCAGTCAAATCAGGACCTGTGTTGTGCTAACTCGAATGCAAGCCATTGAAGGATAAGTGTCAAATGCCTGGCACAGAAATTAGGTCTACAGAGGTGAGGGGTGGAGATCACGTCTGATCCCTTAAAGGCTTGTGTTTTGTGCTGTAATAATATCATGTAATAATAACAGGTAAAGAGAGGGGAGAAAGGACAATCTGAGAATAGTGGAAAAGGGGCAGAAAAGCAAAAGGTTCATTTAGAAAGGAACAAACAGAGAAGTCTCCCATGGGGTTCATCTGTTATTGAGTATTGACAGAAGTCATGTTTTAATTTGATTACCTATATTTTCCAGCTGTCTGTATACAAACTATGCCTAGGTACTGTTCACATTATCTAACTTCTGGCTCGATGCCTCGTTTTCAAAATAATAAGGAGAAGAACAGGAAAAAGTATTAAACAGCTTGCAAAAGCAAGGACATTTCCTGTATCTCCTAGTAAATATGTAAAGTCCTCAAAATACTACATGAATGAATAACCATCACTGGTATGGATAACCCTTAAAATTCCTGTTAAAACATTGAGATTTATTTTTAAAAGACTTCCTTCCATTAGGTTTATTAAAGATTTAGTACCCACCAAGATGAAGCGTAATAATGAAGGAGGCTCAAACTGAGGGTATGTCATGTACTTTCCACCCTGCCCAAGCTGACAGTTGCTTCTGGCTTTCTAAGCTCCTGTGCAGAGCCATGAAATCCTTCCCAGAAAGCACTAAGTGCCCAGAGCCTTTCACCTCTTTCCTCCCCACAGATTTCTCCAGAGCCTTTGCTGCCACAGAGACAAGTGGCTGGATGTTTACCAGGACATTTGATCCTGTTTTCAGCCTACAGTCTGAAAGTTCTTACTGATGTAATTTGGTATTTCCAAAGTTTTGCCAGAAATGTGTGCAAATAACTACTTTTGTAATTTAGGTAGATATAATTCAGTTTCCAGAGTAAAACTAGTCACACAAGAGTTTCCAAGGAAGCTGCTGCATAGCACAGGGAGATCAGCTCAATGCTTTGTGATGACCTAGAGGGGTGGGATAGGGAAGGTGGGAGGGAGGCTCAAGAGGGAGGGGATATGGGGATATATGTATACATATAGCTGATACACTTTGCTGTACAGCAGAAACTAACCCAACATTGTAAAGCAGTTATACTCCAATAAAGATGGAAAAAAAAAAAGAGTTTCCAACAGATACTCCTTAATTGATCTTCTGTCCTCTAAATTATCTCCCATCCTTCTCACCCTATTAGGTGTAGCTTTCTGAAAATGGCACTTTCCTGTAGGAATCAGTGTTTCAGTGACCATCACACTTACAGGAAAAAGTTAATTGGGTACAAAGGTGTTGTTTGTTTGTATTTCAAATTGTTGTTTGTATTCCCTGAAGCAGGGAACTATTATGGATCCAAAACATATTTTCATCTACTATTCAGTTGGATTTTCATGGAGATTATAAATCTTTGGACAATAAATTTAGAATATGGGATGAGCATCATAATTAGAAAGTCTGAGCTGAAATCTGTATTTTAAAATTTATGAGGCATCAAAATGAGGTTTTTCAAGTATGATAAAAGTGGAGGAACTATATGCTTTATCTACATAATCTTGAAACACCAACTTACTTAAGCCATTTCTGAGGGAGAAAAAGTCTATTAAATCAACTGCTGAGCTGCCTTAGATCAGAACATGAAGTACAGGTTCTTGTCCCAACAGAGTGATGACTTGTAGTTTTATTGTGAGAAAAATTCAGATGTGTCAGTGATGAAACCAAAAATGAAAAAACAAATATTCATTTTAAAAGTTAGAAGTGACCTATATAAAACAGTTTAGACTTAGTAAAACTTCATGTTTAGCCCTAGACACTTGTGACATGGTGTCAGACTTCTGCTCCATGGAGATGCAGGCGGCTGGCTAGAGAGTGTCAGGAAGCCAGTCAGGTCAGAGAGCAACTACTTTTTTTATTGTTTTAAGAAAAATTCAATTTAAAAATTAGATTTATAAGAAAGCGTCATGAAAAGTTGAACAGTTTCTCCCAGGAGGAGACAGAATGGCTGTCACAAGAACAGGACTTTTTATTCTCAAGGATGGTAACCTGAAATTAAGCGTAAGGTCATGGCCAAAGCTGGCCGTGGGCTGAGTAACTGAGCTGCCTTGAGTCAGGGTCAAGCTGACCAGGAAGCACTTGGGACAGTTCCAGGGGTTAGAGCCCTTTCCTCAGAAAACCAAGAGAAGGCAGATTGAAATGTGGCAATTCCTGAAAGAGAGAGGAGACATTTTTCTTAAGGGTTAAATCCAAAGGAAATGTTATCCTTTATTATCTCAGGTATACTGGATATCGATATTTTCTGCAAATGTACTTCTCCTGGTTTCTTATTCTGTGAGCTCTTAAGAGCAGAGTGCAGAAGCCCAAGGCCTGGTGCTTGCAGGGCTGCCTTGGGTTAAGAATGCCTAGTGACCAGTGTACCACCAAAGTGTAAGGGAGAAGAGATGCTGCTGCCCTCTTCTTTACGAGTCACCAGTGAAAGGAAGGTTCATTTGATGCCACCAACTTTGAAGGAGCTGTTCAGTCTTCTGTGGTTTCCTTAAAGCTAAACAGTCAAACTCCTTTTGGTATGGAGACAGAGGCGTAAAAAAAAAATCCCATCTTCTTACATACAGATGGCCAACAGGCACATGAAAAGGTACTCAACATCGCTAATTATTAGAGAAATGAAATCAAAACCACAATGAGGTATCACTTCACACTGTTCAGAATGGCCATCATCAAAACTTCTATAAATAATAAATGCTGGAGACGGTGTGGAGAAAAGGAAATCCTCCTACGCTGTTGATGGGAATGTAAATTGGTGTAGCCACTATGGAGAATGGTGGAGGTATGGTATGGAGGTTCTTCAAAAAACTAAAAATAGAGCTACCTTGATCCTGCAATCCCACTCCTGGGCATATTTCCAGAAAAGACGAAAACTCTAATTCGAAAGGATACATGCACCCCAATGTTCACAGCAGCTCTATTTACAATAGCCAAACGTGGAAGCAACCAAAACGTCCATCGACAAATGAATGGCTAAAGAAGATGTGGTATATATATATATATATATATACACACACACACACACACACACACACATACATACATACATACACACAATGGAATACTACTTGGCCATAAAAAAGAATGAAATTATGCCATTTGCAGCGAAATGGATGTACCTAGAGATTATCATACTAAGTGAAGTAAGTCAGGTAGAGAAAGACAAATATTGTGATATCACTTATATGTGGAATCTAAAAAATAGTTCAAATGAACTTATTTACAAAACAGAAACAGACTCACAGACCTAAAAAACAAACTTATATTTACCAAAGGGGAGGGTGTAAGGGATAAATTGGGAATATGGGGTTAACAGATGCACACTACTATATATAAAATAGATAAACAACAAGGGTTTACTGTATAGCACAGAGAACTATATTCAGTATATTGTAATAAACTATAATGGAAAAGGATTTTTAAAAGAATATAGACATATACATATATATGTATAACCAAATTACTTTGCTGTACAACTGAAATTAATACAATATTGTAAATCAACAATACTTCAATAAAAAAATTTTTTTAATCCCATCTTCCTCTAACTTGTCAAAGCTAGATTTGGTTTTGCCTTAGAAATGAGGACAATACACCTCAGTTAAACCTTTGAAGTGCTCTGTGTTCAACACTTTGTGTCCAATTTCTAATCAAGGCCCGTAGACTTAATGACACCCCATTCTTGGGTTTGCAGCTGTGATTATGGATGAATTGGAGCCAGAAACATACACCTGCCTCAAGTCCCTGTATTAATACTGAACACTTTTTCTAACAGAAACAGGCCAGGAGGATATTCATTCTCTCCTGTGCTATCCTGCTCCACACTGATACACAGAACAGCCCATCTTGAGAAAGGCATAGCCGTTTGAAAAGGTGAGATTACAAAGGCATAAAAGCAAATTAGTGCCATATGTTGAAAAGCCTTTGTTACTTATGCCTGAACCAGATGCTTCTATCCCCTACATTATATTTGCAATCAATCATTTTTAGCTCTTTTTCCTGATGTAATGTCAATTTAATAAAAGAATGGTGCTTACATTTTTCTTCGTAACTATGAAAGCTCTCATGACCAAATAACCTCACTATTTCATCTTAGAAAGGTTCCCCTTGGAATTAACTACTTTGAAATCAAAGTATCCACAACTCCTTTTAAAGACATCACTGGCACTTCTTCCCAACAGATTATCCACCATAATTGAATCAAATTTTCACCATGATGTCACAGAGAAGAATTAGAGCCATAAAAATACATGGTGAACCATTACAGTTTAACCCAATTTTTCCATGGCAGTTTTCAAATGATACTCTTATTATTACTTTACATTGTAAAATGGATTTTTAAATGTCCTGCTGTGGAATTAAGCCTGAAATTTAAACAAGGACATATGGGATCCATGAAGTTCTGCCTTGAGTGTAACATACATCATCAACATTGTGTAAATGTATTACTACTCATTTTTAAAAAAATATTAACTGAAGTATATACATATATTGCTCTTTTGAAAGTTTAGAGAAAGTTGACTTTCAAATAAGGTGACTCTCAGATAATAAAACCCATTCCCCAAGCTCCCCAAGAACATCCCTCCCATTATTTTGTTTTCTGTCTCTTAGTTCTTCCTTTCTCTGTGCGCTACCCCAGCATCTGCCTCTTTCACTATTTCCTAATGAAAACCTATATCAATTTTCTTGATCTTGAGCTGATTCAGATTGAAGACGCACTCAGTTCAGGCCTTTTTCCTTGTAGACCCACTGAGCATTTCATCCTCATCTGTTACTGAAAAATTGGATATGGGGCTACAAGGTAAGGGGGTATAGGGCTGGATTCAGGTACAATTAGATTCAGGGATAAAAGAATTCATTGTATTGGATAATTATTTTTCGCCATCCCGTGGCTGAGCCTCCTGCTACACTGGCTTAATGCTTAGACTCCATGATGAATCCCTGACAGCTTGAGCTCTCTCTTTGTTGTAATTAAATTCATATAGTGGCTAAAACCTCTCAGGTGGGCAAAAGAGCAAGAGTTTTCAGAAAATTCTCTTACAAGTCTGAGGTTCACTCTGACTGGACCAGGTTAAGTCATAGGCATCTCTTGAATCAATCATTGTAGTCATGGGAATATGATATAGTAATTGGCTTAAACCATGATCATATGTTGACCCTGAATCTTGGGGAGAAAACCCCCCAAGACTACATAGACCCAGCATGGAGGGTGGATACCTCACCCCAGAAGTCAGAGACCATAACCAGAAAAAGAATTGAGTTGGGGAGGTAAATGACTAATATGGTTGAGAATGATCTTTCTACCCAGTCTCTATAGCCTGAGCACCTAGCACAGTGCCTGGCACAGTGTAGACTGTTCACTGAAAGAATAAATGTGTGGTATATATGCTTTACTGTACCCTCCGTGTTTCCTTCCCTTGTTCCAGACCAACAACTTTTCCAGCACAGTAAGGCATCTGGTGAATTCTTAGCTGACATCCACTGAGTATTCCTTTAACCACATGTCTTTCCTTTTTTTATACAGCTGAGCTCTGCCCTAGAAGGTGAGAGTCATTTGAGTTACTCCGGAGCAGCCCAGTTGTTTCTGAAGAAATCGAGTGCAGTTGAGTTGCTTGTTGATATCTTCAGGGGCAACTGAATAGTGTCTGATAGAGTTGGGAGCAATTTGGTTGCATCAGAAAACTTCTCACTGTTCAACTGGGCTTAAAAATTATTATGCCCATACATAACTCTACCTCCATGACATGTAATAATTGTTCTCTGCATGAAAGCCAGCCTAGGGGAAGACTTTTTAAACAATTTTTGACCCATAATATTAATCTATTTTTTAGTCATCAAAAATAAATCTGAATGTTCTTCTAATGGCTATAAAGAAAGCTAGAGAGAGTTTTTCTAAACAAATAGCTATTTAAATAGGTGGGGGCTTCCCTGGTGGCGCAGTGGTTGAGAGTCCGCCTGCCGATGCAGGGGACACAGGTTCGTGCCCTGGTCCAGGAAGATCCCACATGCCGCGGAGCGGCTGGGCCCGTGAGCCATGGCAGCTGAGCCTGCGCGTCCAGAGCCTGTGCTCCTCAACGGGAGAGGCCACAACAGTGAGAGTCCTGCGTACCGCAAAAAAAAAAAAAAAAAGGTGGAACTGTGGCAGTAGTGGCCAAAAGCATAAATCTAGCAGAAGGTGCAAATTGCAATCCTAAAGTTAGAGAAAAAGAGGCCTTCTAGAAGAGAAAAAAGGACATTACAGAAGGCTTGCTCCAAGAGGTTTTTTCCTGTGGACCTAATTAGGGGTAAGGAATGTGCTGTTCAAGACCTCTCCTCAAAAAAAGTTCAGTTCAGAGAATTCTACTTTGATTTAATATGAGGCTGAGAGTGAATGTGATATAACAAATTAGGTAAATTTACATAAGTGAATTTTCAATACTTTGGGCTCACCTACTCTGACTTTGAAGACTTCATGAGTTTCATCCTAACCTTTGTTCTCATTAATATTTGCAACAAGTAACTGAATATAGGGAATGGAACACTGGGGGCAAGAGGGTCACATTACTCTATTTAGTTACTATGGCAGCCTGTCCTTTGATTAACTATCACACAGGCAGTTTGTCTTTGACAGTCAAGGTTGGCTTCCCCAGCCATGTCTCTCAGAACTCTCCACCTCTTGGTGGAAACAATTTTTATCTCCCAACTGCCCAGTGGCCCATGCCCTCCCTCCCCGCATTTACCAAACTGTGTTCTTCAATAGTTCACACACATTTAGCGATACGTGACAATGACTTAAAATGCTGCACCACTGTGGATATTTGAGTTTTGATACGTATCCAAGCCTTAAATTCATTACATATCAGCAGTGGAATTGCAGACCCCGTCATGGAGGAGACAAGACTCCAAGGGATACTGAGCTTCTTGACCTGAGCATGGGCCATGTGGATATAGTCAGTTGTACACTAAGGATGTACTTTTCTGTGTGCATCTTATACTTCAATTCAGCAGTAAAGAAAAATATACGGGAGAGAGATAAGGAAGTCTGCATTAAAGTCAGAGTAGAGAGAAGTAGTCTCATTTCAGATATTTCAGCAATCAAATCAATAGGGCTTGACAATTAACTGAATGTGAGCAAGGGAGCCAGGAGTCATAGTGTATATATATGTGTATATATGTGTATATATAGTGTATATATGTGTATACATAGTGTATATATGACTATAGTCATAGTGTTTGGGATGCCAGGTTGATAACATTAGCATTAACCAAGATAGGGTTTATGGAAGAAGAATATAGGAGAAGAATAGGTTTTAGGGGAAGATAACAGGTTTTACTTTTGGATATGTTGAGTTTGAGCCACTGAGGCAATAGACAGCTTTGAAATAAAGTTCAGTATCTTGGGAGAGAAGATGTAGATGTAGATGTAGATGACTGATGTGTCAGTGGTAAATGAAGCGATTGTCAGTTGAAAGTTAGCCAGGAGAATGTATTTGAATGTATTCTTTGAGAAGAAAAGTAGATTGAGCTTGGACCCCTGGGGAGCATCAATATATTACACATTCTCTCTCTCAGTAGATTGATAGGTAGGTAGAGATATAGATGTGTATATATATATATATAATATGTATGTATGTCTAGACAGAGAAAGAGAGAGGAAATGAAGCCACAGAGAAGAACAGAGAGGGGTGATCAGTAGGACCAGATAGAACAATTCCATAGAAATCAACCATTTTGTCAATATCTCAAGATGCTTTGATTGGATACCATGTAGTAAAAATTTTCTCTCCTTCTCATTTGGAGAATGAAGGAAATGGATTAAAGCCATCGTAGAATCAAAATTTTTAACAAGCAATATAGCACGGGTACCCACCAATCAGAATGGACCTTCAACCAATCGGGAGGCATGCTGGTACATAAACCACCTGTGAGGTCACACTGGTGCATGTGGCTGAGTGTGCACCTCCCAAGACCCTCATTGATTGCTACTGAGGTGCAGTATAAGGTAGAGGTTAAGAGAGTGGGCTTCAGATCCAGTCTGCCTGAGGTTTATTTCTGGTTCAGCCATATTCTAGCTGTGTGATCTTAGAATAGTCAGCTAGACACAAACTTCTCTGTCTCTATTTCCTTATCTATGGAATGAGGATAATCACAGAGCTGTGAAAAATGAGTTTTAAAAAGTTTTTAGAACAATTCCTGCCATGTGGGGAGCACTAAAAAATGCTAGTTGTTAATATTTTTTCTGGAAAATGACCTAGGCCTTGGGGGAAATCAGCCTCCCTAAAACACACAGAGTTGAGTCTTGCTCTTTCAGATGTGTTGAATCCATATGCACAGGCAATGATGCATTCATGCAACCATGATCTCCTCTTGGACGAACTCCTAAATTCAATTAGCATCTTTAGTTCAGCTAAACAAAATGTGGGAAAAAATCCCAACTGCTTCAGATACTTTAGTTAGATGAAATCAGTAAGGGAGAAAAAAATCTTTGAAATGAAACCAAAAACTCACATTAGACACATTTCATGGTTGGAACTACAAGAACTTCAAAGGCTTTTGCTTTTTTGGAGCAAGGTTTGGGGGTTTTGACTAAAATGCTATTTGAGAAGTGGAATTCAGAAAGGAAGAGACACTTTGTGGCACAACTGTTTCATCTCTGTATCCTGAGATGGACTTTTGCCAGAGTACTTGCTTAAGTTCTGTTTACAGTGGCCATTATTTTGTGGGAAAATAAAAAGAGCTCTTAAATCACAAATCAAAGAAAAAATCAGAGAAAATATGTTTGAATGAACAAGGAAGAGATCATAAAATGTTCTCTGTGGCTTGAAGGAAAATCTGCTTGTCTGTACTATCTTCTACAATTTGTAAAATCCTACAGAATTGAAAGCTCTGAGAAACCACAGTGGTGGGCCAGCTTAGGAGTAGTTTCTTGGGGATTGTAGGGTAATTGATTAAAAATGAAAATTTCCAGGCTTCCTCCCAGAAGAGCGGGGACAGACCAAGAGAAGGAGAAGAGCATAGTGGGTTCACCATCGTTAAGGGTGGTGGCTCAAATGTCACCTGTGCAGCCTGGCTCACACTTAACACTCAATATTAAATGATCCCCTTTGTTGTTCTTCAGTCTCTTGCTTTCATTTTCTTTACAGCACTTCTGTTAAGTAGATTGCTTGCTTTCTTGCTTATGTCTATTTCTCCTCTAGACTATAACTCCATGAGGGCAGGGACTATTCTGTTCCTCATTGTATCTCCACTTCCCAGAACACTGAGAATACAGAAGGATGCTGAGGCATTTGTGTCAAATGATTGAGTGAATGCAGTTGCTGTAGTGACTATTTTGAATAAGCTGTCGTGTAAATTCTGTGCCATGTGTATATATCAGTGTAACTGGCATCTGATCAATTTGATAGGGATTTTCACCAAATTAAACAGTACAGTCAAAAAATGATCAACCCAGGAATTTCATTCGGAGCCATAGTTTAGACCTGTTCTAACTGTAACTTTAATTTAGACAGAGAGGTTGAAAATTGTCTTCCTGGTACACTTCTTTCATAATTTTCTTTTCTACTTGGTTGATTTCACAGTCATAATAATAACTAATAATAGAATAACTGATAATAATAACTAATAATAATAATAGAAAACAAATAATATATTATATTGCAGAAAAATTAGGTTGTTGAGGCAAAATGGTCAATCTAGGTAAGTCAAATCAAATCAGGGGCTTAGTGATTATGGAGCAATTGACCTGTAAGTGGCCAGTATACTGACCATTGAATCACCTGATTTAGAGCTTGGACAGAATGCATAACACTAGACCACACCCTCTGCATCCTTATTTTAAATAACTAAGAAGAACTTTCTAGAGTTTAACAGGTGCTGAATCTTACTATTTGAAAAGCATATAGGTATCATTCATTAGTTTGGGAAGAAAGTCTTAGAAAAAGATAGATAAAAAGGAAGAAAGAAGGGAGGGAGACTGGCAGGTAGTAAAACACACACACACACACACTCACACCTCTAAAACAAATTCAAACCAAACTCAATTCTCTAAAATCCAAAGCACTTAAAATGAAATGAAATGGTGTCTCTAAAGCGCATTACCAGAAGCAACATAACAAATGAGGGACCAGCATAGTATCCTGGATGTTTTTATGAGGAAAAAATATAAACTATCTAGCATCTGGCTCCACTGTTGGAAAAGTTCTCTAGAAAATATATTTTACCAAATGCACTGAATTAGGTAAGTGAGAAAAGGTCTCTTAATATGAAGAAAATGTGAACCATTTTGTTTGCTTGATGTCAACTCTTTGTGGTTCTAAGTGTAAAAACAGAGCATTCTAAAACCACATAGACGAAGCCCTCTGCAAAATCCATGAGGGAGCTTTTGTTCATATCATAATAATGATAACTATTATGGTTCTTCACTGGCAGAAAAAAATCCTGTTGAGGAAAAAGATATTTTCTTCTATAAAATCGAAATAGTTCAGTATAAAGTGATGAAGAACTGTGTGGGGGAGAGGATGAACAAAGGTAGTTTTACAGCATAAATGGAATTCCTTTCCATGCTTTGTAGGTATTTGATGACTAAAGGAATTAATTATCATTTTCATAATGTATGCCAGCCTCCACACTAAATATTTTACTTAAGTTTTTTGGTTTTAGCCTCATAATCATCCCATGTGGTACATATCATCACTCCTGTTTCTCAGATGGGGATATAAAACTCAAGGTCAAACAGCTATTGAGAAGTAGAGCCGTCTGGTGGTTAAACCCACACTCCCATGTGGCAGCCAGCAGCTTGAGAAGACTTCAACAAGAGAGCCCAATTCTGGCCTGCCATGAAGATTGGGCTATCCTTCATTTGCTGCAACATGGATGAACCTAGAGATTATCATACTAAGTGAAGTATGCCAGACAAGGACAAATACTATATCATGTCACTAATATGTGGAATCTAAAAAAAAAAAAGATACAAATGAACTTATTTACAAAACAGAAATAGACCCACAGACATAGAAAACATATGGTTACCAAAGGGGAAAATGGGGGAGGGATAAATTGGGAGTTTGGGATTAACATATATATACCACTGTATATAAAATAGATAAACAACAAGGACCTACTATATAGCACAGGGAACTATACTCAATATCTTATAATAACCTATAAGGGAAGAGAATGTAAGAAAATAATATATGTTTTTATATACCTATATATATATAACTGAATCACTTTGCTGTACACCTGAAACTAACACAATGTTGTAAATCAACTATATTTCAATAAAAAATTTTAAAAAATTAAATAAATGGAGACAACTAATCTAAATAAAAGGCACTCATTGTTCCACTAAAAAAAAAAACAAAAACAAAAAACAGCTGGGGGCTTGCCTGGTGGCGCAGTGGTTGAGAGTCCGCTTGCCGATGCAGGGGACGCAGGTTCGTGTCCCGGTACGGGAAGATCCCACATGCCGCGGAGCAGCTGGGCCCGTGAGCCATGGCCGCTGAGCCTGCGCATCCGGAGCCTGCGCTCCTCAACGGGAGAGGCCACAGCAGTGAGAGGCCTGCGTACCACACACACACACACACAAAACCTGAGCTATCCTGAACTTTGGGATAAGCCAGTTCCCCCTAGAACCTTAATTATCTCGCTCCCTGGAGAGAACAAGGAGGTTAACAGGGTAGAAGATGGCCCTGGTCAACTAGGCAGAACCAGAACACAGCCTGAGGACAATGATACTTGGGCACCATGTGAGGGGTCGTGTTTTGTTCCCACAGCATCTGTAGGCAGATTTTCATACTTCTGACACTATGATGGATTCAAACCTACCAAGAAAGGTAACAGTCAATTCCGACATTTAAAGATTTAATGGGAAACTAAAGGGGAGAGGGAAATTGAGGCGGTCATGCTAGGATTACAGAATGAATTAGGTTTACTTGGTGAGATTTACCGGAGGCAAACAATTTGGAAATCAGAGTTTTAGGTAAGGTGACAAGGCAAACGGGAAGCTGTCCCAGAGACAGAGTAAGGACTTGGAAGAACAAAACAAGAGGAAAGTGGGGAGAAGGGGAAGAAGAGGAGACCTAGAGGAGGGGGCGTAATTCAAACCACCAATGAGAGAAGTGGACGAGAGCGACCAGCCTCAGGAGAGGGTCCGTGTGAGAGGCGATGAATTAGACTGAGGGGCATTTGGAGAACTGTGGGCTCCATCTTCCTTTTCATCTCTTTACATGAAAATGAAAGATAATTTGTTTGGTAGGAAAAACAAAAACAAACCCTCTGGGTCTCTGAGTGCACTTGGATTCGTGCAGCCCTGCCCCAGCTGCTTAGAAATAATTTCTGAGTCCTCAGCCTTGTCACCAGCAATGCAAACCCCTAGCTTCGTAATGCATGCAGCAGAAGAACAAATGAAAATCAAATGGGAAAAGGCAGGAGAACTCCATGCTGCTTGCCAAGAGACGGGGGAAGCGAAAACATAACCTTGTAATAAAGTGATCGAATGATTGTTAAAATATCCCAGGTACAAGATAAATCATCATCTCAACGACGTGATTGCTTGATTCCCTGGCAGATAATATGCCAGGTGAACTTCTCCCTTTCCGAATAAAGCAATCTTGCCCTAAGACAACAACAAGTTCCCTGCATATTGCAGAGGAAGTGAGAAGTGGCACTTTGGATAAGGGACTGAAAGCACCTGTCAGACGTGTTCTCAGAGCCTGCCGAGAGAATTCTTACTGTTCCAACTAATCCAGCCCCACAAACTGGCGATGGGAATATGAACCTGCCTAGAACTCACCAACGGACTGGTTGTTCTTAAGGAAACAAAGAAACAGTTTGGGTTGCATTGCAGCCCATCTGCATGACTGAATCCAGTGTGTCTGGCAGAGTTGTCTCATTTTTGACTGTTTCCACACAGAAACCCAGCCACATGCCGCTCCAGCCTGGGTCGGGGCTGTGGAAATGCAGTGTCTTGGCACTTAAGTGGGGTTTAACTGATGGTGAAATTGAATGTGAATTTCAAGCAGGCCATTTCCTTTGAGTACTTCAGGGAAGTGCTGTCATGAAGAGAGGTTTTTAAAACCAAAGAGGAGAGCTGGTCATTAAGCCTCGTGAGTGGCTGAATGTCACTGAAGGTGTTTACAGACTTTGGCCATAATTATATTATTATTTATACATTTCCATAATGAGAACTTAGTTCCAAGGGAGCTCAAATAGTTTTATACATGCGAGTTTCTTAATCTTTGGAGTATTCCTAAACTGCAGATTGAGGATTAGTTTTATTTGCTCCATTTAGAGATAGAGAAAAGGAAGGCTTAGAAAGGTTAAGTTTCTAGCTTCTGGTCACTGAGCACATCAAGATGTAAGTTGTGGATGGAACTCATGTTCCTGCCTTCCAGTCCAGGGCTGTTTTCCATCCCACTGGTACAAATGAGAGATGTACGAAAAGGCCTTCTTGTGGCAATAAGACAGTGTTCAGAATATAAGAATAGAGCCAAGAGTAGGGGTGGAGGATGTGAAGCCACAGCTCTGAACGGCACGGCTCCCAGGTTATTGCTGCTGCATACCCTGCCCCTGGGGGTCCTGAGGACAGGAAGGAGGCAGGTGCAAGGGTGGGGATTCAAAGGCCTTCTCTGCAGCCTAGAAATGAGCGTCACAGTGGAAATTCCAGAAATCCCTACCCCTGTCTTCTTCCTGGGTTAACAGGGAGAGGATGGCAGCTGGGGCAGATGGTGCCATGTGAAGCGTGCTTCTCGGAGATGCGAGACCAAGCCCTGGGCTCTTAGGCAAATCCTTTGCCTCCTCCCCGGGGGCAGCCACAAGCTTGAAACAGCACACCAGCGGCAGTAGCTCCTGGGAGCCTGTCGGAAATACAGACTCCCAGGCCCCACCTCAGACCAATGGGATCAGTTTCTGCTCTTCACAAGATCTCTAGGTGATTCATATGTTCATTAGCATTTGAGACTCCTTCTTACAGCAGTTAAGTGCAAAGGCTGGATTTATAGCATCTGAATTAGCATCCCTGATTTTCCACTTAAACCATCCGTGTGACCCCAGGCATATTCCTTAACCTGCCTTCACTCATGTGTGAAATTAGGGACAATAAGGCTGTCTGCATCAGAGGTTATTATGGATTAAATGAGAGAATCCATTGTATGTAGGTCTAGAGAGAAAATTCACACCATATATTATGAACAATGCCCACTACACAGCAAGTGCTCAATACACATTGCCTCCAGGGTGCCTCTTCTAATTCATTCTAATGTGACTGTACGTGGTAAAATATTTGGAGGGTAACACATTGATTTGCTCTGGGGCCCCCATTCTTTTAGGAATGTTCTATCTTATAACCCATATACTGTGTTGGATCTTTCCTCCAACTAACTCCCTGCCTACCTCCCCACTCCCAGATTTTCGTTTGGGGAGGGGGCAGTTTCCATGTCAGGGATGCCTGTGGAGGCGCAAGACCCTCCAAGAGCTTGAGTCAGTCCCTGCCCCACAAATGAGCTACAGCCTCACCCACACCAGCTTCCGCCAGGATCCTGAACGCTGTTCAGAACAATGAGTGTAAATAGAACAATGGGACACAGAGCCACCCGCAAAGCCTTGTATTGTCAGGAAGGTTTGGAGGCTAAACTGACTTGTGATGATGCAAGGACACAATGGGATGAAACAGGCTGCCTACTGTTCCCTTGACCTTTATTTAGCACAGAGGTTTTGTATAAAAACACGCACGCTAACAGAATGAATCCTGCCAGCCAGGTAAAGGCCAACCCAGATTGGTCTATTCACGAAAGATTGCCCTTTCTTTAACTATTAGAAAGACGTTTCTAGGAAGAGGCCCACTTCCATCCGTAAACCCAAAATTACTTTATACAGGCCTTAATGAAGCAGTGGAACCAGGGCCAGTTCCTCACTTGGCCCCCAGCATCCTCAGCCAGGAGAAAAGGTAGGGGGGCACATAGGGGAGCCTCCCTCTTGCCAGCCAGAGGGAACCACATCTCACATTTTAAAAGTTAATTTTCCAATGAGAACATGTCTTCAGGACTCCATGATTAGAATTTCTGAACAAAATATCTAAATTTTCCCCCCTTCTTTCTCTCTTTCCTTCCTTCAGGCCATAAGAAAGAGAGCAGAGATCTCAGGGTTAAGGGCTAAAATCAGCTGTCAGGAATGAAAAGAGGAACAGACTTCATTAAGCAGTTAACCATCTGCTAACCAGAGCACCACCTGGAAATCTGAGACTTCAGAGCTGACAGATATTATGTTTTTTAAACAGGTAAGATCCAGAAGCTGTAGTGGTGTCTCCCCAGACAACCCACTCAATTAAGAGGCGCTGCTACACAGGGCGGCTGATACAAATTCAGATCTTTCTTTTCTCCCATTCTTTCCTCTGCCTCTCAGCAGTCTGTTTATTTACCCTTTTTATTAACCCCATAAATACACTACGAATATAAACAAGAAGTGGGTGGGATCAAGCCCTGTCATGGTCCACTGGGGTTTTTAATTCAGACCCCCATCATCCCTGGACTCTTCCTGGAATGTAGACAACCTCTTAGCTTCCAGGTGTGGACTCTGCAAATGTTACTTGTCATTAGCGGGCACACATATTTACAGCAGGGATAGGATGTAACAGGAAGAAATAGGCTTCCTGCTGTTCTCCTGACATTGATTCAGTTGGAGTGGGGTGCACATTTATATCAATGTAAAACAGCTGTCACATAAACAAGCCTGCCATAAAGAAGAAAAACAAGAACCAAGTGACTAAACTGGGAGGGAAATAACTCGAGATTGAAATATTTACTGGGTGAACAACACACACATATGCAAGCGGATAATTTGTTACTTTAGTTATTAAACATTTAATTTGGTAAAGTTCTAGTCATAAAAGATGAATCCTATAAATGGTTGGGCTTCGGCTTTCTCAAGTAAAATTGGAGCTGGCAAAACTGCTGTGTTGACAGCCTTGCAGGTAGAAATATGCAAAAAGCTGCTGCTTTGGGGGTCTCGGGATGATTTCTGCAAGCAGAATCCCTGTTCATGGCATATCACGGGTGTGCTGACATTTCCATTTTTCATTTATGAAAAATCTGGGTGCCACTTAAACCTTGGCAAGGCCTCAAGAAGCCAAACAGAAAGCATCTAACAGCATTTTCTACTTACTGCTCTGTCTTCCAGGAAATCCCAGCAAACCCTGTAGATTCTGGATGCAGATAGAGATGGCGTGGATCAGCGCTGGCTTCCATAAGGTCTCTCCTCTCTGGGGGAGAAGGAGGCTGGGCAGTCAAAGCTGGACATCAAACCAGCCATTAAACCCAAGCCATTCTTCCCACTCCTGAAAGTCTTCTATCGGTCCTCAGCCTCCGGCACATATCAGTATCGCTGGCAGGGCTCGTTAAAACACTAATTGCTTAGACCCCTCCTACCCCCAGAGTTTACCATTCAGTGCTTCTGGAGGGGGAGGGCGGGGGGAGAAATCTGCATTTCTAAGGAGTTCCAGTTGTAGTTCTAGCAAGTGCTAACAAGTGATGCAAATGCTGCTGGTCAAGAGATCGCACTTTGAGAAGTCTGTTAAGGAAAACTAGGGGGGCTGGGGCATTCCCTGAAAGTCCTGCTCTGTCTTCAGTATTTAAGCCTAAACTGCCTTTGGTATCCTGGGGAAAAGTGAGAGTGATTGCCTCTGAAACAGTGCCCTCAGGACCAGAGCTGACAGGAATGAATATGGCTATTCCTTGAAGAGAAAAGCAGAGACATCTTGGACTTCGTACGTGTACTGTGGGACTTTATTTGGTATCACATCAAGCTGGAACGTCTAAGTCACATAGATCCAGGTCCTCCCATGGCCTGCATGGACCTGCAGGGAAGCCATACCAGAGACGATGTACAATTCCTTCCCCACACCTCTTACCTGAATGGGAGGATGAATTAGGGATCCTCTCTCCTTGCTCATAATCAGTGTTGCTCAGATGATTTAGAGCAAAAGATCAAGGGAGACTGTCAAATATAGTGGAATGAGTACAGAATACTCCTGTTCTTCTTGAACATTTCCCCCCCAAACACCTCTGGGGCAGGTTGCTGAAACCATGGAACACTCCGTGAAACAATTTCTCATCGGTGATTCACGTCACCACCCAATTTCACAGGCCACTTGAATTTATCTGAAACTTCATATTTTGATAGGAACCTTCACTTTCTTGGTTATCTTTATTTTTTTGCTCATGACTTTTTTACTTTTTCACTCTTTTGCGCATTAACTAATACTTTTCATAATGAAAAAAGAAGTTGTAACACATCACCAGAATTCCTGTGTTCTCCGCAAGCATAGAGCTTCAAAGACTGAGATGTGGGTATTTGCTTGAGAGCTCAGGGACTCACTCCCACACGTTAGCCTTGGAGCATGTGTTTCATCAAAATTATAAATTACAACACACCATGAAGCTTTGAGGTTGAAAGAACAAAGTGAAATCTTTGTATGCCAAGGGTTGACTGGCCTAGGCTGACTAAAATTCTGGGTACCAAGCCAGGACCCCTACACTAACTGGCTATGCACTCTTGTCCAGGTCATTTAATCTTTCTGGGCCCCATCTTCCTTATCTGTGCTTTGGCAGTTCCCCTGACTGGTTGGAAGATCTCTGTTTTGCAAGGCAGTGCATTCCATTGTTGGGCAGCTCATTCCAAAGTCAAAAGGTTCTTCTGTAATTTATGCCCAGGTCTGACACCCTTTATCATCTACTCACTTCCCCTACTGGTGTCCTCTGGAAAAACACAGATAAGCCTCCTCCCTCATCCCATGCTTGAAAACAGCTGTCATGTCCCCTTTAAATCTCCCCTTTTGGTAGTACAGCTGAAGTTCCCTCAGCTGTTTCTCATAGCAGATAAGCCCAAAACATACTATAGCTATTGGCAAATAGGAGCATTCAATAAATGTAAGTTAAATAAATGAATAAGTGAATAAATGGATAAATGCAGGGGTGGACACAGATGTTAACCTTCCCATACTCTCAAGTTAGTGAACAATCCTCTTTAAGTAAGGTGCCTAGACCTGGCCTCAGTACAGTTGACTTTTCATAATCACCAAGATAACATTTGCAGTTTTAACTAGTCACAATGACTCTAAAGGCCTACACCTGTACAAATGTCACTGGGTTATGGCAAAAAAGAAATCTGAACTGATGCCACCAGGTTGGTGTGACAGTTAAGTCATTTAAACTATTTAGCTAGTGAGGGTACTTAGCTGATGCTCCAACGTCCAAATCTCAATTTGACTTTTATTATGCATGTGTTTTATAGTGCAAATGATACTCTATCATGGTATCAGAAATTCTGGGAATTTGCAAGGATCTGTGGTCAGATTCTTCTTGAAATATAAAGGTGAAAGATTTTCCAAATGTACTAACAAAGAATCCAGTGGGCTGATGACTTTCCATTATCTGGTCCCTCTGATAATTGTGGAAGCTGAGCTTTCATCAGCCTTCTTTCTTTAGCTGGTCACACCATCAGATCACACAGGGATTTTTCATAGGAACTGTTCTGCAGTAAGCTCTCCCTCATGCTTTGTTGTTTATGCTTACCACAGATAAAAAGAGGACACTCATCTATCCAAGAGAGATTGGCCGGCTACTCCACTGGCCTCAGAGGGAGATGCGACCTAGGTAGACACTGCTCCCCAGCTTTGTGTGTCAAGAAACTCATCATATCACAGCAGTCATTGCTGTTCAGGCTCTCGGGCCTGAGTCACACAAATCTAACTCCTGAAAGACCAATATATAAACTAAAGTGCCCTTTTAAAATTTCTAATGGGGGCTATAGTTTTACAGTGACTACAATACTTGTGTCTAATATGAAAAAGATTGCTTGTAAAAACCTAGGGAAGCCCAATTAGTAATTAAAAGTTTGCTCAACTGAGCACAGAATCCAAACCAAGAGAACTTAATGCCCTTGTGTTATATAAAATATTCCCTCCTAGTAGGAAAGTACTCACATCTGCTAAATACTGTCTTTCTTCTTTGGTTTGGGTAAATGTTGACAAGTCCACACTATCTAATTTCTCTTTATCTAGACTCTAAGCAGACCACTCACCTCCTATAAACCTATTCTTTCTCTAAATAGGAGAAAAATACAATGGCTTAGGGTATAACCTTCTTAAGGTATATTCCAGGCATGAAGACATTGTAGCTATCATGATTGTAGTAGAAGGATTTCCAGTTCTCTATCAGCTACACATTTAGAAACTACCTCTTAACATGGATGACCTTTCATCTATTTTAGTTTTCCAATTATTAAAATTTTTGAATAGGTAATGCATGTACATGGTAAAAGACATTTTTTTCAAAGAATATCAAAAAATATATATAGTGAAACGTTCTCTCCCACTCCTGATCCCCAATCTCCTCCCCAATCTGTTATCAGTCTCTTGTGCATCCATCCAAAGATAATATATACATATTATTTTCTTTTGCATTACATAAATGGTAGTATACTATGCACATTGTTTTTTTCCTTGTTTATAGAATTTTATTTATTTATTTATTTATTTTGCGGTACGCGGGCCTCTCACTGTTGTGGCCTCTCTCATTGCAGAGCACAGGCTCCGGAAGCGCAGGCTCAGCGGCCATGGCTCACAGGCCTAGCTGCTCCGCGGCATGTGGGATCTTTCCGAACCGGGGCACGAACCTGTGTCCCCTAAATCGGCAGGCAGACTCTCAACCACTGCACTACCAGGGAAGCCCTATAGAATTATTTTTTAACAGCTGCATGGAAGTCCACTATATTGATGTATCATATTTATTTAACTAGTCCCAATAACAATACACATTTAGATTGCTTCCAGTCTGCCATTACAAATAACACTGCAATAAAGAGAGTTGTTTAATTAACATTTCACACCTGTACCAGTATATCTTTGGATGTATTTATAGATGTGGAATTACATTTTTACTGTAATAGATATTGTCTAATATGTCTCCATGGCACTGATCCAATTTATATTCCTACCAGCAATTTATGAGGGTGCCTCTTCACACACACTCACCACAGAGCGAGTTCATTAGTTATCTATTGCTGTGTTACAAATTACCACAACACTTAATAGCCAAAAACAACGTGTATTATCCCACAGTTTCTGTGAGACAGAAATTTAAGAGGAGCATAGCTGGGTGGTTCTGCCTCACTGTCTTTGTTGGTTGACCAATGCAGCAGTCATCCAAAGGCTTACCTGTGGCTGGGTGATCCACTTCCAAAATGTTGCACTCACAGGGCTAGTGGCAGAAGGTCTCAGCTCCTTGCTGACTGTTGGCAGGATGGCTCAGTTTCTCTCACCACATGGATTTCTCCTTGGGGCTCCTGGACTGTCTTCATGACATAGCAATTGGCTTTCCCCAGAGCAAGTGATCCGACGGAGAGGAAGTAGGAAACAGCAGTGCCTGTGGTGACCATTCATGACCTAGTCTCAGAAGTCACAAACCATCATGTCTACTATGTTTTAGTCATTAAAAGTTTGCCACTAAGTCCAGCCCACACTCAGAGGAAAATCGTTTCCTCTCTTAAAGAGGAAGAATGTCAGAGAATTTGTGGATATATGTTTAAATCACCACAGTGAGTTATCAAGCTTTTTTTTTTTTTTTACCAATATGATAAGTGAAAATGGTATCTACTGTGGATTTTTAATGAATGCATCACAATTTATTTATGCATTCTATTTTTGATGATATCTACACCTTTTAAAATTGAAGTATTGTTGATTTACAATATTGTATTAGTTTCAGGTATACAACAAAGTGATTCAGATAGATAGATAGAGAGATAGATAGAGGTTTTAGTGTGCATTTCCTTATTACGAGTGAGACTGGGTATTTGTAAAAGCTTCATTGAAGTATAATTGACATACACAGAACTATACATATTAAATATATACAACTTGATGAGTTTGGACAAATTATAAACACTCATGACACTATCATCACAATCAAGATAACAGACATATCCAACACATTCCAAGATAAACAAGACCGACAAAACTTTAGCTAGAATAACTAAGAAAAAAGAGAAAAAAATCAAATTACTAAAACTAGAAAGCAAAGAGAAAATATTACAACTAATACCAGAGAAATAAAAAGGATCATAGGAGACTACTATGAACAATTACATGCCAACAAATTGGATAACCTAGAAGAAGGAAAGAAATTCCTAGATACATACAACTTACTGAAACTGAATCATGAAGAAATAGAAAATCTCAACAGAACAATTACAAGTAAGGCGATAACGATAATGATAACAAGTAAGTAACAAGAACGATAACAAGTAAGATCAGTAATCAAAACCTCCCAGAAAAGAAAAGCCCATGATCAGATGGTTTCACCAGTGAATTCTGAGTATATTTTTTAAAGAATCACTCATATATTCTTTCTGTGCACTTTCTATCTGTGATCTTTGTTGATTTTTCTATTGGGGTTTTGGTGTTGTCTAAGGATAGGCATTGTAAATATTTTTCCTGTTTTTTGATTTCCTATGTGCTGGGAATTTTTTTTTTTGTCATGCCAACATTTTTTATGGAATTAAATTTTTCAAATTTTTTTAATCTGGAACCTCTTAGAAAGACCTGCCCTCTGAGATTTTTTAAAATCCACCATGTTTTCTTCTGTGTTTTTATGGTTTATTTCTTTTACATTTAAATCTTTGATTTATCTAAAATGTATTTTTTATAAGGTGTGATGTAGGAAACCAAACTTTATTTCCCTTCCCCCACAGGCTGACTACCTAGTTTCACTAATATCATTTATTGAATAATTGTTATTTTCTCCTTGCATCAATTAGTGTCTGGTCAGGAAATCTGAAAGCACTCTAAATATTTCAAACAGAGGGGAATTCAATGCAATGAATTAGTGACAAAGACATTGGACTAAAGGAACAAAGGGAGAAAGTGATATTATTCAGTGATCATGAAGCCCCTAGTACCCCAGCTGGAAACCACCAGTTGGTGGTCAACACTGAACTGCTGGCAGCATGGTCATTGCTTTTTTTTTTTTTTTTTTTTTGGAATCTCACTGTGGACACTGAGCAGAAACTCGGAAACTTAAACTTTCATGATGGTGCTGAAACCACTACCATTCTCACTAATGCTGGTAGAGCCCTAATTGCCAGACATTAATACTACTACTGCTGCAGGAAGAGGCACTGGAAGCATAAAAATGGCTCCTTCTTACTTCTCACTCCTCAGTCCCAACCAATGCCTCCCATTCACAGAACCTGACCAAAGGAAGCTGATGAGGAAATCTAGAAAAATAGCATACTGGCTTTCAGCCAGTACCCTTGTAACACATGAGAGCATGGAAGGTTAAGAATGGAACTGAGTGCTAACCAAAAAATCAGCCCACCCACTGATTTGAAAAGCCATGTTTATCACACAATAAATTTCTCCACATGTGAGGGTCTACTTTTGGACTCTCTATTTTTTTCCATTAGTCTATTTACTGTTTAGTGTTAACACTGTTTTGAATATTATGTGTTCATATCTAGTAAAGACAATTTCCTCTCATGTTTCCTTTTAAAAATTTTCTAGCTTTCCTGGGTTATTTATTTTTCCATATAAATTTAGCTTACCTAGTTCCAAAAAACTTCAGTTTGCATTTTATTAAAAGTGTATTATAATTTTAGCATATCTTAGGGAGAATTAAGTTCTTGATGATGATACAATTCCCTATTAATCCAGTATACTGTTCATTTGTTCAAGTCTCCTTTTGTGATCCTCACTAGTATTTAAATGTTCTTTCTATAGATCTTGAACATTTCTTGTTAAGTTTACTCAGAAGTATTTCATACATTTTGTATTTATTCTGGGGGTCTCTTGTTCTGATTGATTATAGTTCACATATATGAAAACTATTGATTTCCATATATGATCCGTGTTCAGTTATCCTACTTAATTCCCTGACTGTAACAGTACTTCAACTTACTCTCTCTTCGATTTTTGAGGCAAAGAGTTATAGTATCTGCTAATAATTAGAATTTTATGTCCTCTGTTTCAATTTTTAAACCATTCTTTTTTTTCTCTTCTCCAATTGTGCTGAAGACCACCACCAGACCATGATAAATAATAGCAGTGATAGAGTGTCCTTTCCTTGTTCCTGATTTTAACAGGAACGCTCTTATTCTTTCCCTGTTTTGTATAACGCTGGGTTTGGCACAATAAAATAATATCTGATTCCCATTCTATTAAAACTTTTTAAAAAATAGAGAATAGGCATTGAATTTTCACAAAAGCCTTTATAACACTCATAAAAATGATAATATAATTTTTCTATTTATATCCATTAATGGGAACTACATTAATAAATATACAAATACTGAAACATCCTTGCATTTATGGAATAAATTCCTTTGGTCATGTAATATTAATCTTTTAATATGCTGTCTGTTTGCACATATTTTATTTAGGATTTCTGCATTGATTGTCATGAGTGAAATTGGTCTGTAGGCTCGTGTGGATGTATGCATACATGTGTACTCTTTGTCCTCATCCATTTTAAATCAATTTTTACCAGCTTCACTCTCAAATAATGACCTTGCTACCAGTATCCTCAAGGTTCCTTACAATAGCCTCCCGTATGCTGATTACAATAAAAGTGATCTTTTAAACATAAATATTGGACTTGATGTTTATTCCTGATAATTTCGTCTCATGGGTTTACTTGATTGCAGCAATCTATCAACATCTTTTTGGTTACTTATTTCCCTTCATATACTCTATTCTGTTATTTAAATAAACAGTTGGCAGATGGGTCGAAATCCAGTAGTTAGACTGGCCTATAACTTCTCGCTTACCTTGTGAGGAAATATATTCAGAAGGAATAAGAATCAGGTAATGACTCTCCATGCAGTAAAGGAAGGAAACTCAAGAAACACCTCCTAGTGGCAGGTTAGATGAAGATCCACCCACCAAGGCTTCCTGCAGCCAGTAAGGAGCAGGCTATGGGGGCTGGGATCTCAGAGAATTTCTAAGGTCTTTGCTTTGGTTTCCAGAGGTGTGTTTTTCATTAAGTAGAAAGGCAGCATGCTGCAAACTGGGACTGAGGGCAGCAAGTTTGAGGTCATTTATGATTGCTCACTCCAGGCCTGAGTTATCAGGAGCCAGCCTGTCAGAAGCCATTTGTCATATTTGCTCAAGATTCCTCCCCTGTATCATGGCAGAAGAATACACGCTTCCAAGGGATGTTTCATTGACTGAGAAACAACTAAGAATTCATTTTGGAAACTATTGCAGGAAACAGTAAATGTGACTTTATATTTCTGATAAACACTACACTCATTTTTTTAGGCTCTGGCTACAATGCCAAGGTTGTTTAAAAAAAAAAAAACTAACTAGTTATTTTGTCAAACTGCAAAAATCCTGAATACACAATTAGAATTATTATATCTTCCCAGTGAATTGATACTTTTATCATTACCCCTTTACTGCTGGTAATGTTCCTTGTTCTCAAGTCTGCCTTGTCTGATATTAATATAGTCACTCCAGCTCTCCAGCTCTCTTTTGATTATTGTTTGCATGATATCTCTTTTTCTACACTTTTAATTTAACTATGTCTTTATATATATATATATATATTTTTTTTTTTTTCTTTTTGCGGTATGCGGGCCTCTCACTGTTGTGGCCTCTCCCGTTGCGGAGCACAGGCTCCAGATGCGCAGGCCCAGCGGCCATGGCTCACGGGCCCAGCCGCTCCACGGCATATGGGATCCTCCCAGACCGGGGCACGAACCCGTATCCCCTGCATTGGCAGGCGGACTCTCAACCACTGCGCCACCAGGGAGGCCCCTATGTCTTTATATTTAAAGTGGGCTTCTCTAAGTGTTTAGATAATTTACACTTTACCTAATTACTGATATGGTTGGATTTAGAGCTATCATTTTATTGTTTTCTGTCTATCTTACCTGTTTTGTTCCTCCATTTCTTCTTTCCTGCCTTCTTTTGGATTATTTGAATATTTTTACTATTCCATTTTAATTTACCTATTGACTCTTTTGATATCTTTTTTTAAAATGTTTTATAGTTTTACACATTATATTTACATCCACGAGCCATTTTGAATTAAGTTTTATATTAAGATGTGAGACTTGGGTCTTCCTTCTTTTTTTTTTTTTTTTTTGTGGTACGCGGGCCTCTCACTGTTTTGGCCTCTCCCGTTGCGGAGCACAGGCTCCGGACGCGCAGGCTCAGCGGCCATGGCTCACGGGCCCAGCCGCTCCGCGGCATGTGGGATCCTCCCGGACCGGGGCACAAACCCGCATCCCCTGCATCGGCAGGCGGACTCTCAACCACTGCACCACCAAGGAAGCCCAAGGGTCTTCCTTCTTTACTCCCTTCCTTCCTTCCTCCTTCCCTCCCTCCCTCTTTCTTTTTTCTTTCTTTCCTTCTTTCTTTTTCTTTCTTTTTCTCTCTTTCCTTCCTTCCTTCCCTCCCGCCCTCTTTTTTCTTTCCTTCTTTTTCTTTCTTTCCTTCCTTCCTTCCCTCCCGCCCTCTTTCTTCCTTTTCTTTCTTTCTTTCTTCCTTCCTTCCTTTCCTTTTCTTTCTCTCTCTCTCTCTCTCTCTCTCTCTCTCTTTCTTTCTTTCTTCCTTTCTGCCTATGAATGTCCAAGTTCCAGGGCCATTTGTTGGAAAGGCTATACAGTTCTTTGTTCTGTTCCACTGATCTATGGGTCTATCCTTCCACCAATACCACACAATCTTGATTACTATAATTGTATAAATATTGAAATCATGCAAACTGATTCCTCCCACTTTATTCTTTCCCAGAATTGTTTCAGCTATTCTAGTCCCTTTTCCTTTCCATATAAATTGTAGAATAATCTTATCTATATCTATAAAATATTTTTCTGGGATTTTGATAGGAATTGTATGACACCTGTCAATCATTTTAAGGAGAAATGACAACTTCATTATGTTGATTCTTTCAACCCACAAATATGGTATATCTCTCCATCTATTTAGAGTCACAGTGTTACGTATATGTTCAGCTTTGGTAGAAACTTCCCGTCTTCAATGGTGATTATACCAATTTACACTCCCACCAGCAATGTATGAGAATCTCAGTTCTTCCATAGCCCTATCAACACTTTTTCATTTTGGCCATTGTGGTGGGTGTGCAGTGGTGTTGCATTATGGTTTTGCATTTCCTTGATGATTAATTACACATTATTTTTAATGTATACTGTTAAATTTTATGGTTATTTCATAACTTTCTTTTCCAGTTTTAATGAGATATAATTTAAACGTAACATTTTATAATTTTAAGGTGTACAGTGTAATGATTTGATATATGTATATACTGGGAGATGACGACCACAATAAGTTCAGTTAACATCAATCACCTCACCTTTTTTTCTTGTGATGAGAACTTTTAAGATCTACTCTCTTAGCAACTTTCAAATAGACAATAGAGTAATATTAACTGCAGTCATCATGCTGTACATTACATCCCCAGAACTTATTTATCTTATTACTGGAAGTTTATACCTATTGATCACCTTCTAATACCCCCAGCCCTCATCCCACAAATCTGATCTCTGTTTCTATAAATTTGGTTTTTTTAGATTCTACGTATAAGTGAGATCATATAGTATTTGTCTTTCTCTGACTTATTTCACTTAGCATAATACCCTCAAGGTCCATCCATGTTGTTGCAAAGGCAGGATTTCCTTCTTTGTTATGGATGAATAGTGTCCTGTTGTATACATAAACACTACATTTTCTTTATCCATTCATCTTTTGATAGACACTTAGGTTGTTTCCATGTCTTGGCCATTGTGAATGCTGCTGCAATGAACATGGAAGTGCAGATATCTCTTTGAGATAGTGATTTCATTTTCTTTGGATATATACCCAGAAGTGGAATTGCTGGATCATACGGTATTTCTATTTTTAATTTTTTGAGGAACCTCTATACTGTTTTCCATAGGGGCCACACCAATTTACATTCCCACCAACAATGCAAAAGGGTTCCCTTTTCTCCACCTCCTTGCCAATACTTGTTATTTCTTATTTGTTTGTTTTTATTTTTTGGGGGTGTTAAAGTCTGCTATTATTGTGTTATTGTTGATTTCTCCTTTTATGTCTGTTAATATTTGCCTTATGCATTGAGGTGCTCCTATGTTGGGTGCATATGTATTTATAATTGTTATATATTTTTCGATTGATCACTTGGGCATTTTGCAGTGTCCTTCTTTGTCTCTTGTAACAGTCCGCTTTAAAGTCTATTTTGCCTGATAAGTATTGCTGTTCCAGCTTTCTTTTGATTTTCATTTGCATGGAGTAATTATTCTCAACCCCTCACTTTCAGTCTCTGTGTCTTTAGATCTGAAGTGAGTCTCTTATAGGCAGCATATATATAAGTCTTATTTTTGTGTCCCTTCAGCCACTCTGTCTTCTGATTGGAGCATTCAGTCCATTTACATTTAAGGTAATTATTTTTTTTGAATTTTATTTAATTTAGTTTTTTATACAGCAGGTTCTTATTAGCTATCCATTTTATACATATTAGTGTATATATGTCAATCCCAATTGATAATAGTCATTCTAATAGGTGTGAGATAATACCTCATTGTGGTTTTGCTGAGTGATGTTTGTCCAAGGATTTTTGTTGTACTTAGGTGGGAGAAAAGGGAAAAGTATGTCTATTTCATCTTCTTGAAACTGGAAGTCCTTGTTTTGGTATTTTTAGTTTGTTTTGGGCTTTGCACAATGATCTGTATGTTTTTGTCATTGGGCAGAGAAAGCATTAATGAAACTTCCTGGTGATAATTTAGTTGGCAATAGTTTGGGAAACTTTAGAATCAATGGTCTATAAGCCTTTTCCACATTTATCATATTCTTATCAGAGAATGAAATTGCATTCACACATTCCTCAATTGCTTATTAAATGTTTACTATGTACCAGACCCTGTGCTTTGCTCTGGGTGTAGAATAACGAACAAGGTATTGTCCCTGCCCTCAAGAAGTTTATGATCTAGTAGGAGAAACAGAGAAGTGATATTTTAATACATTGTACAGTAGTAACTACTACAATAAGAATATGCCCAGACAAGGGCTGAGGAGCCACTGAATAACTTTATAGATGAAAAAAGAACAAAAATGAACTCTTTCTAACTTAAAAAATAAAGAAATTTAGTGAAAGGATATGGGATACCCATAGAATCAATGTAATAGCTGAAGAAACAGGCTTATAAAGAGACAGATATCAGTTTTGAAGGGTCAGGAAATAGGAACCCAGGCAGGGTCTCTGAGCCAGAACAGTCCAGTCAGAACCCTGCTCCTGGCATGGAGGAATCCCAATTTCTTTCATGCTGGCACTATTTATTAGAGATTCAAAGTCCTGGAAAAAAGCATCTGATTGATCAGCTTAGGTCACAGATCATCTACCTGATTGTACCAAGGCCATGAGAGAAAGGAGCTAGCACGCTTTAGGTTCTGTCATAATGGACAGACATTTGGGTTTACCATCTAGCCAAGGATACACAGAAGAAAAAATGGTTAATTCTCCAGAAGGCAATCAAGATACTAAAGGAAGAGTGAACATAGCCAAAAAATGACCAACGTCCATGGCAACAGCTAAGCCAAGACTGAGGCATGGGGAAGGCATAGCTAGTCTCAGAGTGAGAAAAGAGTATGTTTAGGAAGAGAGACAGGCATGTGCAAAGTCTGGGGCAAGAGGAGGTGTGGTGAATTTAGATGACTAAAGCAGTTCACGATGGCTGCGGCACAGAGTTGTGTGGGGATAAAGAGGCCAAGAATTGGAGGAGATGGTGTTAGACAGGAAAACAGGAATAAAGTGACACTGTGTCTTGAAGACAAGTGAAAAGCTTGGAGTTTATTCCTGAGGATAAGGGAGATGTTAAAATGTTTTATGTAGAGTTATGACATTTTTATTTTTGAGAAGTGGCTTTGGCCATCACAATAATTCAGGGAGAGATCAAAGTAGCCTGAACCAGGATGATACTGAATAGATAGAGAGATGTGATTAATTAGACTTAGGAGAGGAAGAGGTGAGGGAGTGAGAGGAGACAGGATGATTCCCAGGTTTCTGGCTTTAGTTGCTGCATAGATAAGAATGCCACATACAGGGGCTTCCCTGGTGGCACAGTGGTTAAGAATCCGCCTGCCAATGCAGGGGACATGGGTTTGAGCCCTGGTCCGGGAAGATCCCACATGCCTCAGATCAACTAAGCCCATGCACCACAACTAATGAGCCTGTGCTCTAGAGCCGGGGAGCCACAACTACTGAAGCCCGTGCGCCTAGAGCCCATGCTCCTCAACAAGAGAAGCCACCGTAGTGAGAAGCCCGCGCACCGCAACGAACAGTAGACCCGCTCACCACAACTAGAGAAAGCCCGCACGCAGCAATGAAGACACAACACAGCCAAAAATAAAAATAAATAAAATAAATAAATAAATAAAAAGAATGCCACATACAGAGGAAGGGAATTAAGGTGGGGGAAAAGAGTTTGATGTTGGACATCCTGAGTTTGAAGTAGATTGTTGAATATATGGTTTTGAAAGTTAGGAAAGATAAATAGCCAAAAGATTTAGGTTAGGTATCCATCACCACATAGAGGCCAAAGTGATAGGTGAAACATCCCAGGAATAGTATACAGGGCAAGAAGAGCGTAGACCCTAGGATGGAACCCTCACAGCATCGACACTTAAGGATTGAGATGAAGAAGAGCAGTAGCCAAGAGAATCACGAGGATGACCATGAGGTAAGAAAGAAAACCAAATGAGTGGTGTCTGAGGAAATGGCCAGTGCTGTCAAACACTGAGTAACATAAGGAGGGAGTATTGTCCACTTGATTTGTCAACAAGAGGTGGCTGGTGTGTGAGAAGAGTCCAGAGTATTGATGGGAATAGCGGCCAGATTGCAGTGGGCCAACGGTCAAGGAGGTGTGAGGACATGGACACAGCACTGCCCGTGGGCACTCCATCCCACGGCGTGAGAACCACCTGCAGAGCCCTTCCATTTACCGATGCCTGGGGCCACCTCTCCAAGGGTAAATTTACATGATGTGTTAGTTTTCTCTTCCTGCTGGGACAAATGGCCATAAACTTAGTGGCTTAATACAACACAAATGCATCTCACAGTTCTGTAGGTCAGAAGTCCTCCGGGGTCTCATTGGACTAAACCCAAGGTGTCAGCAGAGTTCTGTTCCTTCTGGAGACTCCAGGGAAAATCTGTTTTCTTACCTTTTGCAGCTTCTAAAGGCCCCCTTCATCCATCTTTGAAGCCAGCAATGTGGTTTCTCTCTGCTTCTTCCACAGTTACTCTCTTCTTCTGCCTCCCTTTTGCCACCTTTAAAGACCCCCATGATTATATTCTGGGGCCCACCTGGAGAATCCAGGACAACTCCACACCTCAAGATCTTAACTTAATCACAGGGAAGGTAACAGGTCCTAGAGATTAGGACATGGACATCTCTGGGAGGCCGTTATTATGACTACATATATGGGCAAAATTTTAAACCCCAGGTGATTCTTCTGAGCAGTCAGGATTAAGCAACCCTAGAGGGAGAAAGAGGATGATAATGGAATTGATAAAGAATTTTTTGTCTTTGTTTTGCTTTTAAAAATGAGGTGTGCAGTAGTAGAAATAAAGAAGACAATCATTTCAATTCCTAGCTGTTTTTTTCCACTGGAGTCTTAATAGTGAAATCATGTTAAAGAAGAACAGTTTTTACCTGATATTTTTTAAAGTCTGCCCAGATCTGACTCTTTCCTTCTTCTTCCCTTACTCAAAACATGACATATTTTATGAAGCTTCCAAACCCATAGTTATAATTAAAAAGATGAGCAAAAGATATGCAGTTGCGGGCTCAAGGTGAGCCTGCAGATACCCAAACCTAGATTTATAGAAAATGAGCTTTTCAGAGACAGAAACTGAAGAGGCTAATCTGAAATGAAACTCAATTTTCTCCAAGACAGCGGCCTGAGGTTACTTGAGACCAGTCTTTTGTCAGCACTGGGAACTCAGAAATGAAAGCGTGCAGAGATGATCAAATGCCAAGATTGCCATATTGCGCAGGGAAGGCGAGCATGTGTTTTGGTTGGAAGGGGGAAGAGTGTTCAATTAATCCTGAAATGTTTGCAAAAACAAATGATGGGCAAAAAGGAAACTCAACTTGAAAGGGGTGTGATTCTTTATGAAAGAGCCACCTCTACCAATCTGGCAGCCACAAAATAAACATGTCGGCCAACCAGGCCAGAGCAGATAATTAGGAATGAGCAGCAACACATGGACAGTTTTCATTAAAAGCAAGGCAGGGTGGCAGATGGGCAGGCCTCACTGGCTGGCCTCAGTGGCCCAGCACTGTGGGCTTGGGGGAGATTGGGCCATGCCTCTCCTGGTCTTCCAGGGGCCCAGGGACCAGCCGCTGCCCCTCCAAACTGGGGCCAGGATGGGAAAGCAAACCTCCAGACCGTGTAAGCATCTGCACTCACCTCAGCTCCTGGCCAGAAGCAGAGGCGCACAGGGCCAGAGTAACTAAGGCCCTGGAGGGATCCCACAGGCCTTTCAAAGTGAGGGGAGTCCTTCCTGCTCTTCAGACCCTTCCCTGTACTGGGCACTCCCAAGACTGCAAAGTATTTGAGGGTTGCCTTGCTCTTGACCCCTTATATACAGCAGACAAAGAGCCACCAAAATATATATATATATTCTATTTAAGCAATTGCCTCATTGTTATACAGAAACATGAATATTTGTGTAATTCAATGAAGGCAGAGTGCTGATCTACACAGAACAAAGGCTGGAGTTTACAAGGGCACCTTCGCCACTGTCCTCGTGGTCGAGTCTGGGTCATGAAATAACCGAGCCTTTGTGGCCAGACTTGTGCCTACTTGACAGGAAAGCACCAATTTGACAACAGTGATGCATCCAATTCCCCAAGGAGGGCCCCTTCATAACTGCTCTGCATCGACCCAATAGAATATTTGATTTGTGTGGCTGTGAAAAGCACTGTCAACTGCCAGATTGAAGTGAACATGTTGGAACGGACATAGTCAAATATAAGGTGAGCCAAAATATTCTGAGGCTTCTGGACTCCTGCCCCGCCTCCCCGCTGCCTGTTTCCTCCTGAGGATTCGATGCACTAACAGGGGTGGGTCTATGTTCAGCCTTCGCACCCCACACCCCTTCCAGCCCTCACTCTTCTCCTGGCCACTGTTCCCGTAAAATCACTACTCACCATTCAGCAGAGCCGCCTTCCTTTTCTGCTTTGGGCTTTGTTGGCCTGCCCACCCTGCTCCTCCTGGGGCAGAGCTGGATCACAGAAGACAGTGTCATGACCCATTTGACTGGAGGAACCAGACCTTCCTCCCACTTGCTGTTGGCTGACTGCATCTGTCTGCCCAGAGCTGCCTCTGCTCTTGGCGCTCAGGGGGGCCCTCTCCTCAAAGGCAGGAGTTGCTCCAGGGGAGGGGCTGTCTGGAAGTGGTTGTGTCCTCCTGAGAGATGCAGTCTACTTTGTTACTGGACTATATGCTTCCAGACTTTCTCCTGTGCATTTATACATACCTGCAAAGAGGCTTGTGTGCAGATCAATTGCCCATTTGCTCTTCCCTGCTCTGCCTGTGTACCTGTGGGAAGCTTTGCCAGTGAAGTCTCTGGTGGAAGGCTGGAGGACAGGAAGCAGGAGGAAGCCTTCGTCTGCTTCCTGTGGCATCTCCTCCATAGTCTCCGAACCCACGTGACAGGTCTCCCAGGTTCACCTCTGGAGTATGACCCTGATTCTGAAGGCCTGTCAGTACTGTCTTCTCTCCTTGTCCCTCTAGCAGAGGGATGGTGGCAGCTTCCTGCTGCTGCCAATCACCACATGATCTCAAGGTCTTCTGTTTGCTCCTCTGTTCTTCCATCTCCTGAAACCAATTCTCTGTACTAGGTTCACTCGTAAAATCATCTTAACCATTTCTAAGTGTACAGTTCAATAGCATCAAGCATATTCACCTTATTGTAGATTCACTCTAAGTTCTAGAGAAGTTTCTTATTCTCCGGGTTGATATAGCTCTTGGAATAGTTTTAAAAAACAGGTTCGCGGACTTCCCTGGTGGCGCAGTGGTTGAGAATCTGCCTGCTAATGCAGGGGACATAGGTTCAAGCCCTGGTCTGGGAGGATCCCACATGCCGCGGAGCAACTAGGCCCATGAGCCACAACTACTGGGCCTGCACGTCTGGAGCCTGTGCTCCGCAACAAGAGAGGCCGTGATAGTGAGAGCCCCGTGCACCGCGATGAAGAGTGGCCCCCGCTTGCCACAACTAGAGAAAGCCCTCGCACAGAAACGAAGACCCAACACAGCAAAAATAAATAAATTAATTAATAAACTCCTACCCCCTACATCTTAAAAAAAAAAACAAAGAAAACCCCAGGTTCTCAAAATAGAATTCTGGTTTTGGTTGCTGGCCTATTAGAGCATGGATATACTGATGATCTCCTTGCAAATGGAAGTCATATCTCACATGCAGTGGCAACATCTTCACTTAAATTATCACCTGAAGATTACCTGGGATCATGTGCCAGTTAAGACAACGCTTTGGGAAATCAAATGACTCTTGCACTCAGTTGGTGTAAGCTGTTAGGTGGCCAGCTGCTTCTAAAGGTTCTAAGAGCTTTCAGGAAGGAAACTATAAGCTCAGGCACAGAACCACTGAGCTGCTTTGATGTCTTTAAAAACATCTCTTATTTATAGTAGCCACTGGTTAGACATGTCTGAAGATTTGGTCCCAAATCAAAGACTACATGTTACAGAATAACATTGTAAGCTGAGTACAAAACCTAGCCGTGTCTCATATATTAATGTCAGGGCATTAGTTGCAAAGGAGTGGGATCCCGAGCCTTGAGAGGGGGATATTTGAATGGTCTGACAACCCTTAGAACCTTGGAGGCAGTCCATCTTCCCTCATATCTGGAAACTAGCCTTCCCTTGCTTAAAGTCAGTGTAATGTAATGTAATGATCCTACCTTAGGCAACTTTTGCATTGGGATACTATTCTCAAGACCCATTCCTACTAGTTCTTATTGCCTCTGGACCAATAAATAGAATCTGATCCCACTGTAGGGGGAGAATTGCAAGGTGTGTTCTGGGAAAAGACATCCTATACACCAAAGGAAGTATATGCTCTTGCTAATTCTTACGAGCAGAAACCTGGAAAACAGCTGCGCACGCAGATTCTAAGCCTAAGAATAGAAAATAAAATTAGATGAGGTTGAGTTTGTCAATAAGGATACACTTACTCAAGATTCCAGACAATGTTCTAGCTCAGGCAGCTAGAAATAGCTTCAACAGTTTCCTTGGTTGGTTGACTTAGCCTTGGATTCAACTGCTTACATTCAATTATATCAAGATGCCCAAACTTCCCTGCTATAATGAACTTTGCGTATTTCTGTCAGTACCATTGTCCATGGATTTAGGGAATGCCTCATTTATCGTGATGGTATTTCACAGGACATTCTGAGCAAGGAATACATTTTATAGTGAAGGAGGTACAGCAGTGGTTTCACACCCACGGAATTCACTGGCCTTGACACATACCTCAATTGCCCTGAAGTAGCTGGCCTGATAAAATGGCTTGTTACAGACCCCGTCACAGTACCAGATGGGAGATCACACCCTGTGAGGCTGGGTACTGTCTTATAGGATGCAATACAGGCTTTAAACTCAAATAAATGGTCAGTGCTCTTTCTTCTTCAGTCAGAACACACAGGTCTGGGGACCAAGAGATGAGGACTAGCCCCATTCACTATGATACCCATTCTCAAAGATTTGCTTACCATCCCTGCAATCTTGGAGGTGTTCCCAAGGGATGATTGCTTCCACAGGGAAGAGGAAGGGGAGACTGCCAGCTAGCTAGTGGGATTTCCGCATGTTACTGGATCAACAGAGAAGGGGGTTGATTTTAATTATCAAGGGGAAATTGGGTTGCTACTACATAGTGGAGGCAAAGAGGCCATTGTTGGAGCCCAGGGATAATCTTAGGTGCCTCTTATTACTTCCAAATAAAAATCAATAGAAGAATAGAGCGAACCAAGAAAGGCATAGCCACTAAAGACTCAGAGCCTCCATAAATTGATTTTAGTCACCCCAGTGGGTCAAGGACCCCAACCAAGTGGAACGCTGGCTAACAGCAAAGTGACAGGGAATGGGTGGAGGAAGGAGGAAGAGATAAACATCAACTGTCTCTCATGACCAGTGACAGAAACGATAGCTTTAGCGGCTGTGAATATTTTGTATATTTCTATTGTTCAATTTTTTTTCCTTTTTTCTGTTCTCTTTTCTTATTTTTTACACTGAGTATCAGAGGTGCTTAAGTTTACAACGACATCAGTAGACCACCAGACTATGAGACGCCACATCCAGACCTTTGGGAAGGATCATATCAACTGGAAGTTATGCACTTGAAGTGGATAATGACAGTGAAGTGACTTTGGGTCTCCCCTTGTTGAGAGGGTGAGAACATTTTTGGCTTATATGACTCATGCTTCATGTCAGGCAGATGAGAATGGACTCCAGGTTGCAAAAGGGATAGAGTGTGTAGGTCAACAGCCTGTTTCCTTTCATAGCCACTCCCTGCCCTCTTGTGCTCTATTCTGTACTTCAGGGAACTACATTTCTCAGGCTCTCTTTCCCCGTGGCTTCTGAATAGATACGACCAATAAGTTATGATAAGGCAAGATTTGACGGTAGGAGGAGGAGAGAAGGCGAAGCTATTTTTCTGCCTCACCCTGCTTCTTGTGGCATCTCTGTAATGGCTACAACTCCTCTGTGGCTTCAGCTCCCACGAGACAGACCCACCATGTACTTAAGTGACTCTGGTGATACTGTCTCCTTGGCCTGCCTCTCCAATGCAGGGGTGCTTTTCACCTTTGTAATCAATTCCCTGCATTAAATTCTCTTCCTTTTAAATATTTATAGGACTTTTTATTTTTCTGGTTGGACCATAATTGATAGAGTTTGTTTTGTTGTGTGATAAAAGTAATCTATATCCACAGACATAGAAAAAAAACTTATGGTTACCAAAGGAGAAGGGAGGAGGGATAAATTTGGAGTTTGAGATTAACATATAGACACTACTACATATAAAACTGACAACCAACAAGACCCACTGTATAGCACAGGGAGCTATACTCAATATTTTGTAATAACATATAAGGAAAATAATCTAAAAATGAATATATAATGGAATCTAAAAAAAAAAAAAAAGGTCATGAAGAACCTAGGGGCAAGACAGGAATAAAGACGCAGACCTACTAGAGGATGGACTTGAGGATACGGGGAGGGGGAAGGGTAAGCTGGGACAAAGTGAGAGAGTGGCATGGACATATATACACTACCAAACGTAAAACAGATAGCTAGTGGGAAGCAGTCGCATAGCACAGGGAGATCAGCTCAGTGCTTTGTGACCACCTAGAGGGGTGGAACAGGGAGGGTGGGAGGGAGGGAGACGCAAGAGGGAAGAGATATAGGGACATATGTATATGTATAGCTGATTCACTTTGTTATAAAGCAGAAACTAACACACCATTGTAAAGCAATTATACTCCAATAAAGATGTTAAAAATTTAAAAAAATAAAAAAGAATATATATATATATATATATATATAAATACACACACACAACTGAATCACTTTGCTGTACACCTGAAACTAACACAACATTGTAAATCAACTATGCTCCTATAAAAAAGTGAACTATATATTGTTCAACAACTTGTTCTTGAATCCTACAATGTATCAGGGACACCCTCTATTTCAGACAAACAGATCTCTCTTTTTCTTTTTGAGATATAGTTCACATACCATAAAATTAACCCTTTTAAAGTTTACAACTCAGTGGTTTTTAGTAAATTGTTCACAAAGTTGTGTAACCATCACCACTATCTAATTCTAGAATATTTTCATCACTGCCCTAAGAAATTCTATCTGTATTCATTAGCAGTCACCTCCCATTGCTTCCCTCTCCCCAGTCCATGGAAACTATCAATATATTTTTGTCTCTAAGGATTTGCCTCTTCAGGACATTTCATATGAATAGAATCATACAATCCATGGCCTTTTGCATCCAGCTTTTTTCACTTAGCATAATGTTTTCGGAGTTACATCCACACTGTAGCATGAATCAGTGCATCATTTCTGTATATGCCTGAATAACATTCCATTGTATGGATATACCACCTTTTGCTTATCCATTCACTAGCTGATGGACATTTGGGTAGTTTCCATTTGTTGGCTATCATGAACAATGCTGCCACAAACATTTGTGTACAAGTTTTTGTGTGGACATAGGTTTTTAATACTCTTGGTTATATCCTGCTAGATCTTAGGCAACTCTGTTTAACTTTTTGAGGAACTGCCAAGTATTTTCCAAAGCAGCTGTACCATTTTATATTTCTAATTCATTCTATTTAAAAGCTGCACAAAATTCCACAATAAAGCAACACAGATTTTCTATAATTAATTAGCACTTCTTCTATGGAAATACATTTAGGTATCCTCCATTCTTTCATAATCACAATCATCATTCATGAACACCTAATTCTGTGCACCTCCATAGATATAGGCATTCTTGCACTTGAAATTGCTATGTCCATCTAATTTTTGCTTTTAAATATTTTGCTATTTACATTCTTGCCTTTTAAATGGCTTTTTAATTTTTTATTATTTCAAGTTTTGCTTTGAAATGTGCCAGACTGCCCCCAAAAGGTTGTTACCAAGCCATACTCATCCAACAGTGTATGAGAGAGACAATTTTCCCACCTCCCTGCTAACACCGATTATGGTTTTGTTTTTGCCAATCTGACAGAGGAAGACTTTGTTTTCTTGTTTTGTTGTTGTTGTTGTTTTTGCGGTACACAGGCCTCTCACTGTTGCGGTCTCTCCCGTTACGGATCACAGGCTCCGGACACGCAGGCTTAGAGGCCATGGCTCACGGGCCTAACCGCTAAGTGGCATGTGGGATCTTCCCGAACCAGGGCATGAACCCGTGTCCCCTGCATCGGCAGGCGGACTCTCAACCACTGCACCACCAGGGAAGCCCTGTTTTCTTGTTTTAATTGCATTGCTCTGATCACTAGTGGGAGTGAGCATTTTTTCAAGTACTCATATATTTATTACCCAAACATAAATAGCTAGATTGGGTGATTTCTAAAAGCCTTCACAGCTGTAAAATCTGATTTGTATGATTTATGCTCTGGCAAGAAGCAATGGTTATGGCGATGCTGGCTGAAGCTGGGACTGCTTTATGGAGCATGTGACTGTTTGGGTTTTGCAGGCGCTGCAACAGGCCCTCATGCTCACCGATATCCTCCCACGGGATGCCACTGATAGAGCCACATCTCTTTCTATTTAGCCTAGAAAAAGATGCCAGTGCCTCTAGGAAAGGTACCAGTTAGCACAACCAAGGGGATCAGGGCAAGTTTGGATTGAAATTAGGAAACTGAGAGGGCAAAAGTTCATAGAAAAAAGAACCTGGAAGACTGAAGGACAGAATTGACCTACTTCTTTCTCCTTTTAACCTAAAGCCAACTATTTACCCGAGGGGAGATTGCGATGCAATGAAATGGGCCTTGAATCTAGAGTCAGAAGATTAAGGGTCTAGTCCTGACTCAGACACTCATGTGGGAGCTTGGGGCATTTCCCTGACTCATTTTTCTAGCCTATTAAATGGTAATATTCTCTATTACACCAAATTATTATAAAGTTCAAATAAGAGAACAAGTGAAAATCCAGTGAAAAAAAGAAATGTTCTACCTAAAAGCCAGCCCTATGGGTTCTTCTCTCCGACATCCAGTAGTCAAGGAAGTAGCATAAACTGGCCAGGAGTCCAGATGGAAGCGCCTGGCAACTTGACTCCTCCACCTGGCTGGTATTCCAAAGCAACTCTTAGAAGCACGCAGGTCAGAAGAGCCACCCTCCACCCATGCTTCCCCATTCCAGAATTCAGCATACCTGGGCTCCGGCACCTGTGCTAGCCTCTCTTCATCTCCTAAAAAGATAAAGACAATTGATTAGGGACCTACATGGGCTTTGTTTCTGTTTCACTATTTCTCGGGTTATCTTATTCCACTGTTTTCCTCATTGTTCCCATCATTTCACAAACTCTTCCACATTTCCTTGTAAATCAAATGAAGTGGTGGCTAAACTTGGAAGGCAGCTGGTGCGCTGACCTAGCTGTGTGCCAGAGATACTCAGCCATCCACACAGAGTTCACGCTCTCCAATCCATAATTTTATTATTTTATCTATTTATTTATTTATTTATTTTGCGGTACGCAGGCCTCTCACTGTTGTGGCCTCTCCTGTTGTGGAGCACAGGCTCCAGACGCACAGGCTCAGCGGCCATGGCTCACGGGCCCAGCCACTCCGTGGCATGTGGGATCTTCCCGGACCGGGGCACGAACCCGTGTCCCCTGCATCGGCAGGCGGACTCTCAACCACTGCACCACCAGGGAAGCCCCCAATCCATAATTTTAAATTGTGACCAGAAGCATGAAAGGATCACATTTCCTGGACCCTTGACATCTAGATGTGACCGTGTGACTAGTTTTCACCCATGGACTGTGAGGTGGAATCATAGATCTCATTTACTAATCAGAGTCTTTTAAAAGTGGGAATACCCACTTCACACTCTCCTTTATCTTCTGCCAGTTGGATGCAAATGATGACACGGCTTAGTGAATGGCTGAGCCATACAATGAAATGAGTCTTGGTTTCTGGATAACCATGTTGAGGAAAGCTGACTTGCTTTTATTATTATATAAATGGGAAATCAAATTCTATTATTTAATTTTGAAGTCTACTTGCTTCAGCAGCTACCATTACTTTAACATCCTGCCTGAAAACATTTCACCAACATGAACAATATAATAAACCAGGTAACAGCAAACCTCATGACACTCCCAACAGATATCTTCCTTAGAGCCTAGAAGTTTCTTCAAACAGAAAGCTCATTAAATTATCCTCATGTCATAGGACAGCTCGATTCTATTATACCTTGCAATTCTTGGCTTGTGCTTTGCAAAGCTCTGAAGCATGAGAAACAGATGCTTTACAACAAAAAATTACAACAAACATGCTTATTGTGTGTTACTGAAAATTATCAGGAAGTATGAAAGAGTCAAAGAAATATTGTAAGAACAGGATCAGTCTTGTCCAGGAGCTTATAATTTAAATGGGAAGGCAAGATGCTCATACAAATAACTCGACTTCAGGATTGTGTGTCTGGTTGGTACCAGGAGTAGGTGCTCTAAGGCTTTTCAAGAGGGTGAGATCATTTTTATTGGGGGGGTCAATAAGGTAAAGCTTCATGGAGGATGGGATTTGAGCTGTGGCTTACAAGTTGAGTGGAATTAAGCTGTACAGTGGCCAATAGAAATTAAACTGGCAAGTCAAGTTACTATTAGATGCTAGACATCTAGAAGGTCTTGGATGCCAGGCTGAAGAAGCTCGACATCATTATAAAGGCAACAAGGAGCTGATCATTTTAGGTCCCCCTTAATCCCCAGGATTTTAGAGCTAATTATATGACTTCCACATAGCAAAAGCCATGACAGCTATCTATTCTTTTCGAAGATATACTCCAAGCCTCCTTTATTTTCCTATGGCCTATTTTCATGGTCCCTAAATTTTAGTTATTGCCACCTTCACATTTTTATTCCATCCCTATGTACCACTTGTGTATTTGTTATTTAATGTTTTTCTAAGTCTACTTCTAATTGAATACTAAGCAAAAGTATCTATGAAATTACAGGGTAGACACACATGCCAGGTAAAAATTTTTTCTAATACACAATCAAATAAATGCTTGCTTATTAAAATTTTTAATGTTCTTCTGTTTATCGCTTACATGTGCTCAGTTCCCATTAGTGGTCTACAGATCACACCTGGAAAAACATGGTCCCACTGAACCATCACACATCTCTCCTGGGTTCCAATTCACTTATCTTTCCACATTCACTCCCCTATCTTGCTTTCTCCATTTTGGATTTAGTAACTGATGAGTAAGTAATGTTGCCATAGACAATCTTAGTGATTAAACAAAATGAAAGTTTATTTCTTGCTCATGATACAGGTGGGACAGGCTCTTCTACCTTGTAGCTAAAGCATTTGGAACACATGGCCTCCAGGGTCACCATGGGAGGGAAAAGAGAGAGGAGCTAAAGATAACGGTTTTACTGAAGGGCCAGGCCTGGAAATAGCCTATGTCACTTCTGTACACATCCCATTGGCCATGTGGTCCCAACCCAACTGCAAGGGAGACCGAGAAATACAGCTAATCCCACAGATTACTGGCAGGCTCTGAGGGTCTCTGCCATGGTAAACTAGGTATACTGACCTAGAAAGCCCCTGGATCATTGCTCCAAAACTGCCTCCAGGACAGAGCTGAATGTCTCAGAATTAAAAGATCAGATGCGGGCTTCCCTGGTGGCACAGTGGTTGAGAGTCTGCCTGCCGATGCAGGGGACACAGGTTCGTGCCCTGGTCCAGGAAGATCCCACATGCCGCGGAGCGGCTGGGCCCGTGAGCCATGGCCGCTGAGCCTGCGCATCCGGAGCCTGTGCTCTGCAACGGGAGAGGCCACAACAGTGAGAGGCCCGCATACAGCAAAAAAAAAAAAAAAAAAAAAAAAAAAAAGATCAGATGCATCTGGTGCAGGAATTTTTATCAAAATGGTCACTAAGGAATTCAAGCAGCGAAGCCTAGCATTCATTCTCTCCATCTATCTCTCACCATTAAAAAGAGCAAACGGAGGCGCTTCAAGATGGCGGAAGAGTAAGACGCGGAGATCACCTTCCTCCCCACAAATACATCAGAAATACATCTACATGTGGAACAACTCCTACAGAACACCCACTGAACGCTGGCAGAAGACCTCAGACCTCCCAAAAGACAAGAAACTCCCCATGTACCTCGGTAGGGCAAAAGAAAAAACAGACAAAAGAATAGGGACGGGACCTGCACCAGTGGGAGGGAGCTGTGAGGGAGAAAAGGTTTCCACACACTAGAAGCCCCTTCACTGGCAGAGACAGGGGGTGGCGGAGGGGGAAGCTTCGGAGTCGCGGAGGAGAGTGCAGCCACAGCGGTGTGGAGGGCTAAGCGGAGAGATTCCTGCCAACCAGCACTCACCAGCCTGAGAGGCTCGTCTGCTCACCCGCCGCGGCGGGCGGGGCTGGGAGCTGAGGCTCGGGCTTCGGAGGTCGGATCCCAGGGAGAGGACTGGGGTTGGCGGCGTGAACACAGCCTGAAGGAGTTAGTGCACCACGCTTAGCCGGGAGGGAGTCCGGGAAAAGGTCTGGAGCTGCCGAAGAGGCAAGAGACTTTTTCTTGCCTCTTTATTTCCTGCGCGAGGAGAGGGGATTAAGCGCGTTGCTTAAAGGAGCTCCACAGACCGGCGTGAGCCGTGGCTCTCAGCGCGGACCCCATAGACGGGCATGGGACGCTAAGGCTGCTGCTGCCACCACCAAGAAGCCTGTGTGCGAGCACAGGTCACTATGCACACCTCCCCTCCCGGGAGCCTGTGCAGCCCACCACTGCCAGGGTCCCGGGATCCAGGGACAACTTCCCCGGGAGAATGCACGGCGCGCCTCAGGCTGGTGCAACGTCATGCCGGCCTCTGCCGCCACAGGCTCGCCCCACATCGTACCCCTCCTTCCCCCTGCCTGGGGTGAGCCAGAGCCCCCGAATCAGCTGCTCCTTTAACCCCGTCCTGTCTGAGTGAAGAACAGACGCCCTCAGAAGACCTACACGCAGAGGCGGGGCCAAATCCAAAGCTGAACCCCGGGAGCTGTGCGAACAAAGAAGAGAAAGGGAAATCTCTGCCAGCAGCCTCAGGAGCAGCAGATTAAACCTCCACAATCAACTTCTGGTGCCCTGCATCTGTGGAATATCTGAATAGACAACGTATCATCCCAAATTGAGGAGGTGGACTTTGGGAGAAACGATACACATATTTCTTTCTCTTTTTCACTTTTTGTGAGTGTGTATGTGTATGCTTCTGCATGTGATTTTGTCTGTATAGCTTTGCTTTTACCATTTGTCCTAGGGTTCTGTCTGTACGTTTTTGTTTTTTGGTTTTTTTTTTTTTTTACTTAAAAATTTTTTTTTTAATTTTTATATTTTTTATTTTAATAACTTTATTTATTTTATCTCCTTTCTTTCTTTCTTTCTTTCTTTCTTTCTTTCTTTCTTTCTTTCTTTCTTTCTTTCTTTCTTTCTTTCTTTTTCTTCTCTCCCTTTTATTCTGAGGTGTGGGGATGACAGGCTCTTGGTGCTCCAGCCAGGTGTCACAGCTGTGCCTCTGAGGTGGGAGAGCCAAGTTCAGGACACTGGTCCACAAGAGACCTCCCAGCTCCATGTAATATCAAATGGCGAAAATATCCCAGAGATCTCCATCTCAACGCCAAGACCCAGCTCCACTCAACAACGAGCAAGGTACAGTGCTGGACACCCTATGCCAAACAACTACCAAGACAGGAACACAACCCCATCCATTAGCACAGAGGCTGCCTAAAATAATAATAAGGCCACAGACACCCCAAAACACACCACCAGATGTGGACCTGCCCACCAGAAAGACAAGATCCAGCCTCATCCACCAGAACACAAGCACTAGTCCTCTCCACCAGGAAGCCTACACAACCCACTGAACCAACCTTAGCCACTGGGGACAGACACCAAAAACAACGGGAACTATGGAACTGCAGCCTGTGAAAAGGAGACCCCAAACACAGTAAGTTAAGCAAAATGAGAAGACAGAGAAACACACAGCAGATGAAGGAGCAAGGCAAAAACCCACCAGACCTAACAAATGAGGAGGAAAGAGGCAGTCTACCTGAAAAAGAATTCTGAATAATGACACTAAAGATGATCCAAAATCTTAGAAATAGAATGGAGACAATACAAGAAACGTTTAACAAGGACCTAGAAAAACTAAAGAGCAAACAAACGGTGATGAACAACACAACAAATGAAATTTAAAATTCTCTAGAAGGGATCAATAGCAGAATAACTGAGGTATAAGAACGGATAAGTGACCTGGAAGATAAAATAGTGGAAATAACTACTGCAGAACAGAGTAAAGAAAAAAGAATGAAAGGAATTGAAGACAGACTCAGAGACCTCTGGGACAACATTAACTGCACCAATATTCAAATTATAGGGGTCCCAGAAGAAGAGAAAAAGAATGGGACTGAGAAAATATTTGAAGAAATTATAGTTTGAAACTGCCCTAATATGGGAAAGGAAATAGTTAATCAAGTTCAGGAAGCACAGAGAGTCCCATACAGGCTAATCCAAGGAGAAACACGCCAAGACACATATTAATTAAACTATCAAAAATAAAATACAGGGCTTCCCTGGTGGCGCAGTGGTTGAGAATCTGCCTGCTAATGCAGGGGACACAGGTTCGAGCCCTGGGCTGGGAGGATCCCACATGCCGCGGAGCAACTAGGCCCGTGAGCCACAACTACTGAGTCTGCGCGTCTGGAGCCTGTGCTCCGCAACAAGAGAGGCCGCGATAGTGAGAGGCCCGCGCACTGCGACGAAGAGTGGCCCCCGCTTGCCACAACTGGAGGAAGCCCTCGCACAGAAACGAAGACCCAACACAGCAAAAATAAATAAATAAATTAATTAATAAATGCCTATCCCCAACATCTAAAAAAAAAAATTAAATACAAAGAAAAAATATTAAAAGCAGCAAGGGAAAAACAACAAATAACACACAAGGGAATCCCCATAAGGTTAACAGCTGATCTTTCAGCAGAAACTCTGCAAGCCAGAAGGGAGTGGCAGGACATAATTAAAATGAAGAAGGAGAAAAACCTACAACAAAGATTACTCTACCAAGCAAGGATCTCATTCAGATTTGATGGAGAAATTAAAACATTTACAGACAAGCAAAAGCAAAGAGAATTCAGCACCACCAAACCAGCTTTACAACAAATGCTAAAGGAACTTCTCTAGGCAGGAAACACAAGAGAAGGAAAAGACCTACAATAACAAACCCAAAACAATTAAGAAAATGGGAATAGGAACATACATATCGATAATTAACGTGAAAGGTAAATGGATTAAATGCTCCCACCAAAAGACATAGACTGGCTGAATGGATACAAAAACAAGACCCATATATATGCTGCCTACAAGAGACCCACTTCAGACCTAGGGACACATACAGACTGAAAGTGAGGGGATGGAAAAAGATATTCCATGCAAGTGGAAATCAAAAGAAAGCTGGAGTAGCAATTCTCATATCAGACAAAATAGACTTTAAAACAAAGACTATTACAAGAGACAAAGAAGGACACTACATAACGATCAAGGGATCGATCCAAGAAGAAGATATAACAACTGTAAATATTTATGCACCCAACATAGGAGCACCTCAATACATAAGGCAAATACTAACAGCAATAAAAGGGGAAATTGACAGTACCACAATCAGAGTAGGACATTTTAACACCCCACTTTCAAAATGGACAGATCATCCAAAATGAACATAAATAAGGAAACACAAGCTTTAAATGACACATTAAACAAGATGGACTTAATTGATATTTATAGGACATTCCATCCAAGAACAACAAAATACACTTTCTTCTCAAGTGCTCATGGAACATTCTCCAGGATAGATCATATCTTGGGCCACAAATCAAGCCTTGGTAAATTTAAGAAAATTGAAATTATATGAAGTATCTTTTCTGACCACAGCGCTATGAGACTAGATATCAATTACAGGAAAAAATCTGGAAAAAACACAAACACATGGAGGCTAAACAATACACTACTTAATAACCAAGAGATCACTGAAGAAAACAAGGAGGAAATCAAAAAATAGCTAGAAACAAATGACAATGAAAACATGATGACCCCAACCCTATGGGATACAGCAAAAGCAGTTCTAGGAGAGAAGTTTATGGCAATACAATCCTACCTTAAGAAACAAATAACCTAACCTTACACCTAAAGCAATTAGAGAAAGAACAAAAAACCCCCAAAGTTAGCAGAGAAATCATAAAGATCAGATCAGAAATAAATGAAAAAGAAATGAAGGAAATGATAGAAAAGAGCAATAAAACTAAAAGCTGGTTCTTTGAGAAGATAAACAAAATTAATAAACCATTAGCCAGACTCATCAAAAAAAAACAAAGGGAGATGACTCAAATCAATAGAATTAGAAATGAAAAAGGAGCAGTAACAAATGACACTGCAGAAATACAAAGGATCATGAGAGATTACAACAAGCAACAACTATATGCCAATAAAATGGACAACCTGGAAGAAATGGACAAATTCTTAGGAATGCACAATGTTCTGAGACTGAACCAGGAAGAAGTAGAAAATATGAACAGACCAATCACAAGCAATGAAATTGAAACTGTGATTAAAAATCTTCCAACAAACAAAAGCCCATTACCAGATGGCTTCACGGGTGAATTCTATCAAACATTTGGAGAAGAGTTAACACCTATCCTTCTCAAACTCTTCCAAAATATAGCAGAGGGAGGAACATTCCCAAACTCATTCTACGAGGCCACCATCACCCTGATACCAAAACCAGACAAAGATGTCAAAAAGAAAGAAAACTACAGGCCAATATCACTGATGAACATAGATACAAAAATCCTCAACAAAATACTAGCAAACAGAATCCAGCAGCACATTAAAAGGATCATACACCATGATCAAGTGGGGTTTGTCCCAGGAATGCAAGGATTCTTCAGTATATGCAAATCAATCAATGTGATAAACCATATTAACAAATTGAAGGAGAAAAACCATGTGATCAGCTCAATAGATGCAGAGAAAGCTTTCGACAAAATTCAACACCATTTATGATAAAAACTCTCCAGAAAACAGGCATAGAGGGAACTTACCTCAACAAAATAAAGGCCATCTATGACAAACCCACAGCCAACATCGTCCTCAATGGTGAAAAACTGAAACCATTTCCACTAAGATCAAGAACAAGACAAGGTGCCCACACTCACCACTATTATTCAACACAGTTTTGGAAGTTTTAGCCACAGCAAGCAGAGAAGAAAAAGAAATAAAAGGAATGCAAATAGGAAAAAAAGAAGTAAAGCTGTCACTGTTTGCAGATGACATGATACTATACATAGAGAATCCTAAAGATGCTACCAGAAAACTACTAGAGCTAATCAATGAATTTGGTAAAGTAGCAGGATACAAAATTAAAGCACAGAAATCTCTTGCATTCCTATACAAATATTATGAAAAATCTGAAAGTGAAATGAAGAAAACACTCCCATTTACCATTGCAACAAAAAGAATAAAATATCTAGGAATAAATCTACCTAAGGAGACAAAAGACCTGTATGCAGAAAATTATAAGACACTGATGAAAGAAATTAAAGATGATACAAATAGATGGAGAGATATACCATGTTCTTGCATTGGAAGAATCAACATTGTGAAAATGACTATCTTACCCAAAGCAATCTACAGATTCAATGCAAACCCTATCAAACTACCACTGGCATTTTTCACAGAACTAGAACAAAAAATCTCACAATTTGTATGGAAACACAAAAGACCCTGAATAGCCAAAGCAATCTTGAGAAAGAAAAACGGAGCTGGAGGAATCAGGCTCCCTGACTTCGGACAATACTACAAGGCTACAGTAATTAAGACAGTATGGTACTGGCACAAAGACAGAAAGATAGATCAGTGGAAAAGGATAGAAAGCCCAGAGATAAACCCATGCACATATGGTCACCTTATCTTTGATAAAGGAGGCAAGAATATACAGTGGAGAAAGGACAGCCTCTTCAATAAGTGGTGCTGGGAAAACTGGACAGGGATATGTAAAAGAATGAAATTTGAACACTCCCTAACACCATACACAAAAATAAACTCAAAATGGATTAAAGACCTAAATGTAAGGCCAGAAACTATCAAACTCTTAGAGGAAAACATAGGCAGAACACTCTATGACATAAATCACAGCAAGATCCTTTTGGACCCACCTCCTAGAGAAATGGAAATAAAAACAAAGATAAACAAATGGGACCTACTGAAACTTCAAAGCTTTTGCACAGCAAAGGAAACCATAAACAAGACCAAAAGACAACCCTCAGAATGGGAGAAAATGTTTGCAAATGAAGCAACTGACAAAGGATTAATCTCCAAAATTTATAAGCAGCTCATGCAGCTCAATAGCAAAAAAACAAACAACCCAATCCAAAAATGGGCAGAAGACTTAAATAGGCATTTCTCCAAAGAAGATATACAGACTGCCAACAAACACATGAAAGAATGCTCAACATCATTAATCATTAGAGAAATGCAAATCAAAACTACAATGAGATATCATCTCACACCAGTCAGAATGGCCATCATCAAAAAATCTAGAAACAATAAATGCTGGAGAGGGTGTGGAAAAAAGGGAACCCTCTTGCACTGCTGGTGGGAATGTGAATTGGTACAGCCACTATGGAGAACAGTATGGAGGTTCCTTAAAAAACTAAAAATAGAACTACCATATGACCCAGCAATCCCACTACTAGGCATATACCCTGAGAAAACCATAATTCAAAAAGAGACATGGGGGCTTCCCTGGTGGCGCAGTGGTTGAGAGTCCGCCTGCCGATGCAGGGGACACGGGTTCGTGCCCCGGTCCGGGAGGATCCCACATGCCGCGGAGCAGCTGGGCCCGTGAGCCATGGCCGCTGGGCCTGTGCGTCCGGAGCCTGTGCTCCGCAACGGGAGAGGCCACAACAGTGAGAGGCCCACATACCGCAAAAAAAAAAAAAAAGAGACATGTACCAAAATGTTCATTGCAGCTCTATTCACAATAGCCCGGAGCTGGAAACAACCTAAGTGTCCATCATCGGATGAATGGATAAAGAAGATGTGGCACATATATACAATGGAATATTACTCAGCCATAAAAAGGAACGAAACTGAGCTATCCAGGTGGATAGACCTGGAGTCTGTCATACAGAGTGAAGTAAGTCAGAAAGAGAAGGACAAATACCGTATGCTAACACATATATATGGAATTTAAGAAAAAAAATGTCATGAAGAACCTAGGGGTAAAACGGGAATAAAGACACAGACCTACTTGAGAATGGACTCGAGGATATGGGGAGGGGGAAGGGTAAGCTGTGACAAAGGGAGAGAGAGGCATGGACATGTATACAGTACCAAACGTAAGGTAGATAGATAGTGGGAAGCAGCCGCATAGCACAGGGAGATCAGCTCGGTGCTTTGTGACCGCCTGGAGGGGTGGGATAGGGAGGGTGGGAGGGAGGGAGACGCAAGAGGGAAGGGATGTGGGAACAGATGTATATGTATGACTGATTCACTTTGTTATAAAGCAGAAACTAATTAAAAAAAAAAAAAGAGAAATCTAGAAACAATAAATGCTGGAGAGGGTGTGGAGAAAAGGGAACACTCTTGCACTGCTGGTGGGAATGTGAATTGGTACAGCCACTATGGAGAACGGTATGGAGGTTCCTTAAAAAACTACAAATAGAACTACCATATGACCCAGCAATCCCACTACTGGGCATATACCCTGAGAAAACCATAATTCAAAAAGAGACATGTACCAAAATGTTCATTGCAGCTCTATTCACAATAGCCCGGAGCTGGAAACAACCTAAGTGTCCATCATCGGATGAATGGATAAAGAAGATGTGGCACATATATACAATGGAATATTACTCAGCCATAAAAAGAAACGAAACTGAGCTATTTGTAATGAGGTGGATAGACCTAGAGTCTGTCATACAGAGTGAAGTTAGTCAGAAAGAGAAAGACAAATACCGTATGCTAACACATATATACGGAATTTAAAAAAAAAATGTCATGAAGAACCTAGGGGCAAAACGGGAATGAAGACGCAGACCTACTTGAGAATGGACTTGAGGATATGGGGAGGGGGAAGGGTGGGCTGTGACAAGGCGAAAGAGAGGCATGGACGTGTATACACTACCAAACGTAAGGTAGATAGATAGTGGGAAGCAGCCGCAGAGCACAGGGAGATCAGCTCGGTGCTTTGTGACCGCCTGGAGGGGTGGGATGGGGAGGGTGGGAGGGAGGGAGATGCATGAGGGAAGGGATGTGGGAACAGATGTATATGTATGACTGATTCACTTTGTTATAAAGCAGAAACTAATTAAAAAAATAAATAAATAAACTTAAAAAAAATGGATAACCAGTGGACCTACTATATAGCACAGGGGACTCTGCTCAATGTTATGTGGCAGCCTGGATGGGAGGGGAGTTTGGGGGAGAATGGGTACATGCATATGTATAGCCGAGTCCCTTTGCTGTGCATCTGAAACTATCACAACATTGTTAATCGGCTATACTCCAATATAAAATAAAAAGTAAAAAAAAAAAAAAAAAAAAAAAAAGGGAACCCTCTTGCACTGCTGGTGGGAATGTGAATTGGTACAGCCACTATGGAGAACAGTATGGAGGTTCCTTAAAAAACTAAAAATAGAACTACCATATGACCCAGCAATCCCACTACTAGGCATATACCCTGAGAAAACCATAATTCAAAAAGAGACATGGGGGCTTCCCTGGTGGCGCAGTGGTTGAGAGTCCGCCTGCCGATGCAGGGGACACGGGTTCGTGCCCCGGTCCGGGAGGATCCCACATGCCGCGGAGCAGCTGGGCCCGTGAGCCATGGCCGCTGGGCCTGTGCGTCCGGAGCCTGTGCTCCGCAACGGGAGAGGCCACAACAGTGAGAGGCCCACATACCGCAAAAAAAAAAAAAAAGAGACATGTACCAAAATGTTCATTGCAGCTCTATTCACAATAGCCCGGAGCTGGAAACAACCTAAGTGTCCATCATCGGATGAATGGATAAAGAAGATGTGGCACATATATACAATGGAATATTACTCAGCCATAAAAAGGAACGAAACTGAGCTATCCAGGTGGATAGACCTGGAGTCTGTCATACAGAGTGAAGTAAGTCAGAAAGAGAAGGACAAATACCGTATGCTAACACATATATATGGAATTTAAGAAAAAAAATGTCATGAAGAACCTAGGGGTAAAACGGGAATAAAGACACAGACCTACTTGAGAATGGACTCGAGGATATGGGGAGGGGGAAGGGTAAGCTGTGACAAAGGGAGAGAGAGGCATGGACATGTATACAGTACCAAACGTAAGGTAGATAGATAGTGGGAAGCAGCCGCACAGCACAGGGAGATCAGCTCGGTGCTTTGTGACCGCCTGGAGGGGTGGGATAGGGAGGGTGGGAGGGAGGGAGACGCAAGAGGGAAGGGATGTGGGAACAGATGTATATGTATGACTGATTCACTTTGTTATAAAGCAGAAACTAATTTAAAAAAATCTGTAGATTGGAGTTTGAAAATAGAGGCTGTATTAGTTTCCTTTTGCTGCTGTAACAAATTACCACAAATTTAGTGGCTTAGACAACATAAATTTCTCATCTTACAGTTCTGTAGTTGAGACATCTGAAATGGGTCTTATTGGGCTAAAGTCAAGGGTGATCAGGCCTGATTTCCCTTCTGGAGGCTCTAGTGGAGGATCTGTTTTCTTGACCTTTCCACCTTCCAGAGGCCACCCACACTCTTTGCCTAGTGGCCCTGTTCCATCTTCAAAGCAGCAACACTGCACTGATTCATTCTCATGTCTTATCACTCTGACACTGACTCTTCAGCCTCCTCTGTCCACTTTTAAGGACAACTGTGATCACATTGAGACCACCAGGATAATCCAAGCTAATCTCCCCATCTCACAGTCAGCTGATTAGCAACTTAATTCCATCTGCAACCTTAATTCTCCTTTGCCAGGTAACATAACCCATTCACAGGTCCTGGGAATTAGGACACAGACATCTTTGTGGGGGGATTATTCTGCTTACCACAGAGACCCACAGGCCATGGGTTTTATTAGCCTAGTGTTTTATTTTTCTTTCCTCTTAAAAAATATTTTAAAAAATTCTTTTAGAAATTTAAGTTAAATGTTTTTAAATTGGGAGATTCTGTAAATTTTTAAAATATCCACATCTAGAAACCTCAGAGACCTAGAAACAAGGAACTGGATTTCCTCATCAAAACAAAGGCTGGTGCCCAGAGTGACTATCTCCTTTAAGTGGGGCATGGGGCTCCCAGGCTGCAGTGGTCTCCACCTCTTCCTATTGCCACATGCTCCTGGCCCACTTCAGCTTATGTGACCTGCCTTGCCCCTTTAAATTTGCAAACTCTGTACCAGGTATCTAACATCTAGGTCGCAGACTACCATTTTACTCTCTGTTCTGGACTTTAGGGACCTTCATTGTCTGTTGGCAGCACATCCTCCCATTCAGAATTCTTTCATCTACACAGAGGTATCCTGGCAGCCCTCCCTTCTGACTCTAGAAAGTAAATAAGGCCCACGTCTTGGGAGCGGTGTGGTATGTCTGGTTGATCACAGGCATTCACAAGCCCCTCTCAGGCCTCTATGTCATACACCTCCTTGAGAATCAGGGACCTAAGTGCATGCTGGAGCAAGGGACAAAGTTTTAATTTGCTGTCGCTCCATCAATACCCACTCCCTCTTCCTTTTTCTCTTCAGTCCTTGGTACAAGCTCTCCTCTAATGAATTTCTTTACTCTGACAACAGGCCTGCTGCTGGCTCCCAGCCAAGCGGCACGCTGGCTTTCACTGTCCTCGTGGGCCTAAGTGAAGGTTATCTCACTCTGTTTCACTTGCAGATACTCACAGATGCAGCGCTGGTGTTAATAACATCGCCGGCCCGGCCATTCCATCTTCATCAGTGGCCATGCATCATGCGCAGATGATAAGCTGCCTGGACTGCCGGGGAGAGGAACTCTTCATTACCCAGGCCGGGCTGCGGCGCCTCCACACCAAATACCTGAAAATCACATTAGCCCGGCAAAATCTCTCCCAGTCACACTAACAGTGGTTGGAAGAAAGAGACCTTAAAGATCTAAATTGTGTTGAAACTCTTACAAAGGTCATGGCAGTGAGAGACAAGGGCAACAGCTCTGTCACTGAGTCAAGAGTTTTCCCCACCATTGCTGCATAATACCTGTAATTTTATTCATTTAACATTTTCCTTAGATCAAAACTATATTGATTTGCTTTTCTTTAGCCCTAACCTAAGCAATAATAACCATAAAATTGAGCTTAGATGTGCTGGTTATACTTTTTTAAAATACACATTAAAATGGGCATGTTTGTTTAATTAATTAAAATTAGGAGATTAATATTAAAATAAGAAATGTTGATTAATGTATTCTCTAAAGTTATCTTATATGCTCTTCATTGGATGCAAACCATATCACATTTTGGAAAACACGGATCTAATCTATCCTCCCAGCTCAGAACAGAATTTCACATGAACTAAATGATCAGATTGCCCCGTTCCGTTCTCTAGGCTCTCTGGGTAGAGTTCCCAAAATTCTGAGGGTACCAATGCCCACAGGTACCAGCAACATTGAGAAGTCCTTTCTGACATCTCACCTAAATATTTCCATCTATAGTTGATAGTGGCAGAACTAGGAATTCTAGACCACTCAGCAAATGGCTCTAGAAGCAGTCCATCTCTAATGCAGCAGTTCCTAGACGGCATGGCAGAAACCAGCCTGGAGCTAAAGGCTCCAAGTTTAGAGATGGACATAGCCCACATTTTAGAGGTGGACAATTAAGAAAAGAAGCAAGTTAAGAAGAAGAAAAGAAGTGTGAGTAGGTTGAGGTAGACTGAACAACTATATCCTAGAGCAGAGGTTGGCAAACATTTTTCTGAAAAAGCCAGAAGGTAAATGTTTCAGGCTTTGCAGGACAGATGGTCTCTGCCATAACTACTAATCTCTGTTAATGTAGTGTGAAGGCAGCCACGGACAGTACGTAAACAAATGGGCATGGCTGTGCTCCTGTAAAACTTTATTTACAAAAACAGGCAAGGGCCATGGTTTGCTGACTCTTGTTTTAGTGGGTTGACTGAAGAGATTCACTCAATGCAGATGGCAGACTCTCCTGGTGTATTAGTCAAGTTTCTCCAGAGTAACAGAACTAATAAATAGTACATATATTTTTAATATTTATATTATCATAAATTATATATATATAATTCATATATATATGCAAACATATATGATTTAAGTGTATAAAAATGTGTAATTTATATAGAAAAACAAATTAAATTTATATCTGTATAAATCATATACATATATAAATTATACATGTATAAATTAGAGAAAGATAGTTATTATAAGGAATTAACCCACATGATTATGGAAACAAGTCCCAGGATCTGCAGGGTGTGTCAGCAACCCAGAGACATAGGAGAACTGACAATTTAGTTTCATCAGAGTCTGAAGGCCTAAGAACCAGGAGGGCCAATGACGTGGTTCCAGCCTGAAGGCTGGAAGACTTGAGACCCAGGAAGAGCCAATGTTTCAACTGGAGTCCAAAGAATAGGGGAAAAGCCAACATCCCAGCCCAAAGGCAATTAAGCAAGAAGAATTATTTCTTACTCAGGGGAGGGCAGCCTTTTTGTTTTATTCAGGCCTTCAACTGACTGGATGAGGCCCACCCACATTGGGGCGTGCAATCTGCTTTACTCTGCCTGCAGATTTAAATGTTAATCTCTTCCAAAAACACCCTCACTGTCGCACCCAGAATAACATTTGACCAACTATCTGGGTACCCCATGGCTCAATCAAGTTGACACATAAAATTAACCACCACCCCTGGCAAGGTTCTGTCCTTGGCCCTAGGGCTGGAAGTTGTCAGACAAAGATAAAGTCCCAGATTTGCAAAGAAGGCAGAGCTGAGAGACAAGTTGGTTGTGAGAGATTTGTTAAATTTCTGAAAGATTCTAAGGATGGACACAACTTATGAAATAAAAGGCTGTCAGAGCTGGACAAAACCTTCACGATCACGAAGCCCAAATCTTTCATTTTTCAGATAAGAAAGCTAAGCTTTAGAGAGGTCTAAAACAAAATGACAAAAGGGTTGAATAAGAAATTATACACCACAAGTTTTTTAATTAATTTCAGAAGTAGAGAACAGGAGAGATTTGACTAAATTGTATGTGGTTCACATGCAAAACTAAATCTAGGAGTTTACTTATAACAGCTCAGTGAGGGTTAATAGTATGATGCAAGTCCCAACAATGGTTTTGCAGCCTCAACATGGTTCAGTGGAAGAAGGGTACTCCAATTAAGGGAAATAATATTTCTGTATCACTTTGACCCAGCAAACTGCTTCTGAAGTACTGCTTTCCACTGCAGACCACACACTTTACCAGTGGCAGAATTATTACTAGGGAGGGTAAGGACCCTCACTCATTGAGCATCCTCCGTGGCCAGGCCAGGCAGAGACAGGGCATTTCTGGTACTTTCATAATAGTAACCTGCTAAGCTGGGTGTTGTGGGTGGTGATGAAGGCTCAGACTATTTTAATATAGAAGCACAACAGTTTTGTTTTTCTTCCCTTCCTTTACTGCCCCAGGTAGGTTTGAAGTTTAAGCCCCACTTCACCCTACTCTTTCAGAGAAGGTGAGCTAGCCTTCCATTGATTTGAACTCTTGTACCCAGAAGTCGGGGAGCTGATCAAAGAGAAGTTGTCCAAGAAGACAAAGGGGTCTCTGCCCAGGAATAGTGGGGGGATGAAGCACCAGGAAGGGCACCACTTGAGCATTGAGAGTGGAAGCCTCCACTCAAGCGCACAGCACCCATCACTGTCCTCAGAGACTACGCTGGCCAGTCCCTGAGAGAGATTCCTTGGGAACTTCACTTCACTGGAGACCACCCAGCACGTGGCCAAGATCTTTCCTGGTTTTCTTCTGATTCACACTGGACATCATACGAGTGGGGTAGGGTTCCCACATGCCTGTACCAATGGGGAATAATCTGAACCAGTGGAGAACGTCTGAGCTTGTACAATAATAACTCCCCCATTATAGCGCTTTCTCCCCATTTTCAGATGATGATGCTGAGTTTCCAAAGTTAATGTACCAGCAGAACTGAACCCTTGTTTAACTCAAAGCCTATGCTTTGTCCACTATATTATACTCTCTTGATAAATGGAGTAAGTCTAAACAAGAGTGTCTAAGACACTAAAAATGCAGAGCCTAGAGCCGACTTCAGGCTGAAGGCAGACAGGGAGGAAATGGGTGTCTCCCTTTGAATATTTAAAGTGTTATTACCTGAAAAATAAGTGAAACTGTTCTGTGTTATTCCATGAGTAGACCTTGAATCAACTAGACATCACAAGGAGATAAAGTTCAGCTGAGAGCACTAGAGGGATCCAATGTGGAATGGACTTCTTCCCTGGGTAGTGAGATATCTGTCACTGGATGTGTACAAGCAGGTGCTGAGTGAACAGGTCATGGATGTGGAATACTGAGTAGGAGACTGGGTCTTGTTCTCTGCACTCTTTCCTTACACTAAGATTCTACGATGCTAAGAAGGCAGGAATTTGGCAGAAGCTCTGAACCGTGACCTTGTTCCTGGCTCATGGTCCATGGTTCTGCTCACCCAAAGCAGCCAAAGTTCCTTATCACCAATGCATCCCTGGGAGATGCCCCCTGCCCTGCCTGCCTGCCTTCACTCTCTGAATTAGTGCATCAGCCCTGTCTCCCACTGCCCCGAGAGCTCCTCAACAGAATGTCTCAACCCAAGCTTCCCCTTGAACCTTCTGCTGCCTGACTCACATGCTTCAGGGGAGCCCTTGAATACTGGAGCCCAAGGGAAAGCAGGTGTCATGGGGCAGGAAGTCAAGGCACTTGTCCAACAGTAACTTTCTGGCCCCAGGAGGCCCGTGCACAATGTGGGAACAACCACCCTGAGGAATCGAGAGAAATGGCTGCTAGTTTAGCTGTGGGGAGACTCAGCTGTTGCGACCTAGGAAGGCACTTTACAACTCTGGTACTCAGGGCCCAAATGTGCAGGGGGTAGGGCTGGGCCTCCATGGTCCATTGCAGTGTGACATGCAGACTCCGGGATTCTGGGGGCATCCCTAGGCCCACAATACCTAATGCATGTCAGCCTTCCTGAGGGCTGGTTATAATTTCTGCACAGGAAACACATATCAATATTTCCACTTTATTACTTTATTTTTAAAAGAAAATTAGAAAGGAAAGAAGATTCAGGAATGGACCAGGCTAAGGCAGAGATGGCTAGGCATCATTCCATCTGTGTGAGAGCCATAACCCCCCAGTATCTGTCCTCCAAGAACTGAAAACTGCTCCCCACCAGTGAGGGACCACAGCAGTATGGGGTGAGTCCCTGATGATGCTGAGATGGGGAGAGGAAGAAACCACCAGGGTCCATGGTGGTTTCATCCCCAGGGGAGGGGAGACCCAGGGACCTGGTTGTGGGGGTGGAAAAGTCACTTGGAACTCTGGGGAGACATAAGGAACCCGACACTGGATAGTGTGGGGTTTACAATTCCTTCCTGGAAAAGGACCACCAACATCCCAGGCGCTCTGCTTCAAAAGGCCCCATTTAATGACCATAAATGAGACTGCCCCCAACAGCCCATCTGTCACCCAGCTTTTACAAATACTTAATTCTGTTCACATTCTACTCCCAAGGGAAGTGGTGACACAGAGGTGTTTGCCCACCACAAATCTGTCCATTTGAATGATGAACGAATTCCTCATGTCAGGTACAGAGAGACGGCTGGGACCACGGAAACCCCAGGGGGACCCGCCCTCAGAGAAGCCGCCTAGTTAGCTCTGGTGCAGAGTCACAGCTTCCTTCCTCTCCCTCCTTCAGCAAGTCATCTCCAAACGTGGGTGATGGGGCAGCCCTTCTCCACGGGGAGTTCTCCCCACTGACAGAATATCAGGGAAAGAAACGATGAAGAAGTGAGAAAGAAAGGCTGCTCCCTACCTACCCTCCAGAGTGCAGGGCCTTCAACTCCTGGCTTTCCACTGCCCCTCCCTGTCCCCTTTCCCACTTTGGTTTCCAAATTTTAACTCCCCTCTGCTTTCCCCAGACCTCTTCCTGCTTCATCCAAGGAAAAGCAAGGACAGTATATGGCAGTCACCCCAGGGTCTCACTGACTCCTGATCTAAAGCCCTGCTTACCTCCGCCGTGTCATGAGCATTGAAACGTTCAGGTGAACATAAATATCTATGTTATTGGGTTGACCAAAAAGTTCCGTAAGATGTTATGGTAAAACCCAAATGAACTTTTTGGCCAACCCAGTATTATAAGGAGCCAGTTTTCTCTTAGACTCACACTCAGGGCATACTGCACAATTTCAGGGTTTCTCACTTAGCACATGCTTTTCAATAATTATGAGGAAGAAATGTTTTCTTTCATTTTTGGTTTCCTCTATAATTTTTTCTACCCACTGGGCTATTACTGAAATAGTAGCATTGTATTCATACTTCTGTTCCTTGAATTTTTCTCATTTAACAATGTATGCTGGAATTGTTCCCTGTTAGAGCTATAGAAGTAGATCGACAGTTCTAGTTCAGTCTTGTTAATGGCTGCACAGTGTTCCACTTTATACTATAATTTATTCCATCAGTTCCATATTCCTGGGAATTTAGGTTGTTTCCAGACTTTTTTTATTTGACACAATGCTACTGTGAATATACATATATCTTTCAGCACACGTTCAAGTATATCCACAAGGATATATTCCTGGAAGTGGAATTGCTGGGTCAAAGGTATGCTCATTTAACATTTTTATAGATAAATACAGCTACATAGAGTACATCATAAATATAAATCTTATCAATAGCTTGCAGAACTAAACTTCAGGCATTAACAGGTGAAAGTATCAATCCTTTGGGAATAGCTGCATATACACTCTTCACATCTTTCTACTTACCCCACACATTTTAGTTTCAAGGTTTTTGTGTTTTAGATGGCCTCTAGTTAAATAGAATTTTCTGGAATAATTGAAATACTGAGGTAGGAAAGGTTGCAGACTAATAAAAGCACAACAGAGCAGTGAGAGATCAATCTTACCTAGCTATTCCCAGTGGGTTGGCCAAAATGTTCGTTCGTTCTTTTTCCATAAGATGTTACAGAAAAACCCAAATGAACTTTTTGGCCAACCCAATATTTTCTTCCCCCCTCAATCTGTGCCTGGCTTGTTAGAGACATTCAAAAAATAGTTGATGAATGAATGAATGAGTGCATGCATGAATGAATGATATAACTAGGAAGACTTGCTCAAGGATCCAAGATCAGTGGTTTAAGTTTGGCCATTTTCATCTCCTTTTAGCTGCACCCTGGTGAATCAGTGCCCTTTAGATCTATTAGACTCAGTTTTGCCACTTTATGTATAGATCTATAGGCTTTGGGCTTTCATTTCAAAAACTGATTATATGCGGACAGTCTCAGTAGCCAAGAATGATAGGTTAATATCCATATGCTGGTATGCTTTGGAGTCACATCAAGATCACTCAGCTCCTGATGCCTCATGATCTAGCAGAAAGGAGTTTGCAAATTGGAAAGGCTCTGAAAATGAGTTCTGGTTTGATCTACTCCCCAGCACTGAACACACAGAACAAGTAAACTGTGGCTGCAGCAGCTACCCAGTCTTTCCTGTCTTGGATTGAAGGAAATAGAGCCTACACCTAAAATTTGTTAGATATAAACATAATTAAGAGCCATGTGACTTTAAGGTCATGGAATTTCTCCAAGCTTCAGTTTCCTCTTCTGTAAAATGGGGATACAAATAGTCATGTTCATGGTAAAGTCAATTCAGGCATCTGTAAAGCAAACAAAGCTAGTATCTTTTTTTCCCTATATCTGATCTAATCCTCCTCACAACCTCCACTGTCAACTGGGTAGTAAGTGAAAATAACTAAATAAGTAAATAAATAAATAAATCCATCGAATCCAGTGACAATCAGCCCAGTCCAGCACTTAAAGGAGTTTCTTTCATTAATTCAGTCTCTTCCAGATTAATACCCAGCTCACAGCATTTCACTCCCTCCTGTTCCTCCTCCCCATGGTGAGAGCTGGCCTTTGGGGAACTTCCTGGGTAATTAAGATCCATCTGGGCACGTCCTTGTACCATCTACTGACTCCTCTGGTCTCCCTTTTCTACCTGGATGCAGGGTGGCCTGCTGCCATCCAACAATGCTATCTGTCCCTATCTGTCTCTCATGTTTTGGTCTATTCTCTTGGCTAAATCAGGGGCTAGTGGAACTTCTTGGCTGACGTGAACTCAGTTGGGCCCTTGCTGGAACTGTGAACCCCTGAAATCTGACTGTGACTCCCATTCAATCCTCAGACTAAGCCGCCACCCTCATAGTCCTCAGCTGCAGTTTCACTTCATTCCAACCACTGTGAATCCATCTCCTCACTCCCATCTGCTCCTACAATCTCTTCAATCTGACTCTAAGCAGGCTCTGAATCTCTCTTAAGATTACATTTCTCTCACTTAAAAAAAAAAAATCTAATGGTAAATAGTCGAGGGTTTGTAGCTCCATGAAGTCATTAAGGATCCAGGCTTCCTTTGCTGGGCATGCTTCTTCTATGTTCAAGATCACCTCATGTTACAGAATGGCAGCTGAAGCTCCAGCTATTTTGTTCAGCTTCCAAGCAACAGCAAGAAGGATGGGGAGTGTCTCTCTCATGGGTCAGCTTCCTTTAAGGAGCCATGCCAGACGTTCTACTCAAATTTTTGCTTACATTTCATTGTCCATAATTTAGTTCTATGGCCATATCTAGCTACAATGTAAACTTTCAACTGAATGAATTTCTGCCCCCGAAGTAGGCTTCTTTACTTTGGAAGACAAAGGAGTAAAAAGCTGGGAGATAGCCAGCCATCACCGCTGACCTATAGGAACTTGTGCATTTATTCCATCCCATTCAGGCTCTAGAGTTCTCACTTAGTCTTTCTGCTTCGCAGCCTGGCAGCCCCAAGTTGTGGTTCATTTGGCAAGATAGTTTCGCCATGAGTCCCAAGATATCTTCTGCTCCCAAATTGTACCTCCACCTAGCAGTGCTCCCTCTCCCACAAACACACACATTCACATATCCCCCTGGACTCCAGCCAGAGCAAGCAAGGTCAGGACCCGCATGCTGCCGCCACATCTTCCCCATATTTTATCCCCTTCTTCTTCCCACAACCCCAGGAACAGGATTTCCACTTCCTTTCCCTTTCTATACTTGACCTTCCCATATACCCACAACGCACATCCCACAGCCCTGCTTCCCTTTCCCAGATACGACAGGGGAGGGAATGGCTGCCAGGCACTGTGTGGGAGAAAAATTAAAACGCACCAGCTTAATATTTTTGAAAATATTATCCCTATCACACCTATATTCTTTTTTATTTATTGAGCACATGGTAAGAATATAGGCCTTTTGATGAATAATAGCAGTGTCATGGGAATCAAAATGAGATAAAATATGGAAATCTCTTGCCACGATGCATGACATACTATATATGCTTAACAAATGTTAGCCATTATTGTTATTATTATTATTTAAATAATAGGACACAGTCTGCCTCAGTCTTCTCTCTCCCGGACAAACATGCTGCATGCATGGCTCCACATCACAGAGACATCATGATGCTCAATCACGGCCTTTTCTGTTTTGCTTGGTTTCAAACCCTATTTTCTGGAAACAGGAGGAATTTTTTCCTAAGGAAAGGAGGTGGTACTTAGAGACCTAACTCCTAATTAACTTTGTTACTGGATGCCCTGTAACTGTGAGCAAGTCACTCTCTTTAGGGAAGGGGGCTAATTGGAAGAAGGAAGATTGATGAAGGTTAGCATGGATGGCGATGTGGAATTATGGCTGGAGGCTGGGTCAGCTGAAGTCAGCCCGTTCCAAATTGCACCTCGTCGTGGACTCTAAATTATTTCTTATCTCCCGCACTTTGTATGTTTGTGTAACAGCAGCTTGAGAGAGCGTACGAGTTAAATAAGGCAAGATGAGAATTGATCTATCGACAGTCAATCAGGGGGTTAGCTCAGGCAGACTGGGAGGGAGTTGCCAGAGGCTCTGGACTGGAATTGCATTTAAACAGATTTGAAAAAAGTGTCAGGAGGAAAACAGCGATGTACATTCAGCTTACTCAAGTGTATTTGGGCCTCGGAGTCCACCAGGTGCATCGGATTTCTTAGGGTTGAGCAGGAAGTCCCCAGAGATTGGCAGCTGTAAATAAGGAGGTCGTTTTAATGTACGGAAAATATGAATGAGCAAATTTGTAAAGAGTTCTAGTTCAGTTACGTTCAAGTACAGCACATAGACATCCAACAAAAATGTCAACAAATGCTTTAAATAGCCTCAGAAAACGACATCTCCAGGGCCCAGCCCTGACAGGGCAGGGATTTCTCAGACCCAGGGAATTTCTAGGTTGTAGCGGATGAGCAGGGCAGTTGAGGCAGGAGGTGATGGGCAGGGTTTGGGAGGACAGGAAAGTGGCATTAGGGGTTCAGCATAGGAATGGTGTTCTCTGAAGAGTCTTGAGGCAAGTTGGTCCCCATTTCATCTAGTCTCCCACACAAACAAGCTGAATTAGGTGTAGTTAGCCAAATGTGGAAGTACTTATGTTGATTTTACATTTCAGGGGAGGGCATTTCCTGGTGGGAAAGGACTCTCATAGTAATATCTGAAATTCATCTACTATTGGGGAAAAGAGGAGGAAGACATGAATGTAGGTGGAACTGAAACCAACCCTCAGGATGGGTCAGGGAATGGATTGGGGAAATGTCAGATGAAGGCCTGGGTTTCCTAGTTGACACTAATGTTTATTTATTAGTAGCTGACATAGAATGACCCCTTTCACACGTCATCTCATTTAAATCACACAGCAAACATAGGAAACAGGTAATATTATTATCTCCATTTTATAGATGATGAAACTGGGGCACACAGAGGTCAAGAAATTTATCTAAAATTACAGATTTTGCAAATGGTAAAGTTAAGATTTGAATCCAAGGAGTCTGACTCCAGAGACCCCTGTTATCACAGGAATATGTCATAAAACAATATTTGCTCTACCAAAAATCCCAACAGTAAAATTTATAAATCAGGGAACTGATCCTTTTAACATTAGCTATAAAGTACTAGATTAGCATAAATTTCCGTAAGGTAATTTTCAGTTAATTACTTTACAGAATTTTTACTTCCACTCAAAGCTGTCCTTCAGTAAGTAAGTTAATTTTTTTCTGCATTTTAGAATAATTGCCTCTGATTTGTGTCCTTAGCTCAGATCTACCTTTTCATTTAAAGAGCCAGTGTCCAGGAAATAAGTTCAGATCAACCAAAGGGTGATGAGTTACCCTGAAGTTGCATTTTGAGCTCCAACTGTGTTTTGAGATTTCCCTCTGACAGCCTGGCCTGGAGATCCCTACAGGACCTAGCACAGAGCCTGGTTCCTTCCCAGTAACTGAGAACTAAAAGACTGAATAGAATCCGAGGGAATTTCAGACTCATATTTTCATACATTGACTCTGAGAACTACCTTCTAGTAGCTGTCACTTTCTCCAAGATATTTTAGCTTTATTGTCAGAAATATAAATCGCCTAAGCTGTTTTGTGTTCATATTTTACAACTCATTTTGAGAATTAATATTTTATACGAAAATTATTTTGATTCAAAATGTGACTTTTAAAAGGTTTATGGTATTCTTAAGTGTAACTTTTATTATGCCTTGGGGCCAGTAGCTTTTCTAAAGGAACATAGTATAGTTATTGATGTATTGTACCCCTTGTGAATTTCCCTTCATGTTTTGAGACTGAAACAGGAGAAACTATTTTCTGTACATAATTTACTACCTTCTTTCCACCTCTACCCCTCCTTTTCCCTGGCTGCCTCTTTTTTTCCTTTCAGTGCAAAATAAATAAAATAACCACCATTACCAGCAAAAGAAAAAAAAGAAGCTTAACAGGTCATGTTTCAGCCAAGCCTAAGTTAAATTAAAAGAACTGGAAGATACTCATCAAGACCTAGGAAGGTAGATGTGAAAAACTATACTCTCAGTTCTACCCCAGTCTAATGTCCTTCCCTCTTGATCATTATTTCCCTTCTCTCTTCCCTGGTCTATGTTGAAATGACTGATCTCCTTTTCCACCTTCCCCGTGACAGACAGGCAAGCATCAATCTTCAGCTGAAGTAGTTGCCTGATGCTCTTCTAGAGGATCTAGAATGCTAAAGTCCCCAAATTAAAACTGGAGATGCTCAAGTCCCTGTATCAGTTAGTTAGTGATGTATAACAAACCACCCTCAAATATGGTGGCTTAAAAAAAAAAAAACCTACTGATTATTTCTCATGGTCTATGGACTGGGTTGGCAGACTGTCTGATCTGAGCCAGGTTTGGCTGATCTTAGCTGGGCTCTCTCATGCATCTGTGGTCAGCTAGTGGGCTAGCTGGTCTAAATGGCCTTGCATGAGACAGTTCTGCTCTCTTCCACATATCTTTCACAGCCCTCTTGTAGGCTATGTTCTCATGATGGTGGCAGGGGTCCAAGAGGAAAAGAGGAAATGCACATGTGCTTCTCAAGCTTCTGCTTGCACCAGGTTTGGTAACATGCCCTTGGCCAAGCCAAGTCACATGTCTAAGCCTGGAATTAATGTAGGAGGGGACCAAGAGTTACAGGGAAGACAGCCTGATACTGGGAGGCCAATATGGAGGCCATAAATGCAATCAATCTACCATAGTTCCCAAACTAAAACCTGAAAATGAGCAAAAAGTGACATTTGAAAGCAAAACATGGCTGTTCCACATTATTTGCAGATTCTATATTTAAGAATTTGCTTACTTGCTAAAATTTGTTTGTAACCTTAACCTCAGTACTTGGGGGCACTTTCACAGTCATTCTTGTACATGCGCAGAGCAGTGGAAACTTTGAGTTGCCAGATGCATACATGCCCTGGGCTGAGATTGAACAAGGTGATGCTCTGAAATTGTACAAGTTGATGTTCTGCCCTCTTGTTTTGGCTCTCACACTGAAAGCAAGTGTCCTTTTCACAGTATGTTTAGTGCTAAGGTTTTGGCATTTTTTTGGTCCTTTTTATTGGTGATTTCACTGTTTAAAATGTCCCCCCAGTGTAGTGCTAAAGTGCTATCCCAAGCACGGGAAGGCTGTGATGTCCCTTAAGGAGAAAAAACATAAGCTTTGTTCAGGAATGAGTTACACTGCTGTTGACCATGAATTCAATGTTAATGAGTCAACAATATATATTAAATAAGGTGTTTTTAAGCAGACAGACACATAAAACAAAGTTATGTATTGATCAGATGAAAATGTGACCAGAGGCTCATAGGAACCTAACCCTGTATTTCCCCTAAGAGCAATGGTTCAATACTCACTAATTCAGTGTTTGCAGAGACTTCATAGAATATAATTGCCACAAATAATAAGAATCAACTGTGCTTCCATTTATTTTTGAGATTCTAAAAAAAGATTTTATCTTCTAAAAAAGATTTTAAAATAACAAAAGCTGTATTCTTAATTCCATACACAATTCCACACTCCTGAAAAGCAGAACAAAAACAACTCTCTCATATAGATACTAACCTGGACTTACACAAAACAGTCTTTTGTTCTAAGCAGAACATTTTAGGAATGTACTCATTTATTGATGAAGGGACACATTAGTGAGATTCTTAATGGCATTCAAAAAATGGTTATTGAGCTCCTCCTATGAATAACTCTAGCTGGGGCTTAATTTTGTAGTAAATGGATGAAAACTCTGTAAGAATTATAAAGATTCCAGAGAGTAAACTGGGGTTCAAATGTGTTAATGAGTCTTTTTCTTGAATGAAAATATTGAGCAAGAAAGAAAGGCACAATCATAAAATTATTCCTGTAATGAAAGCCAAGGAAAAACAGGATTCAACACAAATACAGTTTTCAGGAATACACCTACTATATATGGAAGTTCAAAGGCATTTTGTCTGTTAGAACACCTGGTATCCCCAAAGAGCTCTGAGCCCCATATTTGCGCTTCAACATTGGCTGTGATGAAGAGGCCAGAGAGCTCCATATTTAAAAGCTCAGTCTCTGCAGTCGGCCAGATCCGGGTCTGGGTCTTGGGTCCACGTTATTGGTTGGATGACATGGAAAAAGACACTCCCTCTGTGGGCCCCAGTTTCTTCATTTGTAAAATAAGAATACTAAGAGTAATAGTATGAACATAATCAGACATTTTTTGAGTGCTGATCAGTTCCCTGGTACCCTGCTGGGAGCATTCCTTACAATGCCTCATTTAATCCACACAACTGTCCTATGAGGTGGGTGCTATCACCACTCCCCATTTTATGCATGAAAAAATAGAGGCAGAGAGAAGTTAAATAATCTTGCTAAGAATTAGAGTTGGCAGAGTCGGAATTTGATCCTAGGAATATGATTCCACCTTCCTCATGATGTGGTTTGTGAAAATTAAATGAGATAATGCACATAAAATGCTCAGCACAGTGCCAGGCATGTGATAAGCAGATATAATAAATTTTTCAAGGACTTTTTTTTTTTTTTTTTTTTTTTTTTTTTTTCTTTTTGTGGTATGCGGGCCTCTCACTGTTGTGGCCTCTCCCGTTGCGGAGCACAGGCTCCGGACGCGCAGGCCCAGCGGCCATGGCTCACGGGCCCAGCCGCTCCGCGGCATATGGGATCCTCCCAGACCGGGGCACGAACCCGTATCCCCTGCATCGGCAGGCGGACTCTCAACCACTGCGCCACCAGGGAGGCCCTCAAGGACTTTTTAAACTAAGAATGCCCTACCCTTTCCCCACTCCCACTGCAACCAACAGATCTGCAATATATAGGGCTGTGTAGAGGGTTTGTGTGGGGACTCTGTTTATGCTGAATTCTACTCCAGTTGAAAGCACCACAGGAAAGAGTCTTACCTCACCAAGGAAAGCATTCCAAATAACCCCCTGGAGAAATCTCTATTTGTCTTCATGAATGGAAGATAATAAATACAATTTGGGAGATCAGACCCAATCTTTGTGTTTTAACAATTTCTCTCATTGAGGTTAAAACTTCCAGTGATTTATCTCAACCCTTCTTGAACCTGTTTGTTTAACTACCTGATATTGTTACTTATTTTTTGTCCCAACCTCAGATATAACTATATTGTTTTTAGGGAAAACATTTTAAGTAAAGTGAAGCCAGCTGTATAAGCCAAACTTCTGACAGGCCAAAATTAAACAACTTTGGTATCTTCTGGGTTTTCATTCCTTGTAGGAAGGGGAACTAGAGAGAAAATGAAGATTATCTCAAATACCATTTTCATTTACATAACTCTCTTTCTTATCTTAATGCCTGCATAATCAAATTGTCACCATCATGTTTCTCCTAGTCCTGTACTTTAAGGTTGGGTAGACATAGGTATGAGCAGGAATCACTGATTGTCCTTTCACCTCCAGCAAATAAGATCCCTTCTGGCTCTGTCTCCTGTCCTAACTAGGCCTTCAGGGGATCCTGACAACTCAGGCAACCCATGAGGTGGCAGAACACATGAAAGAAGCAAAAAGGAAGGAAAATACTCCCTCGTCATTATCAGAAATTATGTGCTGGCTGAAAGAGCCTGAATTATTCAGTATGCCCTGAGTGTCAGTCTGAAAGAACACTCTGTAGCTATTAACAAGACTGAAGTAGAATGATATATGCTAGTATGAAACAACTGCCACCATATATTGTTAAGTAAGAAAACTCAGGCATGTGTATACTAGTTTACAGAGTTGTATATGCATAGACTCTTGATCCAGAAGACATATACAAAACTAGTTATAGTGAGTGGTTACCTCAGGGGAAAGGGTTAAGTGTGAAGGTAGACTTGTTTTTCAACCTACATCCTATTGTAGTTTGAATTTTTTATAAAGAATTTTTGAACAATCAATTGTGAGGTGGAGGCTCTACTTGGAAACACAGCGACCTCCCATTTGGGTGATCTACTCTCCCCAAATGGGGAAGAGCAGAAAACTGAGGAGATACGAGCCCTCAAGGCAGAAGAAGAGAAATCTGGAAAGAGTTCTGAGAAGATGTTCCCCAGATTGACATTCATGACTTCCCCTATTACTATCCGCCTGTATAGACTTGTCTCTTTCATATATTAGCACAAAGAATGCAAAATGGGATCCATGTAAAGATAGTACCTAACAAGTAAGAAACGAACCTACCAAATGACAGCAGATTTTTGGAAAACCATTCAGAAAGAGAATCACTTCAGAAAAATTCATATACTTAACTCTATTTTTCTTTCTTTTTTTTTTTTTTTGCGGTACGCGGGCCTCTCACTGTTGTGGCCTCTCCCGTTGCAGAGCAGAGGCTCCAGACGCGCAGGCTCAGCGGCCATGGCTCACGGGCCTAGCTGCTCCATGGCATGTGGGATCTTCCCGGACCGGGGCACAAACCCATGTCCCCTGCATCGGCAGGCAGACTCTCAACCACTGTGCCACCAGGGAAGCCCTACTTAACTCTATTTTTAAAGAAAGAGAACTTAGGCTCTTTGGGAAGAGAGAGATAGAGAAAAGAAAAGAAACCAGACAATCAAAGATTAGAGTATGAAACAACAAAAGGAATTTAAATATAAACTGAAGTAGCACTGGAAAAAATTTAAGGTAACAGTAAAAGCATAGGAATGAAAGTCACAACAGGGGCAGCAAGAAGAATAGCTAATACTGAAAACACAGCTAGGGTATGGAGGTAGAGATATAGCTTAAGACATTTGTATACGAAGACATGAAAAAGAAACGAGATTATAGAAAAGATGACAGGTGGGTGAGGGGGTTCATCATGTGTATAACTGATATTCCTTAAGTGGAGAACAAATATTCAAGATAACAGAAAAGAAAAGTTTTCTGAAATAAAGGAAAATATGAATCCACTGATTAAAATCTGCAGAAAATAGAATTTTTGTTCAAGGAAAAATACAGTCTCAAATTTGAGCCATATCTTAGTGGAGACCATGAAGTTCAAGAGTAAAAAAAAAAAAACTCCTATGGGCATTCAGAAATTAAAAGCATGTTTCCCAAAGAGAGAAAATGGCTGACCTCAGCCTTCTCCATACCAACATTCAATGCAAGAAGTAGGTGGAACCATATCTAAAGAATTCTGATGGGGAAAATGTGTGGCCTAAGAATTATAAGCTTTATGTCTAAAGATAATTTTAATAATGTAAAGAATCTGATAACATAGCACTTATGAGCCCTTCTTTAAAAAAAGACACAATAACAAAATCCAGCCAACCCAAAGATAAGTAAAAAATATTTGAAGTAATGTTATGAACAGGAAAGTCATGGATGAAAGGACTGTTGGTGACCACTGAGTGTGTCATTACATTCCCAGAGCTCAGTTCTATATAAGTTATAAATCTCAGTAATACAAAAAATAATAATAATAAAAAAGTGAAATGAGGGGAAGAAGCTGGGAGGAAGTGTGAAATATAAATTTTCCTTTTTTTCATGATGAGGTATAAATCTGTCCAACATTGATAAAGAAAAAGAGGTTTAACAATCAAAGTTTCAAATATTATTATTAGAAGTGGGAAGACAAAGCAAAGCAAAGAATGCACAGAACAAATAGCCAAAATAAATTTTGCAGCAACAATATAAACAGAAAACATAGATATACTCTAACCAAATATATATTGTGATAAAATTAAGTGCAACAAATGTATGTTATAAAATATAAATGTAAATGAGATCTATTTGCATGATAAAAGAACAAGACTATCAGTCTGGATTAGCAAAACTCATCTATTTAGCCTGTTACTAGTGAAAACAAAGGAGGTTTGGATAAAAAATTTATGATACATTCCTATCACAGAATATCTGACAGTCATTAAGAAAGAACTGGATATATAAGAAATGATGCGGAAAGAAATCCAAAATAAATTAATAGAAAAATATTATAAGAATAATGCATGTTATTCCATTTGTATTTTGCAAAGGATATATGCTGTACAAATACATACTTGTACATCTGTCTGCATATATATGTGTATACATATGCATTTGCTACATGTGTGTGTGTTCAGTGTTATAGCAATGCGGAAGGTGAGCTGGTGAGAGCAGTCCACCCTGTAAGGAAGAGTATTTTATCCCTAACATTGTTTAGAATTGCTGGTGTATGGTGCTAATAAAAAGCAGACTGACTTTTAGGAGGCTTCATTATTTTTTACACTTCTCTTCTAACAATGCACTTATTTATTCTCTGCACCTGAGGTGGACCATTCCAATCTCCTTGCTCTTGGCATGTGTGTGCGCATGCACGTACAGGCGAACTTGTGCTTAGTAGCTGAGTGATACACAACACGCAGTTAATAGTGGTCACACCTAGGAGTAGAGTTGGAGGATGTTTGAAGAGCAGACAACTTCTAAACTTTTCTGTACAAATAGGAAAAATTTTACATGAGAATGTATCTCTTTATAATGCAGCTTTAATCAGTAATAAAAATGAGAAGAGTATTAAAGACGTCTTCTTGGGACTAAATTGCCCTGGAGCCCGAGGGGAGGGTAGCCTCACTGAGGCTGCCGGCTCTGGAGGGGCCCCACCAGCCAAAGTCGAGACAGTCCTTGGGACCGTGGGCCAGTTTTAGTGATGATGGGATGCTGTCATAGATATGACTTCATTAAACACAATAGAGTGAGTACAACTTGGAGGAGCTTCAAGATAGCGGAAGAGTAAGACGCGGAGATCACCTTCCTCTCCACAAATACATCAGAAATACATCTACATGTGGAACAACTCCTACAGAACACGTACTGAACGCTGGCAGAAGACCTCAGACCTCCCAAAAGGCAAGAAACTCCCCACGTACCTCGGTAGGGCAAAAGAAAAAACAGACAAAAGAATAGGGACAGGACCTGCACCAGTGGGAGGGAGCTGTGAAGGAGGAAAGGTTTCCGCACACTAGAAGCCCCTTCGCGGGCAGAGACTGCGGGTGGAGGAGGGGGGAAGTTTCGGAGCCGCGAAGGAGAGCGCAGCCACAGTGTTTCGGAGCACAAAGAGGAGAGATTCCCGCACAGAGGATCGGTGCCGACCAGTGCTCACCAGGCCCAGAGGCTTGTCTGCTTACCCACCAGAGCGGGCGGGGCTGGGAGCTGAGGCTCGGGCTTCGGTCGGAGCGCAGGGAGAGGACTGGGGTTGGCGGCCCAGGGAGAGGGCTGGGGTTGGTAGCGTGAACACAGCCTGCAGGGGGTTAGTGCGCCACGGCTAGCCGGGAGGGAGTCCGGGAAAATGTCTGGACCTGCCGAAGAGGCAAGAGACTTTTTCTTGCCTCTTTGTTTCCTGGTGCACGAGGAGAGGGGATTCAGAGCACCGCTTAAAGGAGCTCCAGAGACCTGCGCGAGCTGCGACTATCAGCGCGGACCCCAGAGACGGGCATGAGACGCTAAGGCTGCTGCTGCTGCCACCAAGAAGCCTGTGTGCGAGCACAGGTCACTATCCACACCTCCCCTCCCGGAAGCGTGTGCAGCCTGCCACTGCCAGGGTCCCGGGATCCAGGGACAATCTCCCTGGGAGAACACATGGTGCCCCTCAGGCTGGTGCAAGGTCACTCCGGCCCCTGCCGCCGCAGGCTTGGCCGCATCCATACCCCTCCCTCCCCATGGCCAGAGCGAAACAGAGCCACCGAATCAGCTGCTCCTTTAACCCCATCCTGTCTGAGCGAAGAACAGACACCCTCAGGACACCTACATGCAGAGGCCAGGCCAAATCCAAAGCTGAACCCCGGGAGCTGTGCGAACAAAGAAGAGAAAGGGAAATCTCTCCCAGCAGCCTCAGGAGCAGCGGATTAAATCTCCACACTCAGCTTCATGTACCCTGCATCTGTGGAATGCCTGAATAGACAACGAATCATCCCAAATTGAGGCGGTGAAATTTGGGAGAAACGATACATATATTTTTTCTCTTTTTGTGAGTGCATATGTGTATGCTTCTGTGTGTGATTTTTTCTGTATAGCTTTGCTTTTAACATTTGTCCTAGGGTTCTGTCTGTCTGTTTTCTTTTTTTTATTACTTAAAAAATTTTTTCTTAATAATTATTTTTATTTTAATAACTTTATTTTATTTTACTTTCTTTTCTTTTCTTTTCTTTCTTTCTTTCTTTCCCTCCCTTTTATTCTGAACCATGTGGAGGACAGGCTCTTGGTGCTCCAGCCAGGCATCAGGGCTGTGCCACTGAGGTGGGAGAGCCAAGTTCAGGACACTGGTCCACAAGAGACCTCCCAGCTCCATGTAATATCAAACAGGGAAAATCAAACAGAGATTTCCATCTCAACGCCAAGACCCAGCCCCACTCAATGCCCAGCAAGCGACAGTGCAGGACACCCTATGCCAGACAACTACCAAGATAGGAACACAACCCAATCCATTAGCACAGAGGCTGCCTAAAATCATAATAAGGCCACAGACACCCCAAAACACACCACCAGACGTGGACCTGCCCACCAGAAAGACAAGATCAAGCCTCATCCACCAGAACACATGCACTAGTCCCCTCCACCAGGAAGCCTACACAGCCCACTGAAGCAACCTTAGCCACTAGAGACAGACACCAAAAACAACGGGAACTATAAACCTGCAGCCTGTGAAAAAGAGACCCCAAACACAGTAAGTTAAGCAAAATGAGAAGACAGAGAAACACACAGCAGATGAAGGAGCAAGGCAAAACCCCACCAGACCTAACAAATGAAGAGGAAATAGGCAGTCTACCTGAAAAAGAATTCAGAATAATGATAGTAAAGATGATCCAAAATCTTGGAAATAGAATGGAGAAAATACAAGAAATGTTTAACAAGGACCTAGAAGAACTAAAGAGGAAACAAACAGAGATGAACAACACAATAAATGAAATTAAAAATTCTAGAGAAGGGATCAATAGCAGAATAACTGAGGCAGAAGAATGGATAAGTGACCTGGAAGATAAAATAGTGGAAATAACTACTGCAGAGCAGAGTAAAGAAAAAAGAATGAAAGGAATTGAAGACAGACTCAGAGACCTCTGGCACAACATTAAACACACCAACATTCGAATTATAGGGGTCCCAGAAGAAGAAGAGAAACGGAAAGCGACTGAGAAAATATTTGAAGAGATTATAGTTGAAAACTTCCTTAATATGGGAAAGGAAATAGTTCATCAAGTCCAGGAAGCACAGAGAGTTCCATACAGGATAAATCCAAGGAGAAACACACCAAGACACATATTAATCAAAATATCAAAAATTAAATACAAAGAACAAATATTAAAAGCAGCAAGGGAAAAACAACAAGTAACACATAAGGGAATCCCCATAAGGTTAACAGCTGATCTTTCAGCAGAAACTCTGCAGGCCAGAAGGGAGTGGCAGGACATATTTAAAGTGATGAAGGAGAAAAACCTACAACCAAGATTACTCTACCCAGCAAGGATCTCATTCAGATTTCACGGAGAAATTAAAAGCTTTACAGACAAGCAAAAGCGAAGAGAATTCAGCACTACCAAACCAGCTTTACAACAAATGCTAAAGGAACTTCTCTAGGCAGGAAACACAAGAGGTGGAAAAGACCTACATTAATAAACCCAAAACAATTAAGAAAATGGTAATAGGAACATACATATCAATAATTACCTTAAATGTAAATGGATTAAATGCTCCCACCAAAAGACATAGACTGGCTGAATGAATGCAAAAACAAGACCCATATATATGCGGTCTACAAGAGACTCACTTCAGACCTAGGGACACATACAGACTGAAAGTGAGGGGATGGAAAAAGATATTGCATGCAAATGGAAATCAAAAGAAAGCTGGAGTAGCAATTCTCATATCAATTCTCATATCATATCTCAAAGCTGGAGTAGCAATTCTCATATCATATCTCAATTCTCATATCACAGACTGAAAGTGAGGGCATGGACAAAGATATTGCATGCAAATGGAAATCAAAAGAAAGCTGGAGTAGCAATTCTCATATCAGACAAAATAGACTTTAAAACAAAGACTATTACAAGAGACAAAGAAGGACACTACATAATGATCAAGGGATCAATCCAAGAAGATGTAACAATTGTAAATATTTATGCACCCAACATAGGAGCACCTCAATACATAAGGCAAATACTAACAGCCATAAATGGGGAAATCAACAGTGACACAATCATATTAGGGAATTTTAACACCCTACTTTCACCAATGGACAGGTAATCCAAAATGAAAAGAAATAAGGAAACACAAGCTTTAAATGATACATTAAACAAGATGGACTTAATTGATATTTATAGGACATTCCATCCAAAAACAACAGAATGCACATTGTTCTCAAGTGCTCATGGAACATTCTCCAGTATCATATCTTGGGTAACAAATCAAGCCTTGGTAAATTTAAGAAAATTGAAATCATATCAAGTATCTTTTCTGACCACAATGCTATGAGACTAGATATCAATTACAGGAAAAAATCTGTAAGAAATATAAACACATGGAGGCTAAACAACACACTAGTTAATAACCAAGAGATCACTGAAGAAATCAAAGAGGAAGTAAAAAATACCTAGAAACAAATGACAATGAAAACAAAATGACCCAAAACCTATGGGATGCAGAAAAAGCAGCTCTAAGAGGGAAGTTTATAGCAATAAAATCCTACTTCAAGAAACAAGAAACATCTCAAATAAACAACCTAACCTTACACCTAAAGCAATTAGAGAAAGAAGAACAAAAACACCCCAAAGTTAGCAGAAGGAAAGAAATCATAAAGATTAGATCAGAAATAAATGAAAAAGAAATGAAGGAAACGATAGCAAAGATCAATAAAACTAAAAGCTGGTTCTTTGAGAAGATAAACAAAATTGACAAACCATTAGCCAAACTCATCAAGAAAAAATGGGAGAAGACTCAAATCAATAGAATTAGAAATGAAAAAGGAGAAGTAACAACTGACACTGCAGAAATACAAAGGATCATGAGAGATTACTACAAGCAACTACATGCCAATAAAATGGACAACCTGGAAGAAACGCACAAATTCTTCGAAATGTACAACCTTCCAAGACTGAACCAGGAAGAAATAGAAAATATGAACAGACCAATCACAAGCACTGAAATTGAAACTGTGATTAAAAATCTCCAACAAACAAAAGCCCATTACCAGATGGCTCCACAGGGGAATTCTATCAAACATTTATCAAACATACATCAAACATCTATCAAAACACCTAACCTTCTCAAATTCTTCCAAAATATAGCAGTGGGAGGAACACTTCCAAACTCATTCTACGAGGCCACCATCATCCTGATACCAAAACCAGACAAAGACTGCACAAAGAAAGAAAACTACAGGCCAATATCACTGATGAACATAGATGCAAAAATCCTCAACAAAATACTAGCAAGCAGAATCCAACAGCGCATTAAAAGGATCATACATTATGATCAAATGGGGTTTATCCCAGGAATGCAAGGATTCTTCAATATACGCAAATCAATCAACGTGATACACCATATTAACAAATTGAAGGAGAAAAACCACATGATCATCTCAATAGATGCAGAGAAAGCTTTTGACAAAATTCAACACCATTTATGATAAAAACTCTCCAGAAAGTAGGCATACAGGGAAACTTCCTCAACATAATAGAGGCCATAAATGACAAACCCACAGCCAACATCGTCCTCAATGGTGAACAACTGAAATCATTTCCATTAAGATCAGGAAGAAGACAAGGTTGCCCACTCTCGCCACTATTATTCAACATAGTTTTGAAGTTTTAGCCACAGCAATCAGAGAAGAAAAGGAAATAAAAAGAGTCCAAATTGGAAGAGAAGTAAAGCTGCCACTGTTTGCAGATGACATGATACTATACATAGAGAATTCTAAAGATGCTACCAGAAAACTACTAGAGCTAATCAATGAATTTGTTAAAGTAGCAGGATACAAAATTAATGCACAGAAATCTCTTGCATTCCTATACACTAATGATGAAAAATCTGAAAGAGAAATTAAGGAAACACTCCCATTTACCACTGCCACAAAAAGAATAAAATATCTTGGAATAAACTTACCTAAGGAGACAAAAGACCTGTATGCAGAAAATTATAAGACACTGATGAAAGAAATTAAAGATGATACAAATAGATGGAGAGATATATCATGTTCTTGGATTGGAAGAATCAACATTGTAAAAATGGCTATCCTACCCAAAGCAATCTACAGATTCAATGCAATCCCTATCAAACTAGCACTGGCATTTTTCACAGAACTAGAACAAAAAATTTCACAATTTGTATGGAAACACAAAAGACCTCGAATAGCCAAAGCAGTCTTGAGAAAGAAAAACGTAGCTGGAGGAATCAGGCTCATGGATTTCAGACTATACTACAAAGCTACAGTGATCAAGACAGTATGATACTGGCACAAAAACAGAAATATAGATCAATGGAACAGGATAGAAAGCCCAGAGATAAACCCACGCACGTAGGGTCACCTTATTTTTGATAAAGGAGGCAAGAATATACAGTGGAGAAAAGACAGCCTCTTCAATAAGTGGTGCTGTGAAAACTGGACAGGTACATGTAAAAGAATGAAATTAGATCACTCCCTAACACCATACACAAAAATAAACTCAAAATGGATTAAAGACCTAAATGACACCATCAAACTCTTAGAGGAAAACATAGGCAGAAGAATCTATGACATAAATCACAGCAAGATCTTTTTGACCCACCTCCTAGAGAAATGGAAATAAAAACAAAAATAAACAAATGGGACCTAATGAAACTTAAAAGCTTTTGCACAGCAAAGGCAACCATAAACAAGATGACAAGACAACCCTCAGAATGGGAGAAAATATTTGCAAATGAAGCAACTGACAAAGGATTAATCTCCAAAACATACAAGCAACTCATACAGCTCAATATCAAAACAACAGACAACCCAATCCAAAAATGGGCAGAAGACCTAAATAGACATTTCTCCAAAGATGATATACAGATTGCCAACAAACACATGAAAGAATGCTCAACATCATTAATCATTAGAGAAATGCAAATCAAAACTACAATGAGGTATCATCTCACACCAGTCAGAATGGCCATCATCAAAAAATCTACAAACAATAAATGCTGGAGAGGGTGTGGAGAAAAGGGAACCCTCTTGCACTGTTGGTGGGAATGTAAATTGATAAAGCCACTGTGGAGAACAGTATGGCGGTTCCTTAAAAAACTAAAAATAGAACTACCATACGACCCAGCAATCCCACTACTGGGCATATATCCTGAGAAAACCATAATTCAAAAAGAGTCATGTACCAAAATGTTCATTTCAGGTCTATTTACAATAGCCAGGACATGGAAGCAACCTAAGTGTCCATCGACAGATGAATGGATAAAGAAGATGTGGCACATATATACAATGGAATATCACTCAGCCATAAAAAGGAACGAAACAGTTATTTGTAGTGAGGTGGATGGAGCTAGAGACTGTCATACAGAGTGAAGTAAGTCAGAAAGAGAAAAACAAATACCGTATGCTAACACATATACATGGAATTAAAAAAAAAAAGAAAATGGTCAGAAGAACCTAGGGGCAAGACAGGAATAAAGTTGCAGACCTACTAGAGAATGGACTTGAGGACACAGGGAGGGGGAAGGGTAAGCTGGGACGAAGTGAGAGAGTGGCATGGACATATATACACTACCAAATGTAAAATCGATAGCTAGTGGGAAGCAGCCACATAACAAAGGGAGGTCAGCTCAGTGCTTTGTGACCACGTAGAGGGGTGGGGTAGGGAGGGTGGTATAGGGAGGGTGGGAGGGAGGGAGATGCAAGAGGGAAGAGATATGGGGACATATGTATATGTATAACTGATTCACTTTGTTATAAAGCAGAAACTAATACACCATAGTAAAGCAATTATACTCTAATAAAGATGGTTAAAAAAAAAAAAGTTCTACTTGGAAAGAAGCAGTCAGGGTACTTGAGCAGTCAATTGAGTGTGATGCTCTTGCCAGATCTAGCTAAACTGAATATACCTTGTGTTACATAGTGCTTTTAACAAATAAAAGAAAACATACTAGTTCACCTGTGTTCAAATACCTAGCCCAGTGCCTGGTACACAACAGACAATAAAGGTTTGTTGGGAGAATTAATAAATTAATCTTGCCAAAGAAGCTTTTTCCTAGCAATGAATTTCAGTAAAAGTTACATGAATTGTATAATGAATGACACTTTCAAAAAGAGACATACAGGGCTTCCCTGGTGGCGCAGTGGTTAAGAATCCGCCTGCCAATGCAGGGGACATGAGTTCGAACCCTCGTCCGGGAAGATCTCACATGCCGCAGAGCAACTAAGCCCACGTGCCACAACTACTAAGCCTGTGCTCTAGAGCCCGCGAGCCACAACTACTGAACCCACGTGCCACAACTACTGAAGCCCGCGTGCCTAGAGCCCATGCTCTGCAACAAGATAAGCCATCACAATGAGAAGCCTGCACACCGCAACGAAAGAGTAGCCACCGCTCGCGGCAGCTAGAGAAAGCCCACACACAGCAACGAAGACACAACGCAGCCAAAAATAAATAAATAAATAAATGTATATTTTTTTAAAAAGAGAGAGACATACAAAAGATACAAAAACACTAGCAAAAAGGACCCTTTGCTATATCAATTCTCAGGACGTACAAAGACATAACAATCAGTCTTCTCTCCTGCTATACCTTTCTTTAAGGGGCTTGAAAGCATTCGTGTGCTGTTTCCTGGAAATCTGAATTAATATACAGATGGTGCTTAGGAGATGGAGTGAAAGTGACATGGAGCTTGCTCCTTAGACTGTCTCTTTCAAGTGACAGATGTCTCAAGTGGTCTTTAGCAATTGCTAGGTTGCAGACGCCTTCAAGTGGTGTCTCTCAAGTGTATGAAGTGCCATGTGCTGTTGCTGTTGTCTAAAGAGTCATCCATTCTCTTTAGACACCTGGTGAGCTAGTGGCAGAGTCGATGTTGCATTCATCTGTTTAAAAACTAACTTACTCATTTCTGTGGTAGAAATAAAGTGGGTTCTTTTTCTTCTACACTAACGGGAGTTTGCACAGAGAGCCAGACTCACAGCATGGCTAAAACTCAAGACAGCTTTCCTTCTGCCTCCCATTGGCCCCAGATCCAGTGCGGAGGAAAGGGAAGGGTCCCTGGATGACGGGGGGAGTTCAGGGTTACAATTTCTCACCACTCTAGGCAGAATTATATTCATACTGATGGCAGAAAGCGGCACTGGTGCCATCTCAACATTTTATAGCATACCAGCAGGAAGAAGAGCTGGGGTAGGGACCCAGTGCAGTTGCTGCTGCTTAGGCTGACCCCATGGGATAGGCACTGGGCTTCTTATCAAATGGGACCAGCTGAGTTTGGTCCTGACTCTTGCTGAGGGCCACTTTCAAATACAGGCTTACAAAACATATATACAGCTAAAAGACAACCACACGGCAATATGTCCATCATGGCATGGCCACTTCAATTCAAACTGCAGTATCCAATCAATGTGCATCACCCAGGCTCATATCTAAGGCTATATGCTTTTCCTACTCTCTAGGACAGACTGGTGACCACAGAAAGTTTCATCATACAGGGGCATTTTCTTGGAGGGACCCAGGCCCCAGGGGAGGTTATTCCAGGGATCCCTACCATAATAATTTCTTATTGTGGATAGTTATGGATTTAATTTGTATTTGGATACAGAATGGAGGCTGGCCACAGAGAGGTGATGGCAGGAAAAAACAACATTTCTGTCCCCAAATGGAACTGTAAATCTACAAATGCATTTGGAGACAACCTTACTCTTTAGGGATCTGTCTTGATGCCACTGTCACTACATAGGCCTCTCAGTTACCCCTTCTTGTTCCCCATGCAGGGATCACAGAGGGCCCTGGACTAGAGATTCCAGGATGTGACTAGACCTTGTTTACAAAGGATGAGGTTGCAGTGTGTTCAAAGTTCCTACCATGAATGTTTTTCTCTGCACATGACAGATGCAAATGGGTATGAGGAAGTCTGCCAGGTCAAGGAACCTCTCTTTTCCTCTTCCCAGGCTCTCTCATCTGCCTCATTTTCTGTCCCCTGA